>NC_090940.1:129184356-129822242 GCF_040938575.1 Ambystoma mexicanum | reverse complement strand
AGGTACAGATAAAGATGCACCATCTTCAACCGAAGGTGAGCTGTAACAGCAGCCAGGACCTTTGTGAACACCCTGGGGCTGAATTGAGCCCAAACAGGAGGCAAGTGTACTGGTAATGCGACTTCCCTATGGTGAACATCAGGTACTGGTGGTATTGCTTGAATATGGGAATATGAAAGTAAGCCTCTTGAAGGTCTAGGAATGCCATCCAGTTATTGTGCTGAAGAGGCTTGAGAATCTGAGGTACAGTTACCATGTGCAAGACTCCACTAGTGGAAATTGGTTCAGATCTAGAATTGGATGAATTCCACCTGTCTTTTTTGGAAATATAAAATAGTGGGAGTAAACCCCCTGACACAATTCTTCTTCTGGAACCAATTCTATCACTCACAAAGAGAGAAGTTTTCAAATCTCTTTTAAAAGTTCAGGAGACGATTTTTGGAACGTCTGAGACGACTGAGATGTAGCATGGAAGTGTAGCAGGAAGGCTCGTGGGAGTAACCGTGGTGAATTATATTTAAAACCCATTCCTCCTGAGTAATGTTTTCCCAATGATTTAAAAAAAACTCAAAATCCTCCCTGCTACTGGGGACGTATGTTCCTTTCATAGAAATCGGAGCAGCTGGAATGTACATCCCCGGATGGAAGTGAAACAGACTTCTTCTGATCTTGAGAAGTGGAAGACGAGGGTGTGACCCCCTGACTTTGGCCTGTATCACCTCTCAATAGCCGAGGAATAATCAGATTTGGTGGCCGCGGGTGAACCAATATTTCCTTGAGAATGCAGCTTAAAAGATTTAAAATTCAGATGACATGGTTGGTTCACTGAAATGGAATTGAGTGATTTTGCTGCAGTAATACTCGCCTTGCACTTCTGAAGAATCTCAGTAGAAGGGTCAAACAGTGTTATCCATCAAAAGGAATGCCTGAAACCTTGTCCTGAATATCTTGATGTAGGGAAGTGGCTGCCAAATAAGCATGTCTACGCATGCAAACAGTGCCCGTAATTGCCATTGCCGCGGTGTCTGTCAAATCTTTAACAACCTGTAGTTGTGGAATGGCCGCCTCTCTCCCTTCTGAACGCAGAAAGAGAACTTATCTTTCGCCTCTTGAGGAAGCATTTCTGTAAAGCGATCCAGGTTTTCCCAATTTAAAATATTAAAACATGCAAAAACCATGGGCGTATTGACCTGCCTGAGTTGGAGAGAAACATTGGTATATGATTTCTTACCCTGCATAGTAGAGGGAGAAGGCACAGGATCTTTCTCTTTAGTACTCAAAGCTGCTGTAACCACAGTAGATTATTCTGGAAGATTTCCCATTAGCACAAAACGTTCCCCCTGAGGTACTTTGTATTTAGCATCCAAAGATTTTGAAATATGAGGATCCAAATGGGGTTCACCCCCAATGAGTCAAGGCCTGTTCCATGACAGAACACTCCATAGGCAGAGGAGACGTGGTCTGTTGAGAAGGCAGTTTCCCAAAAAACTCCTGCAGTCTCTGGTTTGTCCTTTGGTACAATCTCCAGAGCTTGCATAGCCTTAACCACAAGGTCATGAAAGATTTTATTAGGAGAAACCGATGAAACGTCATTGTCTGACTCTGTATCATTATACTTGGGCTGCTTCTGTTTTTTGGATTGTAGTAGCAGCCTCCTCTACTTCAACTGAAACGGATGTTAGCACTGGAGCTGTCTGATTAGGGACTGCTCCTTGGGAAGGGTTAGATGGTGCAATGATGTCCTTAATACGTCGTGCTAGTACCTCCAAAAATCAGTTCAGATAACAGTTTCCAAGACTGTATTAGTGATGTCTTTGGCCATATCTGATGGCTTGTAAAGTATTTTGAAGAATAAAAGACCTCAGGATCAGAGATGAAACTAATACTCTCTTCTGGCACTTCCGGTACCAAAGCAAAAACAAAGTTTATCCTTAGATTTCTTTTGTTTATGCTTCGGTAAAGTCGATACCGAGCCCATACCTAAAGTAGAATGTTTACGCTTATGAGACATATTCTCAGTTTTCTTCAGTACCAGAGCACCAGAAGAACCAACTGCGTTGCTCTACAAGGTACTGATGCAATAATAGGGCAACCAGTCAGTACCGATTCAACCCTTGGAGTTTTAGGCTCCTCATGGCTAGTCTTAGCTATTTGGATATCTACCGGTGCCGTCACAGGGGAACCAGTTAGTACCAATTCCACCCTGGAGGCTTCTGCCTCTTTGTGGCTAATCTTGTCCAAGGCAAAAGAGCTCTTTCCCGGTACTGTAATGATTTTGTCGGCAGCGAACAAATCTTACGGTAACAGGTGGATCTTTCCAGATCCTTTCCCACCTGGAAGTACTAGCATTTTTCCACCAGGAGGTACTAACGCTTTCCCACCCTGAAGATCCCGGAACTGTGGAGGCAGTCTTCACCTGGGTACTGAAGGTTGGTGCCGAAACATGTACGGGCCTCCTTCCTGGTACTTATGAAGTCTTCAGTCATCTTCGGTACCATCCCAGCTGTGACATGGAAAGAAGACGACTACGCAGAGACCTCGAGTGAATTCCACAACAGAAGACACACAAACTCACCGGGTGATGGGTCCCCAGGCACCGGACGCAGGAATGATGTGGATCGGCCACTGAGAATTGCTTCCTACATCCGATGCATTGCTTGAATCCTGTAGTTAACAGCATGCCTCAGAGGGAGGTACCGTGATTTAATACTTGCACATAGGCGCATATCAGTTAATACAAATGAAAGATGCACCAATCCGAATGAAACGGGTGATTGATCAGCCAAAAAGTAACGCCCCGAAAAAACGGATAAAAGGGAGCGGAGAAATTCTGACCCACCCATTAGGTGGAAAAAACCTGAACTGGGTGCGGGCATTTGGTGACGTGGGGGTGAGGGGTGGGGCAGGCAAGCAGAGGGACACACGTGTGGCAAGTAGTCTCACCAACTTAAAGTTCTTAAAGGGGCAGCCATCTTTTTTTAGTCCGCTTTTTCCTGACCCGCCTGTGGATGCAGGAGTACCCAACCAATTGGAGCAAGATGTAAGAGAAATATATATATATATATATATATGTATATATATATATATATATATATATATATATATATATATATATATATATATATACATACACATATACACACATGTATTAATGGGGAAGGGGTGTAGACGGTTGGAGGCACGGGTGGGTGGATGAAAGGGGGGTGGGGATCTTGGGGGTAAATCCTCCCCCAATAAAAAAAAAAACTTATTTTTGTTGAGGTGAAGCACAGCAAAGTATTCGCCTTCTAAAAAAGAACAAAGACCCATTGCGAACATTGGCTGGAACTGTTCCCAGTTATCAGCAAGTTGTCAGGATATGGGTACACACATCTGCATCGTCTTCTGGTGCCTGGCTACCACTGATAGTATCTTATGTAGCTACACGTGGTGTCAATGCTATCCCAAAAGGCAGAACTTTGAATTGGTATTGCAAGTTGCTCACTGTGAACCATAAATATTTCCTGGGTTTTAAGAATAGGGTAATATGAAAGTATGCCTCTTTCTCGACTAGTGTTACCATAAAATACCTTATGAGTGGTGTAATTACCGCTTTTAATGTTGACATGCAGAACAGATGCACCTTGACAAACATAATCATAGACACAGGTCTAGAACCAGTCACATGTGGTTTTTAGTTGAAACAAAAAGATAGGTGGGGTACATTTCTGTGCTTCCCCACTTGTGGTGGGACTATTACTATGACCCCCTTTTGTAGCCGGCAGCTTCCTCAGCTTTTAACAATGTCTAATGTTCTTTTTTTTGTATGACTCTTTTGCAGTGCTAGTGTGATTGGGTGTGTGTGAAAATCCACACAGTTCCCCTTTCTTGCTATATCTAGTACCCACTTGTTGGTTGTAATCTCCTCACCCGCATTGGTATAGGTCTTTATGCATCCCGCTACTGGGGTTGCATGGGTAGGAAATGTGTACTGCCAATCACTATTTTGCTGCAGTTTCACCTTTGACGAAGGCCACTTCACTGCAAGCCTGACCTCTTTGTTGCTGCTTACATTATCCTCGGTGGGACTGTTGGTAGCTCGGTTTGCCCATTAGCCATGCACTGTGGACAAATTGAATTCCCTGATAAAAGTTGTTGGAAGGCGCGAGGCATCTGTTATGAAAAGCCTCATCTAAAGCTGTCAGAACCCAAGCAAAAGGACCCACACCCTAACAGTTGACATGGAACTTTAAGAGTTTCCTGATCTATCTTTGCTTTTTTTAAGGGTTTCACCAACCACATTTCTAATAGACATGTCCCCCATCCATGTGTTTGTTTATGCTGTTCGGGCTTCATGTTTGAACCCTGTGATACGTATCAAGGAGTGCCGCTTTAAGACCGTTGCATGTGTTGCCAGGTGTTTGCATGTCTCTGACGCATCTAGGCTGCTCTTAATAACTGCGTTTAAGGCCAATAGTACTTCCGCCTTTTGCATGTTTGCTCCTAGGATGTCTAAAAGATGGTTTTTTATAGCAGGGAAAGGTCAAAACTACTAATTAAGGTTGTTGAATTTGCTATGTGCCTTGTACACCGCTGTAGTTGCCATTTCTTCCCAGTGAAATACAGCCTCTTGCTCTCTTTTTCTGAGTTTCTGAGTTGTACTTGAAGCCGGCATTCCAGAGGATTTTCTTAAAGTTAGCACGGCTGAATCAGTAATTAACTGGCCCTGAATCATGAGTATGCCAGAAGGGGATTGTTGTACTTATTTCCTATTCTTACATCATTCACCTCCTTAGTAATGGCTTGTGCCTTCATAGAGGTTTAGAGTTGCTTTTAACTGACTGCATTAATGGAATAATTTGAGAGCACATAGAGAAGTTTTTGCCTTCCGCTTCTTGGCTTGAAGGTCTATATTGCAACATGTGGCCGCCCTCTTGAGTAGTGTCACGGAGGTAGATTGATCCTGTTGGGGCTCGACCTCTCTGCAGGATCATCATAGGTGATTTGTGTTCTTTGAAGTTTTGTGAGTGGAATATCCTGCTCCACATGTCCACCTTCCTTCACATCCTTTCTTCTCCTTCCTCCATGATTAGGTTTACATGGGCAGATGTTTGGGGCAACGTCCCCTGCACATGCCATGAAGGTGTTTCATCACAAAGGTCATAAATGCCCTCTGGGTGGGTCATCCCTATCAATCTCTTCACTGTATACCTCCTCCTCTCCCTGCTGTTGCCGTTCTAGTGTTTTGCTTTGCAGGAGTGTGTGAGGCAGTGACTCTCCAGCCAATGTGAGGCTGATATAGACATCTTGAGATAAGCAGTCTGGAAAACAACCCTATCCTTGGATGTTTGAAGCACAGCAACATCCTGTGGGGTTATAGAAGAACAAGTTACCTACCCCTAGTAATGTTCTTCGACTGGATGTTCCTCCCACGTATTCCTCATCTTTTGATATGATATCTTGTAGCTTCAGCTGTTTTGGCATGTTTTCTTCGGCAGAGGGCACTGTACGGCGATGTGGTCGCCTCAATGTCCTCGAGGGTTTCCATCTCGGAGTCAACGTCATTGTCGGTATACATAGCACGTGCAGCGCCCATTAGCTTCAGTTCTGTTGTTACGCCTTCCTCTTGCAGAAATACCAGCATCAGCGAGTACTAGACTCTGAAAGAGCGTAAAGTGTAATGCCTGGAAATACTGCAGCGGGGCTGGGTGGGAGGGGTGATGAGCAATACATGGAAGGAACATCCAGTCGAAAGAACATGACCAGGGGTAAGTAACAAACCTCGAAAGGATTGTCTCCTCCCACGTATTCCTCATCTTTTGATAGACTCATAAAGCAGTGTTAGGTTACGGAAGAGGGAGTAAGAATTTTCAAACATAAGATTAGTCATGGATTGAATGTAGGACAGCTATCCCAATCCTCCTTCCTCCCCAGAGGATGAATCCAGACAGAAATGCTTAGTAAATGTGTGAATGGTAGACCAGGTGGCTGCTGTACAAATGTCTTTTATAGGCAGCCCTCTTTGCAGAGCAGAAAATGTTGTCATGCCCCTTGTGGAATGAGTTCTCAGACTTTCTGGGAGATCTTTCCCAGCCAATCTTTAGCATTCTTTAACAGCAAGAATTATCCAAAGTTTGTTTTGTAACTGGAAGTTCCAGTTTGTGTCCAGTGTTGTACCCAATGAAAAGCTGGTCATGTTGATGTATTTTCACCATTTGAAAAACCTCAAAGTCCTTCTGGGATCGAGCCTATGCAGCCTTTCCTCTTCCTTGCCAGAATGAGGAGGCGGATAGAATATAGGAAGCACAATTTTCTGGGATAAATGAAAATCTGATACAGTTTTTGGCAAAAATGAAGGTTAACCCTTATCCTTGTAAAAAATAGTAAATGGAGGCTTACTAGATAGGGCCTGCAACTCACTCACCCTGCGGGCTGATTTTAACGCAACTAATGCACATGAATATAGTGTCTCAAAGGTCGCACACATAAGAAATGTTAATACAAGATTAAGATCCCAAATCGGTACATGAAAAGTTGTAGGAGGGAACACATTAGTGAGCCCTCTAAGAAATGAATGATTAACGGCATCTTGAAATAAGATACCTCCTCCGATGTGCGCTTGAAGATTGAGTGTGCTACCAAATAACCTATTATTGTTCCAATATGGAGCCCCAGATTTGCTAAATGTAACAAAAAAAGATAACACCATAGGTGTACTGCACTGAAAAGGGTTCACATCCTTTTCCCTACACCAGCTGCAGAATTTATTCCAATAGCAGCGTTATAAGGATTTTTTTGCTGGCCTTCTGGCCAAAGTGGTAACTGAAGGGACAGCCCTAGAGCTGGCAGGACTGTCGGCTGAATATGAATTGGAACGAGAGGGCGTCCTACCATCAACATTTGAATAATTGCAACAATTTTTATGCAAACATATTTTTTTTTATCGTGTATCACTAAGACAAGAACATCTTTGTCTCACTAACAACCTAAGCGTAACATTGACAAATATATTAGAACTAAGCAGTGTTCAAACAGCTTTTATTAGTTAGCTGCTGGTGTTTTTTGGCTTTTTTTTCTTTTATTACTTTTTTTTTTTACAAGCAAACAGCTTTTATTGTATAGCTGCCAATGTTTAACATTTTCTGGTACATAATCAATAATAACAAGACTTTTTTTAGGGTCCACAGAGGGATCCTGTGCGACTCTTACAACATAATATAATGTGCAGACATAACACAACAGTCACAAAAAATACTAGTGCAATTGATGATTACTTCAACAAAGGGTGGTTAGTGGCTTGACACTGTACATGGGTTGTTTTTGTATGTAGGGAGCTTCTCCATTGTTAAACATCCATTGGTAGTACAGTGCAAACACCATCTTCAAAGGGTGGGACAGAACTGGGCTTGGAACCAAAACAGAGCCCTAGTGGTGCCACAGAGTTGCATACATATTGAAAGTCCCAAGGGGTGTGTGGGATATCACACTCCTTTGTAGAAACCTTATTAAGGTCTACCAGTGCCAGGCAGAAGGGTGACCTAGTGGTAGGTCGACGTCTAGATTGTCAATCAAAGGTCAATGTTCTTGCTACGGACTATGAGGGCACCAAAGGTGCAGCGTCCAATGACGTTTCACCTTGTAGGGATAGAAGCCTTCTTCCAAGGATGGTACAAGGTCTTCTGGCCAAAAGCAAAATCTCCATTACGTCATCCAGGAGGTCCCAATACTTATATCTCAACCTCTCAGAAACCATGTGTGAAGGTTGAGTATCTTGACCTCTCGATAGAGAACCCAACCCTCCAAGAGAAGGTCCTCTCTTTGTGTAAGCCGCATTTGAAGGGCAGATGGACATGTCTAGACGTTCCGGGTACCACGTCCTTCTGGCCCAATCCAGAGAAATCAGGATCATGGATTTCCCAAACTTCCTCAATCTCTTGATGACTTGAGGAATGACAGGGACTGGAGGAAATGCATACAAGAGTGAAAACTCCTAGTCCAATACGAACTCGTCCCCTAGTGCTCCTCTTGGGGGAAATTCCCTGGAGCAGAAAGGTTTTCACTCCTGGTTGACACTGGTCGCCAACAGATCTACTTGAGGGGTTTCCCAAAGGGTGAAAATCACTTGAAGGACTTCCTGAGCTGGTTCCCACTCATGGGAGACTGATCTGTATGCTCAGAGCTTCCGCCGCCATGTTCTGCTCTCTGGCTAGGTGAACTGCAGATATGGAGATTCCTTCTTTAATTGCCCAGAAACAGAGCTGCATTTCCTCACTGCACAGTGGTAGTGACCCTACACCACCTCTCTTGTAGAGGTATTACATGGCCACTGTGTTGTCTGTCATTATCAGGACATTCTTTCCCCGTACAGAGGGCAGAAAGGCCTTCAGCGTGAGTATGATCACCCTCAGCTCCAAAAGGTTGATGTGTAGTTTGGACTCTGATGGAGAACAATAACCGCTGACTGTCAGATCGTTGGTGTGGGCGCCCCACCCAGTGAATGTGGCATCCATAACTACGGATATCTCTGGTCATGGTCTTCAGAATTGGTCATGGTCTTCAGAATATTGTCCTCGCAGGTCTCCACAGGAGATCCTGTGTGACCCTATTTGGGACCTGAAGGAGGTCCGTCATCCTGCCCAAAAATTGAGGCCTCTGTGTTCTTAGAGCCCACTGGAGGGATCTCATTCTCAGGCAAGCCTGTGGCACCAGGAAAATGCAAGATGCCATGAGGCTGAGCAACCTCAAAAAGTTGAAGGCCGGAAGACGCTGGGCACTCTGGAATGTGGTTGTCATGATGCCTACCCCCGGGGACCCAGACCAAGTCCAGCAACCCCGGAAGCAGGCATCAAGTTATCCTAAGCAAGCCCAACAACCCCTGCTAGGGGCTATTTGGGTCCAGCCCTGGCACCTATGGCGCCAGGCTCATATGGAGAGTCAGTCCTGGCGCCAGGCTCATAGATTAAAACTTACCTGATGCAGACCATGCTGAAAATTTACCTGATGCAGACCATGCTGCAATAGCTCCAAGCCAAAAGAGGCTGTCATGATGCCTACCTCCAAGGAGCCAGGTCCGACCCAGCAACCCCAGAGGCAGGCATCATCCCCCCCCCAGGGAAGTGCCAGCGGGCCCAAGCTGGGGCCCTTTGGACACAGTCCTGGCGCCTTAGGCGCCAGGCTCATGTTGGACCCCTGTCCTGGCACCTTAGGCGCCAGGCTCATAAAGCTAGACGTGTGTTCAAGTGTTTTAATGTGCACTTACCTGATGCAGACCATGCTGCTACATCCAGGCCCTCTTGAGGCCTGAATGGAACTACTTTACCTGTTGGATTACTTTCCACCTGGGTGTGGTCGGAGAAGGATACATACCTGATCGGTGGAAGGATACATGCCTGGAACTTCTTCCAAAGCTATTTAAACCATGCCCGATCAGCAACTCACGCTTCGCGTTGTTCTGCTCCTCGCAGCTGGACGCTCACCGTGTCAGCTCCTGCATCTGGACTTCAGCCACGCCTGTCAGCATCCTGGGTCGCCTGCAAAGGGAGATAAGAGAGAAAGAAGACCTTACCTGCTAAAGCTGCATCACGGAGACATCACACCGACGATCCTGAAAGGGAAGACATCATTTTAAAAGCATTTCGCTTCGATCGCTGCAGCGCTGCATTTCACTCACCTTTCCTGGGCGCCTCCATCTTCAGCAGCGATCATCCGGATCCGCATCCACTTCCCAGAGCCTAGAGAGAAAAGACAAGAAAACAAGGTGAGAGAAGGAAGGGAAACAGGAAAAGCTCAGTTTCCTTCTAAGACTTACCTGTTGGGTCATTCCCATTTAATTTTGGGTCCTGCCGCTTCCTGGCATTCCGGACCCCGGCCCCAATGGGGAAAAAAGACAAAGACATGCACAGACATTACCTGAACGCTCATCCAGAACTTACACTTCGGGTCGGCGCCATATCTCCGGCATTCCGTACCCCGGCCCCTAAGGGGAAAAAGACATAAGCATTAGCGCTTGCTGCAATAAGACAATGAACATTATTATTAAGCTTGAACTTTTGAACTTGCAACAGAACTCTTACAGCGCCTCACCTGAATAGTCAAGCTTATTTTGAACTCCCATCAAACCTCAATCCAGTGAAGTAACTGGGTTTCAACGCGCCCCTGCATCAGAAGCAGGATGGAGAACTCATCCTTCCAGACCCTAAGGTGAGACTTCACGGGGAATCGTGGAAGGGTATCGAGGAGGGTTGGAAGGGAGTGGGAGGCTTGAGCATTATTCCGTCAGTAGGTAATACTCCCTTTTCACGCATGTGGGGAATATTCCTGCGAGCCAGAAAAGCCAGAGTAGAGGTGCCCTTCCTGTCCATCATCAGAGTCCTGCGCTTCACCATTGAAGAAGCATCAGCACTCGAAGCCAGACCTGCGCCACCGTGGGAATCAGGTGAGCGTGACAGAACGAGAAGCCTACCCACAATTTCCCACCCGGGCGCTATGGAGACTTCCGAGACAGATCAGCTGGTCCAGCTTTTGGGGGAATTACGGGCAGAAGTGCACTCAGCCCGCCAGGAGACTAACGCTCTCAAAAGAGAACCGATCCTATCCAAGGAAAGAACTGATGACCTGGCCAAAAGGTTATTGCAGGCCCAGGCAGGGCACACTCCTTTACCTAATACCGGAGGTACTTCCACATCAATGGGTTTGAATAACCCGGTACAAATCAATCTACCTGGACACATGCCTTTGGCCCCGCCTGAACGTTTTGCGGGGGATCCCAAGAAATATGCCGTCTTTATGAACCAATGTCGTTTACACTTTCTATGCAGACCCGGGGCCTTCCATAACTACCAGACAAAGGTAGCCTTTATACTATCTTACCTCAGTGGCAGTGCTGCCGATTGGTCTATTCCATTGGTAAATCAGGATGATCCCATTCTCCAGGATTTTCAGGGCTTCCAGGCCAGAATGGAAAGATTGTTTGCTCGACACTCTCAAGGACAGGCCCTTGATAATGAACTGCTATCCTTTCGACAAGGTAATCAGGATCTCCTGTCCTACGTTGCCACCTTTAATAGACTGGATGGCCAGAAAACAAAAGGATCACATTGTTTCATCGAGGCCTGCGCGGAGAGCTTAAGGATGTTCTAGCTCAGATAGTAGATACACCCCAGGTCTGCGCAGACTACATAAACTTGGTGGTTCAACTTGATCACAGACTTCAAAATAGAAAAGCAGATCGATTCAAGTACGAAACCCGAGTACCGATCAAAACCCACGCTAACTCCAAGAGTACCGACGTATCCGAACCTATGCAAATCTGCGGTGTTAAAGGACCATTAACGCAGAAGGAACGAGAGAGAAGGCGGCAAATGCAACTTTGTCTGTATTGCGGGACTTCCGGTCACTTTCTTCGAAATTGTCCGGTTAAACAACCTAAGAAGGTGGTTGGAGCCACTGATAACGATTTATTGACACCTGATTCCGGAAACGACCTAGCCCGACAAGCGTAGGGGTCCGCTTGCCGAGCTTGAAAACAAACTCTTTGACCTCGCATTTTGTCATGCCAATGGTGCTCGTGGACCCAAAACAGCCTCAGCAGTTGCATGCTGTAAAAGCATACATCGACAGTGGAGCTATTGGAAACTACATAGACCGTGAATTGGCTTCCAGGATTAAGCTCCCTCTCCGCCCGAAAGTAACCCAAGATGTCATTACTACAGTAGATGGAACCGAAATAGCCTCAGGGCCTGTAACGCATTCCACTGTTGAAATGACACTGGTGGGTCAGGATGGACATCTGGAAGCAATCGTGTTTGATGTGATCAAGGCCCCACAATTTCAAGTAATTCTTGGAATTCCTTGGTTAGAAACACATAATCCCAGAATCGACTGGCGAGCAAAGAAGATAAGTTTTCCTGATTGTGAACCAACTTGTTATCCAAGAAATCCAGTTATGGGTCTAGCCTCAGCAACTTCCACCCCTGTACAGCTACCGTCAGAATACCAAGAATTCCAAGACGTTTTTCAGAAGGAACAGGCTAACACGTTACCTCCCCATCGTTCTTATGATTGCCAAATCGATCTGGTACCCAATGCTCAACTACCTTGTAATAGGATTTATGCTCTTACGGAACCTGAGAACCTGCATTTGGGTCAGTATTTAGATCAGTACCTAGCCAATGGTTTTATTCGCCCGTCCAAGTCTCCTGTCTCCTCAGCTCTGTTCTTCGTGCCGAAAAAAGAGGGCGACCTTAGAACATGTATAGACTATCGCGCCCTAAATCAAATAACGATTAAGAATCGTTATCCTCTGCCCCTGATCCCTGAGCTTATCGACCAGGTGAAAGACGCTTGTGTGTACACCAAGTTAGATCTCCGAGGAGCTTATCACCTGGTGCGTATAAAAGAAGGCGACGAATGGAAGACTGCATTCCGCACCAAATTTGGGCTCTTCGAATATCAGGTGATGCCCTTCGGTTTGTGCAATGCACCTGCCGCCTTTCAGTACTTTATGAATGATGTTCTTCGGGAACTTATCGATGTCTGTGTCATTGTTTATATTGACGACATCCTGGTGTACTCTTCTTCAGAATCCGATCACAGAAAACATGTTAGGGCAGTTCTTGAGAAATTGCGCCAGCACAGACTATTTGCAAAGCTCGAAAAATGCGTTTTTCATACCACAGAAGTTGAGTTTCTCGGATTCATCCTGACACCTCAAGGGGTCCGAATGGACTCGCGAAAGGTGGACGCCATCCTCAAATGGCCATCTCCTAGCTCGGTGAAGGGAGTTCAGAGCATGCTCGGCTTCGCCAATTTCTATCGAAGATTCATTCCAGAATTTTCCCGAACAGTCCAACCCATCACAGCTCTACTAAAGAAAAACAAACGCTTTGAATGGACTCTTGAGGCCGAACAAGCCTTTCAGGACCTGAAAACCAAATTCACCTCTGCACCTGTATTGAAGCACCCGCACCCAGATCTCCCTTACATTGTGGAAACCGACACATCCAGTTCGGCCATGGGAGCTGTCCTGTCGCAAAGAGACCCAGAAACTAACCAATTACACCCTGTGGCCTTTTGGTCCAGGAAATTTTCTCCTTCCTCCTGAAATAAACTACGCAATTACCGACAAGGAGTTACTGGCTATTAAATCTGCTTTCAAGGCTTGGCGTCACTACCTTCTCGGGGCAAGACACACCATCACCGTAATTACGGACCACAGAAATTTACAATATTTAAAGACGGCCAAAGCTCAATCTTCACGACAACTCAGATGGGCTCTATTCTTTGCAGAATTTGATTTCGTAATTACCTATCGCCCTGGCTGCAAGAATGGTAAAGCGGACGCCTTATCCCGGATTGGCATGGAAGAACCCAATTCGAGTTTAGAACCTGTGCCAATCATACCTGAACAAAGAATCTTAGGCCTAACTTCATTGCAAACTATTGAGGACATTCAAACGCAAGTAAAACAACTTCTAGACTCTTCAGCCTTACTGGAATGGAGTCAAAAGGGTCCTCATTGTACCGTTAAGGATGATTTACCCTACTTCCAGGAGCGGTTGTTTCTGCCAAGTAAAGAATTGCAAGAACTTGTTATTGCCCATCATCATGAATTATTAATGGAAGGACACCCTGGTATCGCTAAAACGGAGGAAAAAATCAAACGCCACTTCTGGTGGCCTTCTTGGAGAAAAGACAAAGTCTTTTGTATTGTCTTGCGGAATTTGCGCCCAAAACAAAGGTCAAAAGAAAAGGCCAGCCGGCCTACTTCAACCCTTGGATATTCCACCGGCACCATGGCACACCTTGTCAATGAACTTTATAACTGACCTGCCTCCTTGTGCTGGTTACAACACTATCCTTGTAATTGTGGATCTTTTCTCCAAAATGGCCCACTTTATCCCTTTAAAAGGTTTGCCTTCAGCTTCCACCATGGCCAAGGAATTTCTGGAGAATATAGTTCGCATACATGGTTTTCCTTCCATATTAGTGTCGGATCGTGGAAGTCAATTTATCTCCCATTTTTGGAAGAAGTGTTGCCAACTAGTAAAAATAGATGTGCGGTTATCCACCAGCCACCACCCCCAGACCGACGGACAAACCGAGAGAACCAATCAGACTCTCGAGCAATATCTTCGGTGCATGTTACACCAATCCGATTTAAATTGGAAAGACATCCTTTGGATCGCAGAATATGCATACAACAATTCAGTGCATTCTGGAACCGGACAAACTCCTTTTTATACTTTGTATGGTCACCATCCTCGGACCTCTGACCTAGATCCACCTCTGACCCTGGAAATGCCCGCAGTAAATCATCTGCATTCCACAATAACCCGAGCCTTCAAAGAAGCTGCAACTCATTTACAGCAAGCCAAGAAAAAGTATAAAGAAAACGCTGATTTGCACTGAAGTAAAACTCCTCCTTACCAAGTAGGAGACCAGGTATGGCTAGCAACGAAACATTTACCCCTCAAGGTCCCGCAAACCTTCAATCCCAGATTCATAGGACCTTATCCCATCAAGGCTATAATCAATCCTGTGGCCTTTAAACTGGATTTACCGTCTAACATTCGTATTCATCCAGTTTTTCATGCATCACTTTTGAAGCCAGACTGTCCAAGCCTCCAGACCCAGTTCAAATTGAAGGGGAATTAGAATTCGAAGTTAAAGACATTTTAGACTCCAAGGTGTTAAAGTCAAAACTCTTCTATCTTGTTGACTGGAAGGGATATGGACCTCAGGAGAGATCGTGGGAACCTAGTAACCATGTTCACGCACCTCGATTAATACAAAGGTTCCACCAGAGATTTCCGAACAAGCCAAAACCCCCGGAGGGAACAACCTTGGGAGGGGCCTTGAGGGGGAGTACTGTTATGATGCCTACCTCCAAGGAGCCAGGTCCGACCCAGCAACCCCAGAGGCAGGCATCATTCCCCCCAGGGAAGTGCCAGCGGGCCCAAGCTGGGGCCCTTTGGACACAGTCCTGGCGCCTTAGGCGCCAGGCTCATAAAGCTAGACGTGTGTTCAAGTGTTTTAATGTGCACTTACCTGATGCAGACCATGCTGCTACATCCAGGCCCTCTTGAGGCCTGAATGGAACTACTTTACCTGTGCGACTACTTTCCACCTGGGTGTGGTCGGGGAAGGATACATACCTGATCGGTGGAAGGATACATGCCTGGAACTTCTTCCAAAGCTATTTAAACCATGCCCGATCAGCAACTCACGCTTCGCGTTGTTCTGCTCCTCGCAGCTGGACGCTCACCGTGTCAGCTCCTGCATCTGGACTTCAGCCACGCCTGTCAGCATCCTGGGTCGCCTGCAAAGGGAGATAAGAGAGAATTGGAGAGAAAGAAGACCTTACCTGCTAAAGCTGCATCACAGAGACATCACACCGACGATCCTGAAAGGGAAGACATCATTTTAAAAGCATTTCGCTTCGATCGCTGCAGCGCTGCATTTCACTCACCTTTCCTGGGCGCCTCCATCTTCAGCAGCGATCATCCGGATCTGCATCCACTTCCCAGAGCTTAGAGAGAAAAGACAAGAAAACAAGGTGAGAGAAGGAAGGGAAATAGGAAAAGCTCAGTTTCCTTCTAAGACTTACCTGTTGGGTCATTCCCATTTCATTTCGGGTCCTGCCGCTTCCTGGCATTCCGGACCCCGGCCCCAATGGGGAAAAAAGACAAAGACATGCAAAGACATTACCTGAACGCTCATCCAGAACTTACACTTCGGGTCGGCGCCATATCTCCAGCATTCCGTACCCCGGCCCCTAAGGGGAAAAAGACATAAGCATTAGCGCTTGCTGCAATAAGACAATGAACATTATTATTAAGCTTGAACTTGCAACAGAACTCTTACAGCGCCTCACCTGAATAGTCAAGCTTATTTTGAACTCCCATCAAACCTCAATCCAGTGAAGTAACTGGGTTCCAACGCGCCCCTGCATCAGAAGCAGGATGGAGAACTCATCCTTCCAGACCCTAAGGTGAGACTTCACGGGGAATCGTGGAAGGGTATCGAGGAGGGTTGGAAGGGAGTGGGAGGCTTGAGCATTATTCCGTCAGTAGGTAATACTCCCTTTTTACGCACAGGGGAATATTCTTGCAAGCCAGAAAAGCCAGAGTAGAGGGGCCCTTCCTGTCCATCATCAGAGTCCTGCGCTTCACCATTGAAGAAGCATCAGCACTCGAAGCCAGACCTGCGCCTCCGTGGGAATCAGGTGAGCGTGACAGAGGCCTGGAAGGGACTACTTTACTTAGGGACTATTTATTTATTCAGGTGGGGCTGGGGAGGAATACTTACCTGGGACTACTTTGGAGGCTATTTAAACCACGCCCAAAGAGCAGCACACGCTTCGCGTTATTCTGCATCCAGCAGCGTAACGCTCACCGTGCCTGCAAGTATGCATCCAGCCTTCTGCCACGCCCGCCTCGAGTTTGGAGCTCCTAGAAAAAGGGAGAAAGAAGGAGAAAAGGTTAGAACAAGAGCAATACCTTTGATCCTTACCCGAATTCCCGATCCATCGTGCCTCGAGCTGGAAGGAAGAAGTTATTTTATGCGCATAGCCTCGCCTGCTGCAGCACCGCGCTGAACTCACCGGCCTTCACAGCATCTTCACATTCCACCGCATCCTCCTGCATGTTCCAGCCGCACTCCGGCACCTAAGGAGAAGACAAGAAAAGCAAGGTGAGCCAAGGGAATACACAGAGGACTATTAGTCACCCCCCCATAGACTTACCTGATTTTACCACCGGGGGTTCTATCCCTCTTCACGGGTCGGCGAAGCTTCCACTGCATCTTCGCCGAACCCCGGCCCCTAAGGGGAAACAAAAGGACAGCAAGGTGAAACAAAGGGACTAACAAGGGGAACCCTCCTCACCACAATAGACTTACCTTATTTTACCGCCGGAGGTATTATTCCCCGAGACTTCATACTTTCTCTCAGCACCTGAATAAGGGAGAAGGCAACAGGTTACATATTGACATTATTTTATCGAACTGTGTTGGAAAATACAAATCCTTACAAGAATACCACCAGTTGCCACGAGGAACTCTTCATTAGGGTCAAGCTGCAACCTGCAAGGAATCGGACAAGAGTGAAAGTCAGGCATTTGAACTCTTACGAACTTTATACTTACGGCGTCTTGCCGGGAATCTCGGAGTCAATATTGTTCTGGAACTCACCAATTCCTTTGAGCCAGTGAAGCAACTGGTTATCAACGCGCCCCTGCGCTCAATGCAGGATGGAGAGCTCATCTTTTCAAACCATCAGGTGAGACTATAAGAGGGGACATCAAAGGTGATCTGTGGGGAGAACAGTGGGGATGGGGGGATTTACGCTCAACTCCACGGGTGGTTAATTCCCTTTCTCCATTTGCAGAAGAATATTCCTACGGGCCAAGCAAACGAAGCTAGGTGGGCCAGTCCAGTCCGTCATCTCGGCCCTACGCGTCACATTGGTGGACACCACAGCTGTCCAGTTCCGATCGACGCCTCTGTGGGAGCCAGGTGAGCATAACAGAATGCAAAGCCTACCCACAAATTCCCACCCGGGCGTTATGGATACCTCAGAGACTGACCAATTGGCCCAATTACTAGGGGAACTGAGGGCTGAAGTGCATTCCGCCCATCAAGAAACCAATGCTCTTAGGAGAGAACTGATTTTGTCAAAGGAGCGAACTGATGACCTTGCTAGGCAACTATTGCAAAGCCAGGCTGGACAAGCACCCCTACCTGGTTCCGGGGGAAATCCAGCTCCTTTGTTATCAAGTAACCCTGTGCAAATAAACCTACCAGGAAATATTCAATTAGCTCCACCCGAACGCTTTGCCGGAGATCCCAAAAGGTTCGCTGTGTTAATGAACCAATGCCGCTTGCACTTTTTATGCAGACTTGGAGCCTTCCCTAACGATCAAGCCAAGGTAGCCTTTGTATTGTCATATCTCAGCAGCAGTGCAGCGGATTGGTCAATTCCACTAGTTACTCAAGATGACCCAATTCTTCGGGATTTTCAGGGCTTTCAAACGAGCATGGAAAGACTATTTGCCCGGCACTCCCAAGGGCAGGCCCTGGATAACGAACATTTGTCCCTACGACAGGGTAACCAGGACCTTCTATCCTACATCGCAACCTTTAAAAGGTTGATAGTGGAAACTGGATGGCCTGAGGTTAAACAAATCACATTATTTCATCGAGGGCTTCGAGGAGAACTCAAGGATGTCTTGGCTCAAGTCGTGAACCCACCTCAAGACTGTGCTGAATATATAGACTTAGTGGTCCAGTTAGATCACAGACTTCAGAACAGAAAGGCTGATTGAGCCAAGTTTGAGAACAGGGTGTTGGTCAAAACCCACGCTAACCCCAAAGGAGCAGATGCTTCAGAACCCATGCAAATCGGAGGGGTTAAAGGATCCTTAACCCAGAAGGAAAGAGAAAGGAGACGGCAAATGCAATTGTGTCTATATTGTGGAACTTCTGGACATTTTCTACGGGATTGCCCTGTAAAACCACCTAAGAAGGTGGTAGGAGCTGCTGATAAAAGCCATATGGAGTCAGACTCGGGAAACGACCACCCCCGACAAGCGTAGAGGTCCGCTTGCCGAGCTTGAAGAAGAATACTCAGACCTCGCATTTCATCATACCAATGGTCCTCGTAGATCCAGGCAGCCATCGCGTATGCACGCAGTAAGGGCATACATTGATAGCAGGGCCATAGGAAACTATGTGGACTATGAATTGGCTTCCAGGATGAATATACATCTCTGCCGAAAAACCACCTCAGATGTCATCACCACAGTCGATGGAACGGAAATTGCCTCTGGGCCTGTAACTCATTCCACCGCAGAGATGACACTATTGGGTCAGGATGGGCATCGAGAGACTATTGTGTTTGATCTAATCAAAGCCCCACAGTTCCAAATAATACTGGGGATACCTTGGTTGGAAACACATAATCCTTGTATTGATTGGCGAGAGAAGAGAATAACCTTCCCGGATTGTGCACAAACCTGTTACCCAAAGAAAAGTCAGAACGCAGGCCTGGCCACAGTAACCACAGCAGTCATGCAACTACCTCCAGAATACCAAGAATTCCAGGATGTCTTCCAAAAAGAACAGGCAAACACCTTACCTCCTCACAGATCGTACGATTGTCAAATCGATCTCATACCCAGTGCACAACCCCCCTTGTAGCAGGATCTACGCCCTTACGGAACCTGAGAACCTTCACCTACGACAATACTTAGACCAGTACCTTGCCAATGGCTTTATTCGCCCATCCAAGTCCCCTGCATCTTCAGCTTTGTTCTTCGTGCCCAAAAGGAAGGTGACCTCAGAACGTGCATAGACTACCGTGCATTGAACCAGATTACTGTTAAGAACCGATACCCATTGCCTCTGATCCCTGAACTACTAGACCAAGTGAAGGACGCTTGTATATACACTAAATTAGATCCCCGGAGGGCATACCATCTGGTACGTGTAAAAGAAGGCGACGAATGGAAGACTGCTTTCCGCACTAAGCATGGGTTATTCGAATACCAGGTGATGCCTTTCGGGTTGTGCAATGCACCAGCAGCCTTCCAATACTCCATGAACGATGTCCTTCGTGAACTCATTGACGTTTATGTTGTCGTATATATCGATGATATTCTAGTATACTCCTCTTCAGAATCTGACCATGTGAAGCACGCCCGAGCAGTCCTTGAGAAATTGCACCAGCACAAACTATATGCAAAACTGGAAAAATGCGTTTTTCATGCCACAGAAGTTGAATTCCTTGGGTTTATCCTGACCCCAAAGGGAGTCCGAATGGACTCACGAAAGGTGGACGGAATCCTTAAGTGGCCATCACCAAGTTCAGTTAAAGGAGTACAAAGCATGCTCGGCTTTGCCAATTTCTACCGCAGATTCATCCCGGATTTTTCACATGTTGTACATCCCATCACAGCACTCTTGCGAAAAAATAAATGCTTTATGTGGACTGAAGAAGCTGAAAATGCCTTCCAAGAGCTGAAAGCGAAATTCACGTCTGCACCTGTATTAAAGCACCTGCGCCCTGAACTTCCATACATAGTGGAAACTGATGCATCCAGTCTAGCCATGGGAGCTGTCCTATCTCAAAAGGACCCTGAAACTGGCCAGCTTCATCCAGTAGCATTTTGGTCCAGAAAGTTCTCGGCACCCGAGTTAAACTATGCGGTTACCGACAAGGAGTTATTAGCCATTAAATCCGCCTTCAAGGCTTGGCGGCACTATCTTCTCGGTGCCAGGCATACCATTACTGTGATCACCGATCACCGGAACTTACAGTATTTAAAGACAGCCAAGGCCCAATCGTCACGTCAACTCCGATGGGCATTGTTCTTTGCCGAGTTCGATTTTGTAATAACCTATCAACCAGGTTTTAAGAATGGTAAAGCAGACGCCTTATCCCGAATAGGGATGGGAGAGGCAGAAGTGAACCCAGAACCAGTACCTATAATTTCCGAACAAAGAATTCTTGGCATGACTACTCTACAGACACTAGAGGACATTCAGGTAAAGATCCAGCAACTCTTTGATCCTACAGCCCTGCAGGACTGGGTAAAAAAAGGCCCGGACTACTCCGATCTGCCTTATTATCAAGGGCGGCTATTTCTGCCACACAAGGAACTACAAGAGCTAGTCATTTCCCGTTATCATGATACCCTAATGGAGGGGCGCCCAGGTATTTCAAAAACTGAAGCTAAAATTAAAAGACAATTCTGGTGGCCAACCTGGTGAAAGGATATTAAATCATTTGTGATGTCTTGTGGCATTTGCGCCCAAAACAGAAGTCAAAAGAAAAAAACCAGCTGGACTCTTACAACCTTTCGACATTCCGCCTACACCATGGCACACCTTATCGTTAGACTTTATTACTGATCTACCCCCATGCAATGGATTTAACACCATTCTAGTTATTGTGGATCTTTTTTCCAAGATGGCCCACTTTATTCCTTTAAAGGGATTACCTTCAGCTTCAATCCTGGCCAAGGGGTTCCTCGAAAACATTGTTTGCATACACGGATTTCCGTCCATATTGGTCTCTGACCGGGGCAGTCAATTCATTTCACATTTTTGGAAAAAATGCTGTCCATTGGCGCAAATCGATGTAAGGTTATCGACCAGTCACCACCCCCAGACCGATGGTCAAACGGAGAGGACCAACCAGACTCTCGAACAATACCTGCGTTGTATGTTACATCAGACTGAGAGTAATTGGAAAGACATTCTTTGGATCGCCGAATATGCATACAATAATTGAGAACACTCTGGAACTGGACAAAGCCCCTTTCATACCTTATATGGGCACCATCCTCAAACCTCAGATCTTGACTCACTCCAACACTTAGAAATGCCCGCAGTGGACCAGAAAACCTCACACCTCCTCTTTCAAAAATCCTAGATTCCACCTCGATCACTAGTGACAACCCCTGTCTCCTAGCTGACATATATCACAACTGCCTCACTGAAACCATTAATGCCATAGCACCGCTCACCACCAAGGCAAAACGCTCAGACAAGCGATCTAGCTTCTGGTTCAATGAGGACCTTATCGCCCTCAGAAGAACCAAACGCGCGCGTGAACATACCTACAGAAAGCATCCTACTGCAGAGGCAGAAAAAGCCTACCAAGAAATAAACAAAACCTATAAAACAGCTACTATTACTTATAAATCTAATGCGTACAATAATAGGATCAACAATGCCACCTCAGACACCAAGGAATTATTTGCCATTTTAAAAGAATTGGAAAACCCCACCCCAGCCATAAACCCAACCATCCCCAGCAAGGAATGGTGCACCACTATTCAAGACGCACTAACAGCCAAAATTGAACTACTCCAAATAAAAATCACATCTAAAAAACAATCACTAGCCTATAAACCTGCCCTCCTTAATCTAAATCGACCACACCAGGAATTCACCAGCTCCCCATTCCAGTTCACACCAGTATCCCAAAACGTAGTGTTTGACACCATCACCAAACTTAAAGCCTCCAATTGCAAAGGCGATTCTGTCCCCGCATCAGTAGTCAAATCCTGTGCCCACACCCTCACCCCTATTATCACCAACTTCGTGAACGCTTCCTTCAATGCCAACCTAGTACCAGCTAGCATCAAAGAAGCCTGGGTCACCCCTCTCCTGAAAAAACCTACCCTAGACCCTATGGTGCCCACAAATTACAGGCCAATAACAACTGTCCCATTTCTCCTCAAAATATTGGACAAACTAGCATACAACCAAGTCCAAACTCACCTCGAACAAAACCACCTCCTTGGCACGAGGCAATCAGGTTTCCGCCCCAACCATAGCACAGAAACGGCGCTCCTTGACTTAAAAATCCAGATGGATACCATCAGAGACTCAGGAAAACTCTGCATCCTCCTCCTACTCGATCTCTCCGCAGCGTTTGATTTAGTAGACCATAATAAACTGTGTGCCACACTAGCGAAAGACTTTAACTTCTCCACCGAAGCTACTACCTGGATCAAATCCTTTCTTGCTGACCGCACCTCCAGGGTCGCCATAGGTAAAGAAGCCGCCAACCCAATCATAGTACCCATTGGTGTCCCCCAAGGGTCCTGTCTCTCACCAACATTATACAATGCATACACTAAACTCCTCTTCTCAGCGCTAGACGACATGGGTGTCATCTACACCAACTTTGCAGATGACACCCAGATCCTCATCCCTTATCGGAAGATTACACTCAAGACACCGACACTATCAATAAAATATATGCCATAATCCAAAATTGGATGGCACTAAATAGCCTCTGCCTCAATGATGAGAAGACCGAGGTTCTCATTGTGGGCTCCCAATCCAAAATAGAAGCCTTACATCCTGATTACTCATCCATCAACATTGATGGCACAAACATATCAGTACTCAAACAAGTCAAAACACTAGGTGTCTACCTTGATGCCAACCTCACCATGACCAAGCACATTAACGCCCTTTCCTCCTCTACTTCCTACACCGCTAAACTTATTGCTCACAGTCGCCAATTCTTGACACCCACTAACTGTATCACGCTGGCAAGAGCTTTAATCTTATCCAGACTCGACTACTGCAACGTACTCTACCTGGGTACCTCAAAAGCCAATCTAAACAAACTACAGCTTATTCAGAATAAAGCCCTTCGGGCGGCCCTTGGAATAAGGAAGTCAGATCATATCTCAAATATTAGAAGAAACCATCACTGGCTCCCCATCAAAGCCAGGGTCACATTCAAAGCCCTGTGCGTCACATACAAATGCATCCACTCATGTGTCCCCATCTACCTCAACCAGGCCATCACCAAAAAAGTATCAAAGAGAACCCTCAGATCTAACAGTCAACTACTCCTAGCCATCCCCCGATACAAGACTACCAAGGCAGGAGGCAGTAGTTTCCAATATCTCGCACCCACATATTGGAACACTCTTCCCCTCCCCATCAAAAATGAGCAAACGTTCGCAGGCTTCAAGAAATCTCTGAAAATGTGGCTATTTAACCAAGACTAAAAGCCTCTTCCATGCTTCAGGAAATATCACTGTATTTAAGCCCTGCATTTAAAGTTGTCATGTATGATTATTTTGTATTCACATGCACTGCGCCCGACTGGCAATTTCCAAGAAATGTTTTAACTAAGCTGTCTGTAACATCGCCGTGGTACCTAAGGGTTTGGGCGAGTAACAAATGCAATAAATAAATAAATAAATAAATAAATCTGTACGCTACGATTACACAAGCCTTTAAGGAAGCAACTACACATTTAAAACAGGCGAAAGAAAAATACAAGAATGATGCTGATCGGCATAGAACTGATACTCCACAATACCAGATAGGGGACCAAGTATGGTTAGCCACAAAACATATACCTCTAAAGGGAACACGGACCTTTAACCCCAGATATTTGGGACCTTACTCTATTAAGGCCATTATCAACCCGGTGGCTGTCAAGTTGGACTTACCTGCTAATATGCGAATTTACCCCGTCTTTCATGTGTCTTTTGAAGCCAGTGCAACCAGGGATAAGACTAACCAAGCCAGACCCTATCCTTGTAGACGGAGAACCCGAATTTGAAGTTAAGAACATCCTGGACTCCAAGCTGATTAAGTCAAAACTCTTTTATTTAATCGACTGGAAAGGTTACGGACCACAGGAAAGGTCATGGGAACCTAGTGACCATGTTCATGCACCCCGATTGGTGAATAAATTCTACCGTAATTTCCCAGACAAACCGAAACCACAGGGAAGAACGACTTTAGGAGGGGCCTTGGGGGGGGGGGGGGTGCTGTCATGGTGCCTACCCCCGGGGACCCAGACCAAGTCCAGCAACCCCGGAAGCAGGCATCAAGTTATCCTAAGCAAGCCCAACAACCCCTGCTAAGGGCTATTTGGGTCCAGTCATAGGCGCCAGGCTCATAGATTAAAACTTACCTGATACAGGCCATGCTGCAAACTTACCTGATGCAGACCATGCTGCAAGAGCTCCAAGCCAAAAGAGGAAAGGACTACTTTACTTAGGGACTATTTTTTTACTTGGGAGGGGCTGGGGAGGAATACTTACCTGGGACTACTTTGGAGGCTATTTAAACCACGCCCGAAGAGCAGCACACGCTTCGCGTTATTCCGCATCCAGCAGCGTAACGCTCACCGTGCCTGCAAGTCTGCATCCATCCTTCTGCCACCCCCGCCTCGAGTTTGGAGCGCCTAGAAAAAGGGAGAAAGAAGGAGAAAAGGTTAGAACAAGAGCAATACCTTTGATCCTTACTTGAATTCCCGATCCATCGCGCCTTCGAGCTGGAAGAAAGAAGTTATTTTATGCACGTCGCCTCGCCTGCTGCAGCGCCGCGCTGAAGTCACCGGCCTTCGCAGCATCTTCACATTCCACCTCATCCTCATGCATGTCCCGATGCACTCCGACACCTAAGGAGAAGACAAGAACAGCAAGGTGAGCCAAGGGAATACACAGAGGACTATTAGTCCCCCCCATAGACTTATCTGATTTTACCACCGGGGTACTATTCCTCTTCACGGGTCGGCGCAGCTTCCACTGCATCTTCGCCGAACCCCGGCCCCTAAGGGGAAACAAAAGGACAGCAAGGTGAAACAAAGGGACTAACAAGGGGAACCCTCCTCACCACAATAGACTTACCTGATTTTACCGCCGGAGGTATTATTCCCCGAGACTTCATACTTTCTCTCAGCGCCTGAATAAGGGAGAAGGCAACAGGTTACATATTGACATTATTTCATCGAACTGTGTTGGAAAATACAAATCCTTACCAGAATACTACCGGTTGCCACGAAGAACTCTTCATTAGGGTCAAGCTGCAACCTGCAAGGAATCGGACAAGAGTGAAAGTCAGGCATTTGAACTCTTACGAACTTTATACTTATGGCGTCTTGCCGGGAATCTCGGAGTCAATATTGTTCTGGAACTCACCAATTCCTTCGAGCCAGTGAAGCAACTGGTTATCAACGCGCCCCTGCGCTCAATGCAGGATGGAGAGCTCATCTTTTCAAACCATCAGGTGAGACTATAAGAGGGGACATCAAAGGTGATCTGTGGGGAGAACAGCGGGGGTGGGGGGATTTACGCTCAACTCCACGGGTTGTTAATTCCTTTTCTCTATTTGCAGAAGAATATTCCTACGGGCCAAGCAAACGAAGCTAGGTGGGCCAGTCCAGTCCGTCATCTCGGCCCTACGCGTCACATTGGTGGAGACCGCAGTTGTCCAGTTCCGATCGACGCCTCTGTGGGAGCCAGGTGAGTGTAACAGTGGTGGCCATCTGCAGAATATGCAGAGCCCTCACCTCGGGTGGCGAGGATTTTTCCAAGGATACAACCAGGACTGCTTCGATGAACTGCATGTTACGCTCACCTGGTCTCTGCGGAGGCATTGGGGCATGGTTGCAGCCCTCCCCGGGGGTGAGGTCGCTCGGGGCCGACTTCGCCCTCTGCACTTACGTGGTGACTGGTGGTAATAGGTGATGCTCCCGGGACTGCTCCTGCGTGGAGAATAGGGGGCGTGAGTATGCCAGCTTGTGCGCGTGATACCCTTCCAGACCCCTTCTCCCAAACCGTGGTATCCATGGGATGTGCTGTCCCTGGAAAGCTCACCTGTTGTTTAGTTTTGGCGAGCACTCCGTCCTGCTGTTTTTGGCAGGGGCGCTTGTATGATCTGGAACGAGTTCCTTCATTGGTCCCTTGCACGTGGTAGTCCAGTCCTGCTGCGACTAAGCCACTATACTTCAGGTAAGTGTTCCTGTTTGCCTTTGTCTTTCCTCTTCTGTTTTTGTTGTATTGTAAAGTTTGTTGTCTTGTATTGCTGTCTGTTCCACTTTTGATGTTTGCTCTTTTGCTTTCTTCCCTTGCAGGTGATGTTGCCGGCCCGGGAGAAGCTGCGGAGCTCGAGGCGACAACCAGAGGGAATGAGGAATAAAGTTGCAGCGGTAAAGTATCTGATAAGTTGTTAACTAGGGGGCGGGCAGGGTTCAAATGTGGCACGGCCCTAGGACGGATGTTCTAACCTTGTCTTTCTTCTTCTTCACATAGTCCGAGTTCGTGGAGGCAGAGTGCGGTGCTGCAGCGCCGGGATCAAGATCACTGAATGTCAGGAGATGAGTCTGCAGATGAAGCGATGAAGCACCGGTTTCTTGGAGGCGAGTATGCAGGAGAACACCTGGTTTCAAAGGTAAGTAAACTGATCCAAGCGGCGGTGAGCGTCATGTTGCATGCGAGTGCACAGTAACGTGAAGTACCGGCATTAAGGATGGAGCAGCTTATATAGCTGAGCTTCTGAAGCCACGCCCACCAGGTTCAGCCTGCCTGCCACACCGTGCCACACCCGATGAGTCAGCACATGAAGACCAGGTCTAGGGAGCCACACCCGATGAGCCAGCACATGAGGATGTTCTCTGGAATAAAGGCTTTCAGGTCCTGGAAAGTTCTCATAAAATAAAAGCACTCCTGCACTGAAATAAAGTAAAAGCACTTCTACACTGAAATAAAGTGTTCCTGCTCACATCTCTTTATGAGTCCAGCCAGGGCCCTTGTGTTTATAGGTCCCAAAGGGGCATAAGTGAGTCAAGTGACCCATTGCCCCATCACTAGATGGTGTGGTTTTTGTGTTCTGGGGCCTGTGGCCATGACAGCACTTCCCCCTCTGGCCCTGGTTTAGTGGGGTTATTGCGGTGTAACTGCCTGATTAATCATGGAGTGTGGACATGCTCACTGGGTTCCCAGGTCCGAGCATGGAGTCCAAAACCTTTCCAGTCTATGAGGTAGTATAACTTGGACCGGACCATCTTAGAGTCTAGGATCCTTTTAACTTCGTATTCTGGTTCTCCTTCAACTATTTCGGGATCCGGTGGAGTAAAGATCCGCGTACCTGGTCTCAATGGTTTTAGGAGGGAGACATGAAACACCGGGTGGATCCGCATGTAGGCCGGTAATTCAAATTACCGGCCTACATACAGGCCTGTGATCAACTCGACATGGCCGCAGAGTTGATCACAGCCTTGATAGTGTAGGGTCCCAGATATCTGGGACGGAACGCCCGTGGTCCTTTCAGGGGATGTTTTTGGATGCTAACCAAACCTTTTCTCTGACTTGGTAGTTGGGAGCTTCCCTTTGGTGTCGATCCACAAACTTATTCTGTTTCTCTTTGGCTCTGGCAAGATGCTCTGCTGCTTCCTTAAAAACTTAGGTGATGGTTTTGTGTAAGGTCGTTACAGCAGGCATTTCTAGTGATTTGAGTGGGTCGAAAAATGGATGTCCGTGGATGTCAACCGTACACTATGTAGAATGGGATTTGTCCCGTACTGGTATGAATGGAGTTGTAATATGCGTATTCTGCTAACCAAAGTATGTCCTTCCAAGTATCCTCGATTTGTTGCAGCATACACCTTATGTATTGCTCGAGGGTCTGGTTAGTCTGTTCAGTCTGGCCGCCGGTTTGGGGGTGATGGCTTGTAGATAACCAGAGGTCGATTTTGGCAATTTTACAACACCTTTTCCAGAATGCAGAGACAAACTGAGTTCCTCGGTCTGATATCAATATTGATGGGAACCCGTGTAGCCGGACAATCTGTTCCAAAAACACGGTAGCCAGAGTAGAAGCAGTTGGGAGAACTTTCAGGGGAATAAAGTGGGCCATTTTGGAAAACAGATCTACAACGACTAAGATGGTATTGTATCCGTTGCAGGACGGAAGGTCTGTAATAAAATCCATTGATAGCGTGCCACAGGTTGCGATGAACTGGGCAATGTCCTTTCACCAAGTTGGCCACCAGTAATTTCTCTTTATTTAAGCGTGGGTTTTGGCTATTCCCGGATGCCCTTCTACTAATGAATCGTGATAGTTTGCAATGATTTTATTCTGTAATTTCTTACCCAGTATGTACAATCGTCCTTGGTAGTATGGTAGGTTGTACACAATCGTATACTGGTCTTCCTTCCTTAACGATTCCTGTTGCGCTGGTGGACTCATCAAGTGTTGCAGGTCAGATTTTAAGTTGTCTAGAGTGGTGGTTGCGGCAATCATGCCGTGGATTCATCCTTCAGGGATGATGGCCACGTGATCTGGTGTAGTGAATACCTCTTCTCCCTCACTCATGCGAGACAGGGCATCCGCTTTTCCATTGCGTACTGCGGGTCTATAGGTGATGACGAAGTCATATTCCACAAAGAAGAGAGCCCAGCGGAGTTGGCGTGATGATTGCGCTTTAGCGGTCTTCAGATATTGTCGATTGCGATGATCTGTGACAACACTGACTGTATGTCTAGCTCCAAGAAGATAATGTCTAAAGACTTTCAACGCTGCTTTAATTGCTAGCAGTTCTTTATCAGTGATTGCATAATTCAATTCAGGGGCTGAAAACTTGCGAGACCAGAATGCCACGGGATGCAACTGACCTGTTTCGGGGTCTTGTTGTGACAGGACTGCTCCCATTGCTATGTTGGAAGCATCAGTTTCGACCACGTATGGTAGTTCTGGTCGAGGATGCCGTAGAATTGGTGCTGTGGTAAATGCTTGTTTTAGCTCTTGGAAGGCTTTCTCTGCCTCTGCAGACCAATTTAATTGCTTATTTTTCCGTAGTAAAGAGGTGATTGGGTGGACGATCTGGGAGAACCCAGGAATGAACCGGTGATAAAAGTTGGCGAGTCCCCTCTGTACTCCCTTTATGGATGTTGGTGAGGGCCAGTTAAGGATAGCATCTACCTTGAGCGTGTCCATGCGTATGCCCTGTGGTGTGAGAATAAAGCCGAGGAATTTTACCTCTGTCACATGAAAGAAGCCTTTCTCCAATTTGGCATATAGCCATGTTGCCACAGTTTCTCCAAAACTGGCCGGACATGGTTGACATGGTCCTCCTTGGTGGTCGAATAGGTAAGAATGTCATCAGTATAGACAAGAGCGCAGACGTCCAACAGTTCGCGGAGCATGTCATTCATGATCATTTGGAACGCCGCCGGGGCATTACATAGTCCAAAGGGCATAACCTGGTATTCATAAAGGCAATATTTCCTGTGAAAGGCCATCTTTCACTCGTCTCCTTTTTTGACTCTTACTCGATGGTAGGCCCCTCGTAAGTCTAGATTTGTATATATCTGAGGGTATCCGGTCATATTTTCTAAAACATATTTTCGAATGACCATTATGTCGAAAACATTTAGCCTAAAAAAAAAAAATTCTAATGCTTTTCGTAGTAAAAAAAAGTGTAAATAAAAAAACAGGGGTTTGGGGGAACCCCCCCATTTTAAAAATTAAATGAAAAAAAAACATTAAAAAAAAAGGAAAATTTGGTGTCGAGAAAATGGCATTCGAAAATATGGGTTTGGAAAATATCACTATAAACCATATCTGAGCATTTTTGACTTGATCCAAGAGCTCGGGGATAAGCGGTAACGGGTACTGTTTTTTTACCGTGATCTGGTGAAGTGCTCTGTAGTCAATCCAAGTTCTCAGGTCTCCGTCCTTTTTAGGCACAAAAAATAGGAGCGAGGATGCAGGGGACTTGGACGGACGAATGAAGCCATTTGCCAGATACTGATCGAGGTAGGTTTTTAGATGCTGGTTTTCCTATTCTGTTATGGTGTAAATCCGGCTGCAGGGAACTTGAGCTCCAGGTAGGTACCAGATCAATTTGGCAGTCATACGGTCTGGGCGGAGGTAGGATGTTTGCTTGCTCTTTTTGAAAGACATCTTGGTAATCCAGGTATTCAGGTGGTAGTGAACTGGCGAGGCCCAGTATGGTTTCCTTCTTCGACAAACCTGGGTTGGTAAGACCTTTTAATGAGAATCCCTTGCTATAACAGGTGTCGGCACAGTCTTGGGGAAAGGTCAGAACTCGTTTATGCCAGTGAATTCTGGGATTGTGGGTCTCCAGCCAGGGCATTCACAATATCATCTGGAACTGAGAAGCGCCGGTGAAATTGAAGGTGATGTCCTCTTGGTGACCCTCCTGACACAGAAGCGTGTCCTTCTCAGTGTAATGCGTCACTGGGCCGGATAGCTGAGATCCATTAACTGCTGTGACGTTTTCCGAAACCTGCTTCTGTCAGAGAGGAAGGCCTATCTGGGTAGCCAGATCTTGGTCCATGTAATTTCCCACAGCCCCACTGTCAATGTATGCCTCCAACACAAAGGGAGGGGAAAGTGTCCCAAAAGCAGTGATGGAGAGGGACTGTGAAGTAAGCTAAACCAATAGGGTCCATACTGCTATGAATTCAATTAGAGAAATGCTTGAATGATAAACTATTTAATGAGTGTACCAAGGAGGTATCACTGAACCAGTAGATTTAGGCTACTACAGACTCAAAAAGCAATCAGGGTAGTGTCATGTTGAAAACAGTAAACATATTTATTTTACAAAAAGACATCAAAGACAAGAAATTAGCATACTTTTGGAAAACAGCTGCTGGATAACAGTCAATTCCAATGGGAATGACCTCAGTCATCACATATTAATATAAATGGATAGTCACATCCGCAAAAAGACTAAAATGTCAAAAACAAGAGGAAAGAGAAACGGAAAGAGCAGAAGGTATGCTCAAGATGTGGGGAGAAACTCCTCATTCAACCCATTGGTGTGGGTAGATAAACAATAAATCCACCGTGCTTCCTTCTGAAGGAGACACTGGGACACATTGGGTGTATTTTTGACTACATCTAAAATCCACCAGAAAATATCATTGGCAGAATGCTGTAGTTCGATGTAATGGTTTACAGGAGGTGCAGAATCCGTCCGGCACCGAATTCTTGAGCGCTGCTCAGAAATCCTAATGTGAACTGGTCGGGAAGTTTGTCCAGCATATCGAAGGCCACAAGGACATTGGATGCAGTACACTACTAGTTTGGTTTTGCAGTTTGTCATAGACAATAGGGTCCAAGTTGTTGTGTGTTATCTCGCCCTGAGGAAGGCAACTCTAATCATGTCCTGGAATTATTGGCCAGACAGGTGGCTCTTTTGCCGAAACGTGTTTAAGATGTCTACTTAATCTGCTGTTTTTGTTAGCTTTTTGACACGTACACGTAGGCAGACCTGTCAATAAAATGAAGAACATAGAATAATCTAACTTTGACAATCCTGTAAAAAAACTTGTGTATTGGCTGTATACAAGCCAAATCTAAGAGTGTTGGCTCAGTTTTAGGTCATCACTCAGAATTGGCAGTTTTTGTTTTTGTTTGTTTGTCTTAATCTTTGAAGTAAGACCGCTATTTCTGTTTATGTGTTCTCAATGTTCAACTTAACCAACAGATAAGTGTACCCATTTGTGCACCACACTATTCTTCTTTAGCAACTCATGCATTTCTTGTCTATGATGTCTTTTTGTAAAATAAATATGTTTACTGTTTTCAACATGAGACTACCCTGATTGCTTTCTGAGTCTGTAGTAGCCTAAATTTACTGGTTCAGTGATACCTCCTTGGTACACTCATTAAATAGTTTATCATTCAAGCAATTCTCTAATTGAATTCATAGCAGTATGGAACCTATTGGTTTAGCAATGTATGCCTCCAAGGCATGTGTTTTCGACGGTTGCTTGTGGTTTACCAGGAGCATAGAGATGACTAGATGTGAGGTCTGTATAGGTTCCTTTTCACTGCTCGACAAGTGGACCCCTACGCTTGCAGGGCGTTGGAGTTTCCCGAGTGCTGTTCTTCTTCTACACCCTTGTCAGTTGCTCCAACTGCTTTCCTGTGTGGTTTCACTGGGCATTCTCAGAGATAGTGACCAGCCTTACCACAGTACAAACAAAGCTGCTGCTGTCTCCTTTTCTCCCTTTCTGCCTTGGTGAGTGGGCTCCACAAGCCTCCGATTTGCATTGGCTCTGACTGATCGTGTGATTTGGTTTGATTATCATGGGGTCGCATGTAGACCGACTGCCCCTCTGCCTGGGCCCGATCCATCTTCTGATCCTACAATCTGTGATCGAGCTGCACTGTCAGGTCGATGTATTCAGCAGATCTTTCCGGAGGATTTACTACTTGGGCTAATACGTCTTTAAGTTCCCCTTGCGAGCCTCGGTAAAAGAGTGTAGTTCTTTTCTCCTCTGGCCAGTTAGTTGGTGCTATCAGATGATTGAAGGAAGCGATATATGTTAGTGTCATGACCACTGTGAGGGGGCACAAGTTGTGCCACAAGCAGGCTCCCACCAGAACCCTGAGGGCCTTAAAACCACTGCAAACGGGCGCCTTTGCATCAGGCTCATAGGTAGGAAGGAAGGGCTGTTCAAACTAGGTCCCGTTTATGTACATGGGCCTTTAAATCCAACATGGAAGCACCCACACAGTCTAGTTCTAAGAACCAAGCCATGCAGTCTAGGGTTTTGGATGTGGCAGGCCTGGAACTACTTTCCCTGGTACTACTTTACCTGTGCTATATAAACCACACACCCTTACTGCAGAACACGCTTCAAGTTATTCTGCAACCGCAGCGTGACGCTCACCGTGTCCAGCTCCTGGTCTTCAGCATCTTCCTGTAATCCTGCAAGAACAAGATTATTCTGTTTTACCTGAGAAAACACCATGCAGCACTTAGCATCTCAACTGGGCTGCAATCTGTGGACACAGAGAGAAGAAGAAACATCACTCACCTGTGAGTACTAGCTTAAGGACTTCCGGCGATCCGCTACCACAGCTGCTGTTAGAACATTGCAACATGCAATAACGAGAAGGTGAAAAACAATATTAGAACGCGTGCTTCCAAAACATCGAATTCCATTAGTCTTACCTGAATTCCATCGTGCTACGCCACGCTTCCATCCGGAGCACCACAGCAACATCTGCAAAGGAAAAGAGACATTTTCAGGTTCGCTTTCAATATTAAACAACCGCACAGTGCTGTACTTACCTTAACGGATTCCGGGGGCCTGTTTTTCATCGCACTCTCATCCACTCGCAGCACCACAGCAGCCTGTGAGGAGAAGAAGAAGAAAACACAGGTTAGCTTTAAAAGACAATAAAGGCGCTGCACTTCGCGCTTTCTCTTACCTAGAAAACGTGCCTCTCCATCCGGCACGCCAGCATCAAGACCTTCGCACCTGAAAAGAAGGAGATAAAGACATTAACGAATTCTCACCAGAAACAGAACAAAGACTAACAATTAACAAACCTAGCTGCTGTTATACAAAGCGTCACGAGACCGCTGGTTACCTTTCCTTTCCAGGGAGCGAGGAGGTGAGGCTGCCAGTCTGTCAGTAAATCTTCACAAGATGAATGAGCGACGCGGGGTACTGATCCAACACTCTCCTGACAATAAACGACAGGACAGAGCAGAACCAGCTCCCAATGCCACGGGACAGCGCTTCTCTGATTATCGTGACGTCAGGACAGTGTAAACACTGACAGAGAAGGCCTGGTGAAGTACGCTGCAAAACAGGATGGTCGATGGTCTGGTCTTCGGAGATTTCTTGCAGTGAATGTTGTCTCGAGCACAGATACCCGCAGGGCACAAGACCAGTAGAAGTCTGGATGGATTTTGAGAAGGTGAAGGCGGGCCCCCCAAAGTAATAAAGGACAAAGAGAAGGAGAGGAACCAACCCTAGCCACCCCAGAACCAGGCCCCAGGCAGAACCAAGGAAAGAGACTAACCACAGGGAATCCGGACAAGGAACAACAGGGAAACCCAGGGGAAAAGGAATCAGGCAGGAAGACCAGGAAGGATAGGTGAAACCAAGGACAAGTCTGGGAGCCAAGAAGGGGTAAGGCAAGTGCAGACAAAAGGAAAACAGTACGCAAGGGTGCTAGGGCTAGCAGGAAACAGGAGCCAGGGACTCAGGCAAGGCAGGTCCCCAGGAGCACAGACACGGCCAAAACAACTGCGTTGAGACGCATTGTTTCCTGGTTTGAGGAGGCTATATATAGCCTGGGGCCAAACCAAGGCTTGGAGCGCAAGCGTCTTTCACTGCGCATGCGTAGAACGTCGAACGCTGACGATCGCGCATGCGCGGACATTCACAATGGCGGCGCCCAGGGAGCAGGGAGTCCGAGCCGCGGGACACCAGTGAAGACGCCAGCGCGGGTACAATCTCCAGGAGGGAGATCGCTGGAGCAGAGGACCCCGACCCTCCAAACAGGTAAGTGGCGTGACACCTGCCTACCAGCAGATTCGGGGTCACAGCAGGCCTGGGCCCAAGGAAGGCGAACTGCACCACTGAAGCAACTCGGGCAGCTTGCCAACAAACGTCAAGCGCCCCTGCACAAGAAACGCAGGACGGATAGCTCACCCTACAAATAACTAAGGTGAGAAAAGAACCTAGTGGGAAGGGAATCGGTCAGAGGGAGGTGGGAGATTCACCCATTAGAGACAATTATCAATAATCCTCCCTTCTGTAATAGCAGATTCATTATTCAGCACTGGGCAACTACGCATCCAGGGTTCCAGATCTCAGAGCTTTCCAGATGCCCTCGGGGATGTCAGGTGAACGTAACAGTTAGTAGGTCTTGATTACCCTGCCATAGTGATAACAGTTCATTGTCCAGTTCCTGCCCTTGAGTATGCAGTGCAAATAGTTTCTCCATTTCACACTGGAAACCTCCAAAGTCTTGAAGCAAAGGATCATCCTGGTTTACCAAGGGTATTGACCAGTCCATTGCACTACCTCCCAAATATGAGAGTACAAATGCCACTCTCGCTTGATCGTTGGGGAATGCCCCAGGTCTGCACAAGAAATGTAGGCGACATTGATTCATAAAGATGGCATACTTATTCGGATCGCCTGTGAAGCGTTCTGGTGGAGCCGGGGGAACCACCCCTGGAAGAACCACCTGTACTGGTGTGTTCTGTGTAGGCGCGGCAGGAGGGCCTACCCCGGCAGTGGGCCCTAGCCTGCCTGTGCCTGGGGCATTTGCCTTGCTAGTTCATCTGTCTGCTCCCGGTTGACAATTAGATCCCTCCTTAGGGCATTGGTTTCCTGTCTTGAGGCATGAACTTCAGCCCGTAACTCTCCCAGTAATCGGGCCAACTGGTCCGTTTCAGAAGTTTCCATAACGCCCAGGCAGAGATTCGAAGAGTCTTCGAGTTCTGTTACGCTCACCTGGTCTCTGGAGAGGCGTTGGGGCATGGTTGCAGCCCTCCCTGGGGTGAGGTCGCTCGGGTCTGACTTCGCCCTCTGCACTTATGTGGTGACTGGTGGTAATAGGTGATGCTGCTCGGGACTGCTCCTGCGTGGAGAATAAGGGGCTCGAGTATGCCAGCTTGTGCGCCTGATCCCCTTCCAGACCCCTTCTCCCAAACTGTGGTACCCGTGGGATGCGCTGTCCCTGGAAAGCTCACCTGTTGATTAGTTTTGGCGAGCACTCCGTCCTGCTGCTTTTGGCTGGGGCACTTGTATGATCTGGACCGAGTTCCTTTATTGGTCCCTTGCACATGGTAGTCCAGTCCTGCTGCGACTAAGCCACTATACTTCAGGTAAGTGTTCCTGTTTGCTTTTGTCTTTCCAAGTCTATTTTTGTTGTATTGTAGAGTTTTTTTAAAAAAAAAACAATTTTTATTAGTTTTAACTTCAACAAACAACAAAAACCAAACTTGCAATGACATTTAAAATTTTCATCTCTCTTTTTATGGCCACTGCTTCTCTCGTTCCCTCCCCTCCTTACAAGCCTATCCTTCCTCGTGTTCCATTTCTTCTCCTTGCAGTAGGGTCTCCTCTTCCATGGTCTCTGTTGGGTCCCGATCACTAGATCGGTCATGCAAGGGCCCAAATAACATAGCTATTAGATGTTTCCAAGCTATCAAAATATCGACTCCCCCCCCCCGCAGAGCCACTGGCTTCTTGCCATACTGTAGTTTCCGCTTTGGCCCATTTTTGTAGGTCTTTCCACCATACCTCTATTCTTGGTCTATGGCATGCTTTCCATCCCATAGCGATTCTTCGCTTTGCAAGCACATATGCCAGATCTTTTAGCTTACTGACATGTTTGAGTTTGCGTGGTCTAGGAAACCCCCCCAACAGACAAGCCCACACTGTATCCACCACTATCTTGATCCCTTTCTCTTCCAGTCTATGTGCTACTTCTCTCCAAAATCTTTCTATTATTGGACATGTCCAAAACATGTGCACCAATCCGGTGTTTTGTCAAATTTGGGGCATGATTGTCGTCCTGCGTTTTTGAATTTAGCTGTCCTTTGGGGTGTCATATACGCCCTGTGGCTTATATACAACTTAATCTGTTGTAGTCTTGCATTTCTTGACACTTTTTTATGGTACCCTTGGGCTCGCTCCCACATCTCATCACTCATTGGGCCACCCACTTCCTCCTCCCAGTCCTGCCTCAGTTGCACCACTTCCTTTCCCACTCTAGACATCATCAGCTCATGTACCCTAGATATCTCATGTCCGCCTTCTGCGATATCATATATTGTATCTATGGTGGCATCCGGTTGGTCTTCTAGTACCACTTCGGACCATGTTTCTTTGATTCCCCGCACCACCCTATGGTATGTGATATATTGTCCCCTGTGTAGCCCTGTTTCTTCCTCCAGTTTCTCAAAGTCCTTTATCTTCCCCTCCTGCCATATATCTCCCATTGTAGCTATCCCAACTGTTTCCAAGTGCTTCCTAATCAGCATCCTTAATTGCTTTTCTTTTCCTGCCAATGCAACTAATGGTATTTGCGGAGAACACAGGAGTGGATTTTCCATTACCTGATAGGCCCTATGCCACATCTCCCACCCTAATGTCATCATTTTAGGGCACCCTTCCATATCCGATTTAGGCAACCACAGTGCTTCCTTCAAAAAGAATGGGGCACAGTCCAGTCGAAACAGCCTGGACTCCGAGGTTGGTTCCTCAGAGAGCCATCTTGCTACATACTGTAGCTGGCTTGCTATATAGTAGATTTCATAATTTGGCAGTTTAATGCCCCATTTCTCATGCGGGTTTTGTAATTTCCAAAGGGCAACTCTATTCCTAGTCCCATGCCAGAGGAATTCCCTACATATGCTATTTATCTTAGCAAAGAGTCGCCTCGGTATCAGGTGCGGGATATTCCCAAAATAGTGCAATAGTCTAGGCATGACCACCATTTTCAGCATGGCCCCTCGTCCCATCATCGCCAACGGGAGCTTCACCCAGAACCTCATACTATTTTCAATCCCCTTGATCGCCTTCTCAGTGTTATGCTAGTGCTCTGTCTCCACCGTGTGGTATATATCTATCCCAAGGTATCGAAACGTATTGACCTCCCATGGTACCTGTATAATAGGTAACTGATCTAACGGGATCCCTTTCTATCTGCCCAGTGGAAATATGCAAGATTTTTTAGGATTCACGGCTATACCAGATAGCCTTGCGAACCTTGTTGTATTATAAAGTTTGTTGTCTTGTATTGCTGTCCGTTCCACTTTTGATGTTTGCTCTTTTTCTTTCTTCCCTTGCAGGTGATGTTGCCGGCCCGCAGAAGCTGCGGAGCTCGTGGCGACAGCCAGAGGGAATGAGGAACGAAGCTGCAGCGGTACAGTAGCTGATAAGTTGTTAACTAGGGGGTGCAGCACAGTGTTCAAATGCGGCACAGCCCTAGGACGGATGTTCTAACCTTGTCTTTCTTCTTCTTCACAGGGTCCGAGTTCATGGATGCGGAGTGCGGTGCTGCGGCATCGGGAACAAGATCACTGGATGTCAGGAGATAAGTTTGCAGATGAAGCGATGAAGCACCGGTTTCCAGGAGGTGAGTATGCAGGAGAATGCCTGGTATTAAAGGTAAGTAAACCGGTCCAAGCGGCGGTGAGGGTCACGTTTCACATGAGTGCACAGTAATGTGAAGCACCGTCCTTAAGGATGGAGCCGCTTATATAGCTGAGCTTCTGAAGCCACGCCGACCAGGTTCAGCCTGCCTGCCACACCTGATGAGTCAGCACATGAAGACCAGGCCTAGGGAGCGACACCCGATGAGTCAGCAGATGAGGATGTTCTCTGGAATAAAGGCTTTCAGCTCCTGGAAAGTTCTTGTAAAATAAAAGCACGCCTACACTGAAATAAAGTGTTCCTGCTCACATCTCTATATGAGCCTGGTGCCAAAGGTGCCAGGACTGAGTCCAGCCAGGGCTCCTGTGTTTATAGGTCCCTAAGGGACATAAGTGAGTCAAGTGACCCATTACCCCCATCACTAGACGTTGTGGTTTTTGTGTTCTGGGGCCTGTGGCCATGACACTGGAGTCTTTGAGATGGTATCATGTGAGACTTCTTGTAATTGAGGGAAAAGCCCAGTCTGGGGAGAGAGTGGCACGTGATGCACTGATGTTCCAGGGCCTGTTCGGGAGAGCGTGCCCTGATCAACCAATCGTCCAGGTATGGGTAGACGTTGAATCCCCCCTCTCCTGATACTCGCTGCCACCACAGCCAGCAGCTTGGTGAAAACCCTTGCGGTGGAGGTCTGCCCTAATGGCAGAACTCGAAAATGATAATGAGAACCGCCAACAGCGATCCTCAGCTACTTGCTGCGCTTGTGATGGATAGGCACATACAAATTAATCATCCTGAAGGTCTACTGACACCATCCAATCCTGGAGCTGGAGGGCCTGAAGGATCTGAGAAAGTGTAACCAGGTTGAACTTGGCCTTCCTGAGGTACTTGTTCAAGCATCTCAAGTCCAAGATGGGTCTTAATCTTCCGTCCTTCTTGGGGAGTAGGAAATAGAAGGAGTACCACCCATTTGTTCCTCTGGGTTACAGGTTCTGGTTTTATAGCACCTTTCTCTAGCAGGCTCAAAATTTCCTGCACAAAAAACAGACCTGGAACTTTGAACGAGTGGCTCCCCGGTGGATGGTCCTGAGGCCTTTTTTAGAAAGGGGACGCAGTAACCATGGGCTACTGTATCCAACGCCCATGCATCTGAAGTAATACCCTGCCATTCTTGCAGATGCAGTAAGAGTTTGCCTCCCACCGGGTTCTTGTGGGTTAAGGCCTCAGAGAGGTTTTGAGGCAGCTCAAGCAGCGGCTGATGGTAAGGTAGCTGTTGCTTGGGCGAACTTTGCACCTCTCCCTCGTCCACCATGAGGGAATCTTCTTTTGCCCCCTTTCAATAGCCAGTCCTCTAGCTCTTACAAGGAGTAGAAACAAAAGGATTTACTCCTCCAAGATGGTCCACTGGGATGAGATGGTTGTGTCTGATGGCAGCACCAAGGGATTTTGCTGCCGCCTTTGAGGTCTGCAGCTTCTCTAGGCTTTTGTCATCCTTGCTGCCAAACAGCTGGGTGCCGTCAAAGGGCATGTTGAGGAGTCTGGACTGCACGTCCGATGCAAAACCTGACTTCCTCAACCGCGCAAACCTGCGTTTTACCCTGCTTGCTACCATGGCCCTGCTGATGCTATCTGCCGAGTCCAGTCCTGATTGTAGAGACTTACATATAGCCTCCTTACCGTCTCTTACAATTTTCAGGAAGCCGTCTCTCTCTTCCCCTTCAGGAAAATGGTCAGCCGCCATAGCTACACAGTCCCACAGGGTGGATGTAAACTTTGCTTAGGCGCAAGTGGTGTTTGCAGACTTGAGGGCCATTCTCCCAACAGAAAATACTGTCCTAGCCCTAGTGCCGAAACGCTCATCATCCCTGTCTGGTGGGATGGCTAAGCAACCTGTTTGGAAGTAGCCGTAGCTGCCTGAACTACCAGGTGCTCTGGTATAGGGTACTTTGATAGATAGCTAAGGTCACTACTTGAGGGCCTGTACTTCTTGGTGAGGTTCATATTCATCATTGGACTTCATTCAGGAACCTCCCAATTTGCCATAACCGTTTTTTGGAATACGACATGGAGAGGGAGAATGGAATCCTTCTGTTGACCTTTATTAAGAATGTCTGTCGGGTTGTCTTGATCAAATGGTGTAGCCGGCTTGCCCCATTCCAGAAGCTCTGGCCATAAGAGGTATAAGCATGGTCTGCCGGGTCTGGCTTGTCAAACTCAACTTCCGGTGATGTGTCAACACCACTAACAGTTTGGAGATTCTCATACAAATCCTTTAATCTGAACTCCTCTGAAATGAGGCTTTCTGGGACGTTAGCAGTGCCAAACTCCAACACAAATGGCAGAGTGTCGTGGTCTGATGGTTCGTACTCCTTATAAAGGGAGGATCAAGAATTGAAAAAATCTTTTTTTGGTAAAGGCTTGTAAAATTTTTCAACTTGTTTTAAAGTTATCGAAGGATTAGTGGGCAAAGGCGTCAATGGCTTTGACCCCGATGGCGCTGATGATTTCGACACAAATGGCATTGACGACTTTGACGCTAATGGTGTTGATGTTATCAATGATTTCTTCGTCGATTTTGGCACCGATGGAGCCCTCGAAGGGCTTGATGCTCGACTCGATGGAGTCTTTGGCGATTTATAGTCGTGTCGAGACCTCGGGGGGGGGGGTCTCCAGCCTACGCCCCCGGCTCAAGGGCACGCAGGATTTAGCCTTAGATTTGTCAGCTTTCGATGGCACGACAGGATCATGGCTTTCTTTCTCTTTCGAGGGGGTATGGACGCATTCTCGAAAATGGTAAGCATTTCCTACCTAAATTCTTCCCACTTTGCTGGAATGGAGGATTTGGTTGGGCAGGTTATGATTCTCTTCAGCGAGGAATTAGATGAAGACGAAGAAGGTGAACTATAGTGCCTTTTCTTCTCCTTCGATGAGGAGGAATGGTCCGATCCTGCAGCGAGAGCGCTTTTCTGATCTTTTTCTTCGAGGAAAGTCACCTCTCGACCTGTCGGACGACATTTTCTTCGACAGAGTCATCAATGGGGATTTTTTTAGGGGACTTGCCCACCGCCAATTACCTTCATTGCACTTTTAAAGCCATACCACTAATGAAGTGACAGGACTCACAGTGTGCCGTCCTATGTTCTATTCTGGACATCTTGGCGCCGCAATCGGGCATTTTTTTAACCTGTTTTCAGGGTTGATTGTGTCGAAGACAAGACCAACGTGGTCGTGTAACGAAGTGCCCTGTTTTTCTCGAAGCGTTAGTCATCGCGGAAAAATGGAACTGAAGCCAATGGGCACTGCCTGCATGTGCTATATATACCGACGATGACGTCGACTCTGAGATGGAAGCCCTCGAGGGTCATTAAGTCGACTGCATCGACGTACAGTGCCCTCTGCCCTATATATTTTGCTGAAGCAGTTATAGCTGGAAGATATATCAAAAGTGAGGAATACGTGGGAGGACACAATCCATTCAAAAAAGCCTTTTTTGCTGTCATATTTCTGTTCCACTGTTTTTGCTATGTTGTCTGACTTTTCATACCCTGTGATTGCATATATTGCAATGATTGCATATATTTTACGGCGTGATTCTTTTCAAAGCCATGTTTGAATGATGATGCATTTGTGCCTGCACCCTTTCAGACCCATTTCTAGAAGTGTGATTTCCGGAGTCATCTTTTCTTCGCAATGTTTTGGTTGATGAGGGCAGTGTGTTTATGGGGCACCTCTTTGTTGAGGTTTCTTTTTTAGAGGCATGTTTTTGTGAGTTTTTGATGGTACCTACCAACACCTTTGTCTGGTCAGTTGGCCTTTCTTTTTGACCCCAGGTAAGTGGCCCTTGGTGCTTGTTCTGGCCCTTGTCTTGTCATTGTGGGCTTAGTAGCCTCTCCAGTCTCTTAGACACAATGGAAAGCCTTCTGAGATTTGTTAGTAGTAAACTCTCAGGGGTTGGGGCCAGATGGGATTGAAATGTATGGGCTTGATGTTTTGAAGTCAGTCTTGGCCCTGACTCATCGCAGTCCAACTGTACACCCCCACCCCCACAGACTACACCTCTATCACATCATCTAAATTACCCATGGCCTCTATAGCATAGGTCACCCAACACTGGATCTACAGACTCTTTAAAGCATCTGCTTCAAACTTCTTCCATGCTGTGCAGGAGTTTTCAGTCTGATGCAAGGCTAGGCATCAAGTGCATACATTAAAGGAGTCCTTCACATGTGATGAATCTGTGCTGGGGTAGCAAGGTCCAAATGATACAATAAGTAGATCAGTCATTTTATTTGCGATACTATAACGACTCCGGTCAGGCAGGAGGAAGAACCGACGGCTCTTGTGGAAACTTCCATGGCAGCTACAAGATAGCCCCAGTAGGATGAGTGGCATCATCGTCATGATACACAGTGGCTGCTGAGATGCGGAAGACCAATATTCATCAGACCACATTGCTTTTCAATCCAGTCTGGATGTCCCTGAGAAGCAGTCTCATTTTCTCTATTCAGATATTTTTCTGCTTTTTGTCTACGAATCTCCCTTACTGGCTTTGATGTTTGGTATGTGTTTTGACCTTCCTCGTTATCGTTGAACACCAACTTCACTACTTGGATTGGCTTATGGAGCGCCTCTTGTCCTGGTAACTGTAGACCTTTTGTCTATTGTGAGGAACCTGAGGGCAGTTTCACTTATTTCTCCCCATCCTCCTCTGCTCAGGTGGCCAGGGAAGGGATATCGATCTTGGATCCCAACCCTGGGGGTGGAGATGCGAGGGAGGATCACCTGAGTAGGGAAGACTTGGAGAATGGTAGGGGGACTTCCTTGGGTGAGACTCAGTATCCCCCATTTCCATTCCATGATGAATCCTCAGTCCCAGGCGCATTTATGGGATATTGTTACCCTCTTCCCTCTGCCTGGCATAACACCAAAAGACATCATCATAGGAATACTAGGAAGAGGGTGAATAAAAGTAGGTCCAGAGGTGAGACGTGGTATCCCCCTCTTCCTTTTGAGAACCAACTTCACCCCCCACACCCCTACCTTTATAGGCTGTTGCAAACCATCTTTTCTCATTTCCCTTCATTCAGACCGTTGTAGTACTGGGACGAGGAAGAGGCAACTAAGAGTAGTGCACACTAACTTGTCATTTCACCACTCTGAGATGAGGAAGATTGTTGTTAGGGTCAGGTATGTTCAGAGTGCTCCACTAATTGTGTTCAGGCAATTGAGACCGTGGACACTCACTTGCAACCTGTCAAATGGTTTCAGGTGCATAAAAGGTGGCGCCGAAAAGTTTGTGGGAGAGAGCAGCAGGAGAGGAGCCAGGCCGCGTGTCGTGGGTCAGAGAGAAGGATCCTGTGTAAAAGGAGGCGGACGAGTTGGGTCCTGCAGAAGAGATCAAGGACACCAGCAAGTACCCCCCAGAATCTGTGGAGACAAGGCCAGGGCGGTCTGCGAGAGGGCCATAGAAGTGGGAGCCTCTTTGGTTGGGTGTCAGTGGCAGGAGCTGTGGGCATGGAAGAGATTTGCAAGCTGCGAGTAACTGGCAGCATCCGCGGGAAGCAAGCAGTGCTGCCGGCAACCCACAGAGAGAAGACAAAGTGCGAGCAGGGTTCGCCATGCAAAGAAACTGTCAGTGGAACAGAAACTGAGCCACGAACGAATCTTATGAAACAAAGTGAAAAACAAGTATGGAATATTGCTCAAAAGTATGAATGCAAATATGGTGGAGGAATGAGAGCACCACAATGTGAACTGTGTGGGAAAACACATTGTGATAAAGCCAAGAGGCTGACAAAGAAGGGAACACGTTTTGGCAAAGCCAAGAGGCTGACAAGGGAAAGACAGGTGAGTGTGAACCAGCACACAGATACAGATAGAGAAGACCTTGTATGGGCTAGAATTCTTAGGGTTCCTGGTTGCGTGATCTGTAATGGATGGACCGTGTGGTCTGTCAACTGCACCCAGACAAGGGATACCCTACTTGTGAAAACCAAAGAACTGTATCCAATAGCAAAGGCAAGTGGATGAAAGAGATTGCTGAAGTGCAGCAAAAGAAAGCAATCTGTATGAGCGGTCATGAAAGCAGAAGGAATGTAAAGTTGATCTGGAAATGGTTTTGAATATTGAGAAATTGAGACCAAGTACAAGTTGACAAGCTGGAGTCTTGGGGAAGGGAACCTGAGACTATGAGCTTTGGTGCCGTCTTGAGGATGGGAACCTTGAGATCCCAGTCTGGAACTGTAGTGTCTTCTTGGGGAAAGGAACCCCAAGATCACTTTTTGGCACTGTGTTGTCTACCTGGGGAAGCGAACCCTGAGACTTTGTGGAACTGTCTTGAACTTGGGGAAGGGGAGCTGGAAAGTAAGCCTGGAGTTGGAAGAAGCTCAGAACATTACGTGTAACACTATTTCTTTTATTGCTGACATCCCTACATATTGTTTATCTTTAGTTGTGAGGGCAAGTATAGGTTTTAGACACAGACAGACTTAAGTTGAACTTACTGACTCTGACTATCCTTAGTTTCTTTAGGTAGGCAAATCCCACCTTAGCATAGGGTAAGTTAGGCATTCAACATATAAGTTAATAAAACACTTTTGTGTGAATTATGTATCTGTTGTCTGTGTCTTGCGTCATGCGTCATGATGCCTTCCCGCTACACATGCTTTTCCCCTGATATGTGCATGGATGAATTTTTTTAATAAAGGATTCATATCAAGGTCTTCATTTCAGACCTTCTGAGCAGTCCTGATTGGAAACTCCTCTGCATTGCTCAAATGTGTCTGACTAGCTCTGCAGACTATGCCTGGCCCTCTTTTTAGTCTTCCGTTCTTGTGCAATTCGAGTCAGGGTAATCCGGACTCTAGTTTTCTTTTATTTTCTTTTACCCTACTCCTGTGCCTTGTTCGATCAGGTACAGAAAGACAGGAGGGGTTATGGACACATTGATGTAATATAGTGCTAGGAGTCATTACACCTTGTCTCCCTTCTAGCTATAGAGTGAGTCGTTGGCCATTCCTCTGACTTTCTGCTCTATTCCTCTCCTCAGGCTGTCCCAAAGGTCCGTGCGGTGGGATCAGGAGTAAGGTCCATTGCTACTCATGGGTCATGCAATCGGTCTCCAGCACATCATGATGTGGCCTTAGGAATAACATACTGCTGAGTTGTTGTTGGAAATTGTTGGCACCATTCTATGGTGTGTCTCAATGCAGCGGCACTTGAAAAAATCCTGTTCGTCCCTGTGCCACACGTGGTGATATTTGAAAATTCTTCCTCTAAAACATCTGAAATTAGATCAGTGCCAGAAAAACAATCTAAGGATAGGCACCAAATGACCTTATGTATACCTGCACACGTGGGGTAGGGAGTGCTAGAGAGGAACACCCGCAGTCAACGTCTTACTTTGTAAGTTAATATATGCTTTAAAATCTCATTCAGGACCTTAGCTTGCTGCAGCAATATTAAAGGCTGTAGTTAAAAAAGGAGAAAAGGACATTCACCTCTGTAGGGAAAGCTTCAGTCTGTGTTTTCAAAACAGTGTTTTTCTGGTTTAGAAACAATACTCAAACAGTGTCAGAGCCATGTATATCAAAGTCCAGATGCACCACTTCAGTTTAACGAATGCAGCCTAAACTGAGGCAGTATGGATTTCATTACAAACAGGAACAAGTCCTTCCTTTATTAGGCTGTAGACCAAGCAACCTGAGGCATTCTGGATACAGTGGAACATCTGAACCGGTTACCAAGCAACCTGAAGCATTCTGGATACAGTGCAACATCTGAACCGGTTATGCAGATTGGCACTCTTTTAGTATTTATGAATGTCCCCAACAGAACACGAACAAAATCATTTAATACACATGAACACTCTTTGAAGCAGCTTTAGTCGAAAACAGACTATCTGGGCAACTGCTGAAATTGTTGTGTTCTGCAGCTCTCATGCACCTCAAGACCTTAGCAAAGGTGATGCAATAAGCCAAGAATACACAGATGAGAAGTTAGATGGGTTGGATTGTTGAGCAGGTAGCAGTATCTCAGTATTGGCTGATTCCCAAATACTCCCCAACAGAAGACAGGCTGCCAGACACCATGACAAGCCCTTCCCCAAGGGCAGATCATTCGCTGTTAAAAAATGTGCTTTATCTGAGGGTGAGTGGAATGCCAAGCCAGTGCCCCAAGGATGTTCAAGTGTAGTCAACTGTTAATGCTGAAGTGTTGCAGGGATTATGGGGGCACAGTGAAGAAAATCAATTTTCCTGTCTAGCGATGCAAGGAATTAAAATATAGGTATAACTAAGTTTTGCTTTGAAAGTCACAAAACGCAAAAATGGGTATCCAGAACACATTGACCTAGGAAGCTTTTACAGTTAGTGGAGAGCTGAGTCTGTACTATTAGGATGACCATTTTTTTTGTTGAGTTCATGTTACATATCCTATCTATGTAGTAGAGACCAGAATTAGATTTCTCTGGCAGATATTGGAAAGTACTGTATCTAAAACAGCAAAGGCCACACACGCCTTTGTTGTACAAGATTGCTGCCAAGAGTCCTAGCACTTGTTAAAAGGAGGGGCAATCCTGAAACACGCTGTGTCCACTAAACAAAGATTTAAAGGAATGGTTCGGTCAGAAATTTTTGTTGGCCCTACGGGTCGGCCATGTGTTTTTAAGCCTAAATCGCTCGATATTAGATACATTTCCTATGGACCTTACCCGAGTTTTCGTCCATTAAACACACGCGAAAACAGGCAGCAGGGCGCAGACATTTTTTGATAATCCTATCACTTGCCCCATCGCCCTGGGTGACCTGCTTTTGCAGCACTAAATCATATCCCCTGAGCCTGTCATCAGCAGATGCGTACCGCCCATTTCACAACGCCAAAGCATGTCTCGTGTCAACATTCGCTGCGTTTCAGCTAATGACGTGTTGCCATGGAAATGACAGGACGCCTCTTTACTCAATAAGTATAAACAGACCGTTTGACAACACACAGCAGCAGATTTTCGATTCCATTCCTCTCTCTGTGTTACTTTGAGTATTCTGTGACTCGTTTCTGTGCTCTGGTCAGTTACCTTCGCCGCTTGTAGCCCGTGTGAACACCTGTACCATCGCTATAAATTATTTTAGTTTGTTTACCACACAATGGCTACAATAATGCCCTACATGTACGTGCCCGAGTATACTGAGGAGGAACTACTGGAAAGGGAAACATGCAAAAACGATGGGGCTTCGAACGGCAGTTGGCAGGACGAATCAACGGATGAAGACACTGGACCTAGTCGCCTGGGCGGTGTTTCCACCGGGTGCACATGCAATCAGTGCAAGCTAATGCCAACCGAGGACGAGAACTGCTGCTGCTGTGAAAACTCGGGATGCGTGGCCTACATTTTCGGAAGGCGAGCCACGGCCGCAATGCATCACCAAGCTGCCAGACTTCAGGGCAGCCTGCTTTACACGGTCCGTGTTGAGGATAATGATGGTGCTTATGCATGAACTTCACGCAACTGTTCATCCGCGTAATCCGAGTAACGATTAAGTATACTCTGGTTGTGATGCCGCTTCTATTTCATGGTCGTCTCCTATATTCAAAATTACATCTACATTTCATTGTAACGCATGAAAGTCGTTCAATAGTGTGCAGTGTCTAGATAGCATTTGTCCGAGCAGAATGCCATGAGTTACAAGAATTGTCATTGACAACAAAGATTTAATAAACTTATCTTGGTCATTTAAAAACAGTTTGTATCATTCTTTTTCACAGGTGGTACAGGCTGGTGGCCTATCGTGCCTTTACATGGTGGCTTCACGGGAGGCTTGGACACCGCGTTCGAAGAGTAATACCCGCCTGTGCCATTGCTGCCATAAAACAAACTTTCCCCAGTGACAGCAGTCAGTACAGGGGATTTTCCCTCGCTGTGCTGCAACCTGACCTGTACAATGTGTAAAGTTTTGTATTTTTGTGCCACCAAAATAAGAAACAAAATAAAACACCACATATATTTTAACAACGGTTGTTTCGATTTTTTAAATGAATCAAGTGTGTCTCCATTCAAGAGTCTTCCTGTGCCTTGCCTGCATGCCCACCGGCCCATCCACCCCCCCCCCATCAAAGGCAGTTTGCACCCTGGGATGAGCGCTGCCATGGTGTGCTGTCAGGGGCGATAACGGCCAAGGTGCCAAACACCATGTACACTTCAAAGTTGTATATCGTGCATGGGTGATTGTTCCCATGTCCACCCTCAGACCCCGTGTCTCCGGCCAGGATCCCCGCTCACGCTGGCCGCCCCCCTGCAATCCACATAAGTGTGTCTCCATTCAAGAGTCTTCCTGTGCCTTATCTGCACGCCACCTGCACCATCCATCCCACTCCCCTCTATCAAAGGCGGTTCACGCCAGTTGATGTGCGCTGCCATGGGGGGCTGTCAGGGGCACAAACGGCCAAGGTGCCAAACAGCATGTACACTTCAAAAGGTATCCCACGCCCAGGGGCCATTGCTCACATGGCCTCCTCAGACCCCGTGTTTCCAGGCAGGCCTCCCCTGAAGCAGGCCGCGCCCCTGCAATCCACATAAGCGTGTCTCCATTCAGCAGTCTTCCTGTGCCTTATCTGCACGCCCCAGGCCCATCCATCCCACCCCCCCTCTAGCAAAGGCGGTTCGCGCCAGTGGATGCGCGCTGCCATGGGGGGTTGTCGGGAACGCAAACGGCCAAGGTGCCAAACACCATGTACACTTCAAAAGGTATCCCACGCCCAGGGGCCATTGCTCACATGGCCTCCTCAGACCCTGTGTCTCCGGCCAGGATTCCCCCCCCCTCACGCTGGCCGCCCCCCGGCAAACCACATAATACCACGACATATACACGTCATTCATTCACAAACACACCCCTGTTTCTAATACTTTATAAACCACTTGATGTGTCTCATGAGAACATCTTTGTGCTTTGCAAGTCAACTCCTGAACGTGTTACCTGGCAACCACTGAGATCGATGCTAATCTGCTTGTCGTCGTGCTATCTGTGAACTTCTGTGAGCGCTTCGAGCAAACTCGTCAGTGTGCTAGCTGTGGCCATCTACCTGTTCTCCTGCCACAAACTACTGGGCTTGCTGAATCTGTTTGTTGGTCAAGGTAAGGCCATGTATCACAGTCATATTTCGGTCATTTTTAAATTTCTATCTATTTGCGAGTAGAGTACTCAATAGTGCTATGTTCATTGGTCTCATTGCTATTGACTTGAGTTTCAATTGTTATGCTATCAATAGATCTATTTATTTTCATCTGTGTAAATTGTCATCGAATTGCATCCTTCGCGGGTCGTGTCTATGATGTAAGCATGTTTCCTTCTCGTGCAAGACAGTACATCCAAGGGGCGAGTCACATGTTCAGAGTTTAGTTCCATCATTTTTTAATTTGTGAAAGTAATGCAAATACTAAGCCGCACTTGATGAACTGGTATATTCCGGCGACCAAAACAAACCTTGCATTGAACATGGTATGGTTCATTTACTTTTTTATGACATTTTTATTCATCAAGGTTTTATAATAATCTTGATATATACTTTTCAGAATTTTCAACAATGCCTGCCTGTTCGATTAGCGGTTGCCCTTCGAAGACCCATGCTAAATCTGAAGGCACTACAATGCATGTATTCCCTAAAACTGTTGATCGAATAAGAGAATGGGTCAGACATTGCGGATATCCACTGGATGAGCTTGAAAGTAGAGTCCAACAAGTCTTTGAGGACAAGAGGGGTGATCGATACCGCATCTTCAGCCGGCACTTTTCCTCGAACAACATCTTGGGTAACAAATAAGAATAAACGGTGAACGAAACGAAAATTGCTCGCAAACGCTATTCCAACTCTATTCGTCCACATTCCGCTACTGGTGAGTCAAGTGTCCGGATTAAACTTTAGGCCTTGCGGTAGGGCGTAGGTAGCCGAATGGATTAATTGATATTTTAGGTGTTGTGTCCCTTGTAATACTTTCGATATTGATATGAGTGTATAGCTTTTTGAATAATGACATTTATCAATAAATTATTTTTCGACTTTATAACCCCCAAAGGAAATCTATTTATGGGGAACTGTGCTATATTGCGCATTTTCAATAGCATTATTCTCAAGTATTCTGTCGGCTTACATGGCAATTTTTAATATTGGCATTTCATTATCAAACAATAATTTACCTTTATAACTGCTTGACTATCCACTGAATCTGAAGCAAGAACATTCTACATCCGTGACGTGCCCGCAGTTATCAACCACTTCTAGCGCGTATCAGGTAATCTTACTTAGCTATTCCGCTACAGACTTGTTTTATGCATGTCAAGTAATAGTTTTTATGTATCGTGTAATTATTTTACCGAATGTTTGGTTAGTGCTTTCCAATCGATATACACCTTAGTTGTCGTCCCCTGGTGTTTGTTTTCAGTTATAATTAGTGTTATCCATACTAATGCAAGTACTGTCTTTCAGGGAGATGCTGAAGCGTCCACCACATTGACAACATCCATAGATATTCTTCAGCAGCACGAGGTATGGATACTGACAGCTCCATCGAACTAGATCAACAGAGCTGGAATACTTGTCGTTTGATTGTTCTACACAATGTTTCATTCGTGGTTAGCCATTGATATCTACCTGTGCGGTCGACCCCAAGTGTGTGTTATGTTTTCAATATTGTAATCCTTACTAATGCAAGTACTATGTTTCAGGCAGTAGATGGAGCGTCAACCCCTGCACTTGATGCGGAGCCTGACATTCAAGTAATTCCAGGGGAAGTGGAAGCGGGACCATGCGTATACAATCGGCGCAACAGCTTTCAGAAGTGCGCACTACATTTACAACATCCATAGATATTCTTCAGCAGCACGAGGTATGTATACCGACAGCTCCATCGAGTGTGATCATATAACGTGATTCCATTTGCTATACTTTCTTCTTTATTAACCAAGTACTGTGTTTCAGGGAGACGACAGAGCTTCCTCTACAATCACGACATTCCTTGTAGATGATGCAGATGTAAAGAAATCAGAGAAATAAGTCTATTAAATCGGATCATATTTAGATATCCATTGATTCTTTTAGACAATGAATCATTTGTGGTTATCTCTTTATATGTACCTGTGCCGTCGACACCAAGTGTGTGTTATGTTTACAATATTGAAAACCATACTAATGCAAGTACTGTGTTTCAGGGAGTTGCTGAGGCGCCCTCTCCAATAAAATCATTCATGGCAGTCTATGCGGAGCCAGAGGTATGGATACCGACAGTTCCATCGAACTAGATCATCAGAGCTCGAATACTTGTCGTTTGATTGTTCTACACAATGTTTAATTCGTGTTTAGCTATTGAGATGTACCTGTGTGGTCGTCCTCACGTGTGTTTTATGTTTTCAATATTGTGATACATAGTAATGAAAGTACTATGTTTCAGGGAGTCGATGGAGCGTCATTCCGTGCTGTCTATGCGGATCCAGAAAATATAGTCGTTGCAGTGCAAGAGGAAGGGAAGACATGCGGAAACGAATCGGAGCAACAGCGTGCAGATGTTGAAGTTCGAGTCAAGAAAGTTGCAAAGAAAAGAAACAAAAATAAGGTTAGTTACAAACAGGTCATATTTTTAGAAATCGTTTTGTGCTGGGGACCTATAATTTATCTTGTGTTTGAACTGAACATCCCTTTTCCAATCTGTCCTCTAGTTACCCGTGGGTGTACGAACTATACATACACAGACAGTGAAGCAAATGGGAGATGTTGCTTGCCAGACCATTTACACTATGGAGGAACTATTAATTCAGGCGCGGCGTGTTCAGACTCGAGATGCTCATGTCCAATGGCCAGAACATGAATTGAATGTGTCCGGAGAATCCAGTAAAGTTTTATTGGACCATTGCTACAGTGCAACTGCACCACCACAAGAAGATGATACTGGATGTATTGAAGATAGCTCTGAAGTAGTTGCAGATCAATTCACACAATCTACACCAGCAAATAAAATGCCACCCAAAAAGCTGTCGACATTGTTGTGTTCTCCCATCAATGTTCAAGTAACAGATGTTGAAATGACAGAGAATGAACCAGCAGCACTATTCACCGACGCATCAGAACCTGATATCAGCGATATTAGTTTCAATTCTGGTGATATGTCCGCAACGATGCAGTCCGAAACAAATGAGATGCAGGATGACAGTCTAATGAAAGAGGGCAAATACATAGTATTCAACAGTTGTTTGATGGATATTATAAGTAAGCTGAAATATGGGCATTCAGTTAGAGGGGAAGTATGTGGGAAGCCATTGATTCATGTGACTCGTCAAACACAAGGCAGTAATGTAAAAATACATGCCGCCTGTACATTACATCATACGTTCTCATGGTCTGCGCAACCGATGCTGGGGAAACTGCCAGCAGGCAATCTATTGTGTGCAGCTGCCTCACTTTTTATTGGGTCCAGTTTTAGAAAGTTAGAGTCTTTCTTTCAGTTTGTGGGACTCCATTTCATTTCTAAAACGCAGTACTACAAATTCCAACATGATTATCTATTTCCGGCCATTAGTGATGCTTGGAAAATGGAACAATTTTCTCTAAAAAGTACATTCGAAGGCAAACGATTCAGGCTAGCCAGGGATGGACAGTGCGACAGCCCTGGATTTTCTGCAAAGTACTGCACCTACCACTTTCAGGACATGGATAGTAAGAAAATTGTGAGTTCGGTGGTCATGCAGGTGTCCCAATGTAAATCCTCAGTGGCCATGGAGAAACTAGGATTTATAAAATCGTTGGAATATCTACAATCGAGGGGAATGCACATCGACCTCATAGCCACAGACAGACACGTTTTAATAGCCAAGACAATGAGAAAGCAGTTCCACATATGAAACATCAATTTGACGTATGGCATCTTGCTAAATCAATCAAGAAAATCTCGGCTGCAGGGAAAAAAAAGGTTTGGAAAGTATTTCACAGTGGTCCCAGTCTATCAGCAACCATCTTTGGTGGAGCTCCAAAACTTGTGAAGGGTCAGTGGAAATCCTACTTGAAAAATGGCGGTCACTGTACCAACGTTCACCGCTGGACAGAAAACCTACATTTCCACCAATGTGAACATGGCCCTTTGTCCCCAGAGGAGGCACGGAAGAAGAAGTGGTTGGTTCCATCTTCACCTACACACAAAGCCATTGAGAAGATTGTTTTTGATAAAAACTCTATCAAGAGATTTGAGGGGACTGACAGAATTCTGTCACACAGGAGGTTTGGAGAAGTTCCACAATATGTGCCTAAAGTACAGGCCAAAGCGATTGCATTTCGGCATACAGGGCATGAAACATAGGACTCTACTAGCGGTCTTGGCCCATAACGAGAATGTGTGCCGCGAACAATCGAGGACTACGGGAAATGTAGGAATGCTTCGCTACACTACGGCCTTTGCAAAAAGAAGTAAGAAATGGGTGGTGAAACCAGTATATGAGGAAATGGAGCTCGACTTTGTTAAAGGCCTTATTGTTAATGTACTAGAGAAGCACAGACATGGAATTTTGAGTGATTCTGTGCAGAGCACTGATGCATTTCCACCAAACATTGCCACTGTGCCATGTCCACCCAAAGCAGAGCTGGTTGAGAAGTACAAATCCCAGTTTAAATCATTGTTATCTGATTGTCTTTTTGTAAAAAAAAATGTTATTGTACAGTGTACATACAAAGTATGCTAACCCCTCCCTTCACCATCCTGGGTGGCGAACAACCTGGGTGTCATCTTTGACTTCGCTCTCTATTCACCTCATATCGCTGACCTTGTCAATATGTGTATGTATATATTTTTGTTGCTGTAACTAAGCTTCGCAATCTCATGTAAATGCTGCGCACTGTTAACTGAGGGGAGGCTTGCGCATTGCAAATAATAAAACAAACAAACAAATCTCACTTTCAACTCAACTCCTCGGGTACTTTTTCCTGACCTTCCCCCAAAAATTCAATGGGCCTCATTACACGGAAGGCGGTAACCATGGAGCTATTAGTGCCATGGTTTGCCGCCGGTAATTTACCGATTCCGCCATGGTGGATGGTGGAATTACCGCCCCATTCCAAGGTTGGCGGGGCGGTAATTCCCCATTCACCATTGGCCCATCCCCATTCCAATTTGAGCGGTACCGGTAATCCCTTACTGCCATCCGTGTAATGAGGCCCAATGTCTCCATAGTTATGGTTCTCTAGGGCTGCAAAGCTCGCGGACAACGAGGACAAAATTGGGGGCCTTAGAACGCGCCAAGCGAGGCGTTGCAGATGAAAGAGAAGCCAGTTCGCATTAGCACATTGAGGCCTAGTACAAAAATGGAGTTGAAAATTCAAGTTCTCACAGATGGCTTTACACGGGATGTTGCAAAGTAAGAATGTATGCTCATGCAGAGTGAAGGTCAGCGGCTTTGATTTTTTGCTCATGGGCTGAAGAGGCCCACGACCCGCACTGACAGTATAAGGTTCTATTGTTTTTTGACCTCGAGAGACAGGGACCATGCTGAAAGGACTTCATTTGAAGGAGGGGTGCAATAACGTAAGAAACGATAAGGCTGAAAATTCTGAAACTACACTGAGTTTCATGTTAGTTCAGTATATGAAAAATCCTTGGCACAAACAGAGTGTGATTTACAGACTGCATTACGCCGACACAATGGAAATGGCAAATATAATGTAAGTAACTCTTTAGACGAATTTATACCGGAATATAATACCAATAGCGTACCGTTAAAGGCAGGTTAAGTTGTATTTGTTCGTTCTGTGTGGCATATTACAAGGAAGAGCAAGTAAAACATTTGTGGGATCGTCTTTCTACCGGGCAAATGGTTGGCGGGGCGGTAATTCCCCATTCACCATTGGCCCTTCCTCATTCCAATTTGAGCCCCCATAGGGCTCAATGGGAATGGGGAAGGCGGTAATTACAGTACCGCAAATTGCGGTACCGTAATTACCTCCAAGGTCCCTTTGCGGGTCCTGTCCTTAACGGCTGGTAAAACCAGCCGTTAAGGTAGGGACCCGCGAAGGGACCTCGTAGTAAGGCAGTAAGGGATTACCGGTAACGGTACCCATACCTGTAATCCCTTACCGCCATCCGTGAAATGAGGCCCAATGTCTCCATAGTTATGGATCTCTAGGGCTGCAAAGCTTGCGGACAACGAGGACAAAATTGGGGGCCTTAGAACGCGCCAAGCGAGGCGTTGCAGATGGGAGAGAAGCCAGTTCGCATTAGCACATTGAGGCCTAGTACAAAGATGGAGTCGAAAATTCAAGTTCTAACAGATGGCTTTACACGGGATGTTGCAAAGTAAGAATGTATGCTCATGCAGAGTGAAGGTCAGCGCTTTGATTTTTTGCTCGCGGGCTGAAGAGGCCCATGACCCGCACTGGCAGTATAAGGTTCTAATATTTTTTGACCTCGAGAGACAGGGACCATGCCGAAAGGACTTCATTTGAAGGAGGGGTGCAATAACGTAAGAAACGATAAGGCTGAAAATTCTGAAACTACACTGTCATGATCTCTGCTTCCAAAAGGTCAGGGTTTTCCCAACTCCCTTGGAAGCAGATCCATAACCCAGGTTCCGAGTGCCAACCAGTCCCAATTGGGACCTTTTGGACCCAGTCCTGGCACCAAGGGCACCAGGCTCATAAATATGCCCAGTCCCAGCGCTGGAAGCGCCGGGCTCATAATGCTTGGGTGGACTTACCTGCAGCAGACCATGCTGCTTACTTGCCTGCCAGTTGAGCCTCTGATCCTCTTCTGTTTGGAACTACTTTTCCTGTTGGGTGGGGCAGGAGCCACTCCCTAGGTTCAGAACACTGGTACTCTTCTGGAAAGCAGGAACTCTTTTCTTACCTAGGCGTGGCTGTGGAAGGAGACACCTAAGCACTACAGGAGGCTATTTAAACCACACCCGATGGATGAATCTTGCTTTGCGTTATTCTGCATCCTCTGCAGCAGAACGCTCATCGTGTCTTCTGCATCTGATCCTGGGCCTAAGGAAAAAGGCTTACCATCCTGAATCCAGTCTTCAGCAACACCTAAAAAGACAAGAAAGAACAGGTTAGCATTACGGTCTTCAGTGACAGCGCTTCACTTACCTGGTCCATCGGCTGTCACCAACGCCTCGCGCTGCATTCCGGCATCTGAAAGACAAAAGCTTACCAACTCTTTGCACGCTCCGGAGGCCTTCGGCGCTGCATCCCGCATCTGAAAGACAAAACAAGGTGCGTTTAAAGAAATTGGGGAACTTTAATACTCACGTGCCATTACTCCTTTCCACATCTAACCCAGTGGGTATTCCGGCACCCTGCAGCCGCTCCGAACTTGTACCTGCAAAATAAAAAGACAGTTAGAGCGCATCGTGAAGCAGGCAACAAGCGCTTACTTACGTGCTTCCAGGCGCTTCTATTCATCACACGGGCTCCATCTTCAACTCACTTCAGCCCGTCATCCGCCATCGCCGGAACAAGAGACATCATTACTAAAGACTTTTAAAGACATTAGAATTACTCGAAACTTACCGTTCGTGCAGTAAACGACGGACAGCAGTCCTCTGAAGTCAAGAGGCCTGCTCCCCTTATCCAGTGAAGAAACTGGTTACAGGACTCTGCCCCGAGGCAGATGGAGAGCACGGCGTTCACTTACCTAAGGTGAGAGCGTTAACCTTTGGGGTTCTACAGGAGAAGAGAAAGGGAAGAAGAGAGAGACATTCAATAACCCAGTTCATTAATCCCATATTTTCTATCTGCAGACATCTTACCCTTCGAGTCAGACATACAGTGCACAGAGGTCCAGCCCAAAGAGCCAGCCATGTGTTACACATCACCTTTGAAGATACGGTATACGCCCAGCACCTCCGGCACCTCTACGGGAATCAGGTGAGCGTTACATACACCGAGTTTCATGTTAGTTCAGTATATGAAAAATCGTTGGCACAAACAGAGTGTGATTTACAGACTGCATTACGCCGACACAATGGAAATGGCAAATATAATGTAAGTAACTCTTTAGACAAATTTATACCGTAATATAATAGCAATAGCGTACCGTTAAAGGCAGGTTAAGTTCTACTTGTTCGTTCTGTGTGGCATATTACAATGAAGAGCAAGTAAAACATTTGTGGGATCGTCTTTCTACCGGGCAAATGGGCATGCATGTGCCCATTCGACACGCATGTAGACAGTCGTTTTGCAGTGGTTCAACGCTAATAAATCATTACATTGTGTGTTAACCTCGATTTCTTTCGTCAGTTTTCGCATTGCTTTTAGAGCCGAACATACTCCATTGCTCTATCCTCGCAAGCAAATAGTTTCAACTCGGCCGTAATAAATAAAATGAATAATAGTAATAAAGATTGGCCGTTGAGACTAATTTCAATTTTTATGTTTTCAAAACAGGTACATCCTACTCTACTGCGACTGTCATCTGTTCCAGACCCCAGCCGACGGATTCGTCAATCGCCAGCTGCAGCTTCTTGTAAACAACTGCACTACATTGACTATTTTATGGGGCGATCGCCAAGGGCCCATATGCCCTTACGCAGTACTAGCGGCTAGAAGCAACATATCAAACTTTATGGTGGCCTGGTGCCTAGTTGATGGAACAGCCTTGCGGTTCACCGTGCGACCAAAGTGCTTCTTTTAACGAAAACCAACACCGTGTACCATAAAGGAACAGTGCGTGACTCATGATAAACTTTAGAGGATTTGCGGATCGATAGCAAAGAAAAAAAATTCCATTCCGATTTAATATGCCAATTGCTGAATATTCTCTAAATATTTAATGTCAAATAAATGTACTTTACCAAATGTACCATGTTGCTGTTTGATTTTAAAGTACAGTTTCATATTCCGAATTGTGGCGCGCTGTTTTGTGAGTTGATCTGTGTTGGTTTCCGGGTTCTGTGTGAAGTCGCGTAGAAGACGACTGGGCGCGTTTGCCTACACAGCACAGCAACGTCACGAAGAGAGGCGGGGAATATTAATGTTTTGATAATGTCAGGCTCAGGGGCGGGGCTATGATTTAGGGCCGCAAAAGCAGGTCAATCAGGGCGATGGGGCAAGTGATAGGATTATCAAAAAATGGCTGCGCCCTGCTGCTTGTTTTCGCTTGCGTTTAATGGACGAAAACTCGGGTAAGGTCCATGGGAAATTTTTCTAATATCGAGCGATTTAGGCTTAAAAACACATGGCCGACCCGTAGGGCCAATAAAAATTTCTGTCCGAACCATTCCTTTAAGTTAGAGAACAGTAGCAAACTTGAAAGTCAAGAAAAAAGAAAAAGACCCTCAACTTTCACCACAGAAAGCACCAAATTGTGAAGGTCTCCCATGCTTTCGGAGTGTGAATGGCTGATAAAAGCTTGTAGTCCAAACAGTGATTTATTGTATATGTATGTGGGTGTTGCGAAACAGGCATTGTATAAAATAACAGTTACTCACTGTAGTGAGTAACATACTCCCAGTCCATAATCCCCTTTCCTCCATACTGCATGGGCATCCCTCCCTCGCCAGGGACGGAAGACTGAACCCTTTTCACCAGAAAAAACCTCTTCCCCTTTAAATTTAGAGGCGCAGGCCGCGGCAGCATGCGCTCCCCGACTCCGCAAACCAGCGCCACTCCTCAGTCCCCATTGACACATCTACAATATTATCATTGCCTAATGACACCAGTATTATTGGGGGGAGATGGTGGGACATATGGAGGAAAGGGGACTATGGACTAGAAGTCACTACGCTGAGTAACTATTAATTACTCCTACATCCCGTCCACTTTCCTCCATACTGCATGGGCGATAACAACTGAATGTAGCCTCATGGTGGAGAGGTGACCCTCCTTAAGCAAACAAGTTCCTTAGAACTGCCTGTCCGAAAGCTGCGTCTTATTAAGAGCCGGCTTCGAAACAGTAGTGCTTACAGAAAGCCGAAGTGGTGACCCAGGTGGCTGCCCTGCTGATGACCTGCCACGGGACCTGCCGCTGGAATGCAACGGTCGTGGTCTTGGCTCTGACAGCATGGGCGTGCATGTTAGCTGGAAGTGGTTTGTACTTCCCCTCATAGGCCCCCTTTATGGCCGAAACCATCCACCTTGCTATAGAGACTTTGCATGCCTGATAACCGGGCCTTGACCCCCGACCGCCCCCCCGAAGGTGAGAAATAAACAGATCGTCTGACTTGCGGAAGATATTGGTCCTGTACAGATATCATTTCAGAGCATGTCTGACATCCAGACAGTGTAAGACCCTCCGAGCATCGTCCTTAGGATCAGCAAAAAACATAAGTAAAACGATCTCCTCGTTTAGATGGAAAGCGGAGACTACCTTAGGTAGAAACGCGGGGTGCGTTCTCAGTCCCCTCTTATCTTTGTGAAAAGTAGTATAGGGTTCTGATGCCACCAGAGCCTGGATCTCGCTGACTCTGCGAGCAGAGGTGAGACTGACCAACAAAGCTGTTTTAATTGAGACCAACCTGATGTCCGCAGACGCCATTGGTTCAAAAGGTTTGTATGCCAGGGCACCCAACACTACACTGAGATTCCACACAGGATGTGGCTTCTTGATGAGTTGGTAGAGCCTGGTGAGGCCTGCCAGATGCAGCTTAAGCACCGGGTTGGAGGAGGAGAAGACCTTCTCCTCAGAATTCCTGTAGGCCCCTTTTGCTGCCAAGTAGGTGCGGCAGGTGTCTATTTGCACCCTTGAGTGAGCAGTGAGCAAGGTGTGCAGAGAAAGAAAGCACATTGTCCAATGTCCAAGTAAGGGGGTCGATCTCCTTAGTGTTCGCCCAGTGACAGAACCTGGTCCATTTACTCTTCTACTGGCTGCTAGTAGCCCTGCTCCTAGCACCCTGAATGATGTCCAGGTTAACCTGAGACAGGCTGAGATTCTTCAGTGTGATCTGTTCATGAACCACGCTGTGGGTGCTACTTTCTGTGGAGCGCGATGGATGACCCTGCCCCCCTGCTGCGAAAGGAGGTGAGCTGGGCCCAGCAGCAGGTGAATGGGTGGCCTGTCCAAGAGGCTGAGGGGCTCCGAGAACCACGGTCTTGCCGACCACCAGGAGCTATCAGAATGATGCAGAGGTGACACAATTCTCTTATCTTGTATATCACCTTGTGGATCAGGGGTGTGGGAGGGAATGCATACGCTGTCATGCCATTCCAGGACGCGAACTGCTGGCGCTTCCTGTTCAACCAGGAAGCAAAGAGGTCCACCTGATGCCTCCATCTGCTGAAGACCCAGAGCAGGACCTAATCGTTCGATTGCCATTCGTAATTGCCGCTCCCAGTCTGCTGAGCCTGTCCGCTTCCAGGTTGGACTCCCCAGGGAGGTGGATTGCAGTCAGGTAGATGTTGTTCTCTAGAGCCCATTCCCACATGCTGACCACTAGGCTGCACAGCGGAGGGGAACTGGTGACACACTGCTTGTTGACATAATTCATGCTGGTGGAGTTGTCCGTCTGAATAAGGACAACCTTGCCTCCAATGAGCGGAAGGAAAGCCTTGAGAGCTAGCCAGATTTCCTTCAGTTCCAGCCAGTTGATATGAGATTCCTGCTCCTGAAGGGACCAGACTCCATGGACACTGTGGTCATCCAGTGTAGCCCCCCCAGCCTTCCAGGGAGGAATCTGTGGTGATGGTGACCTGAGGGGGTGCCTGCCGGAAGGGCCCGTCAGTCCGCAGGTTGCAGTCCCTGGACCACCAGGTGAGGTCTGGCTGGAGTGAAGGAGGAATGCTGATAAGCTCCGCTTGGAAGCCCCGCTCCTGATTCCATGAGGCTGTGAAGTGCAGCTGTAATCTCCTCATCTTGAGTTTTGTGTGGGGGATGGCCAGTAGGACCACTGCCATGATCCCCATTAAATGCTGGTACCACGAGGCTGAGGTCACCTCTCGGCTGAGGAAGTGACTTACAGCCCTCTTGATGGCCATGATCTTGTCCTCCCAGGTGAAAACTCTCTCGGAGCTCGTGTCCCAGATGAGGCCCAGAAAGGTCAGACTCCATGTAGGCTGCAGCTGAGACTTCTTGAGGTTGATAGAAAATCCCAGCTCGTGGAGATTGGTCATAAGAGGGGAGGAAGTGTGATGCACCGCCTCCGGAGATCTCGCCCCGACGAGCCACTCCAGGTATGGGTAGAGATGGTGGCCCTGAGGAGGGCCGGCACTGCATTCATTAGTCTGGTCAACACCCTGGGGGCTGTGTTGAGGCCGAAGGGTAGAACCTTGTATTGGAAATGGCAGCCCATGATCCTGAACTGGAGAAAGGATCAATGAGGCTGCCAAATAGGGACGTGTAGATAAGTGTCCTTCAGATTCAGGGAGCGCATCCAGTCTCCCCTGCACAGTGTCTCTGCTATGAGTGCTGGTGTAACCATCTTGAATTTTTGAAGAGGGAGGGAGCGGTTGAGGGTGGAGAGGTCCAACACAACTCTCAGGCCAGCCTGGTTCTTCTTTTGTATGGCGAAAAATCCTAGAGTAGAAGCCCAAGCCTCGTTGGGAGGCTGGAACTTCTTCCACTGCCTGGCTCTCAACGAGCAACCAAATTTCTGCCAACAAAGTTGCTGTCCCAAATTTGAGGGAGTGGAGGGGAGGAGGGAGGAGAGGGAGGAATGGGTAGACGGTACCCCATGGACACTACAAATAGGATCCAGGGGTCCGTGAACTTCTGACGCTAAAACTGCATGAAGTGCAAGCCTGCCCCCACCGGAGACACGTGGACCCGAAGGGGCGCGTCATGCCTACTTTCCCTCTGAGGCTGTTGCGGAGGAAGGGGACTGAAAGAAGCCCTTGCACCCCCTCTTTTATTGTTTGCGCCGGTGCCGATTCGGAGAACAGTCAGGCTGTCTAGACCTCTGCACTAGGAAAGCCCCGGAACCTGCCGAGTGCCCGCCCCTTATCGGAGCATTGATGTGATAGGGTGCACGCCTTGGGCGTGGCCTTCGTAAGGCTAGATAAAGACTTTGCAGTTGGGGAACTGTTTTTCTTGTTATCTAGCTCCTCATCGGTGGTGGAGTGAAAGAGATCACCACCCTCAAATTGACGGTCCAATATGCTTTCCTGGACCTCTGGGTTGAATTTAATAGCCCGAAGCCAGGCAGTCTTTCTCATGTCTGTGGCGATGCATATGGCCCGACCAGAGGTGTCAATGTGGGCCACGGTGGACTCCATGATGTCTTGTGCCAACAATTTAGCCTCCGCCTGTCCCGCCTTGAAATGTGCCTGGCTCTGTACCTGAAGTTCTGGAAGGAAGTCAGCTATTTCCCACCGAAGCCTCTGGTTAACGGCTGCCAGCATGGCATCCGCGTTGGATTGGAGAAGGTGAAGTGAGGCAATGGAAATACAGCTTCTCTCTGTAAGGTTCCAAGATCTTCTCCTCCTTGCCTAACAGCGCTGAGGATGAAGTGGCCGAGGACGACTGAGGCTTTGAATAGAGTGACGCTGCAGCGATCACTGAAGAGTGCAGTTGAGGGTGTGCCGACAGCAAGAGTGTATCCTTCTCCATTTGCCTATACTTGGTGTTGAGGCTCCGATTGATAGGCTGGGTCGAGTGGGGTATAAGCCACCCCTTTTTGGCCAAGGCGACAGCATCCTCCTGCATCCGGATCCCCCTTCTAGCCATGGGGTGTAAGTGAGGACCTTGGCCAGGACCCCCGCCTCCAGTTGTTCCACCTCGGATTGAAGAAGACCCAAGTACTCCGTCACACCTGCGAGCCGTTCATGGAAGGCCTTGGCTGACGATGGCGTGTCAGGGTCCTCTTCCTCATCAGTGTCCACAAGGGTGTCCGGCTGGTCCGGAGCAGGTGGAGGAGTGCTGGACGCCGAAGGCTGCAGTGTGGGGACCGGAGCTGAAGGCTGGTGTGGAACCGCCTGAACTGTGGGAGGCAGGGAAGCCGGAATCGAAGGAGCCAGCAAGGGCAGCAGGGGCTGCACCAGGGCCTGCAGTGCTGGAGCCATAGGAGGAATGACTACAGGTGCAGGTGGAGGGGCTGGATGGAGAATGTCCCTGATCACATCCCGAAGGATGGCCCCCATCTGAAGAGATCTCATGAAAGTGAGGAACTTTTCAAAGAACCTGTCCTCATAAGCTGGTAGGGTGGAAGGTGATGTTGACGGGGTAACGGGTGGCTGCTGGGGCCGGTGCATACTCTGTTTAGCTGGTTGCGGGGCAAACCTGCCCTGCGATGCTGATTGATAAGCTGTAGCCCACGTACCTGGTTGACACCGGTCCACCTTGTAACTCGTTCTCCTACCTGCTCTGTTCCAAGGGGCAGTATCGGACTAGCGGCCATTTTGTCTGGTGCAGCGGCCATCTTGTTGAGCTGCGTGCCAAAGTCGTGGTGCTTGGCTCACTGGGCTCGGCCTCCTGCAGGACTCTTTGCGGTGGAGCATGAGACCTACCCTGCACCTCAGGACGGGGCAAGGTAGGCGTGTTGCCCTCGGCAGTATAGCATGTAGTGCTGCGTGCAAGCGCCCCCTCGGACATTTGGCCGGTACCAGGGCATAGCCCCTCGGGTGTACACCCGGTAAAAGAAACTTGCGGTTCCTCAGCACTGTCTCTGGAAGGATCTAATGACCCCTCCGCCTGGCAGCCGATAGCTGAAATAGCCTCGGTACCAGTGCTGGTGTGAGAACCTGAAAGGTTCCTCCCACTCGGGTATTTCCTAGGGAAGGAGTCGCCCTTGCGGGGTGCGATGGAAAAAAGTGGCCCTACCTTGGGCCTTGACTTATGTCTGACGAAGTGCTTCAAGTCGTCTGGAGGCGACTTCTCGAAGAGCTCCCCCTCCACCGAGCTAGCCTATTTTTCAGAGCATGCGGTGTAAGCGCATCACATGCAGTACAACCCTCCCAGCCGTGGTCGTGGCCAAGGCAACGGAGGCAAAGAGCGTGGGTATCGGATATAGGGAAGAGCACTTCGCAGGCTGGGCACCTGCTGAAGCCCACGGACGTCGACCTGCGCCAGGGAGCAGCATGGCACCAGAGGTCCGAGTACCTGATGGATAAAAAGAAGACAACAGAAGAAAGTCTCCGGGGAAGAGTGCGTGGTATTACAAGGCCGAAGCCAAACCTATGAGTGCTGGTGAAATCGTCCTGTTCCCGTCGATGCGGAAAAGGGGACTGAGGAGTGGCGCCGGCAGGCAGAGTCAGGGGAGCGCTTGCTCCCAGGTCCATGCCCCCCCTGTGCACCTCTAAATTTAAAGGGAAAGAAGGTTCTTTCTGGTGAAAAAGGTTCAGTTTCCCGTCCCTATCGAGGGAGGGTTGCCCATGCAGTACGGGGGAAAGGGGATGGGACAATGGAGTAAGAGATGACAGACAACAGATGTAACACTTTTGAAAACCTTTATTAAAATGCCAGAATGGGTTTTTCCCTATAGCTATGGTGGGGATTGCCCTAGCTGACGAAACTAAGGAACGTCTATATCCAGAAGTCCAAAGCAAAAGTTTGTGTCAAAATGTATGCTTGCCCTCAAACATCTTATACCTAAATGTAGTGCAGTGATATTCTTACTCAACGCTCATGCGGAAAGATCAGAGCACGGGGCTTGTGTTCAGAACTCCAATGCAAGCGGTCGCATCCATCGGAGCTCCAGCCTCGGGGATCAACGTGAGGGGCCATGCAGGAGGCCAGCACTCACCCCAGAGCTAAGTGCCTGTTTGGTTTAGCCAGTGTTTTAACCCTGTTCAAAGATAGATGTTGCATGTATGCTTGTATGAATGTGTGTAGAGCATTGGATATTGAAATATCTTGTTTTCTTCCCTATAACCCCCTAACCCATTCGTCATCTCTTCCCTAACCCTCTATCCGGTTTTCCTCAACACCCGTACCTATCCAATCAATGTTCCGTAACCCTCTGTCCCCGCTGTGTTGCGGAGGCCTGTGTAAGTCTACACTTGCAGGCGCCAAAACCACAGTGGGGGGGGGGGTGGTTCATACCACTCCTGCGCCTGTAATCCTGGAGCCTGACAGAAGCACAAGCCCACGTGTGACAGGCGCCGAGTGGTACGACCTGACCTAGCCATGGAGGATCTTACTAAGGTTTTACAAGAGTTGCAGGTGGAGTTGGCTGCCTCTAGGCAGGCCTATGCTACCTTAGCCGCCCAGGTGCGCAGTCTCACCGTTCAGACTGCCCTGTTGCCGGGTGGGCCGTCTTCCTCCACACTCGTCCCAGTGCAAGTACAGGTAACACCGGTGCCCATAGTATCTTTGGCCCCACCTGAAAGGTACACAGGAGACCCTCAAAAATATCAAACGTTCCTCAGTCAGTGTCGCCTTCCTTTTCAAACCAAACCTGCCTTTGTGATCTCCTATTTAAGTGGTGATGCAGCGGCATGGGCTAATCCGTTGGTACAACGTGATGATGGTGTTTTGTATTCCTGGAAGAGTTCGGGAAAATATTTAATCGTAGAGCTGCAGCAATGTATAAGGACCGGGTGTTATTAACCTTTCTACAAGGCAGCAAGGAGCTAATCACATACGTTACCCAGTTTAACCGCTTGGTAGTGGAGGCCTCGGGAGAAAAGGATGTCTCTTTTCTACCAGGGTCTACGGTACGAGTTAAAAGACCTGATTGCGCAGGTGGACCCACAACCTTGTGACTGCCCCGCTATGATCGATCTGGCCTTACGTTTGGATCATTGACAGGCGGAACGGCGGGGTGACAAAAGGCATGGGGATTCGCGGCCAATCGCAAGACTGGATCAGTCTCGACCAGCACGAGCACCAGATAAGGCAGGCGGAGAGGAACCAATGCAAATTGGTTCAATCCGAAGGCCGCTTACCAAAGAAGAAAAAGAACGTCGACGAAAAGAAGGGTTGTGTATGTATTGCGGAATCACGGGGCATTTTGTTCGGGAGTGCCCTTCGAAACCCAAGACGCAGGGAAACGCCTTGGCTCGACGGTTGTAGGGGTCATACAGTCGAGCCAGGAAGTTGTAGCCGCCCCAACTAAAGGTTATACCAATTATGCACCACACATCACCCTACGGGAGTACCTGGGTTTTCTGGATCAAGAAATGCAAGTTACTTTACTGTTAGACTCAGGGGCAACTGGGAACTTCATAGATATTACCTATGCGGCCCAACAAGGCATGCCATTGCGTCCTAAGGAGCACTCTGAAGCTATGTGAGCAGTAGACAGCACAGCTCTATGTTCTGGACCCAGAGTACACAGATTTTAACGTTGCGTTGCTTGGGAAATCACCTCGAAGTGGTGCAATTTGACCTTATAGCAGCACCTCAATATGGCTTCATCTTGGGGCTTCCCTGGTTTCGGAAGCATGATCCGCAGGTGTCCTGGTCTAAGGGCACCATCACCTTCTCTTCACTTCATTGTCAAACGCATTGCATTATTCCACAGAATGGTCAACAGCCGTCGTCAGAACCAGTCATTTTGCTGGCAGACACTCAGGACCTTCAGGGCCTACCCCCGGAATACCATGAATACTGAGACGTGTTTAGTAATCAAGCCGCTGAAACACTACAACCTCATCGATCATCCGATTGTCGTATTGTCTTAGAGCCCGGGGCAGTAGTGCCCTGTAGCCGCATGTATGCCCTCACAGAGGCAGAAACAGGACATCTAAAGGAATACATTGATACCAATCTACGTAATGGCTTTATCAGGCATTCCAATTCCCCTGTCTCGCTGCCACTCTTCTTCGTACCTAAGAAGACCAGAGACTTGAGAACCTGCATTGACTACTGCGGAATCGATCGCATCACAGTGAAAAATCGGTACCCACTTCCCTTAATACCGGTCTTGTTGGATCAGGTGCATGACGCAGCAGTATACACCAAACTAGACTTCAGGGGTGCTTAACATTAAGTGCGGGTGCGAACCGCGGATGAATGAAAGACGGCATTCCGAACAAAATTCGCTCTTTATGAATATCAAGTTATGACGTTCGGCCTATGCAATGCCCCTGCAGCCTTCCAACATTTCCTCAATGAGGTTCTTCGTGAATACTTGGATATATTTGCAGTGGTATATATAGATGACATCTTAATATACTTGTGAAACATGCAGGAACATATACAACATGTGAAGGCAGTGCTACAACGTCTCAGGGAACACAGTCTGTTCGTCAAACTAGAAAATTGCGAATTTCATCGATCTACGGTCGAATTCCTGGGGTATTTCTTACCACCATCTGGAGTGCCGATGGATCAGAAAAAGGTTCAAGCAGTCTTAAACTGGCCAGCCCCTACGTCCGTCAAAGATGTGCAGTCCTTTTTAGGATATACAAACTTTTACCAGCGTTTCATTAAAAACTTCTCAGAATTGGTAACCCCAATAACTGCCTTGCTCTGAAAAGGGTTGAATGTTTCTTTGGGATGAGACCGTTGAACGTGGGTTCCAACAGCTCAAGTTGGCGTTTACATCTGCGCCGGTACTCAGGCATCCAGATCTGACACTGCCTTTTGTAGTGGAAACAGATGTGTCAAGTTATGCATTGGGTGCTGTCCTCCATCAATGAGACCCTAAACCCGGCTTACTACATCCTGTAGCCTACCATTCACGGAAACTGCTTCCGGCTGAATCAAATTACACCATAGCTGATAGAGAGTTGCTGGTGGTAAAGTCTGCATTTGATGAATGGAAGCATTACTTATTAGGAGCCCGTCATACAAGTACAGTGATGACAGACCGCTGCGATTTGCAATTCATTAAAATTAAACATACCCACATTAGTAGGGCAACATGCCCATGCACAACAAGTCTGGGCAGACATTCAATCCAATTTAAACCGTGCTAAGGAGTCGTACAAAATCTAGGCCGATAAAAAATGGCAGAGCAGCCTACTGTATAAACAAGGAGATCAGGTTTGTTTATCCACCCAGCACATACAGATGCAAAGTCTTCTTAAGTTACAACCACAGTATCTAGGTCCATTCACAATAACAGATGTAATAAATCCAGTAGCTGTTCGATTGGCGCTTCCCAGTCAAATGAAAATTAATCCCACATTTCATGTGTTCTTTACTAAAGCCAGCATGAATATCTATCCGCACTGCCATACCCCCTCCTATACTAGTGCAAGGACATCCTGAATATGAGGTGCAAGCCATCTTGAACTCACAGCAGCAAAAAGATGGTCAAGTTTATTACCCGATTGATTGGGTGGGATACGGTCCGGAAGATCGGTCTTGGGAACAGGCAAGTAATGTCCATGCTCCTAGGCTAGTCAAGACATGCCAGTCACCCCATGAAACCCAAGCCTTGGACCTTCCGTGCAGGGAGGGTGTGGGGGGGGGGGGGGAGTACTGTCAGGGTTCACAGTAAGAATGTGTGTGGTATGACAGTGGGGGCACGCTGGAGGGGTTCAGAAAAGACACTGGAAAAGATGCAAGCCCTACAGAAGGCTTATTTTCCCTCTTTGCAGGAAGAAAGCTCTGCAAACTGCATTACCCAGCAAGCCTGGGGCCGGGAGCTACTTTCTTCAGGCCACTTTGGGAGTGGCACGGCAACACGCATGTGCGAAGATCCGAGCATGGGGCTTGTGCTCAGAACTCCAACGCGATCGGTCGCATCCATCTGAGCTCCAGCCTTGGGGATCAACACGAGGGGCCACGCCCCAAGAAATCTGCATACCGGCCCTTGCATTCTAAAGATAAGTGGTGCTGCCTCTAACAGGGAGAAGGGACGCAGGGGATCACGCGCAGGTGGCATGGCCCAAGTTTTAGAGACCCCCCTGCGTCCAAGAAAGCTACGTTTTTATGTGCCCTGCTTACTAAAGCCTCGCCGCAGCACTGCATGATACGTTTTGCAAGGCGCATAGAACAGCACAATCTTTATCGTGCTGCATGGCCAGAAGTTGCGCATACTAACCACGTGCAGAATGTTTGAGCCGCATAACTAGCCACGTGCGGCAACAAGGGATCACAGAACTAGTCACATCCAGCTTTTCAGAACCGCATACCTGGGAACAGGAACGCACCCCTAGCCACGTGCGGCTTATGAGAACCGCATAATAAAAAGCCACATGAGGCTAGTAGCTGCAAACTGAAGCCAAGATGCGGCACTTGACTAAATGCATGCCAAAAGCCACATGTGGCCAGAAAGCTGAAGCCACGTGCGGCTTTTGACCAAATGCACGCTCATAGCCACGTGCGGCCAGAAAGCTAAAGTCAAGTGCAGCCTTCTAGTAAAATGCTGCATGCCCATAGAAGCCTCCATGTGTAAGGCTAAGGCAATCCCACAGTGCATGAATGCTCACTAGACAGTAAAGTCTGCATGAGCACATGTGAATCAAACAAACTAGTGCGCTTTCTAATTGAAGCTCTCTTTGCAGCATTTTAACTGTTCCTGAAACCGGACCTGGAGTGCGCAGGCCGGAGGCCAGCACTCGCCCCAAAGCTAATTGCCTGAGTGGTATAGCCAGTGTTTTGGCCCTTTTCAAAGATAGATGTTGCATGTATGAATGTGTGTAGAGCGTAGGATATTGAAATGTCTTGTTTTCTTACCTATAGCCCACTAACACATACATAATCTCTTCCCTAACCCTCTATCCAGTTTTCCTCAACACCCGTACCTATCCCATCAATGTTCCCTAACCCTCTTTCCCTGATGGGGTTGCGGAGGCCTGTGTAAGTCTACACTTGCAGCCGTCAAAACCACAGTGGGGGTTGTTGGTTCATACCACTCCAGCACCTGGAATCCTGGAGCCTGACACTCTAGCTCCCTTCCCCAATTTCAGGATACCATTTCAAAGACAGTGTTCTCAAAAGGAGCTTGGGACTCTTTCCCCAAGCTGCAGGTACTAGTTCACCAAAACAAAGTTCTAAAGGAGCGTGGGGTTCACTTCCCTAAGCTTCAAACATGGATTCACAACACAGTGTTCAAAAGGTAGTGTTCCCAAGAAGTTCAGGATTCTCTTCCCCAAGCTTCAAGCACAGGTTCACAACACAATGTTCCACAAAAGGCTCAGGGCTCTTCCCTTAAGCCAGAGGTGCTGGTACACAACAAAGTTCCAAAAAGAGAATAAGCAGCTTAGGTCTTCCTTCCCCAAGATTACAGTCTTGCTTCACCAATAATCTCACAGTGTTCAGTAGGAACTTAGGTTTCTCTTTCCCCAAGCTTGTTGCACCGACTCAAAATCAATATTCAGCTCTTTCAAGTTTCTCGATTAGTTTTGTTGGGTTATTCACAGTTGCAAAACCAATATTCTGCTTTTTCTGGTTTCTCGGTTGCTTGTACAGTTCCTGTTCATTTTGTTGGGGCTCCCTGGTCTAGGTGCAGTTGACAGATGGCACGGTCTACCCACTACAGGTCGGCCAAACAATTACCCTTACCCAGGCACGTTATCCCCAGAATTTAGGATTGTTGGGTTATTCACACTTGGAAGATTCAAATGCAGCTTGAACTTTCAATTCAGCATTTTGTTCACACTTCGCTGCTCCCTTGAACTGCTTTCTTGCAGAAAACGCTCTCATAATTTCACCAGCTCACGTTGCTTCAGAATTGTCCTTTAACTGTTCAGAGTCTGTTGAACACGTACACTTCCTTAACCAGGACCACTCAAACATTCTTATTCATTAGGCCATTGTTGGCCTTGCATTTGTCTATTTCATCATTAGGTTTTCATCGGAGGATTTCGCAATAGAGTGTAGCTTCACTAACTTTCAAACACACACCAGGTTTCTCATTCATTGGCACTCACTGGTCGCGTAAATGGTTCTTTCTCAGTTTCTGGGTTTGCACAATCAGGATCTCACTGCCTGCCCCAGAGACACTCCTAGACTGTTGCTTCTAGTCAGGGAACGATCACTTCCCGGCCACAATATAGGGCATGTCTGTTTCCACGGCTCCATTCTCTCGCACTCCCCGGCTCCTCGGAGACAGATTCCCTCACCAAGCAGTGATACTCTGGATAACCATATACTGTGTCTTTCTCCAGTGTCTTGGCGTTCTGTTTCCCTCTGGTTTCTTGCGGGGTGTGCTTGGCTTGCTGCTCCTCTCACCTCACAAGCTTCTCGCGCCCTCTCTCGCTCTTTCTGCTGTTCGTGGACTCCACCTTTTATATACCTGTGAGTCTCTACCAGGCTTCAGGTGAGAAGTCCCATACTCAATTGCCTGACCACAATTAATTCAATTAACAAGACATGCCTGACTTTCAGCTTTATAGCCTTCAGGCTCCCTCTTCTTCGTCTCAATACTATAGTGGTGTCTCCTATAGGTAATCTTCATTACTCGTGGGGTTAATTTCTTCTTCCGAGTACTCGGTCTGACTTCAGGGGGAAAAGGGGATCTGGGTAGCAATACCCTACAAAGGTGGAGGGAGGGTAAGGTGAACCACTTTCAGGAAATGGGGGATAACGTGACTCGCCCTCTGGCACTCTCTCCCAAGGACCCTCCGCCCAGGTGATCCTCATGCTCTAGTGATCCCCTGGGGTCACATTTCAAAACCGTTGGCCATTCCCTGGCCACCAGACCAAAAGATCCCTGGGGAGTAGATCTGAGAGTACCTTCAGGTTTCTCACAGTGTGTTTGTGTGTGTATATGTGAGGAAAGCGCGTACCATGGTACGCTGTTTGGAAGGCACTCCTAAAGCAGCGGACCGCAGCAAATCCCTCAGTCTGCAAAAATCAGTCACAAAATCCACAAAAGTTACATTTTAATTTGCAAATAGGTGGATAGGGAGCACACAACAATGACACGTTTCACGGTAAACAGACTGCTTGTTCACATATATGGGAGCGGACACAAAGTTAGGGCATGAATGTATTGCAAAGCTCTATGGTTTCAGCGCTATAGACAGTAGTAGTGTACTGAGAGACCTCTGTTTCCTGCTGTGAAGGATCGGACATCTTGTAACATCAAAGTGCTGCTGGTTCCCCTTGCCAGAATGCATTCAAGTATGTTACAAATGCTTTTGACCCTAACGCGGCATTCAACAGTGGCACATTGAAGTTGGTACATGCATATTCTGTGTTTTAATGCGGTTCCGGGGAAGATGAAAAGAAACATGTGTAATGCACTATATGTAGCAGTATGACCCACTAAGCCTACAGAAAACATGTCAAGAGTAAAAATTCATAGTAACCTTAACATTTGCCATCAACAATTGAAATGCAGAGTGGGGGTGATACACGCGCGTGTGATGGAATGGACGGTAACTGCAATTACTTCGCAGAGAACTAGCAAGTGGTCACATGAACAACGATGTTTGAAATTATGAAATTCAGTGTCAAATAATACAAAGAGCGTTCCTATTGACAAAAGAAACCACATAATACACCATGCAAATAGCAAATTGCTATAAAAATATGAAACGTTAATGTAATAATAACATATTGCATATATGTTTACCAAACACATCAGTTTAAACATTAGAATAAACAATGTTTGGTCCTGTTTTAGGATATCAAAATACATAATGCAATACAATATGGAATTACAAACACTAGCAACACGTACATTTCAAAATAAAGTGCATGGTGCAAGTATGAATTTGGCTTAATGTGCAAAGAGCAGCATGTAAACTTCTAAGTAAAGTGCATAGTGCCAGCCAGGATTTTCTGCAAAACTCTCTCCTATGGATGCAGACAAATTAGCAGAAAGGAAGTATTATTGTTAATCTAATTGATTTTTATAATGTTTATTTTATGATTTATTTTATATATTAAAATGAAGGAGAATTACTCAAGTACATAGTGCATGGGCGTACAGGATAACGAGATTTTTTTTAATTAAATGTTTTAATTTTATTTTACAAAACTTGTTCATTATATCAGAATCCAATCATTCCATTTCTTAATTTAAAAAAAAACATTTACTTCGACAATTTGAGAGCTGAATAACAATTCTCCAGTCCTTGATCGTGTTTTTTCCCTCTAATCAATGGACCCAAGCGCTAGGGGTTCTCCCTGTTTTGGTTAGTAGAGTCATTAAATCTGCTCCTTTAAAGGCCAGATGCATGGTTCTTTCTTGGTTACCTTTAGCCAGAACTGCACTACTCTAAAGGTCAGTTTCTTATTGGTCCCTATCATCAATGTTGACCATCTATCATCTAAAGAGAGTTCCACATTCTCTGTTGGTACCATTGCAGTGAATCTTCGTCCTTCCTCAGCTAATGTTGTGCAAATCATGATGATGTGATACAGTGATTCCATCTGGCTGCTTATTTGACAAAAACGGCAGATAGGAGACTTTGTACCAAGTTGTTTTCTGGATGCCAGAATTTCCCTTGTTGGTTAAATGTTCAACCGCATTCTCAGAAAGAGGTCTCTAGTATATTGATAAGGGAAGAGAGCAAGATATGAAGGGAGCTGGTTTAACACTCTACTCTCGCTCACTCACTCCTCTTATTGCATGTAACTTTTCTTCTCAATTGTCTCTATCCAATCTGCTCTTTGTAGTTTTCTTTTTATTTCTTGAGGGCAGTGTATTAGAGATTCCATCGAAAGATCAAATGTTTCCATCGTCTGAATACATGCCTCTTTCCACGTTTGGAGAATAGTGGCAAGTGAAGTAGTGACCTTAGTTTTAAAAATTTCAAATAGTTGGTTGTTATCATCCAACAAGGTTTTTCTGAATAGGTCCAGAGATTTCCATCTCATGATTGATTTCATTGACTGCAAGGCTAGTTCAAAGCGTATTCTATATACAGGGAGCAATTTCAGCAAAGCTAAGATTTTTCTCCAAAAAACAGCTTCCAATCGGTCTCATATTTTCCTGTCTAAATTCAGCATGGTTTCACTCCGATAGGTAAGGATTGTCAGTACCTTTTGCCTATAGAATATAATAAGTGGCTTTAGGGAAAATTTGCCAAATTTCTTGCGTAGAATTATGCCTTGTCGTGCTAAGGCTTCTGTTTTAGCTCTCAGATTTTCACTCCACTCCTTCTCGCATTTACTTTGGTTAAGTAGAAATCCCAGATATTTAAAACTTTTAACATTGACCAGTGTCTCTGTGCCTAGATGCATGATCATATCTCTTTGTTTTTTCCATGTTTGATATGCCAGAGACATGACATGCGATTTTTGCATGTTAATAGTAAAATCATTTCTCTCAGCATATCTTTCAAGGGCTATGAGACGCTTTTGTAGACCCATATGTGATTAATCTAACAAGACCAGATCACCTGTATACATAAGATATGGTATTTGGCTTCCATTCAAAATTGGTGGATTTGTAGATGGTAAAGCTTGTGATGTCGCAAAGTCTGATGTATAAAGATTAAATAAAGAGGCTGCCAACGGGCAGCCCTGCTTTAGCCCATTCCAAGATTGCATCTCCTTTGATGTCATCCCATTTCTTGATAATCTTACTCTTATAATGGTATTGGAGTATAGAGCTTTGATTGGTTCAATGATGTTAGCTGGGCAATTCCATAGATTACATTGTTGCCACAATTTCAGTCAATTGACACTGTCGAAGGCCAATTTGAAATCCATCAATGCCGGCTTAATACATATTTTAGTTTTAATTGCTTCTAACTTAAGTATGTTAAGGATCAGGAGGTTGATATTGGTCCCTGCTCCTTTATTGGATTGTTTGTACTAGCACAAGTGTGTAGTAACTCTTGAATTGATAGCTAGTTATTACATGTTTTGCATTACTCAAAACCCTGATAAGGTAGCATTCATTGTTTTACTATCCAAAATTTCAAGATGATAAATATTGTACTTCTATGGTGTATGCTGCTGCCATTGCCTATGTTTATGTATGATTAGGTTACTGTATTAACAACACTACTCCAATACAATGTTCTTTAGATGAGTACATTCTTTAATAGATTAAGTAGTTCATGACAGGTCTCCCATTCACCCCTGACATCTTGTTACCAACATTATAAACACAACTCCTTGTAGGGACTTTTCATCAAAATTAATTTCACTATGTGATGTCATCAGTGATGTCCTGGGTGTTCGTCTTAGCAGTGCACGGTGGTGGTGCGATTTATGGTTGCTTAGCTGAGCATAACTAGTGAATTTCTTGGGTTTTTCAGTTATACTTGCAAACATAACGTCCCTTTAACAAAGTTTTTTCATTGAATTTCATGGGTTTTTACCAGTGCATGCTATTTTCCTACAACTTACTAATATCATACTTACCCCAATATAGCAACAATTCTGTCCAATTTCACCTTAAAACTCGGCTATTTGCCACTTTCTAGCATCATTTTTAACAGTTATATACACTTTTTGCAACTTTTTCCACTGTTTTAGCATCCGTTTGACAGCTGTGAACGTCTGACGTCATCACGGACCTTCTGGACAGTGCCACGTGACCATACACTCACGCACGCCATTGATGACATGTCCACGAACACATCTGCCCTTCGCGATCAGGTCCGTGCTTCAAGGACAGTTCGGAACTGCATTTTCTACTGATCTAGGAACTTTCAAGCTCAAAATGTACTGTTGCACAGCTCCTACATCTATACTTACTCATTATCCATTAACAATCTAGTACAAGGAACATACTTGGAAGAAAATTAGCAAAACTGCCATTTATCTTAGAAATGGCATCAGCTATTGCTATCCCTCCTCCCCAAGAGCCACCACCAGCTGGAGAACCTACACAACAAAAAAAGCTCAGTACTTCCAAAGACCAAGAAGATGAGGTAGAAGAAGTGCCTACCTGTAGCACCCAGAGAGACTCATGGATGTGGCAGTTTCTTTACTGTTGGGAATGTACCAAACGCTAAAACTACCAAAGTGAAATGCACAGAGTGCAAATTTGTAATCTGTCACGGACTACCTGGACAGTACTCATACGGGACCACCTCCATGCGCCGCCACACCAAATCCAACCACCACAATGCTCTCAGAAAGGTTGTTTCTTTCTTAGCAAGTAGTAAGCTGTCTTCCCCCACCTCATCTTCCTCAACCAACACTGCAACCACACAGCCTACTTCTGTGGGACAGACAATCCCACCAGCTACCTTGCAAGCAATAAAAGAGGCTGTTGGTCCATATCTTTCGAAGACAACAGTCCTCTTTATATACTGCAACAAACCACTCTGCAGGGGAAAGCAATTTCAAAGTGCTTTTGAAGCTGTAATCAAGAAGCATGAGAAACACTGCCCCCTACTATAGAAGTAACACGTGCAACATCTTCCCCTGTCCACCTGCTGCTCCATATTAGTGCTTGGTGCCCTTTTCCTCATTTCCATCTCCACCTTCCGTTCCAACATCTCCTGCATCAACAAAAAATACATCAAAAAACAACAAATGAAAGATTCTTTTTTGAACTACTTTTCATAATTAAAAAATATAACAAAAAAAATTCTTAGACTCATTTACTTTACATTTCTCAGCAAAGTACATAGATGCAATAAGATTTTCCAACATTTCCATTAGCATTTTGTGTTAAGCTAATGGGAATAATGTGGCGTTCATCTCCCGTTCCAGGGACTGGAATGGTGATAACGGCCCGGCAGCCCAAGTTATCGGCCCAAGCGAAGCGAGGGCGGATAATGAGGGCTCTGAACCGTTATCCCCCGTTCCAGCCCCTGCAATGGGGGATGAAGGCCATTAGCACCCCGGGATCCCAAAGTGGGAACCCGGGGCACTAAAAAAAAAAAAAAGAAAAAAAAGGATTTTTCTTCCTAAACCGGGACGCTGTAGGAAGGAAAATCCTTTTCCAAGATGGCAACCATCGAAAGGGAAGGCGGGGCTATGTACAGAGCCCCTCTTCCCTTTCCATGGCAACCTGCAGAAGGCGAAGAGAGACCCTATGACCATATTACCGCAAGCACATTTTTTTTCCCTTTCAAACATACCCCACATTCGAATAACTTTACCACATAGCCGGTACCAGGTGGACATGGCCACGTGAACCCCATTTGTCGTCCCTCGTGGTCATGGCCAGTAGCCAGATTGTCTGGGTCATGACCTTATGCCATGACCCGGCTAATATGGCCACAAGCTATACCTCAGTCACCAAAGGTATATCACTATTTTTTGTACCTACATTTTGACACTTGTAAAAAAATAAAACACGGGTACATTTGCAAAACCATGCTTTAAGTTCCTTGCCAATGCTCCTTGCATGTGTTTGCTGGAAAGTGTCAAAATGTATGCAAAGTTTGGTAAGGATTAGTCCGGGCGGGGGGGCAAAGTTATAAGCCGCCCTACGGGTTGAGCAACTTAACTATAACTACAGGGCTGCTACCGCAGGTCCTGATATATATATAATACATTACTCACCGTAATCCTATTTCTGATGCTTGTATCTGCTTAGATTCACATGCTATGCATAGGCCGACATCTATTGGTAGTCGCAGAGTATTACATGATTTGTTTTTCAAACTCGAAAAGGGATGTCGACTGGGCATGTTAGTAATAATATCCCCAGTGTGGCGTCTATTGTACCCATGGTCCTTCACGCGTCGAGGTCCCTCAGATAGTTTTGAAATTGTCCTTGTGGATTATAAATTACTCACCGTAGTGACTAACGTACTCCTAGTCCATGGTCCCCTTTCCCCCATACTGTATGGGCGCCCCTCACTGGGGATGGGAAACTGAACCCCTTTTGCCAGAAGAAATGGTCTTCCCTTTTAAATTCATATGTGCGCTGGGGCACGGTCCTGGGAGCATGCGCTCCCCTGACTGCCAACGGTGCCATTCATCAGTCCCCTTTGACGCGTCAACAATATTATGATTGCCAAATGACACTATATGTTAATGTAGAAGGAGTCAAAAGCCTCTACCGGAAGTCCCGCCCCTAAGCTACCTATATGTTGGGAACCGCAAATAGTGACAAGCAAGACACCTGTAATGATGCCAATAACATGAGCACCCATTCAGAAAACCTTTCTTTATCTATCTGCGAAGAGCGACAGTCTCTTAGGGAAGATCCCTGAAGAGCGAGAGAAGATGGACGAAAGAGCATGCTGGTGACGTCACATGACGTAACGTGACACAGTGAGAAGAGATGACAGAAGAGAAAGTAAAGAGAACATATAGAATCCTGTGACGAAGTAAAGAAGTGAGTGACCTTTTACGTGCAAAATGAAGATTACACGTGTGAAGAGCATGGAAGAAAATGCAAACCATTTTATGATTGTACAGACGCTGTAACGCAAGTAGAACCAAGTAATCATAAAGGCTGTCTATACATAGTGAATAGATTGTGGGGATGCGCAAAGGTATATATATGCATAAGAAATCTGGATGTTCCAAATCGTGTTTTAGTAAACTGGGACCCCATGGACAGGGAAGGTGAAAGTGTGGCGCAGTTAACAAAAGTAGCTGACGAACAAGAAAGAATCCAAGCGGGCCGAGAACTGGTTGTCTAGCTTTAAAAGGAACAATTAATGGAACAGACGGGCTAAGCCCTGCCACGGTACAGGAAAAGGACAATGAGTGCCAAGTTTTATTTGTTTTAAAATCATTAGATACAGAGAAGAAGCTTGAAACGTGGTCTCCAGTCATGTGACCTAGATGGAAATAGACTTGGGCAGACGATATCGAGGCGAGAAGAGGCAAGCATGCTCATACTCCCTTTTATTCCCAGGAGTTGTGAGGCTTGCAAGGTCATTTTCAAAGGCTAACTGGATGACAGGGAGTAAGAATGATGATGGATGTTGGGTTATTTGAGTGGGGAGGCATGGTCAAGCCCAACCCACTAACACCTGGGGTACCAGCTTGCGTGCTGCTAGCAAGTGGAATATTCTAGAAGGGTACAAACATGCTAATAAATTATAGGGGGCCACGTATCAAAGAGATGTATAGTTTGTGAACCAATAAATCGTAGTGTATTTTATGACGATGAAGATGACTTGCACCAGAGGATGGCTTAGTTGCCCACCTGACAATAGAGGTCCTATCACAACCCCACAACCTAAAGAAAGTATGTGTAGATATTTTCCGTTATCCAACCACAATCCAGTATACGTTTTATAGTTTGCCACATAGTGTGACGTCACTGATGATGACGTTTTACCATAAAAGCTATTATTTTATGTAAATCATTGAGACCTTGCCATGAGACATCCATCGATGTCCGCTGTACTCCCCGTTATAATTGTTAATAAAACAGCGTACCTTTTAGCCAACTTTCTGAGTCGATCTTTTTATTGATGTTTGAGTAACTTCTGCATCCCCATCCATCCTATAAGAGCGCCACCTCGTCTAAGAGGGCCCATACGAGTTCAAGTGGTAGCGGGTCGGATGGTTAGATAAAAGATCCATTGGTTTAGTAGACTCGAGATTTTCGGATAATCCGATACCCTCCACCATCTAGCTGGAAGGACGCAAAGTTTCCTGTGGAGAGCGGCTGAAATAGTCAAGCTTGCAAGTAAAAACGATACAGGTGTGATGGGCTCCTCTTTGACAAAATCCCTCCTGGTTTTCCACAGGCGCCGAGCGGACTGAAGGCAACAGTGGCTGGATTGAAGGAGGAGAGACGATGCTGAGGGCCTAAAGCTGAAACCCGAATGGTGAGTAGGCTACGAAGAGTGGCAAATTGTGGGATTCGGATTGTGGTAACATAAGGTAACAGGGGGTTATTTTAGTGTGTGACGAGGAACGTCAAGGTATATGATAAAGTGTTGAGGTAAGATGTATAGTGTCTGAAAGCCTGTAGTCCTCGCTCAAGGAGCATAGAAGGTATTGTGTTAAAATGCAAGTGGATAATAATAGGTGGCACACAGACAGGTCTGTGAGAGAAGACAATTCAAACTCCATTGGAGTACTTTAGAGGCTAAGTGAAAGGGGGTGTCATGACGTGCATGTGAAAGTCGACTAAGTTTGTCTGTTTGTGAATTTTATGTTTTAAAGAAGTATTGGGAAAAACGGCAAGGCTAGGCTGTGTTGAATAGAGGTAAAAAGTTATCTATCTTGGTTCATTGTCGGTGCCGACAGCAGGGTAGATTGAAAGCATTGAGAAGTAAAGGCTTGAGCAGCGAGTGTGGATCATGCTCATATTTGTTATTTTTCTGAAACGTATTTTGTGAAAAAGTATAAACAGTCAATTGAGACTTGCCAAAATGGGAGAAGTTACACCACTGATGCACATGTGAAAACTTTGCTAAAACACATGCCCAAAAGGAAAATCCACACATAGCCACACTCCAGGAGACCCATATCTAAACCAGAGACTTACATAGAATCAAAGTTTGGGATATAAAAGGTTGATTCAGGCAACACAAGACTGTAAGAAAGGAGGGGTTATAATCGCTCTGAAAGAGGGATTAGATTTGGAAATTAAATCAACACAAAAAGAGGTCTAGGGAAGGTACCTAGCGGTGCTGCTCGAGGGCAGGGGGGACATACAGAATAGCAACACTCTACGCACCCAACGCTGGCCAGGACTCCTTCATCCAGAAGTCCCTCACCTGGCTGGGTAATTTTGCTAGCGGCTGCATCATACTAACGGGGGACTTTAAAATGGCATGAGACCCCTCTATAGACAGAAGTAAGGCCTCATGGGGGCCGCAGGGTGGCCCCTCCGGGGACCTCAGGAGAAAAATTGGAGATTTGGCCCTAATAGATACTTGGAGGGAGATCAATGGGAGCACAGCAGGATACACATTCTATTCATACGCGCATAGAACCCACTCCTGCATAGTCTATATATGGATATCCTCCCCTCTCCTGGGCACCTCAACAGACATTAACCTAGGGTCCATGTCAATATCCGACCATGCCCCCTCACCTTGACTATAGCCAGACCACGCGGACCAACGGGCCTGTGTGGATAGCATTACCCGACCCAGTTATTCAAAGATGCAATACTAGCGAATGAAGTAGAACAGGAGCTGGAGGAGTTCACAACCTATAATAGCTGGGAGGATACATCACCCCAGGTGTGGTGGGATGCCCTCAAAGCCACGTAAAGGGGCAAGATTATCGCGATTAAGGTGAGGGGAGAAAGGGAGATGAGACTAGTAGAAGAAAATCTAGGAATCAGACTTAAAGAGGCACTGGTGCAGATGGCCACGAAGAGAGGTCTGCACACTCAGAGGTCAAATTAATCTAATTCAGACCAGAGCAGCGAAACGAAGACTCCTGCGCTTGCGCCAAAGGTACTATGTCATGGCAAACAGATCAGACTGCCTCCTAGCGAAAAATGCTACGAAAGGAAGAAAATGACAAAACTATCTTGAAAATCAAGGGGGAAGGGGGCCGGACAAACAAGAAATCATGAGATACAAAGGGAGTTTTGCAAATTCTACACTAATCTGTACTGCTCTAGCAACCCTGACCCCTCAGCACAAGAGTCCTATTTGGACAGAGTTGAGCTTGCAACCATATCAAGGGAAGACAGGGATCGGTTGGAAGAGGATATACCAACAGATAAGGTCAGGAAGGCTATCGGCACACTAGCGACAAATAAAGCCCCGGGTCCTGATGGTTATGTGGCTGAGTTTTATAAGATACACAAAGAACTCCTAATCCCACATCTAACAAGATTGTTTAACCATGAAGGGTCCACCAAAGTCCTGCCTAAGTCAATGGAAGAGGCAAAGGTCATCCTTATACACAAAAAGGGGAAGGACCCAGAGATGTGCGGGTCTTATTGCCCAACAGCGCTAATAAATGTTGACGCTAAAATACACACCAAGGTCCTGGCATCCCAGCTAGATTCGATCATGCCCAAGATAGTACAATCCGACTAGGGGGGCTTAATTAAGGTCCAGCAAACGGCAGATAACACGAGGAGAATAGCCCATTTAATAGAGAAGGCACAGCGGAAGGAGGTCCCTGCACTGCTGCTAGCGATTGATGCTGAAAAGGCCTTCGATAGGGTGGAGTGGGGCTTCCTCTTCGCCACGATGGCTAAGATGGGCTTCGACCCCAAATACTTAGATAGGGTTACTGCCAACTATCAAGCCGAGACCCTTCGATTGCAAATTAACTGTGAAATCTCTGACCCGGTTAAAGTAGAGCGAGGCACTAAACAGGGATGTCCACTCTCCCCGCTGGTGTACGCCTTGCACCTTGAACCGTTCTTGGCGGCAGTAAGAGCGGCAGACTCCATAATTGTTATACCATTTGAGGGACTGGAACACAAGGTGGCCGCCTTCGCGGATGATCTGCTTCTTACACTGACACGCCCGAGCAATCCTTACTGGGGGTCTGTGAGGAACTCTACTGGTTCGGACAAGTAGCCGGGCTGAGAATGAACACCAACAAGTCGGAATTACTTAGTCTCACTCTGCCCACCCCCACTAAACAACAAATCAAAGCTACACACGCCTTTAGATGGGCCACCAATAAGATCAAATATTTGGGAGAACACTTAACTAAAACTATAGAGGAAATCTACCAGGCAAATTATCCGCCTCTACGGGAGGAAATTAAATCAAAGCTAATAGATTGGGGACCGCTCTCCATCTCATGGGTGGGACGGGTTAATGTCTTAAAAATGGCGATACTGTCGCGGCTGCTATATCTATACGCCGCACTACCTGTAAACATCCCGCATACTTTCTTCAGAGCCCTACAAAAGACCACAAATCGATTCATTTGAAATCATAAGCACCCGAGAATTCCCGCAAACCTCAGAAGGATGCCAACCTCTCACAGAGGAATGGGGGAGCCAGATTTTAGGGCATACTATATAGCGGCACAAATTCGAATACTCAGGGACTGGCAAAGGGACGACCGGGATAAACCGTGGTGGCCGATGGATAGGATGGTGGTGGGGCATTTAGAGGGAATGCTATGGAAACCGAGGGTAGATAGAACACCCCAAATGTATGCCAGTAAAAGTACATCGACCATGGGGGAGGCATGGGATACTGCAGTGAAATGGTCGCATATACCTCATTCCCCTCCCCCTACACACCGCTATTTGAAAATCCACAATTTTCCTCGGGCTGCGGAACCTCAATCTTTGAGAAATGGTATCAAGGCGGCTGTTGAATGGTTCGAGATATGTTTGCAGGTGGTAAGGTCAAAGACTTTGAGCAATGCAAGTCAGACTTTGGGCTGGAGATGAGGCATAGGTATGGATATATGCAACTGCGCCACTGGTTATCCCACCCAGAGTTGAAACAAGGTGGCTCACGGTCTCTAACCCCCTTTGAAAAATACTTAAATACCCACTCCGGGGACAAGGGCCCGATGACCTCTATATACAAACATATCAAGGAAGGGGAAAGCACACCAAGGAGGACCTGTAGGAAAAAGTGGGACGCGGACACAGGCACTGACATAGAGGAACAAGATTGGCAAAGGCTGTGGAGCCAGATACCTAAACTCACTAGATCGCTTCAGGTCCGGGAGACCTGGCTAATGCTAATGTTTCAATGGCACTTAACACCGGTCAGACTGCATAAAATGTACCCACATTCTCCCCAACTTTGCTGGAGAGACTGTGGAGGGATTGGCACATGGGCCCATATTTGGTGGGAATGCCCAAAGCTGGAAACATATTGGGAATACATACGCCAAGCTATAACACAGGTCCGGGGGATGGTGGGAAGGGAAAATAAGGGGTTAGATATGCTCTGCCTAAGAGGGACTCTGGCCGAAATTCCTATGAAATCACTCCGTAAAGTATACGCAATTATGATGATGTCAGCAGCAATGGTATTGGCTCGTAAGTGGAAGTCGAAAGCACCTCCCCAAGAACATGAGTGGATCACCAAAATATGGTCAGTGGTTTTCATGGAATGGCTCACATACTCCATACTCCATACAGGGAGACCATTTTAAGTTCACAACAGACTGGTCTGCCCTCCTGACATTCCTCAGAGGAGGAAAGACCAGAGCATGGTGTCCTAAAGCAGCGACCCTGTTGGGAATCATTGACTCACAAGAGGACTCCGACCCATGAAAGGGAGAGAGTGGAGATGTAAGACTTTGCCTATATGCAAGTAACAAATGGAATAAGGCCCCCTGTCACCACAAAGGTTGCCACGCAGAGAGAGAAAGACGGCGCATCTGGCTCCAGGATATAGGGGAAAGAGGAGGAGGGGGAGGATGTTTTCAATGTTGATTGTTCTTTTAACAATGCCAATAAATACATGTTGGAAAAAAAAAAAACATGCCCAAGATCAAATAGTACAGTGCAGAATGGGGAAAGGGACCTGCAGATAAGATGTTCATGTCGTGGCCACAAGGGCTGTCAAAAGCAGTATTGCTGCAGATAACCACATATTTGCACACAGCGTTCACAGGAAAGAAGTTAGAGAAAGGGTTAGCTATTTTAGAGCTCTGGAAGATGTATCAGGAGGAGCAAGAGGCTTTGCCCATGAGGAATGGATGCTTAACCAGAGCAAGGAGAAGGGTGTTGAGCATTCTGCTCCCCCTATTCCGCTGTAAGTAAACAGCGATAGTATAGAAGGTCTACAACTATATTCGTTGAGAGAACTGAAAGCGGCAACAAGGTATAGTAATCCAACATATGAGCCACCTGCGTATAGCAGTGGTGACAGTTCAGAAGAGTAAGAGAAAAGAAGTAATCTTTAAGGCCTTGTAAGACAAGGGGGAGAAAAATGAATTATCAAACGTGACCACAGGAATAGAACGAGAGATTAAGAGATGGAAAGGAGAAAAGGATAAAGCTGACTAAATAACGTTCATTCAGAACGAATGGATGGGTGGACAGATATTGTTAAAACCTGATGGGAAAAGACAGAGAATGAGAAAACAGGTGAGAGAAGATGAGAATAAAAGAAAGAATAGACAGTGATGAGAACAAATGTATCAGGAAGAACAGCAAAGAAAAGAAGAAAGGGCAAGGAGCAAAGAAAGTATGACAACAAGTGGAGAGCACTCAAAGAACAGGATAGGCTAGAAAGAAAAAGAAGAGGAAGCACAGAAATTAAGAGATAAAAGGATACAGAGATGAAGGGAAGAAGAGTGGAGGGCAAGCAAAATAAGGAAGGAGAAAAACCAGAGGAAGAGGAAAGAGTTAGATGGGAAGTGAAAAAACAAAGGGAATTAGATGAAGAAACGGAACGAAAAAGGAGACAAAGGGAACGCAACATTGAGTATATTCGAAAGGGGTTATTAGCACCATATCCAGCGATATCGTGGCGTCATATAGAGAAGTTTCTCATGCCACAGGGAGCAACAACAGAACCACTTGGAATAAACCTAGAGGAGTTTGCACCATTAAAGGAGGCAATGCCAGGATCATCTAGGGTAAACCTAGAAGATAGTTTTGACATAGGAAGCATCAGAGACAGAATGAATAAAGTTTATTAGGATATGAGGACAAAAGGTGAATCGGGAAGCAGGGGAAAGGAATATCAATCTATAATTGCTCAGTCGCGAGGCAAAGAAGGAAGCCCATTTAGTCTCCAGCATAGAGCCTTGTAGTTAGTCAGGCTGACTTTGAACAGAGGTGATGGGGATGAGAGTCATACTAGTTGGGGACTAGATATGTCGGATGAAGAAAGGGGAAACCTTCCATAAGAAGGAGGGAGAAGACGCATGTGGTCCTGAGGGATGCACACTGTTAGACAAAGAAGTGAGATGGTCAGATTTAGAACAACCCAAGGATAGGATGCCTGATCCTATAGCATATCCCTTGTGCCCTAAAGGATGAGCGCATAGTGAGAGAGGAGAATCGTCACCATATTTGAGCAGATTAAGGTCATTACCAGGAAGAATGTGATGCAGAACCATTGTCCCTACTATGGATAGGCAGACTATCGGAGCCGAAGGTAGAATTGGAGAAGGGAGGGGCCAGACCGCATTATATCCCTTGGCCCCAGATGGACAAGGATAATTTAAGATGTAAACTTCCCAGTTTAACGGCAGGTGCGGGAAAATTGATTTATTAACTAGAGAAAATGACAGGAGGAAATACTCTAGCCATAGGGGACATTAAGGGTCTCCTAGCAGCCATCCTAGGGGAAAGGGTTGATGACATTTGGACATGAGCAGGTTATTCTAGTGTCAGGGCACAGGATACAGCTCATGATGGAGTGCCATTCAATAATTGTAGGGCAGACGTATGGAGAGCGCTGAGGGTGCAGTATCCTGACACCTTAGATATGGGTGCAATTATGGCACATACGATGCAAGAAGGGGAAGATCCACTTGCTTACATTCAAAGTATTCATGAACAGTGGACCTTGGAAACTCGCAAGCCTTGGGGAAATCAGTGGCAGTATTTTACCACATTTAATGTCAACGTCTGCCGGAGCAAGTGCAGATTCAGCTTAAGAAATGAGTGGGTATGGAAGCAAGACTGTAGGAAGAAATACAGTTGACTATAGTGCATCATTATCGACAGCTGCAGGAGAAGAATAAGAAACGAGAAGAATCTAGGAAACTTGAAGAAGCCAAGCTAGTTCAGAAGAAATTGTCAAAATACTCTTTAGAAGGGGTGGTTTTGTCAAGTGGAGAAGGGCTGGGAATGCAGTAACGTATGGGTGTACCGCAGGTAAATAATCAACGACAGATGGATCAAGGAGGAAGTGGGTTTGTGCAAAGAGGCCGAGGAATGGGGTTCAGAGGAAGGGGTGGTGTTCAAAATAATCAAAATAGTTTTCAGAATGTGCAAAATGACAACCAGGATATACAAGGAGGGCAAATTAGAAGGGTGCCTCTTGTATGTTGGGCATGTGGACTGACAGGCCACATTGCGTGCATGTGTGGAAGTCAAGGGTATGTACAGACTGCGCCATTTTCAAGAGGGGGCAGCTTACCCTCTGGCATATAGCCCTCAAGTTAGAAATGGGTTTGCACAAGATCAGACAGTGTACCAACAGAAAGGGCCGCAAATGCAACAAGCACAACAATTACAGCAAGCACCATTGAATCCGCCCCAAGGACAGTCACAACACACACCCATGCAAATACAGCAGAACACAAACACGGGACAGATAATGACACCTAGAGTGGGGGGGGTTCTACTGTGATGGGAGGGAGCCCTTTCCAGGTACTGGGATGAGTATATATCCACAACAGGACACCTCACAGGGCGACTTGATGTGTTCAGTACTATCGGTAACACAAGACCCCCAAGAGGAACAGAGGGTTTATCCATCAATAGGAGGAAAATCTTTTTCTTTTTTAGTAGACACGGGTGCAACTTGCTCATGTATACGGGATGGACCATTTCTGTTATCGGAAAATCCCATGAATGCTTGAGGCTTCTCTGGAGCTACAAGTAGAGTTCATTTTACTGATGAATGAAATTGCCAATTTATGTGGGAGAGTGTGACGTGTCTGGGCCTTTATTGTATTCATGGCAGACACCAGTCAATATTCTGGGACGAGATTGAATGACAAAGCTTAACTTGACGATTTCATTTATGGACGATGGCATAGTGTGTCCCACTCCTGGGATACACGATTTAAACGTGGGTGAATTTATACTGGCATTTACAGGGCATATGGTTCTGCGAGGAGTCCCACTCAAACCTGAAGTTTTTCTGTATGGGATACGCATTTTGTTAATGTGGTTGCCCGGCTTAGAGGGAAAAACGATGAGAATACCTGATGAGTTTCTGTTTATACCACAGATACCTATGAACAAAGAAGGGGGACGAGTCATTCCTCTAGAACTAGTTGCAGCTTTAGTAGGAGGGGAATTGGCCATGCTCGAAGGCTGGGATGATGGCAGGCCATGGAGAACAGCGTTTGCCATTGGGGAAGGGTATAGATTGACTGATGTCACAGATGATGAGTTGTTTAAAGATGATCCATCAGACGATGAGTTGATATTTGAAATCAATATTACTTATTGGATTAGAGTAGAAAAAAGAGAAGTCCCGAGGCGAATGATGATAGTGCGGCAACGTCCAGAATATTTTAACAAGGACTTAGAAAAAGTGGCAACCTCGTTATGGACTACAGGCCCCTATGACGTAGGCCTATTGAAGGGGGTAGGAGAATTTCAGATTAAACTGAAGCCAGGAGCAACTTTACCTCGAGCAAGGCAGTACCCCATGTCTCAAGAGGCAGCTGAAGGTATTTTAAGTGTATTTTAGAATTGATGGAACATGGCATTCTAGTGACGTTAGAGTCACCGTACAATACCCCTGTGTATCCTGTGGAAAAAAAAAAAAAGGTGTGTCATGGCATTTAATTCAGGACATGAGGACAATTAACCAGATTGTAGATGCAGAGTTTCCTCTAGTTCCAAATCCTGTGACGATACTATGTAGTATCCCTGTTGAGGCACGAATTTCACAGTGATTGATTTGAAAAAATGTGTTTTTCTTAATACCGTTGCATAAGGACTCAAGATTTGACGTCATTTACTTTCCGTAAAACTAAGTTGAAAAGCACAAGATTACCTCAAGGATATTGTGAATATCCATCGATTTTAGGGTTCTCCAGATGGACCTATCCAATATTGAATTAAAAAGTAAAAAAAGTGTTGTGCTACAGTACATAGATGACATTTTAGCTTGCAGCACAACAGAAGACTCAATTCAGTTAATGGTCATCCTAGTAGACAAAGGATATAAGGTGGATAAAGAGAAATCACAGTATTGTCAAGAGGAGGTGTTGTACATAGGCCAGATGATCTTGCATGAGGAAAAAAAGGTTACACCTGAAAGAGCAGCAGCAATCATGAAAACAGCAAAACTGCACACGATAAAACAGATGCAACAGTTTTTGGGACTATGTTAGAGCATGGGTATTTGATTATAGTTCATACACAAGACCACCTTTGCAGGCATTAAAAAAGGTACAAGTGAATAGTGATAAAATAGAATGGACTGAGGAGATGGAGGAAGGGCTCAATGAATTAAAGAAAGCAATCTGTACAGCTCCAGTTTTAGCGATTCCCAATTATTCTGAAGATTTCTACCTATTTTTACACACACACATGGGACAGTTATGACAGCAGTACTCACACAGAGGACTGCCCTTTGGTATCAGCCTCTGGTATATTACAGTGGGATTCTAGATCCAGTCATGAGAGGACACTTTCCTTGCGAACAATCGCTGGCAGCAGCTGTGTTCGCCATCGAGAAGGCTGCAAGCATAGTCATGGGGTGTTCTATGACCTGATTTGTTGAGCATGCTTTGTTTACTATTTTAGAAAGGCCCAAGGGTATGTTAACATCTCAGAGAGCATCTGCGTTTGAAGTGGTTATATCGAATCCTGCAATTAAGATAGTCAGGTGCAGGATACTGAACTCTGCCACATTCGTACCTGAGCCCTGGCAAAGGGTGAATATGTGTATGATTGCACTAGCTATGAGGATTCATATGCCAACATAACGGACGTAAATGAAAAGGCATTGTCGGAAGGGGAGATTCTCTTTATTGATGGGTCGTCAAAGATCGATCAAAATATTGGAGAAAGGCGAACTGGTTTAGCTGTAGTGAGATACAGAGCAAATGGAGTGTTTGACGTTGTGGCAAGCATAAGGCTGCCATCTCATTTTTTGGCACAGGCAGCAGAATTGGTGGCGCTTATTATCGCACTTGAGAAATACGAAGGGGAGGAAGTGACAGTGTACAGTGACTCCGCCTATGTGCTGTCAACTGTGCACGCAGGGCTAGCACGTTGGGAAAGGAGGGGGCTACCTCTGAGCTGACGGCACTCCAGTGCAACACACAGTATTATTGGACAGGCTTATTAAGGCACTACAGCTCCCAGCAGCCATTGCAATAGTTAAGAGCAGCACATACTAAGAGAACTGATTTTATTTCACGCAGAAATGAAGTCGCGGACGAGGAGGCCAAAAGGGTTGCAGATTCTTCAGATGTTTCAAGTTTTGATACTTGTAGTGTAAAGAGGGGGTGAATATGACTATGATAAAGCAAGAGGGATTTTAATAATTTACCGAAAACACAGTTGATGGAAATTCAAGGCAATGCTTCACAAGATGAGAAGGAATTCTGGGAAAGGAGGGGATGTTCTTTATCCCCCAATGAAGCCTTATGGTGACAAGACAGCACTGGAAAGCCAGTGATGCCAGAAGCATTACTGAGGGAGCACTTGAACAGCCGCACTACCCCTCGCATGTAACTAGGGAAAGCCTTGCAGCTATTATAGTGGACACGTTGCATTTTATGTAGTAAATTGCATCGTATGTCAAAAGTTTACTGCTGGGCACACACTGCGAACAATCAGGAGAGTGATCCCTAGACCGAATGGTCCTTTTCAGCATTTACATATTGACTATGCAGGTATGTAGTGGATATAGGTATATGATAGTGGCCGTGTGTCCCTTTTCGAGATGTATTGAAGCCGGTCCATGTATACGCCCTGATGCCACTTACGCAGCAAAGGTTTTAGTACGAGAAGTATTTCCTAGGTGGGGAGTATGTGAGGTGTTACAATCCAACAATAGTCTTCATTTTGTAAATGAACTATTCAAACAGATCAGTTTGTATTGAATATTAAGCATACGTTTTCGTCTGCTTATCACCCGCAAGCGAACGGGATATGTGGGGGACTCAACAGTCTTCTCAAAGAGAGAATTTCAAAATTAAAATCAACACTGAAGAAGGGATGGCTTTATTGCCTACCCCTAGCATTGTAGGCATTAAGGAATCAGCCTGGGTTGGACCACCACATCACACCCCATGAACTAGTAACGGGGAAGCAAACGAGAACGCCTCCGACTCCTCCATCGAGGAATAGAAGTGCTGCCCAGAAGACAGTTGAAATTTTAGGAAATGAGAGAAGTGATTATTTGACATGTATGACCGCTAGTATCGCTGTCATTTCACATCAACACAGCAGCAAGGGGTGTCAGTCTCAGGATGCAAAGACCATTCAGCAACCGGACTACAAGAACTATTACCTATTCCAAAACTATTAGTGAGAGACCCAATACTAATCCACAACTTCACTAGGAAGTGGCACGAGTTCCGATTTATTGGTCCCTATATCACTGAGCGGTAAATGTCCTAGGAAGACCTGCCTGGATACATTTGGCCGATGTTGATACGTATGCTGGCGAGACCGATCCACGGCCACCTGTTGATTCGGAAGCAAGTCAACACGAAGTAGTTCAGCACGTGCAGACTCGATCGATGATGAGGAAGGAGGACGCAGAAAGTGCTGAGTAAATAAATGCAAGTGTGCATTTGGACTGTGGCTTTCCGTGAACACTCCTTATATATATTTTAGCAGGCGTGCAAACTTGTTGCTGAGCCACAGACATCTTTTTGAACGTGGACTTTAGAAAGTGTTGAAGTCCTGAAAAGCATTCCAGATCTTGAGTTTTTGTTTAACGACTGGAAGAGGGAGCAGTTTCTAGATTCGTTCCTCATAGAGTTCTTGTTTCGTCTCCCTAATGGTCCTGTCTAATGACGATGCCCACAGACTACTTGTTGTGATCTTTTACTTTATAATTCAAGTTCATTCTCATCTTGTTTGGCCTAACCCCAATACTTATGTGTTTATACAAGATCCTATAAATCGTCCTGCAATCAGTCGGTTACTTGTGGAGATAATCGAGCAGATTTGGCAGCTTTCTGAGCATCTGATAAGGTTGCCTGAATAAAGAAGTTTTTCCTTCCTTAAAAGTAGTTCACAGGCACAATGTGAAGTCCTAATAATGATGATGATGATACAGTAGTAGACAATGAACGAGCCCAGCAACGTATGAGGGATCACCGCTGGTGCGGATTAATGTTCTGGTGCCTGATATATGTTTGCACAGCATCTAGTATTGTTTTTCTGTTTCTACTAATGTATGCCTGTTGTACGAAGGCCAAGGCCATATGTGATTATTATTACACCAGTGACACATGTGAAGTCACCTATTTCTGTGACAGATGGCCCTACACTTCCTTTTGGAGGGAGGTCTGGTTTTTGATTTGTTTCGTGATCATTATGTACAGACTCACCTATCAAGAAAGAGACCTAAGAGAGGTATAATAGAAGATGATTATGAGTTAAATGATTATCTAGACAGTACAGCACATTTGGGGAATAACATGTGGTATCAACACATGAAAGAGGTAAGCAAAAGTACCTCAGAGGAGAGTTGCTATGTTTGTGCTCTCCTACCAAATGCATTGGGGAATTCTAAGATATTCATAGCTATAGAAATAGATGTCCAGACAGCTCATTGCCTAACTCACCTTGACTCTGTCATACAACAGGTCAATTCGAGGGTCGAACAGCATCATTGGTTTGGGTGACAGAATGGTCAGCGCTGGAAGAAGATGATTATGTACAAGGTTTGAAAACAAGAGCAAAACCACACGTGATCAGATACGAACAGCCTGCAATGAAGGGAGCATGAATCAGATGGGAGATCAATAAAAAGCTTAATTGCTAAGGAAAGACTGAAGAGGAAATCCAAAGATGCAAGGAGAGAGGACAGATGCAGATTTGGGGAACAGTAATCTCACCAGATGGATGGGAAGAAGGCATAGTTGTATGCAGAACAGTGGCAGAAACAGGACATCACAGACCGACTATAAAGCGTGTGGAGAAGGGATTCAAACCCCTCTGGCCAAAACTTGCCAAACTGCTGACCTGGGCTTAAGATAAAGGAGGCCCAGTGCAGATAGTGCCCTTAGCAAGTCTAGAACTGTGCTTCAGAAACAATGGCACAAGAAAAGTTGGAGAGAATCAACAATGCAGATAAATCTTTGATCTACCTGGAATGAAGGATGGGACGGTAGTGATAATGGACCACTACTGGGCTTGTGGATGCAGAGCTTACATGAAGCTACCCAGAGACTGTGGAGGACTGTTCTATAGTCATTATTCATTGATCCCGAGAAGTGACCTGAACATTGGAGAGTTTCCAAAGGCTGATTCTCATCTAAGGAAGAAGAGGTCACTTGGATTTCTCAATCGAACAAAGAGGGAGAACTATTTCTCAGCCAAGTCAATAGAAGCTTTCAATGCTATTCCATATGAGCACAGTTTGTTCAGCAAGACTGTCAGTATTCACAACTATCTTCATGGCAGGGATCCAGTCGATGGCCAATGCTAAATGGTTACAAATCACCAGATGGGAGCTTTTGCAGATGATCAACACTACCATAAAGAGATTCAACACAATCAAATAAGAGAGCCATAAGACTGAGGAAACTCCAGAATATATGTCTTGGACATGATCACAGCCATGGATGGAGGGGTTTGTGCCAAAATCAGAGAATCATGTTGCACATTCATACCTTCTCACGATGACGAGAATGGGGCCTTGACAGAGGACCCAACGATGATGACAAACTTACACACCAAGATGGAAGATGAAGTAGAAGACACTGCAGACAACAGCTGGTTTGCATCGATCATCTCATGGATTCCACAGTGGATGGCAAACATTTTCAAGTTTCTTGGTGATGATAATGCTTGGATAGTGTGTGATCAGGATGATAATCGCACAGTGCAAAAAGACAACAAAGAAAGCAGTGGGAATGAAGATCATGATTGATGTTGAATCTGGGCTAGAACCCAAAGAACTGACTTATGAAGAAATCAGAGATTGTAGGCTAGTATCCATGCACCTGAAGGAACAACGTTCCTTTATCCAAAAAGACCACAAGAAGTATGTTGGAAGATGGATCTCCTGCAGTCCAAGTGGACAATGCAAGCTTACGACCTGGAACATTGATGACCATGTAAAATCAGCAGGATCTTTGAAAGGAGTGAAGATATGGACGCCTAAGAAGCACTTCTTCAAGAGAGGATGTCTCGATGCGGAGACTGGTGAGTGGTCGATGAATCAACCAGAGGGGGGGGGGGTGTAGAGGAGGAGCCAAAAGCCTCTACTGGGAGTCCCGCCCCTGAGCTACCTATATGTTGGGAACCGGAAATAGTGACGAGCAAGAAACCTGTAATGATGCCAATAACGCAATCAGCCTTTGAAGCAAAGTACTCATTGAGAAAACCTTTCTTTATGTATCCACGAAGATCTGACAGTCTCTTAGGGAAGATTCCTGAGGAGTGAGAGAAGATGGACGAAAGAGCAGACTGGTGACGTCACATGACGTAAAGTGACCCACCGAGAAGAGATGACAGAACAGAAAGTAAAGAGAACATATAGAATCCTGAGATGAAGTAAAGAAGTGAGTGACCTTTTGCGTGCAAAATGTAAATTACATGTGTGAAGAGCACGGAAGAAAATGCAGATTGTACAGACGCTGTAACGCAAGTAGAACTAAGTAATCATAAACAATGGCTAAACGTAGTGAATAGATTGCGGAGATGCACCAGGGTATATATATGCATAAGAAATCTGGATGTTCCACATCGTGTTTGTAGAAAACTGGGATCCTTTGGACAGGGATGCTGAAAGTGTGGCGGAGTTAACAAAAGTAGCTGCAAAGCAAAAAAGAATCCAAGAGGGATTGTCTGGCCCAGTGTCAAAAGGCCAGTGCAGCCGGGAATTAGTTGTCTAGCTTCAAAAGAAGCAATGAATGCAAGAGACAAGCCAAGCTCTGCCAAGGTACAGCAAAAGGACAATGAGTGCCAAGTTTTAATCATTTTAAAACCATTCAATACAGAGAAGAAGCTCGAAACATGGTCTCCAGTCACGTGACCTAGATGGAAATAGACTTGGGCAGACGACGCTTAGAGGAGAAGAGGCGAGTATGCTCATGCTCCATTTTATTCCCAGGAGTTGTGAGGCTTGCAAGGCCATGTTAAAAGGCTAATTGGATAACAGTGAGTAAGAGTGATGATGGATGTTGGGTTATTTGAGTGGGGAGGTATGGCCAAGCCCAACCCACCAACACCTGGGTTACCAGCTTCCGTGCTGCTAGCAAGTGGAATATTCTAGAAGGGTACAAGCGTGCCAACCAATTATAGGGGGCAACGTATCAAAGAGCCCTATAGTTCGTGAACCAATAAATCGTCGTGTATTTTATGATGATGATGACTTGCACTAGAGGAGGCTTAGTTGCCCACCTGACAATAGAGGTCCTATCACACCCCAAACACCATAGAAAGTATACGTAGATGTTTCCCGTTATCCAACCACAATCCAGTATAAGTTTTACAGTTTGCCACATAGTGTGATGTCAGTGATGACAAAGCTTTACTATGAAAACTTGTTTTTTATGTAAATCTTTGAGACCTTGCCATGAGACGTCCATCGATGTCCGTTGTACTCCCTGTTTTAGATAATTGTTAATAAAACAGTGTACCTTTTTGCCAACTTTCTGAGTCAATCTTTTTATTGATGTTTGAATAACTTCTGGATCCCCAGCCATCCTATAAGAGTGCCACCTCGTCTTAGAGGGCCCATACGGGTCCATTACAGGGGAGGGTTGTGGGACATATAGAGGAAAGGGGACTAGAGACTAGGAGTACGGTAGTCACTAAGGTGAGTAACTTATAATTACTCCTACGTCCCGTCACCTTTTCTCCATAATGTATGGGCGATTACAACTGAATGCAGGAGAGTTGCCCCTCTAAGAAAACAAGTTCTTCAAAACTGCCTGGCCAAATGCTGCATCTGAGCTGGCATCCAAGCAGTAGTGTTTGCAAAAGGCTGATTGGGTAGCCCAAGTAGCCGCTTTGCTGGATCGTCTGCCATGAGACATGTCTTTGGAAAGCCACAGCCGTGGCCTTTGCTCTGATGGTGTGGGCATGCATGTTTGCTGGCAAAGGCCTGTGCTGCCCCTCATACGCCTCCTGGATGGCCATCACCATCCACTTTGCTATGGAAGCCTTGGAGGCTTGACAGCCTGGTTTTGACCTGACAAGCATCATGAACAGAGCATCCGATTTACGGAAGCTCTTTGTCACGTCCAGGTAGAATTTTAGACCATGCCAGACATCCAGGCAATGCAATACCTTCTAAGCCTTGTCCTTTGGGTCAGCAAAGAACGTAAGGAGAACTATCCGCTTGTTAATGTGAAAGGAAGAAACAACCTTAGGGAGAAAGGCGTGATGTGTGCTGAGCACCACCTTGTCCAGGTGAAACGTGGTAGCCACCAGAGTCTGAATCTCGCTGATCCGGCGTGCTGAAGTAAGGCCAATGAGAAGGGCAGTCTTGATAGTCACCAGCCTGATGTCTGCTGATGCCATGGGCTCAAAAGCTTTGCGAGCCAGTGTGCCCAATACCACGTTAAGATCCCAGACCGGATGTGGACTCTTGACCGGAGGGTATAATCTGGTCAGTCCTGCTAGATGCCTTTTCGCCACCGGATTGGAAGAGGAGAAAATGTCGTCTCCTGAATTCTTGTAGGCCCCTATTGCCACCAGATACGTACGGCAGATGTCTACCTGCACACACCTGAGTGAGCCAAATGCGCCGAGGATAGCACATCATCCAGTGAGCATGTCAGGGGGTCAATCTGGTTGGTACTGGCCCAGGGACAGAACCTCGTCCACTTGCTCCTGTGACAAGTGCAGATGTTTCAGAGTGATCTGTTCAGGAAGCAAGCTACCAGGGATAACTTCTGTGGAGTGGGGTGAACTAATGTGCCCCCCTCCTGGGATAATAGGTGGACTGGTCCCAACGGGTGGCGCACCGGGAGCTGATTCACCAGTCGGAGAAGTTCAGAGAACCAAGGTCTTGCCAGCCACCAAGGGGCTATCAGGATGAGCTGAAGGTCCCGTGTCTCCCTGACCTTGCAGATGACCCTTTTAATCAGCAGAGTGGGGGGATAAGTGTATGCATTCCTGTTGTTCCATGGAATCGTCAATGCATTCCCCAGCAACCCTTTGCCTTGTCCCAGCCATGAAGCGAACTGATGGCATCTCCTGTTGCTCATGGTCGCGAATAGGTCTACCTGAGATTGACCCCACCTGTCAAAGATCCCGCTCAGGACCTCCTCGTTCAACTGCCACTCGTCGATCCCAGCCTGCTGAGCATGTCCGCTTCCAAGTTGGATTCCCCTGGAAAGTGGGCTGCTGACAAATAAAGGTTGTTCGTCAGTGCCCACTCCCAAATGTTGATGGACAGCCTGCAGCGGGGAGGGGACCTGGTACCTCCCTGCTTGTTGTGATACATACAGGTGGAGCTGTCTGTTTGTATGTAGACCGACCTGCTGCTGATAATGGGCTGGAACACCTTGAGAGCCAGCCAGATGGTCATCATCTCGAGGCAGCTGATGCGTTTCAGCTGTTCCTGCCTTGACCATACGCCATGGACCCTGTGATTGCCCAGCGTAGCCCCCATCCCTCAAGGGACAGATCTGTGGTAATGGTGATCTCCAGAGAGGGCTGCCTGAATGGTATGCCCGCTACCAGGTCGGTCTCTGCACTCCACCCCTACAGGTCTGGGTGTAGGTGCTGTGGCATACTGACTAGGGCTGCATGGGAGCCCGTCTCCTGATTCCAAGAGGCTGAGAAATGCAGCAGCAGCCTCCTCATTTTGAGTCATGTGTGTGACACAGCCAGGAGACAAGCTGCCATTATTCCGAGCATGTGCTGGTACCACCATGCCAAGGTTGCTGGCCTGCTGATAAAATGCCTTGTGGCCCTCTTGATCACTGTGATCTTGTCTGCTAAAGGGAAGATCCTCTCTGCCCTCGTATCCCAAATCAGCCCCAGGAATGTTAAAGACTGGGTGGGGAGTAACTGCAACTTCCAGAGGCTGATAGAGAACCCCAGATCATTTAGCGTGTGCATGAGTGTTGAAGCTGTGTGACGTAGTGCCTCTGGAGACTCTGCTCAGATAAGCCAGTTGTCGAGGTATGGATAAAGGTGGCATCCTTCCGCCCTGAGCAGGGCTTCTACCGCGAGCATTAACCTCATAAATACCCCTGGAGCTGAGTTGAGGCCAAAGGGAAGGACCTTGTACTGAAAATGGAAGCCCATGATCCTGAACCTCAGGAAGGAACAATGGGGCTCCCAAATGGGGACGTGCAGGTAAGCATCCTTCAGATTCAGGGAACATATCCAGTCTCCCCCACATAGAATCTCCGCAATAAGAGCTGGAGTAACCATCTTGAACTTTGAAGGGGTAGTGAAAGGTTCAAGGAAGAAAGATCTAGAACAACTCACAGGCCATCCTGGTTCTTCTTCTGAATGGCGAATATTTGTGAATAGAAGCCTAGGCCTTGTTGCAAAGCTGGAACCTCCTCCACCGCCTGACTCATGATGAGCGAGCAGATTTCCGCCAAAAGAGTTGCAGCCCCAATTTGTGGGAGTGGAGAGGAGAAAAGAGGGAATGGAGGGATTGGCAGACGGAAGCCTGTGGAGAACAAAGAAGATCCATGGGTTTGCGAACCTTTCCTGCCATGAACGGAAGTGCAGGGCAAGCTTGCCCCCCCACTGAAGACTCATGGTTCTGGAGGACGTTGTCACAACTTTTTGACTTTGTCAGTATTGACAATGATTTAGCAGTCTGCAAGCTATTCTTCTTTTTGTCCAGTTCACCATCCTCGTACGAACAGAACCAGTCCCCCCTTCAAATGGCAGGTCTAGAATGCGCTCCTGCACATTGGAGTTAAATTTGGTCGCCTTGTGCCAAGCCGTCATCCTCATATCGGTGGCTATACAGATCGCTCTACCTGCTGTGTCGATGTGACCCACTATAGATTCCATATCATCTTGGGCCACAATTTTGGGCTCTGCCAATCCAGCCTTGAAGCATCCCTGACTACGCAGGGAGCTCTGGGAGGAAGTCCGCAATCTCCCTCCACAGCTTCTGATTCACTGCTGCCAGCATAGTGTCAGCGTTGACCTGGCACAGATGGAGTGTGGCATTAGAGTAAATCTTTTTGCTGTATGATTCAAACAGCTTTTCCTCCTTCCCAAGGAGTGCTGACGTTGGAGCAGATGAGGAAGACTGTGGCTTAGAGTAGGGGGAGGCCACAGCTATAACTGATGAATGCGGTTGAGGGTGAACTGACAGAATTATGGAGTCTCCCTCTGCCTGCCTATACTTGGTGTCCAGGCGTTTATTGGTAGGCTGGTTAGAGTGCAGCTTCGCCCATCCCTTCTTGGCAAGGGATTCTACATCCTTTTGCAGAGGGATGCCAGTTCTCGTGGCCGGGCGAGTGGTTAGCACTTTGGCCAGGACCACTGCCTCAGGTTGCTTGACTTGAGGCTGCGGAATCCCCAGGTATTCTGCTACACCCGCCAGCCTCTCATGGAAAGCTTTAGCTGATGAGGGAGTATCCTGATCCTCCTCCTTGTCTGTGTCGCCCACTGTGTCCTCCAGGTCCTGAGCTGATGGAGGCATGCTTGGTGTAGGCAGCTATGGCATGCTGACTGGCAGTGCTGGTGGCTGTTGCGGAGGCTGTGCCGGAGGTGGAGCCTGCATGACTGGCGTAAGTGCGGGAACTGAGTGTTGAACCGGTACGGGGGTCTGCAACACTGTCAGAGCCTGAGGTGGTGCCGGGATAGCATGTCCTTGTTGACCCCCCTGAGCATGGTGTCCATCTGCAGTGACTTCATAAGGGTAAGGACTTGCCGCACCCTGATGGGTGCTTCATACCTACCCTGTGCAGGTGTGGTCAGGTATGAGGTGGATAAGGTCACTGATTGGTCCAGTCCCACCTAGATGTACGTTCCCATGCCCGCTCTCCAGAAGGAGCCGCCATCTTGTCTGGCCTGGCGGCCATTTTTTGTCATGCCCTGCACTACGTGCCTGCTGCTTGGTGCTTGAAGAGCCAGGCCCAGTCTCCACCTGCACGCTTTGAAGGGAAGGCTCGGACCTTCCCTGTACCTCAGGTATAGACCTGGGAGGCGGTGTGCCCTGGCCCATGGTGCTGGTAGTGCTGCTTGTAGGCGCCCCCTCGGGATTGTTCCCGGTAGTCGCCCATGCGGGGTGCAGAGGAGAACAGGGCACCTACCTTGGGCCTGGTCTTTCTCCTCATGTAAGTCTTGAGGTCCTCCGGAAGTGATCTCTTGAAAAGCTCCCTCCACCTGGCCAGGCAGCTCTAGAGAGCTTGTGGGGTCAACACGAACGTGGGACAGCTGTCCCAGCCATGGTCAGGGCCAAGGCACTGGAGGCAGAGCGCGTGGGGATGCAACGTGGGGAAGGAACCCTCGCAGGCTGGACACCTACTAAAACATGCGCCGGGTAGGAGCGTGGCATCAGAGGACAGAGTCTTCTCTGACAATCTAGGAGAAAACAGAAAGAGAAGAAAAAATTGAATGTTTTTGGGGAAGAGCACGTGGAATTACAAGACCGGAGGCCTAACCCAGGAGCGCTTGTGAAATGGTCTGTTCCTGTTGACATGGAAAAGAGGACAGAGGAGTGGTGCCTGTGGGCGGAGTAAGGGGAGTGCATGCTCCCAAGGCCACACGCATCTGAATTTAAAGTGGAAGAGCATTTTTTCTGGTGAAAAGGGTTCTGTTTCCCGTCCCTAGCAAGGGACACCCATACCGTATGGAGGAAAGGGGACGGGACGTAGGAGTAAGGGTCTTGTACAGATAATGCTTGTAACTCACTGACTCGTATCGAGGTGATGGCTGCTAGGAAAGCAGTTTTGTATGTTGTATGTTTCAGGTCGGCCTTGTGTTTAGGCTCAAAGGGCAGGCCCATGAGTCTTGAGATTACCACATTAAGGTCCCAACCTGGTGGAGGGTTAGAAATGGGAGTCTATAATTTCGACCTCCATGTAAGCCTTGATAACTGGTACTTTCCACCAAGAAACCTTGTTTTGCGAGTTGGTGTATGCGGACAAGGCTGCTAGGTGTACTTTGATAGAGTTAAATACTAGGCCAGATTATAGTAGATAAAGTATGTAGTGTAGAATGTTTGATGGAGAAGATTCTATTGGATTTAAGGAACGTGACCTGCACCATGACACAAAGTAACAGTGTCTGGTGTTGGGGTTTCGTGCCTCCTTTAGAATATCCATTCACCTTTCAGGAAAATTTAAATGGCCAACCTCTATGACTTCAGGAGCCAGGCCGCCAAGTTCATATATTGTGGATGGAGTGTCATCCCCTCGTGCTGGGACAGCATGCTGGAGTTGCACAGGAGCCCGATTGGATTGCACATTGCCAGTTTGCGCAGATGTGGGAACCAATGTTGTCTTGTCCACATTGGAGCGATTAGGACCAGAGTGACTTGTTCTTGGTGCATCTTGTACACTATCCTGCTTAGGAGTGGTGTCGGTGGAAAAGCCTAGGCAAATTTCCCTGACCAATTCATCCACAGGGCGTCCCCACTGGATACCTGGTTGGGGAAACCTGGAAGCGAAGTCTGGGTATTGTGTGTTTTGACTAGTGGCAAACAAGTCTTAGGGAGGATAACCCCACTGGGAAAAGATTTTTTTTTAGTATATCTTTGTTGAGTTGCCACTCGTGTACCTCTGGCAGTGGGTTCCTGTTTAGCGAGTATGCTAGAGCATTCAGTTCCCCTGAAACGTGTTGAGACTAGGAACATGTTCTGCTTGAGTGCCCACTTCCAAATGATTTGGGACAGCCTGGACAGACTTGGAGAGTTTGTGCCCCCTTGTTTGTTCATGTAAAACATGGCAGTGGTGCTGTCTGTGAGGACCTGCACTATCTGACCTACTAAATGCTGCTGGAAAGCTTGTAGAGCCTCGAGAACTGCCAGATGTTCTAGGAGGTTGGTGTGGCTTTGGGCTGTGGTGTGTGTGTGAGCTGTGTGGTGAAGGTAATGGGCTCCCCATCCGGAGATTGAGGCGTCTCTAGATAGTATCGCCTGAACTGGTGTATTGCGAAAGGCCACCAGCAGAGAGCCTGAACGAGGGGTAGTGAAACAACCACTAGATCATCCCAACAAGTCCTGCAGTGGGTGCACGCGCAGACGTGCGTGTGGAACCAAGTGTATGCATGAGGCCATCATGCCAAGCTTTGACTAGTTATCTGGCGACTGCCTATGTAGTAAGGTACTTTTAACATCATGTTTTAACAGCATGTTTTGTACTCTCTCTTATGAGGGGAAAGCTAGCACCTCCTTTGCTTTTCAAATGGCTCCCAGAAATAGTTTTATTTGGCTGGGAACAAGACTTGATTTTTTCTTGTTGATGGAGAATCCCAATTGGAACAGAAGATTGATAGTTCTTTGTGTGTTGTATATGCAGATTTGAGGAGATTCCCCGGTTATTAGTGCTACTACTGCTGCGAGCATCTTTGTGAACACTCTTGGTGCTGAGGCGATGCTGATGCACCTTGAACTGGTAGTGGACACCCGCAATCTGGAACCACAGATATTTTCTGTGCGCTGGGAACTTTGAAATAGGAAAGTATGCATCTTTCATGTCCAATGTTGCCATGTAAACCCCCTGTTTTAAGAGGGGGATTACTTCTTGGAGCGTGGTCATGCAAAGCATTTGGGATTTGCCATATCTATTCGCTGGGCGCAGGTCTAGTACTGGGTGCATTGTGAGGTCTTTCTTTGGCACAAAGAAGTACGTTGAATAAATACCTTTGTTTACCTGGTTTGCTGGGACAATTTCTATGGTGCGTTTTTCCAGCAATTCTTGTACCTCCTCCAGTAATACATATCTCTACTGGCGTATGAAATATATATATACACTTTCGAAAGCCTAAAGGATTAAGTAATTACAACTTCGGCAATGATGGCTTCACTTAATAGCCAATTGGAGTGCCTCAGACATGATTTGCAGGATTACTATTTCATCAGAGCATCCTGAAACTTCCTACACTCTACGATTTCTCAGACAGTTGGAGATTGCAAATTCTCTTTCACTGAATTCTAATGTGCTGGTTCAGAAGCTCATGCATTATGCATGTGGCTATTCTTTTAGTGCGTTCTGCTTTACCAGAAGTGCACATTCCTTACGCACTGTTGACATCTATTTTATTTTGCTTCAGGATTTTTGGGTTCCACAGTCACATGTAGCATTCGCTACACACCACTTGCTGGGACGCAAATTAATGGATTAATTCAATGACTATAAACCTACAAACTTAGCCTTACTCTGCGCAACTGTGGATTGGTTATATCTGAATTCTTAAGGATTTTGGATCGCCGTTCTATTGCCTTTACTTTTGTGGAGTTACGCGAGTTAAGGCAGGGCTACTAAAATATTTTTGGCATATTCAAACCCTACCAACTGTATTTCTTTAAAGCTAGCTTGGCCTTCGTTGAAATGGGGCAGTGCAATTACAGTCTCAGACGTATAGGCTGATTGATGTGGTTCCCCAACCGTATCATTGGTTATCAGAGAAGAAGCCAAGAAATGGAATGAGATCGTAAGTCTACTTTTTAGGAGAGACCATCCAAGAGATTCAACTCTGGTGAAAACAGGAGCCAATGAGATTGATGAAAATTCAATATAAAAGAAGAACATAGGGTACGCCAGGAAGAAGACAATGTGCTACTCTTGTAATGCGGAATGGTTGTCATTAGGCAGCCCTTGACAACATGAGGAAAAAACTATTCATGGGCAGGAAATGAGGGGCTTTTTGATATCACTGTGACAGTCTAAGATAAAATGTTGCAGCAACCATTAACGATCATTAGGATGAAGCCACTGAAGTAGACAATGTATATAGGTGTTTGAAGCTATGGGACTTGTTTTTCCTAAAATAGACCTTGAGCATTAGGTGCTTTGAATGTGTCTTAAGGACATCTTGCTTAAAATAGGAGAGTGTCAACTCTTGCTGTCTTTAAGAACAATTCAAATTTCGCAATGTTTGGTATGCCCAAGCTGAGTGCCATCAGGGACAACAAAAAAGTAAATAAATAGGTCAGGAGGTGGACAATGACAGGATGTCGGTGAAGGTGGGGAAGCCGGCCGGGGGAGGCTGTGTTCTGGACAAAGGCTGCAGAAAGCCCAAGGCAGCACATGAAAGATCGGGTCAGCGATATGAAGGGTAAGGCAAACAGCAGCTGTGCTAAGAGGTCCAAGAACCAAGTGGTTAGCCAACTGCTTGAGTTCCTTTATTTTACACCTAGTACAAGTAACCAGCATCTACACTACGATACATCCAGTAAGTTATTATTGTGTAGGAAAAAGGAGAAGAAGGAGTGGGAAAACACTGAGAACCAAGTATGGATTCTAAGAGAGGCAAACCATGCCCTTTGGCTTCTGTAATGTTCCTACTGCCTTCTAGCATTTTATCAATGAGTTGCTGCAAGAATGTCTAACTATAGGTCACGATTGTATTTCAACTTGTCAGCATGCCATCCATAAAAACAAAGTCATCATTTTAAAATGTGAAATGTGAGTTTCATGTACAAACTATGCAGTTTATGTCACCAGTTTAGGAATTCAGTTGGATCGTGAGAAGGCGCAGGCAAAATGTGCCTGTGACATACATTGATTTCTTGGTTTCTCCAATTCCAACAAGATATTCTCTAGACCTCTTCCCCCTCGGATTATGGCAGCTTTTCTGAGTTCCATTGAACACCGACAAAGAAATACAGTCAGTTGGCAGTTACTTGTGTGTTACTCCTTTGAATAAGCTCAGAGACTACATTATATTCTAAACAGATATTCTGAAATCTGCTTGTGAGCTTAGGGGACAGGATCGTTTATAAATTCATTTAAAGGCCATGACAAACTTATCGTACTTATACTGATCTGTAGCTACTGCCTGATTACAGAAGTTAACTTTATACAATCTAATCATTTAGAAAGCAAATTTCTATTTTCTAGTCCATAACCCCCTTCTAAGTTGCCAAATGTCAACTAAAGTCCCTTACAAAACATGCAGGATGTATCCTTTCTGCTATGCACTCAGTTTAAAATTAGTCTAAACAGCTAAGGCCTTACCTTGCATTTACAAACACGTCACATTGATGCCATTACAACAGAAAATACAACTGTCTACAATACAAAGCAAAGTTTTACATGAGGTGCCTTCACTGAGTGGCGTTTATCACAAGGCATGGTTTGAATGGCTTACAAGATGCATGCATTGACTGATATGCTTTCATGTCCCACATACAGAATATTAATGTAAGTCGTCGAGGTTTCACTGCAGTCCTGCTTCATTTCACAGGAACACAACCCTGTGAATTTTAAAGCTGTAATCGCCGATCCGGTGTTGGTGGCCACACAGTAACTGGTCGCATCATGTGTGGCAGTCGTTCTTTCAATTCTTCATATATGTCGACAAGAGGCGAACCACTGGCTTCTAGTTTGTTTTCCATTCCCAAGGTGCTGGCAGACATATCAACACTGGCACAACGCTCTGCAAAGCACATCCGTTACATTGCTATAAAGCTCAGTAGTCACATGTACCCCATGTCTACATGTGCCAGCCAAAGCAGCTGCCTGCCAAATATAAACCAGTTGGGCACAATAGAGAATGCCCCATAACACACTTGCTCCGTTTGTGTAGCCATCACGCCTGCGCTCTGCCTCGGATTCCTCAGTCAATGACTCCTGTAGAAATATTACTGAAATGCCTTTTGACCTGCATCTCGGAGCACGATTTGGTAATTTGGACTACAATTTGAAATTCTGATTCTCATTGGATTTTTTATCAATACATTTTGAAATAATGCTTGCATTTGGATTTTACAACGTGCTTCTAAGTTGCCAATGTTTAAACCCATGTGTTCAAACATCCGTTTTCAGAATACAAATAAAGGATTACTCCTGCTTCATGTCCCTAACGTACGTGTATACACAGTCGGTGACATTCTTTGTGTATATACCCACTGCCCTGATTAAGTGTTTTGGTATGCACCCATGTAGTGTGCAAATGGTTTGACCCAGAGGAGTGTGTAGATTGACAGCAGTAATGAGGAGCAGGGACTGAGGTCTCTGTAATTGAATAGCTTACATTATGTAGTGTGCGTTGACTGATTTGTGCAGATTTGTCTGTGAGGGTCTGTTTCCATTATGGGGCATGCACTGATTGGCCACACTCTATTGGATGGCTCGAGATATGTTGCCTGCATTAAGAGCCTAAAATTAGCCTGACTCGAGTAGCTTGCTTTCGGTGTCCCTCCTTGACTTGGTGTCAGGCACCTTGCAAGATAGGTTAAGTTTAGGAAGACAGACAGGCAGGCTGTGGAAAGAGAAAAGAACAAGCAATTCAGCTATTATAATGTGTGTGCCCATGTTTGGTTTTCTATACCCCCTACACACGTGTGAGGGAGACGCCCGTAGAGAATGAAGTAGAACAGGGGAGTTGCTAGGTCTGGAAAAGACCCGGGGCTATGCTGATGTCGGAACTGTTGGGACTGGGGGCTAGCTAGTCTTTTGGCTGAAGCTCCCGAGATTCTATCCGGGGCTACAACCAAAAGATCAGGGGCTATAGCCCCCTTAGCCCCCCTAGCAACGCCCCTGAAGTGGAATTATCTGGCAGGGTGGCGATTCAGATTGGCACACGTGTGACATTACGCATTGTGGAAACACCAACATATATCGTTACATAGACATTTGTGTAAAACAACATGGATGCAGCCGAAATTCCGGTGCCTGTAGGCTGAGCAGACGATTAAACTAGTCTGCGAGCATGCTGAGTGTGCTTGGGCAATGAGCACCCTTTGACGACTTCTGACGAACTTCCCAAAAGCAAACTATGTAAGCAGGTCTACAGACCCTCTTCCTTGTGTTGCAATCTAATTAACTATAAAGTAGCTTTAATATGGCACCGTTGCTGAGGACATCAGATCAATGAATCCCTTAAACTGCTAGCTTGGCGTGGTTATAAAGACGCGCTGGAAAAAATAAAGGTAATGCACCTTGCATACAGCAGATCCTTGTGGTGATACTCTGTTGGATCTAATTCTTGCGCTCCATTTCTGACGAGAATCTTCCTGACTAGCTTCACTGTTTGAATAAGTGTTTCAATACACGTTTTTAAAATATTAATTGCATTTAATTTTAATGTTATGTTGATGTTTACCACGCACTGCTATAACCCAAAAGGCTGTGTCTCCAGGCGCTCAGGTAGTTCTATAAAAGAAAAGGGCTGGGTGTGTTAGTGGGGACAAGATGATAGGATAAGTTCAGAACCAACAGGAACTGGTGTCTGTGAGCGTTGTCTTGCATGTGGGAGCTGGTTTGGGAGGCCCTGTGTGTTGTAACCGTATGGGTAGGACTCAGTGCCTCAGAAGTATGCTAGAGTTGGTGTTGGGTGTGCGTCATGTAATGTTAGGGTGGGGTTTGTGGTGGTGCGCACGGTTAGTTGTATTCATAAGAGGTGCAGAGTCACTGATGACGGTTAGGTGTTTGAAAGTATTGTGTCAGTGTATGTTTGTGTAGTGTCGATGGATTTATGAACTATGTGCAAGGATGTTCCCTCTAATGTTGTCTACAAGGTCTCGGAGTAGGCAGGGTGTGAGTATTAGATTAGTGTAGTGTGGCTAGCCACATGTCATGTAGGGTACAGCAGGAAGGGGGAAGTGGGTTAGTATATTGGTTAGTTTGACAATGCTTCTGTTATGAGTCTTTGGTTGCAGATCGATGTTATCTTCTAATGTTCTAGGCTTGTGGTCTGTCAGCCAATCTCACCTCCTCTCCTGGCCGACGGCTGCCTTCCTCTAAGGTTTTGGGGCCAGGGGGTTGGTTCTACCTAGTGTGTTCCTGGTTACTCATCCGGGTTAGTCGTAGCAGCTGGGTGTGGACCTGTTGTGTGATTGTCTGCTGATGGGTGCACAGCTGGTGTTAAAATAAGTTTGGGAAGAGGTGCTCGAGCGGGTGGCCCTAATTGTGTGGCTAGGCAAGTAAGGGTGATGCTTAGGTTTTATAGCTTTACCCGTCAGAAATGTCCTCGGTGCATAGATTGCGCACGGGTGCTATCCATAATTTGTCTGTTGATTGGGCAGCCTTCTCTAGATTGATCCCTCTATTTGTTGGGCATTGACAAGGGGAGGGGAGTTGGACGGTGCAGTGTTCTGGCCCCCTTTGATTTTTCAGCTGTTATCCGTGACCGCTGCCCTTAGTGTGTTTCTTTTGGTCCACAATGTTTTTGCTGTCAATGTCCCTTTGAGCTTGCCATTGTCTGTTGAATAACCAGGTTTCGAGTCATTTCCTGAAGAAGTGGTCTTCTCTGGTTCCAATTTCTTTGGGCATGGTGTTTCATAAGTTAGCAATTAGGCGTGGGAAAGCTGTTCCTCCGAATTTCCTTTCTTTGTACTGTTTTGTCTCCATTCGTAGGTTGTCTCTTGATCTTGGGTCCCTTCTTGGCTGATAGCGGCTGATCTTGTCTTGTGTTGGAGAAATTCAGCACCTTGTCTGTGTAAAGCTTTGTGGGCAATCCAGAGGGCTTTGATGCATTTCTTTTTAACGGTAGCCAGTGAAGGATTTTCAGAGCTGGAGTGATGTGGTCTCTTCTGTTTAATCTTAGCAGAATTGTGGCTGCTGGGTTTTAGACCCTTTGGCGTTTCTTGGTGAGCCTTTCCGGCATTCCTAGGAAGAGGCTGTTTGCGTAGTCAACTCTTGTTAGTAGGTATGCAGTAATAAACATTGCTGCAAAAATGTCACCTTTACAAAGAAATTGCGGCAAAAATGCTGTGGTTTGACCCGGTAAAGGTGTACCCCATTATACCATTTAAGGGGAGCAGGGGTTGCGGGGGTGTCCCCCGCTCCCCTTGAATGGTATAATAGGTCTGGGGGTTGCAGGGGTGTCACCTGCATCCTTTACATGGATTGCAGCGGCAAAACCACAGCCTCTTTGCCGCAATTTCCTGTGTAAGTGGCAATTTTTGCCACAATTTTAACACATGGAACCCATTAGTATCAGGGATATGATTGTAAGGGTTCTGTGAGGAAAGGAGAGGTATGGGAGCAATCCTCCAAGTAGTCTTACAGCCTCATCACGAGTTGGGAGGTATTCCAGCAGGTATACAGCCGGGATACCGCCCAGGCAAATAGCGTTACTGCCACCCAGTCCGGCACTATTAGCGCCAGATCACGGGTTCGGCAGTAACTGTAAATCCCCAATGGGGCTGGGGGTTCCATTAGCTCCAGCAGAAATGCCCTCAGCGCCGGCACATTTACCCCCAGCTCTGAGATGTGGTAAATGTGGCCAAATTTGTGATAGGGCCAGCCCTTAAATGCAACGGTAATAGCGTTACTGTCCAACTCATGACGGTTTTAGCAGGAAGCACTTTTTAGTGATTGCTTTGACTTGTGGTTCCAGGACTAGTTTGTCCAGGAGTATTCCTAGGTTATGTACCACATTGGAAGACTCCAGTTGTGTTCCCATGCCAGCCAGCCAGTTCAGTTGCGGATTGGTTGCATTTTCTGTGGGGTGGGGGGGTGGGGGGGGGTTATTTTTGTTTTTGCCGGGGTTTAGTTTGAGGCTGTTCGTTGTCATCCAGTTGTAGAGGTCTGTGAGGCAGTTGTTGAAGTAGTTATTTGGTTCCTGGGTCGTGGTCATCTTCACAATCAGTTGTGTGTGTCTGTGTAGTTGTAGGTCGTTAGTCTGTGAGTTTGAATGATTTTCATCAGGGGGGGACATGAAGATGTTGAAAAGCAGGGGGAGAGGCTGGATCCCTGAGGGACTCCGCAGGAGATATTTTTGCTGTTTGATATGAAAGGTGATAAGTAGGTTCTTTCGGTTAGATTTGTCATGAAAGAGGTGAGCCACGGTAGTGCAGATTCCTGTATGACACATTCCATCAGTCTTTTTATTAGTGTTGCGTGGCTAATTGTGTTGAAAATCGCAGATATGTCCAGTAGTATGAGGGCTGATTGGGTGCTATTGTCTTATTATTTTCTGGTCGTCCCATATCGGTAGGAGTGCTGATTCTGTTCCTCTCATTGGTCTGAAGCCAACTTGTGAACGGTCGAGTATTCGGTTTGTTTCAACGTATTTTAGTAGATTCTTGTAAACATGGTTGTCTAGGATCTTCGCTGGGTAGGGCAAGTTGGATATCGGTCTGTAGTTGCTTGGGTCTTCTGCGCCTTCCGATTCTTTTTTTATCAGTGGTTTGATGTATGCTGATTTGAAGGTGGTTGGTACGATTCCTGTTTTTAGTGACAGGTTCATTAGGTTCCGGAAGTGTGTCGCTGGGGTTCTGTGGTTGAGGATTTCTATGAAGATGTCTCGGGGCACGGGTCCCTTGGAGATCCTGCATGGTTGATGTCCTAGATCAGTGATTGGTTCTAGACAGGTGAGTCTTGCTGTAGTCATTGATGCGCCCATTGTCTGTGGTTTGGCGGTTGTATTAGCGTGGGCTGTGTTGATGGTCTTTTGGATGGTTTCCATTTTTGATTTTAGGAGGTTGGTGATGCTGTTAACAAAGCGCTTTTGTCTGGATGACGACTTTCTTGTAGGATTCGTTTTTTTAATCTCTTCGATGATTCTGAAGAATTCTTTCTGTGGATTGTTTGCGGATTTAATTCTTGTGGCGTAGTATTTCTTTTTAGCTTTGAGTACTGTTGATTTGTATAGCCTTTCCAGTCTTTGGTATTTTATTTTTCCGTTGCTTGTACTGTTCTCTCCAGGTTTATTCCATTTTGCAGTTCGTTTTTTTTTTTAATAGTTCTTTTCAGCTCTTCGGTGAATCATTTTGCAGCCAGTATTTTTAGTGTGGCTTTGAAAGATTTTGCTGGTACCAGGTGGTCTAGGGCCTTGGTAATCCAAATGTTGAGTGTGTTTTCCGCTACGTCTGTGGTTGTTTTGGTTGGCTCTTTGGTTCTAAGTAGGGTCAAGTCTAGCAAGTTTGTTAAGGACTCCAGGTCTAGGTTCTTCCGGTTTGGTGTTTGATGCAGAATGGCATCAGGTATTGGTCGCTCCATACCATTGGTCTAGGTGTTGCGGACGCGCATAGTCCTTCTCTGCAGAATATGGTGTCCAGGGTGTGTCCGAAGTTGTGGGTGGATCTATTTACTATTTGGTTGAAGTGCAGTGCTATCAGGAATGTGCAGAGTGAGTTCTTGGAGGTTTCGGTTTCTTTTTCAAACCAAATGTTGAAGTCTCCCGCTATGACTATGTTGTTGTGGTGGGTTGATGATAAGGCGATGGAGCCCATTAGCTTCATCGCAAAGTTTGGGTTATAGGATGGTCTGTAGATCGGAGGAACACTATGTTGGCTTGGTCATTGAGTTCGATCTTGAAGAGGTGGTATGTATATGGTCTCTGATGTTGGCCGAGGTGAGTGGTGCATCTCAGATGTGCTCTTAGTGTATCATTGCGATTCCACCTCCTAATTGATTTTCTCTGTTGGCGTGTATTCATTTGAAATTATCCGGTATGGCTTCATTCGCCGTGACTTTGTAGTTTTCAGATAGCCAGGTTTCTGTAAGAAAGAGCATGTCTGTGCCTCCTTCGCTTAAAAGGTCATAGATTTCTGTTGAGTGTTTTGTCATGGACCAGTATAGTTTGTTTAATTTCCCTTGTGGGTTGTTGGTTGTCCTGTTGTCAGTCGGGGTCCATATGTTGTCAGCTGGGTTGCCGTTCCTGGCATTTCGCTCCCGATTGTGCCTGTTGGGAGTATTTCGTCGAGTAGTCTGATTAGATTGATGGCAGGGTTTAGTTTTGGTTTGTCCCGGTTGGTGAGTTGTGTTGGTGCCCACCCTTTCCTCCAGTCTTTGGTGATGTAGGGTGTGTTGAAGGCAATGGATTCTAGTGTGCCCCTGATTCTTTCCAGAGTGTTGTCCTGGGTGTTCTTCGGGTTGGGGTGGTTCATTATTTGACGTGCTGCATTTAGTGTCCTGATGGGGTCTGTATCTTGTTTTGCTTCTTGCTTGTGGGTTTGTTACCGGTAGTCCATCTTCATTTGCAAAGCAGTCATATATGGAGAGGTAGCAAGCGATATCTGTCTGTTCTTTGTATGTGTACTCCGTCCATTTGGTGTTTTCTTCACCAGGTTTTTCAGAGTTGTGAAATCTTGCTGATCGGGACCTTCCTGTGCGGATGATATTTCCTTCTTATTTCTGTTTACCATTCTAGTTTCTTTGTGTTTCTTGTGGCGACGTATAGTGTTTTTGAGTTGTGGGTTGGGTTTCTTAGAGCAGGTGTCCTCTTTGGATTGGTAGGTTTCCTGGTCCCTGGGATAGGTTCTTCACTGTTTGTGGTTAGTTGTTATTTGTATTTGATGGGGTTGTGGCTGTGGAACTAGGGGCCGTGAGCCCTCCTGGTTCTGTCATTTACCGGTTTTCCTTTATGGCTCAGTGTGGTTTGGGTGTCCTTTTTGGGATTAGGGTGGTCCGGTTGTGCAATCCTCTGGTTGTTGCTGTAGGGCTCAGCTCTGTCCTGTTTCGAGGCTTTCCAATTGGTGACTTGCATGGTGCTGCTCTGGCTAACATTTGTCAATAGGGTCTGGGTTGGTGGTGAACACCCTTCAGTACCTCTGACTGGGGTTATCTTGGTGGGTTTCTGGGGATGGCTATAGGGTGTAGTTCCATTCGATGCTTATTTATTAATGGGACACAGTGTTGGCTGGGGGCAGAGAGGTTTGGACTAACTATACGTTGCAGTGGTTGGGACTCAGATTTGAATCCAAATTAGACAAACCTGTTCAGATTCGGCATGATTAACTGACTATTGGGCCACGAACAGCCAAACAAGATCCAGTATTTTATTGTTATCGAGTTCTATACTACACGTCCCATCGGACTTAGAGCCATGCACTAGGACGTTCAGCATTGGACCCTGCCTTTTTTCTGTCTGGGATCAGGCATATTTTTTAACTAATTGCTGTGTATTCAGGCAAGTCCCGTTCTGTGCTGTCCAGCTGGGACGTGGTTCCAGTCCTTTTGGCGAGAGTTAGCTACTCCAGGGCTATGCTATTGGATCTTAGCCATAAATGAGGCCACTTGACATTACAAACATTAACTAAAATCTGTGATCACAGGATTGAGGGAACTACTACCAATAACGCCAAGGGCACCTTGACTTAACTACCCCTCGTTGTCAAGGATGCGTTTGTGAATGCAAGGTGAGCAGTCTCATACGCATGTGAATTACACAACCTAATTGAACAATACAGGTTGGACTTATTATTAATCGTCTACCGTGATGTTTCATACTCTAGTTCCACCTGGGTACTCAATTGAAGTCATTAATCGAACCACGAAGAGAGGAGGGAGGGTGTTGCATCCATCTATGAGTCCTGCTTGAAGATTTTGCAATTGGAACCTGTATGTTGGAACGATGGGTCCCAGGTTAGACACATTAATGTGTGGCTCTCACCCACCACTTCGTTTAAAATTATACTTTGGTATAGACCCCATGGACTTGCAAAAACATTTTTGGCCAACTTTGATTAGTTTCTTTCAACTATTGGAATAAGGCATAACCAGGTGGTCTGTGTTGGTGATCTCAATGTCTGGTGAGATGACCCCACAGCACCAGATTTGATTCAGTTATGGGAGATATTGAACAGTCATGATATGAGACCCCTGGATGTGTCCCCTTCCTATCAGCAGGGCCACTGTCAGGATACTATTATCGTCCATGGCTCAGGGGTGACCATGTCTAATACCAAGCTAGTTTCTAGGTGAGACCATTTTATTCGATTGTTTGTATTCTTGCAACACACACAACCACAATGTACACAGCCACTTGATGTTGCTGTCTACCTATCGTAGGACTAAAGATCTGAAGACTCTTTCCAGTTTCACAACTGAAGCATGCCGTGGCATCTATTAATCCATCATTATATTTTGGAGATTTCTTTAACCATTGGGTAACAGGTGCGTATTTCATTTGTAAAGAATATGCTCCACTTCTACAACAGGCACCAAAAAAACAATCCAATCCTTAGCTGTACTAAGGACAAAATACAGTTGGAAAGGAAAGTATCTGGAGGAATCAAAAAACGCCACCAGCTTTAAATGAAAAAACTGCAGTAGCAATTTTTGAGGCTAAGTCGAAATATTTACCCAATAAAATTCAGACTTCTTGTAATAGACCTAGAGAACTTTTCTCTTCCATTTCTAACTTTTTTTTATCCTAACTGTATATCAACAGCCATTGTACCATCGAGAACCCAAGCTAATGCTTTGAATACATTTTTCTTGAATAGGATTAGTCTAATTCAGGATAAAATTGAACAAGATCTGGCACAGGCAGCACCTAATCCAGGTGCCGCGACTCCTTTGCTTCCCACCAGCTTCCTACAAAGGCCCCAGTTTGATTTTAACCCTGTGCCAAAGACAGCATCACTAACCTGATGCAGAAACTAAAACCTACTAATGACATGCTGTTTGTGCTGCCTGTGCAGCCCAACTCCACGCTGCAGATATTTACTTTGTGACTATGTTTGTTCACTTATCACTACTACTACACGGTTGTGTCCATCTTGAGCTGAAATGCTCCATTGTATCCCCCACTATTGAAAAAACCTAATCTTGATCCTAACTATCTTCAAAACTAATCGCCCAGTTGCAGGCCTCCCATGGCCAGGAACAATCCTGGAACCCGGAAAAGGTGGTAACCTTCCAGTTGCAAGAACACGTAAAGAAACACTTACTACTGAACTCTCATCAGTCTGGTTTCTGACCCAGACACGGAACAGAGATGGCCCCCGCGGTCTGGCACGAGTTACGACGACTGTCAGACAGTGCCAAATCATCCTTTCTGGTGATGCTGGACTAATCGACGGCATTTGATACAGTGGACCACAGTATCCGAATTTCACGCTTGAAGACGGTAGGGAGAGTCTCAGAGCACGCCCTTAGTTGGTTTAACTCATTTTTGTCGAACCGCTGTCACAAGTGAAATTTTGTGGGTTTTTATCGGATACTCTTCCTCAGAAATGCAGCATCACTCAAGGCTTCTCACTTTTGCAGCTCTTGTTCGATCTCTATATGCAACCACTAATGAGTATCCTTCGGTAAAAGGATGTAGTGCATAAAATGGCTTGTATTAAATGGCTTGAAAGGCGTTGCTTTCATATGGTTGCTTCGATTATATGAACACTAAATCACCTCCTCTGACTGACATGCATTAAGAGGCATGCATTAACTGTAATGGCTTGCACATAACGGCTTGCAGAAAGAGGTTTAATGTGGTTTGTCTGCATACAGTCTTATGTTAAGAGTAACATGCATTTACTGTTGTGCACAGAGTGGGTGCAGTGCCTGTAATGGTCTGTACTGAGTGGCTCTCATAAGATGGCCGATGTTCTCTGCTTGCATATAATAGCTTGTGTATTAAGAGGCTTCAGTGTATTATACAGATGTGCTTATGTTGAATTATTTGCCTTAAATGATTTGTATTAAAGACCCAGCCTTCAACAGTTTGTGTTAACCTATTCCATTGAACATGTGGAGTGGGGTATGCTGAGTGACACCCTGTTTTGTGAGGTATATTTTAGTGATGTGTACTGAATAATTTGTGAAATCTCTTTGGAGTCACCATGCAATCCGTAAACATGAATGGTTCCAAAACAATGCTCACACGCGCAGTATTTTTTAAATAATGATCAAGGTTTTTTTTTTAATTCATTTTTGTTTCAATATTACAGAAAATGTTATGGTACAGAATTGTTCAATATTTTCTTTCCTTTAATAATTTCCACATGAATGCTGGTACACTAGTATCTGTACAAGATCAGTCTTTGATTTTTTTTTTTTCTGTACATTTTTTAAATGTATTGGTTAAAAAGGCTGTCAGCACTTAAGGAAGCAATTGTTCTCTTGTCTGTTCAAATAAAAGGTATCCAGTTACTGCCCAAGAGTACTGAGATGGGTGGCCGCCAAGAAGCCATCCACAAACTTGGCAGCTAGGTGGCGTCCGGCTCGCCAAGCCCATGGGCAGTCACTCCGCTTTTGGCACTGTGCACATAAACACAAGATACAGGATCAGGAACAAGCAAAGCTCTTCTGTGAAGCGGGTATGAAGCATACTAATAAGGCTAGCAGCAGTGTCATCTACGCTAGTATAAAGGAAGCAGACAGCCTTATTAAGAGCATAGTATCCGTATTTCAAAGATGAGAAAACACAAGTTCTGCAGGCACCTACTGCGGTCTACTAAAAGCTACTGCTATAAGATCTAGCATTGAACACACAAAGCGATTGCAATGAATGAAAAAGTTGCCTTGGGTTGATAGAATCAGAATAGAATATTTATAAGAGTTTTTCTTTAAAAGGTTTTTTTTAAATCCATTTTTGAAATTGGTTCAAGATGTAGACTATACTGTTCAACTTTATCCAAATCATAAAAACTAGCTGTGCCGTTGCATATTACAGGATACAGTCAATGATATGTGGACATGCATCAAAAGCTCCTCTGCGGCTGCGGACATCATAGCCGGCCGATGACCATGACGTCCACCACCTCGCCCTTGTGAAGCTCCACATACTGCTCGGTCTTTGGAGGTAGCATCAACAGTCCGTTGGCACTGCGCATACTCATCAGACGACTGCTCACCTGATTTCCTGTCAGTGCACAAAGAGAGAAGAATTCAGTCAACTGATACAAGTGATTGGAAACTTTCACTCATGATTGACAAGTGTCCAGACACCTAGAAGGCTTTCACATGTTTACCATCTCGACATCATATATTTTTCTATACTTCCAATTGATTCGACTGACATGGGCAATGTTCCCTAAATCATGAAAAATTGACAGAAGTAAGCACTACTTTAAAATTAGCCAAATCATTTTTCCCACATTCTCTATACATGTCACACATCCGCTGGCTAAAGTAATTCCACAATACGTTGTCGTTTTTCAAACGTACGTGGACTACTACAGTCCTGAGAAGCTGGGAAATACAGAAGAGTTCCCCACACACATTTTAAAAAGGTGATCCACATCCAGAAGTTAGGAAACCTCATTGCTATGGTTGCAATCTTCTGGTTAATACAATGAGGACCCTTGCAGTTAACCTTGGCCCCAATATAGCCACAAGCAAACATAACACTAATAAATAGCCACCTTCTAATACGTTTACATGGTAGTCAGGTGATGTTCTACATGAAATCTGCTAGTCTGTATATTTGCTGCAGCTAAAGCGCTCCATGCTAATTCTGGCTATGTGCACTCTAATAGCCATCTCCTACATAGGATGAAAAGCATGGACACAGTTTTAATTCTGAGTTCTCAATTGGGTACGAAAGCCAATTCACTTAGCATTGTTGACAGAAAGCAGCTGATGCATTTGGCACATGTCACACCATTTTGAAATGTGTACAGTAACGCATGTAGACTTTTCTTTTATGCTAGTGTTTGGAAAATGACATTCTCCTTGTTTTGAACCAGAGAACTGTACCAAAGAGCAGATTTTATAGAAGCACCTTATGAACCAAATTGGAATCAAACAGCTTTATGTTCATGTAATGCACTAAATAAATATGCAAGCATCAATGTACTCAATTGTTATGAATGTAAAAGCACTGGGTTTATTGATGTGGTCTGGAAGGCAAGGGTAGGTTGACAATAATCATTAAATTATAAATGACTCACTCTAGTGACTAACATACACTTAATCCTTAGTCCCTTTTCCTCCATACTGCATGGGCGTCCCTTCCAAGGGACGGCAGACAGAACCTTTTTCACCAGAAAAAACATTTTCCCCTTTAAATTTAGAGGCGTGCAGGGGTGCGGCCCTGGGAGCATGCGCTGCCCTGACCCAGCCCTCCGGCGCCACACCTCAGTCCCCATAGAAGCGTTGACAATATATTTAACATTGCCTAATGACAGCAGTTTTATTAGGGGGGAGGATGGTGGGACGTATAGAGGAAAGGGGACTAGGGACTAAGAGTACGTTAGTCACTACGGCGAGTAACTTCTACTCTTACGTCCCGTCCCCTTTGCCCCATACTGCATAGGCGATTACAACTGAGTGTAGCCCCAGGGTGGAGAGGTGACCCTCCTTAAGCAAACAGGTTTCTAAGAACCCCCTGTCCGAAAGCCACGTCCGCTCTAGAACAGGCATCCAAACAGTAGTGCTTGCAGAAAGCCGAAGGGGTGGCCCATTTTGCCGCCCTGCTTATGACTTGCCAGGGGACATGCCGCTGGAAAGCAATAGCTGTTGCCTTGGCTCTGACCGCGTGGGCATGCCTGTTGGCTGGCAGTGGCTTCTGCTGTCCCTCGAAGGCTTCTTTGATGGCCGAGACAATCCAACGGGCTATGGAGGCCCGATACCCCGGTTTTGATCCTCCGAAGGTGATGAGAGCATCCAACTTGCGGAAGCCCTTGGTCCTGTCCAGGTAGAATTTCAGGGCATGCCTGACATTAAGGCAGTGCAGAAATCTCTGTGCCTCGTCTTTGTGCTCAGCAAAAAATGTGGGCAACACAATTTCTTCGTTTAGATGGAATGCGGATGGCACCTTTGGTAGGAATGCTGGGTGCGTCCGTAGGACTACCTTGTCCTTGTGAAACGTAGTGTATGGCTCCGAGGCGACCTGGATTTCGCTGATTCTGCAAGCCGAGGCGAGGCAGACTAACAAGGCCGCCTTAATGGTGACCAGCCTGATGTCCGCTGACGCCATAGGTTTCGAATGGTTTGTGCGCCGGGGCACCCAAGACTATGTTGAGGTCCCACACGGGGTGCAGCCTCTTGATGGGCGGGTAAAGCCTGGCGAGACCTATCAAATGTCTCTTGACAATTGGGTTGGAAGAGGAAAAGCTCTCCTCCTCCGAGTTTCTGTATGCCCCGATGGCTGCAAGGTAAGTGCGGCAGGTGTCCACCTGCACGCCTGAGTGGGCGAGATGCGCCGAGAAGGAGAGCACGTCGCCCAGAGTACATGCCAGGGGGTCAATTTCCTTGGAGACTGCCCAGTGGCAGAACCTGGTCCATTTACTCTTATACTGGGCCCTGGTAGCCTTGCTCCTTGCGCCCTGTATGATTTCCAGATTATCTTGGGAGAGGCTGAGGTGCCTTAGCATCACCTGCTCAGGAACCATGCTGTGAGGGCTAGCTTCTGTCACGGGGGCGATGACCCTGCCTCCTGCTGCGCCAGAAGATGTGCTGGGCCCGCCGGGAGGTGAATCGGAGGCATCTCCAAGAGGCTGAGCAGTTCAGAGAACCATGGCCTAGCTGGCCACCATGGAGCTATTAGAATGATGTTGAGCTGGTGAGACTCCTTGATATTGCAAACCACTCTGTGAATCAGCGGAGTGGGCGGGAAGGCGAAATCTGTCATGCCGTGAATCCGAAATGCGTCACCCGGGGAGCTGGGGACCTGTCCCTGCCAGGATGCGAACTGAGGGCACTTGTTGTTGTGCCAGGTGGCAAAGAGATCCACCTGGGGGCAACTCGATCTGCTGAAGATGTCCTGAGTAACGAGGTTGTTTAACTGCCACTCCTAGTTGTCCGCTCCCAACCTGAGCCTGTCGGTCTCCAGGCTGGCTTCCCCCGGAAGGTGGACTGCCGTGAGGGAGATGACGTTTCCAGGGCCCACTCCCACATGCTGATGGCCAGCCTGCACAGTGTAGGGGATCTGGTGCCTCCGTGCTTGTTGACATAGTACATGCTGGTGGAGTTGTCTGTCTGGAAGAGGACAACTTTGCCCCTGATAAGTGGGAGGAATGCTCTGAGCGCTAGCCAGATGGCGTTCAGCTCCAACCAATTGATGTGCTACTCCTGCTTGTGTCAGGTCCAGGTGCTGTGGACCGAGAGATCGTCCAGAGTGGTTCCCCATCCCTCGCGGGAGGAGTCTGTGGTGATGGTGACCTGCGGGGTAGGAGGCCGGAAGGGTTTGCCCGTCCATAGGTTGCCATCCATGGACCACCATGTGAGGGCCTGGTGGGGAGATGGAGGAACGTTGAACATCACGGATTGAGAGCCCCGCTCCTGGTTCCATGATGCCATGAAGTGTAGCTGTATCCCCCTAATCCCGAGTCTCGTGTGGGGGACGGCTAATAGGACCGCTGCCAAGAGACCCAGGAGGTGCTGGTACCACCAGGCCGAGGTGACCTTGCTGCTGAGGAAGTGAGTACTGGCCATCTTGATGGCTGTGACCTTGCCCTCCGAAGGGAACACACTCTCAGAGCACGTGTCCCAGATGAGGCCCAAGAATGTCAGATTCTGCGTGGGTTGCAGCTGTGACTTCTTGAGATTGAGCGAAGAGCCCAGATCGTGCAGTGTGTTCTTAAGAGCCTAGGAAGTGTGGTGAACTGCTTCCGGCGATGTAGCCCTGACAAGCCAGTCGTCGAGGAATGGGTAGATGTGGAGGCCATGAGCCCTATATTCGCTCCCAGACGTTCGGGTTAAATTTAAGTTGCACGGAGCCAGGCTGTTCTTCTCATCACAGAGGAGTGTGACTGAGGATGGGTTGATAGCAAGGGTGTATCCCCTCCATTTGCCTGTACTTGGCGTCCAGGCGTCGACTGACCAGCTGGAGAGAGTGGGGCTTGAGCCAACCCTTCTTGGCCAGGGCGACTACATCGGTCTGCAGTGGAATTCCAGTTTTAGCTGAGGGGCGTCGCGTGAGGACTTCTGCGAGGACCCCCTCTGCTGGTTGCTCGACCTCGGGTTGAGGAAGGCCCAGGTACTCAGCCAACCCTGCAAGACGTTCATGGAAGGCCTTGGCTGATGATGGCGTGTTGGGGTCCTCCTCATCGTCCGTGTCCGCCTGGGGGTCAGAAGGATCCTGCACCGGTGAAGGAGTGGCGGGAGCCAGAGGCTGGGGTACTGGGACCGGTGCCAGAGGCTGTGGTGGAGGCTGGTACGGGACCACCTGAGTAATAGGTTGGGGGACCAGAGCCGGTGGCAAAGGCTGCGCCGGGGCTGATGGAGGAGCCTGGGGTGCTGGAAGGATTGGCTGGAGCACCTCTCCGATGGCATCCCTGAGGATCACCCCCATCCGAGGGGACTTCATGAGTCCGAGGAATCTCTCCAAGAACCTGTCCTCATAGGCTGGAGGGGCGGTAGGGGATATAGACGGAGTAGCGGGGGGCTGCTGGAGGCGCTGCAAACCCTGCCCATATGGACGTAGCAGGAACCTGCCCTGCGCAAAAGAGGGATAGGCTGTAGGCCACATACCTGGTTGACACCAGTCCCACCTTGACACTCGTTCTTCACCGAATTCCAGTTCCTGGTGCGGCGTCGGACGGGTCCTGATGTCTGGCACAGCGGCCATCTTGTCGAGCTGCATTTCACGTGTCTGCGTCGTGTTGCTCAGCTCACTGGGCCCAGCATCCTCCAGGACTCTTGAGTGTGGATCATTAGGCCTACTCTGCTCCTCAGGCCGAGGCCTGGTAGACTAACACCCTCAGCCCGGGGGCCGGTAGAGCTGCGTTTAGGCACCCCTTCGGCCATATTGTCGGTACTAGGGCATAGCCCTTCAGGTGAAGACCCGGTATAAGAACCTTCCAGTCCCTCAACACTGTCACTGAGAGGATCCGAGGATCCCTCGACCCGTAGGCCGGTAGCCGTGGAGGCCTCGGTGCATGTGCTGGTAGTAGAACCTGGGCGGTCCTTCCCGTGCAGGCGAGTCCTTGGGAAGGAGTCTCCCTTGCGGAGTGCGATGGAGAACAGAGGCGCTACCTTGGGCCTGGAACGATGTTTGACGAAGTCCTTCAGGACCTCTGGAGTCAATTTTTGGAAGAGCTCCCTCCACCTGGCCAGCCTGTTCTTCAGAGACCTCGATGACAGGGCGTTGCACGCTGTACAAGCTTGCCAACCGTGGTCTAGGCCAAGGCGACGTAGGCAGAGGGTGTGGGGGTCTGAAGTTGGGAGGAGCCCGTCGCAGGATGGACACCTGCTGAACCCTGTGGAAGTCGACATGCGCCGGGGAGGAGCATGACGCCTGAAGACCGAGTACTTGTATGATAAAAAGACAGAAGCAGTATCTGCGTGTGGAATTACATGGCCGAAGCCAAACCCAGGAGCACTGGTGAATTCGGCCCGTTCCCGTCGATGCGGAAAAGGGGACTGAGGTGTGGTGCCAGAGGGTGGGGTCAGGGCAGCGCATGCTCCCAGGGCCGCACCCCTGCGCGCTTCTAAATTTAAAGGGAAGAAGGTTTTTTATGGTGAAAAAGGTTCTGTCTCCCGTCCTTTGGAAGGGACGCCCATGCAGTATGGAGGAAAGGGGACGGGACGTAAGAGTACATAGATGTGTATTTGTTGTCTGCAACATATGAGGTTGTTCTAGAAGGCCCTGTATTCTGGACCTGGCAAACGTACATGGGTAAGCCATACCACTACAATAACTCTGAACCAGTGTTGCATGGCCCCTTCTGCTACTTGATAGGTGTTTTATCTTTTTTTGCAAAGTTCTCCTTCCAATTTCCTGAGCATCAGTATCTCTAATAGACATCAAAAAGAAAATTAGAAGAAAAGTGTGTCCAAAACTGGCATGCCAAACTGAATCAATCATGGTTTCAAAGCACAAGCACTTCCAAACCGTGTGGTGAGATAATGAGATTGAAGCATCCTTAAAACAGAACATACTGGTTCAATGCTCTATGGACACATTCATGGGTGCACTCAACATCCATTGCACTTTTCCAACAAAAAACAAAAAAAAAAGTTGGCACTAAAAAAGGAAGGCAGTGATTGACTAGTTCCAAAAGTTGGTAAATTGAACCAGACAGCTCTTAAACCCACTATCAAACCACATCCCAAATGTATACAACCAGTTTCTGCAGAATACAAGGTCGCCAGCTGGATGGGATCTAATCGAGAAACATTTCTCAGTCTTTAATTTCATTTCTGAGATGAAATAGAACAAACACAGAAACACACAAAAGAAATGAAAAACAAAGCAATGTAGCCAAAATAAAACTCTTATTTACAGTCCTCAACTTGTGCAGTTGTAAAAAGCCACTGGTGGGTGACAATGGTCTCTTGGCAAGTAAGCATGGTCTTCTGTGTGCAAGTGGAGTATGAAGGCGGCGGGTGAATTCTTATGCCCAGCTTGCAACTTGAAACTTGTACCCATGATATTTGCATCACAAAAAAAGATGCCAATTTAGTGAACAAAAAAGGGGCATTACATTTTAAAACTGCTCAGCTATGCACCAAATTAAACACAGCTTTAAAGCAGCTAATGTGGGAAGGTACCACCGTGTTAACTATGGACTCGCCATGGCATCTCCTGAGAAATAAATGTTGTCAAACAAAGATAAGATGTAGGTGTTTATTTACACTTGAGTAGGAAATCATAGATCATCATAATGGTTGTAAATGTAAATACTGTAGTGTCAAAAGTCTGTCCCTAAAGTGAGGATTCGAGCAAAGAGGCTTCTAATCAAAAATGTTTCCCCCTCTTTCGCCAAGATGGTTTATTGCTGAAGCTTCCAATGTTTCAAAAGTACAATAAAAATAACCAAATCCTAAAGCTTAACTGAAATATCTCAACAGTCCAAAGTAGAGTTTTCCTCCGGGTCTCTCCTTGTCCATCTCTGGCCAACGCTTCGGATGTTTCTTTGGTCAATGCCTAAATGCCTTCTTCTCTGATCTTGGCTTTGACTTGTTTCTGGGCCAGGGCTTCTTTTGATGGTCTAGGTATCTTCTAGACATGGGTTTTTCAGATTCTCGTTATGTCTCTTCCAGACCTGAATGTTTTTGTTTGCATTCTTCTGGTGTTCACCTTTCCACAGCACCACCGCCCCACATCCCAGACTCAGGATAAGGCATGAGGTGACCCGATGTCCTTGTGCAATGCAGGCGTAGCATAGTTTTTTAAAATCACATTCTGGCAATATTTGATGAGGCAGGCCCTGGTTTTGATCAATCTTGGTGTAAAAACAACATCCCCAGGATATCGGTCCACGTGGATCCTGAATGATTGCTTTGCGTTTACTGGTGTGGTGGAATTTTTGTCTTCCATAGTAGATTTGCAGCGGCTTTTCTTGTGGATCGCTGTATTAGTCTGCAGCCCTAAAATGGGGCAAAATTCCACCCCTGGATCTGGCCTGTTTTTGGGGAATGAATTTGTCATGACCCATCTCCTACGCTTATTAATTTCTCTGCCATCTTTCGTCCACCCTGCACTTCATCCTCTATGTCTGGACTGAAACTCCAGTTTTCCCAATCCACATCCTTCCGACCCGGTCGATGAGTCATCTTCAAAACAGTCCAGTTTTTCCTCAGTTGACTTGATCCTCTGGTTCATTGATGACCAGTCTACTACTTCTTGCGAACCCCATTGCTCAGTGTCAGTTTATGCACTACTCTGCTATGTCCGATTGGTCTTCGGTCTGGTTCCTGGGCGTTTTTGGTACCTTATCTTCGATGGGAAAAAAACAACACAAAATAATTGGTCTGTAGTTGGAGTTTGTGGGCCAACTGCCTAAACCAGAACTTTTGCATCCCACTTCAGACGCCACAATGTGACGAGGTACCTCTCTGCCGACTCACCAGGTTGTTGCCTGCGCTATCAGAAATGGAGGCAGACAACGCAAGGGAACAGGTAAAAAGGTGAAGGTAAACATAATGCCAGGATACTTGTAAAACTAAAAACTATAAGTGTCAAGATAAGTAAACTAAAAAAAAGGGTGGAGTAATGCTTCAACAAATCTGTCCCTAAAGTGAGGATTCAGGCCAAGGGGTTTTCAATCAAAATGGCCAAAAGAAGGCAGCTTTCCCTCTTTCTCCAAAGTTTTTCCCCTCTGCAATGTCCAGTGTTCCAAAAGTACAGCAAAATCATGAATTGTAAAAACCATATCCTAATGCTTAAAAAAATGTCCAGTGTACAATCAGTTATTTTACACAAGTCTCTCAAAGAGGTAATTTCCTCTCCTTCTCTTGTACTTGTATGAGTGGGAGGCCTTCTCCTCCGGTCTTTCCCATGAATAGCTCTCTGCCGCAGTTCCACAGCTCTCGAGCAGAGGTGTTTTGGTGGTCTGTCAGACCTTTGTCTCGTTTGTAGGAAGGTCTCACTGGCCCTGGTGGGGCTTAATGGAAAAGTAGGCGCTACTCTTAGCTGTCCCCTTCTTTGTACTGTGTTGCTTTCCTTTTTTCCCCTTTATCGGCTTCCTGTCCCCCGACGTAGTGCTGCTGTCTCGAACCTCCTCCTACGTCTACACTCTCCCCTGGACCGATGCAGTCTTCACAAACCTCCCTATTCTTATCTCGGTTTCTCACTCCTGTTCCCTAAAGGTAGGGTGGTATCCCCTGTCAAGTTTTTCCCCATCCCCCAACAGTTCTTACTTTTCTGATCATTGACTTCCTTAGGATTCCCTCATTAACCTTGGCTTTCGTAAGACTCACAACAGAACCCCCTCCTGGACCTTCGCTATTTCAAAACTCCCCACAGGTCCACCCTGCACCTTCGCTCTCAACCGGTCTGTTATGGATGTTGACTATATCATTGTTCTCTCATCCTCACTCTATAGATTTTAAAACGTATTTCTCTACCATATTCACCTTTACTTCCATAGTGGTACCCCCGTCTTCCTCTCAAAACTAGTACCCCACTTGCTCTCTTCCCATACAACCTTTTCCTCTTTTGTAAAACACTTCTGGTCTGCTTCCCGTCTTCCCAGAAAGTACCTCCTCAGAGTCTCTTTCAAGGTTGACAAAAATCTCACTCTGCTCCCAAGCAATCTCCTCTGTTAACTGCAAGACTTCCTTCTCTACTGCTCTCCCAATTTCTTTGCGGGTAGTACCTCTTGATTCTCCCTACCGGCTGGTACCATTCCCCTTTATTGACTGTTTTTCTTTGAACTAAACCCAATTTCTCTTTATCCACGCTTCTCCAATTTCAAAGTTCACCAGGACTTCTTTCAAAGTACTTCATTGTTGATCTTTCACATGTACCCTGCCTGGATGTTGATGGTCTGCTTCTCCTGACTGACCAGTCCTCCCCAGTTCGCTGCCAAGACGTCTGACTTTGGAACTCCCAAGATCTACTTCCCTACAAGCTTTTCCTGCGGGTGTCTTCCGCTGTCCAGCCTCCACGCTTGTGGTCTCTCTCACACTCCAACCTTTCTACTAGTAGACCATCTGCTTATGCTCACTGCCACCTATATGGTGACTGCTCTTCTCTTAGGTTGAGTTTCAGGGAGGTTGGCGCTGTTCGCTGATTAGACCATGTATTAGAAGTGACAGTCTAGATTGCTCAGAGAAGTGGTTTCAGAGTTGAGTAAAGAACATTCTAAGCATAATCTATGATGCTCGATCTATAAAAGTAGGGATTAGACCACATGTTCTCTAGTGAGGAGGCAATGGGCAAAGCAAAGTCACTGAATTGAATAGGTATAGCTACATTAAACTACGGGTGGTTAAGGGAGGAGACGGGTTTACGTTTCTGGGTAGGTGCAGAGGAGGAAGGGTGACTTCATTAAGATTAATTTGATGTATGGATACCAGCAGAGCGGGAATGCAAATATAGGTGTTGGAGAGGTCAGGATCCCTGTCCATACCTACCAGGATCTGCGTAATGGCAGCATAAGAATAGAAATCAATGAAAACTGAGCTAATTCGATTGGCCAAGGTGCACAAGTTAGATGAGGGGTGTTCCAATGAGCTGGTGGGAGGGGATGAACAATTTGAGGTTTTTGAAGAAGTAGTGGTGGAGAAAAATCTACCCATGCAGTCCTCTAGGGAAAGAAGCTTGCATGGTCTTGCCCCAGTAGGAGCGCACATACAGGTACAGATTACATGAGAACTACTCCATGTTCTGGTCTGTGTGCTGGGTGCATCAAATACTCTGAGTGAGCACACCAAAAGGGTGATTTGTGGGGTGTAGCAACCTAGAGGGCTTGTTTGGTTAGAATATGGATCATGGATATTATGTTCTTTTAGCCTAGGACCTTTCACTTGGTTTGAATTTCTCCTCCATTCTGACACTTAAATGAATATCTCTCTTTTCTTTGTGTTGGTCCAGAGCTCCCATTGATATTCTTCTAACCTTTCCCACAAGGAAGAGAAAGGTGTTGAACCGATGCTCGTCTGTGGAGTCTACTGTTGTATCCGCCTCATGACAGGGGCCATACATGCAGGAGTTTGACAAGAACGGGTACTTTCAGATTGGTCTATTGTTCTTTGGAAAATAAATGAAGATAGAGTTTTGTAAACAGCATGTTCACAATTTGTTCAAAGCCCAATACTATGAATCTGGAGGCAAGTGAAGAATGGAGGAGAGGACATTTGCATGAAGAAGTGAAGCAGATTTGAGAATACAAATGAAGGGCATGGTCTGCAGGTAAGCAGCCGAGTACCTGGACAAAGTTAGAGGTGCATGTAGACATAAATAGACATGATTTTTAAAAACATGTATTTGGTGGAAGGAAATAAAGAGGGTGCGTGGTGTTGCAAGCAACCTTTTAGCTGATTGCAGCAACTAGGCAAGGCTCTCCACGTAGTGGAGTACTACATGAGGAACCCTGTTCTTGTTAGTGTTTAGAGTTGCGCTTGAAGTCAAAAAGATGTTGATGTGAGGGCTACCACTAAGAGTTGATGATCCACTGAATGTTTATAGCGAGCAAGCTTGTGCACTTTTATAGCGCAGGTGTGCTGAACAAATTACCTTCCTCTGTTCATGTGCTTTCTGATGGGATAATTCTTCCTTTCACAGATTGCTTGTCTTAGAAATATACCCTGGGCGCAAGTCTGGCTCAAGAAATATTTGCCGGTATCAACTGACACACTGCAGCTCTGTGTTGGTTCAGTTTGGCACCCATGACTCTGCAGTGATATGGGTGGTGTATGCGTTATCGACTGTGCCACATGGACATAGCTCTGCACTGTTTATGCCACGCTCAATAGCATAACTGTTGCAGCTAACGAGCAATCCGTAATGAGGGATAGGTTTGGAGGCAATGAGGAATCTGCAGGAGGAGGGACTAATCCACAACAAAGATCATTACCAAAGGTATGCAATTTGTTCTTCTAATAGATTCCTTCCTACCACAGATACATCAACTTAGAAAGACTCCCAAAAAAGAACTAGAGCTCAGAGAAGATCAAGGTACCATCACCTACAGCAGTAAACTCTGGAGCACCAAACAGGTACCCTGACTTGATAAGGAGTCCAGGCACTAGTGCTTGGTGAATGTATGGAATGACACACCCCTGTAGCTGCCTGTCAAACGTCCACAACAGCGACACGCAGAAATTGCTGGCAGCCCTGGTTGAACGAGCCCCAAGCCTTGAAGGCACTAACGTGTTGTCCAGATTGCAGCATTCAGAAACAAGCCATCTGGGCATGGATTGATTCTTAACAGCTCTGTTTGGTAACAATCTTAGCAGTCCAAGCACTGGCAGGGCACACAAGAGCTAGTCATGCTTTCAGATTTCTCTCATCCGAGAGACATAGTAAATGAGATCCCACTTGGGGTTCAGACTAAGGAAGTTCCTCGGCTTAGAAGGATAAGGCGAAGGAAAGAAGACCAGAAGATGGATCTTTTGGGAAAGGTTAAAGTCTGACACAACCCTAGGAAGGAAGGATGGCCTCAACCTCTCTTTGGAGAGAAATAAGGTAAGCAAATTTGAGAGAAGGCCTGGAACTCTGTCCCCTATTGCCTGAAGTGATGGCAACCTGGAACGTCCCCTTAATGGTGAGCAACCTCAAAGGGAATTAATGAAAAGGCTAAATGAAGCCATCATTAGAAATGAAAGAGCAAGGTATAATCCCAAGAAGGAGAATCAAAATAAATAACATAGTGGAAACAGGATTACAGAGGGGATAGTAAAGAAGGAGCCCTGTTTGAGACTGAAATAGCAGGAAAGCGCCCCTTAGCAGTGCAAAGATGAAGGACATCTTGGGCCAGGGAACTCAAAAAATTCAGACCATCAGACAAATGAACAAATCCAGAATGTTCCTATGGCACCAGCCACAGAACATAAGTCACCTATAGGCATAAATCGACTGTCCTGGCCAAAAGGATCACATCTAGAGCCTCCTCAGCCTGTACCGCTCTCAGGGTCATCACTTCACCAAAATGCGAGGGGTGGTGACATCCCATACTAAATGACATCACAGGAAGTGACAACATATGATCTTTGACCCTGACAATGTTACAAATTTTGATGTTGTACAACCTTTGGCCCTGGTGAAATGGCAGGAAATTAATTCACAAAAGTAAAAAATAAAATATACAATACGTGTATTATTAATATAATTACAAACAGTACTAAACTTGATAAAAAGCTATTTTAGTTTTCAACCGTATGTTAACTACTGTGCTGCCTCAATTTGTAACGTATGCAGTCATGATATACTGAGGGCACACACAGCAGAACCATGTTGCTCCCTTGGGGCCTAATTTATTTTAGTTACTATGCCTCTTGGCATAGTTTTTCTACACGTGCCGCTCTTCCTCCAGTCATGTGACTAACTTCAGTCTTTTTGTGTGTCCGATCACGAGACGGCACAGCGGGCACGCCGAAGACGCTCAAAAGGCAAGCCCGTCTGTGCTTGTCTGACGCAGCCGGCACGGAGGGCAGGTTTGCCTTCCCCTGGATGGATTCAGTGGTACCTGGTCTTATGACCACTCTCGTTGCCAACTCCTCCCACTTGCTCCTCCGGGCATGTTGCTGCCCAAGGACTAGAAAGCCACAGGTAACATGAAACCTTCCCTTTTCTCTCTACATGCTCCTTTTAAAGGCACGTTACTAAATGCTCGCTCTCTAGTGGCCCACGCAACTCATTGTTACGACCTACTTAATGATTTTATGCCCAATTTTGTCTGCATCACTGACACTTGGTGGGGGAATCCTGCAGCCCTGCCCTTGTGCAATCACTGCCTCCCGGTTTTTAAATTTTGCACTGTAATCGCCCTCCCCAAAGTCTGGGGTGGTGTTTGTTATTTTTAATTCTCAATACACTGGCACCCTCTCTTTGCCATTAACTGCCAGATAAAAATGGAGGCGATGTTGGTGCGTCTCTCTATTTCGACTACCCAGTGCATTCACTTAATGATTTGTTTACCAACCTCCCGTTAATGACCCCTTGTTTGCTGCTGCTTTCTTAGACTTTGTTGCTGATATTCAATCCAGGCATACCCACTTTTTTATTTTGGGAGATTTTAATTATTTAATTTATATATATTTTCATTATAGAGCCAATGATCACAGTGATCTTAAAGTGTTGAATTTACAGGCATCTACGCAGGAAATTGCTCTTCCTCAACTTGTGTCTGGTGCTACAGACAGACATGGGAATACTCTTGACCTCAGTTTTGCCCCCACGATTGAGGACAGGGTGTTTCCAGCTTTTTCTGTGGACTGACCACTTTACTGTCCCCTTTTGTTGGGACATTAGGATTTGCAAGCCGACATCGCACTCATCTATTTTTTTACAAAGGGGCTGGCGTTCTGTCCAAACTGATAACATTGATGCTCACATCTGTAATCACTATTCCGAAACCTCTCCTGTTGATCTCGAAGTACTGTCTGATACTTTTGTGGCAGTAGCTGATCAGCTTGCCCCTCTTAAACGGCTGAGGTGCTCAGGTCACCCTTTGCAACATTGGTTTACTGAGGACCTTCACGCTCTCTTCGGCTGCAACGCAGACAGTTTGAACGAAAATGGAGATCATCTTACAGCTCTGCAGCGAAAGTGGCTTACTCCCAGTCTTCGCTTTTGTACCATCGTGCCAGTATTAATGCAAAACAGTCCTTCCATGCTTCTCTGATTGAGACTTCTCTCAGTCGTTCTAGAGAACTATTTAAGGTTGTCCGTGTCCTCGCTTCCCTTGCCCCGGTCTCTGCCCCTGCATTGCAAGATCTGTGTAACTCATTATCCTCTTTTTTTGAGGATAACATTATTATTATTAGGGCTGGTATCAATGCTAGGCCTGTGTGTGTGGTGATCCTTTACTCGTCGCTTGTTCTTGCTCCTATTGTAACCTTGTGGTCTGTCTGCCCTACTTTTTCCCTTCGAATGTTAGGATTATGAAGTCCTCTTCCCCCTGGACCCAATCCCTCTCAGTATTATTAAGACTATTGCTCCTCATCTTATCTCACTTTTGACCAAAGCGGTCAACTTTTCTTTCTCTTCAGGGGTGATCCCAGCTTCTCTTAAACATGCCACACAACTCACCTGCTGAAAAAACCTTCGTTGGACCCACTGGTACCTGCCAATAATTGACCCATTTCCCTTCTTCCTATTGCCATAAAGCTTCTGGAATCACTAGTCTGCCCTTTGCTTGAAGACTTGTCTTTCTTTCACTGTTCTCAATCTGGTTTTCGTTCAGGACGTGGCACAGAGTGTGTCCTGGTCTCGGATGCAGACCTCAGACAAGGGCGGCGTCAGTGTATTACTATTGCTTGATCTGTCTGTTGCCTTTGATGCTATCGATCATGGGGTCTTGCTGGATCCTCTCACGGGGGCTGGCCTCTTGGGCACCCTCTTGACTTGGTTTACTTCATTTCTCACCAGCCGCTGCCAAACGCTTTCTCTTCCTTCTTTTTCTTCTCTGGCGACGGATCTCACTTGTGGTGTTCCGCAAGGATCTGCCATTTCCCCGGTCTTATTTAATGTTTACATTCAACCTCTGACCAAACTGATCTTCTCCCATGGCTTCCTTTGTTATTACTATGCAGATGACAAGCAGATCCTGGTTAGCCTCGACTTGTCCATCGCAGAGTCGGCGGCCAGCTTTTGTGTGTGTCTTGACGCCGTGGGGGACTGGATGCAGAATAATTGGCTCAAGTTGAACCAAGAGAAGACCGAGGTGTTGGTGGTAGGCCCTCCCACGGCTTCCTCTTTCTGCACCACAAACATTTGTGCTTCTTCTGGCACCTTCCTCACACCTGTTCATTCTGTTAAAGACATTGGGGTTAAGCTCTCTGCCTCCCTTTCTATGGAGCCCCAGGTCAGCATTGTTTGCCAACGGGGCCATTTTCAACTTAAATGTCTCCGCTGAGATCTTCCTTTCATCCCGGCCCACCTCTATGCTCCGTGTTTCCTGCAATTGTCTCTTCTTCTATTGAGTGCTGCAATGATTTGTTTCTGGCCCAACCTGCCTATCTGTTAGTCCTCCAGAATTCTGCTGCGTGGTTGGCAAAATCTTCCCCTCGCTATTCTCACATTTCCCCAGTTCTGGTCAAATTGCATTGGCTCCCAGTGTGTAATCGCATCCATTTTAAATCTCTGTGCCTGGTCCATCTGGCCTTCTATGGCCTAGGTGCAGACCACCTGCAGGCCAAGTTCCGGCCCAATACCCAAGGTCGTGCTTTACGCTCAGCCGAGGCCTGTTTAGTATGCATTCCTGTTGTGAAATACAGTCCTATTGGGACCGTTCCTTCTCTGTGGCTACAGCGGGCCTTTGGAATGCCCTTCCTTGTGCTCTCAGGATGATGGCTGCCCATCTGGCCTTCCGTAAGGCCTTGAAAACCTCTCTTTTTAAATATGACAATAAGATGTTTCCACTAGTAGCGCCAAGATGCCTTTGGGCGAATGTTGCGCTGTATTAATGGCATTCAAATCAAATCATAGCCAGGATCACTGATTTTGTATTCCAGTACAGCCTCATATGGCCAGTTACTGCCATCTTATGTCTGTTAAACCCTTATATGCCTGGTGTAGTCAGAATATGCTCAATACGGACCACAGTCAAAGTAGAATCTTACGTCCGGTTAAACCAGATATGCTAGATAGATGATTTAACTTGTCTTTTACAGTACAAACTGAACTGAATCACTTCAATGCAATCTCAATTTGAGATGTTAAGGAGTGAATATTAGGCCCTATGAAGTAAAGTGTTGTACCCAGGATCACACATTTCCTTGTCTCCACTGTGCCCATTAGAGCAAATAGCCTACCATCCCATCTTTAGTTTTATACCAACACATTAACATTTCTGCATGGTGTTTTTTTCATGCGCAAGGTCAGTTGCTCATTTTTAAAGGGGAGATTAGAAGCACTAACCACATACTAAGTCAATCTGAAAATATAAACAGAATCTTGATAAAATCCTATTGGGTAACAAGTACGATTTATTGTAATTAGGGAGGAACAGCATCAAGCACTTAATTCACTAAGCTATCTCCTTCCCTTTTTACATGCTGCATGGCAAGAAACATTCCTAAATGTATAAAAGTATGTAGAGAGAAGTGTCACACAAGTCATAAAACATAGGCAAGCAGCACACCTGATGTTGTTCCGCGTGTGCACACACACACACAACCACCCGCCCCTCTTTACACAAATAATTCTAAAGATTCCTTGACAAGCACTATTGAAAACCTAAGTAATTTATTTCTGACAATCAGTGTTTTTTCACTGAGCAAATCTGAGATCTAAATGTAAGGGCCAATTGATCTGGGGTCACAGAGACAGTGCTAGGAGTACCAATTAGATTAACAGGGGTAGCCCTAACTACACCTACCGGATGTCCATGCCTGCTTCTTATACTTCTGCCCCTGAGCAACAAAGCATGAAGGCTTCAACTGTTCAGGCTTGGATGGAGCATTCAGATTTCCTACTGGGACAGCAGGTTGGCTCTTTCCAGGTGGTGTCCGGGGATGGGGGGGGGCGGGGGGGATCCGAGGGGAGGGTCGATGTATATGTTGAGAACTCCTGGGTACCAACTTCTCCAGGCCTATTTCCGAGCAATCAAAACGAGGGTGCACCTGAACCTCTTCTGTCTTCAGAGCACCACTGGGATGGCCGGATTCAGAGGGTACCAATAAGAGAAGATTGAAGTTCCATTCTCCAATCAAAGGATCCCACAGAGGCCCTTTGGAGAAAGTTTCCGGGAGCAGAACAACTGGTTGACATTGGAGGCAAAGAGTTTTCCAAGACGGGTTTTCCAAGAGGTCAAGATCTCATCGAGAACTCCCTGACACAGTCATCACTAGTGCGAAACCGACAAATGCCTACTCAGGATGTCTGCAAAAATTTTCTCAGTCCTGGTCAGATGCGCAACCCACAAAGGGACATTGTTCTCTAAATCCCCAAACCAGTGACACCAACACCTCTCTGGTTGAGGTAATGCACGGCCATCATGGTGTTTGTCAGAATTTGGACAAACCTGTCCTGCAAGGACAGCAGAAAAGCCACCAGAGACAGTCTGATGGCCTGCAGGACAATGGGGTTGAAATGCTCCCTCACCCGCACCCTGGATCCTGGCCTAATCACTGTCAGATTGTCAATGAGGACTCCAGCCCTTCAAAGAAGAGTCCATGACTACTGGAATGCAGCTAGGGTCACTGAAAAAGCTCTGCTGAGAGCAAGATGTCTGTGATACCACCACAGGAGGTTCTGTGACAATATGCAAGACCAGTTAAAGGTATGTTACGCTGTGACTGCTCTCAGTTCATGGGCAATGTTAACAGCAATTGGCATGATCTCATATGGAACCAGGTCTCTTGCAATGGAAAGATGCAAAACAGGAGACCCAAAAGGCTGAGAAAAGCATTGGCGAGGACCTGGCTTCGAGAAGCAATGGAGCGCTTTACAGAGGTATACAACAATACAGATACGTAACCAAGTGATTTTCAGGGGTAACAGCAGAACAGATTTACAGTGGAGGGAGATACACAGAGGAGGTGTACAGCTGTACCGGGTGGCGGGGAGGAGAGGGGCAGGCGACATCTAGCAAGTCAGGTGGCCGGAGGGGAGATGTGATGGCAGAGAGATTCCCCAAAGAGGTGGGTCTTGAGTTCTTTGGAAGCCAAGCAGACCAATCTCACATCCAGTTCATACAATTCTTCTGGAAACTCAAATACGTCGTCCTCAGAGGGATTAATGCCCAAGAAAGAAAGGGTCATCCGTTCACTGAAAATGTACCCATGCTTCATATGATACTCTCACCTGGGAGCATGAGAAAAGGTGAAGCTCTATTAATCTACTTAAGTAAGAGTAGCACTGTAAAGGTGCTCTGTGCTGAGGCAACTACAGCGGTAGGATGGTGTCACATGGCAGTGATGGTGAGTGGTAACCTCCACATCCAAGGCCTGGATCAAGCATGTGGTGACGGGACAAAAGAGGGACATCTTGTGGCCTTAGAAGGCACAGCGTGTCCATGCTCCAACAACATCACCAAAGGCGTTGGACCGTTAGGAGAGATGTCCAACATACGAAGTTACTCACCATAGTGACTACTGTACTCCTAGTCCAATCTCTCATTTCTTCCATACTTAGGGCCGTTCCTGATGAGGAGGGACGGAACCGGAGCCATAGCAAGCTCAAGGTTGCTTCCTGTTTAAGAACTGACACCGGAAGCGGGCAACGTGCGTGTAGCGCGACCATGCCCTATTCCCTGCCTCCTTCCCTCCCTCCCCTCAGTCCCCGAACCACCCGGAGGACCTATGTAATTAGTTCTAGGGGGATGAGGGTTGGCATATGGAGGAAAGGGGACATTTGACTAGGAGTATAGAAGTTACTACAGTCACCAACTTCTCCTTATTCCTATGTTCCATCCCTGTTCCTCCATACTTCTGGGAGAGTATACAAGTACTACTTTAACCCAGAGATGATACAATTTACTCTGTTGCAAAGGTATTCCTTAGGACTCCTTGTCTAAATTGGATCTCGGCCCTGGTGCTGGATTCCAGCATGTAATGTTTACAGAAAGCTGAAATGGAGGCCAATGTTGCTACTTTGCATGTGGCCTACCAGGGTGCATGACGCTGGAAGGCTACTGGCATGCTCTTAGCTATCTTCAAGTGGGCATGGAGGCTTTGAGGAGGGCTCCTGCCATATAGTTGGTAAGTGTAAGAACTGCATGAGACTAGCCATCTTGCTATAGTCGCTTTAGCTGCTTGTTTGCCTAGCTGCTCCCCACCAAAGGGTATAAACTGTCTGTCGGAGGACCTATGAGGCTTAGTCCTCTGGAGATAAAACCGAAAAGCTCTTTGAACATTGAAGCGATGGCGTATTTGATCAGCTTCTGCCTGCAGTTCTGGAAAAAATACAGGCACAGAAATGTTCTGTTTTATGTGGAAGTCTGAGACCTCCTTTGTCAGAAAAGAAGGGTGGGTCTGTTTGACTACTTTGTCTCTGTAAAAGGACAGGTAGGACTCCTCGATGGATATGTTGTCTGCTTCACGAACGCACTCAGCTTTCGACCGCACATTGACAGGAGGTAGCATCGTATGTACTTGGTATGTCTCATACAGCATATTTTCCTGGTTAACACAGTTACAACCTCACCATACTTACAGACCATACCAATTCTTTTGTGTCCATTAGACAACGGCAAGCCGCCATTTACAGCCAGCCCAGGGTGGTTGGAAGCCAGTATTCTGTAAATTACATATGTTACACCGCAAGAATTTTCCTATTTCACGCAAGGTCGTATATCCTCCAGGTAACTTTTGCATACACATTCTACTTCATTCATGCATACTGCAATTTGTTTATTTCATCGATTTTATTTTATTTTATTAATTGGCTTTTTTTCAGCATTTCTTTCTCCATTTACTTCTGACAACAACTGAAAGGTCTACAAAGGGAATGTTGTTTTGTTTTCACTTTCTTTTTTAAAAATTGGTATATTGATTTATGTTTATTTCATGTATTTAAGTATTAGACTGGCCCTGAAGAAGGAGATAATCTCCGAAATGCATTGGCAAACTAAGTCTATATATTTTAAGGATGTACTGACCGCTTCCTCACTAAGAAGTCATTAGTGACCACTTTTTGAACATTTACTTCGTGCATATAAATTTGTTACAAAACGAAAAGGAGCATACTTATTTGTGATGATTTATGTAACCCAGATATTACATTTTTGAATTCATAACTAAAAATTGAGAACATAAGACTTTGAAGTCAAACATCCCCGTTGGGATTGAATGAATAGCGACTGTGTGGCTTGGTGGTCTACTCTGGCAGTCATGTAAGCCTCTAAAACCACCTGAATTCTTCGAGCAAAATGACGGCCTTTGAAGGCCCTGGCTTCACAGGGGGTTTAGTTAGGACGGCTAAAGAGTTTTCAATTTGGTCAAGGTTTTTCTTCTTTGGTCTGTATTAAGGCTGTACAGTTCCAACCCCATCAAACAGCAGATCCATGATGCGCTCCTATGCGTCGGGTTGTAATTTAGTGGCTTTGAGCAGTGCTTGCTTCTTGAAAAGACACACCTACGGCCATACCCCTAGCAGCTGTGAACCCGCTTGAAATTCAGGAGGAAAGAGGGAGTTTTGGTCACCCAGATCCTTGTAGAACTTAAGATTGGTAGCCACCATGACCGCTTATGCATTGGCCTGAAGCTCAGGGCAACATTTTGGTCATCACCCTTCCATGCATTATTCAGGAGACAATCCTCATGTCCCAGAAGATTCTGAAAAGAGGTAGAAGATTATGCATCGCTTTTCCTGAAGAGGGTAGCAACCGCTACTATAGTGGAACGAGCTGGAGGGTGGCTAATCACGTACAACTTTTCTCCCTTTTTGGGACCGGTTGCACAGAAGCTGATTTTAGCAGATTTTTATGGCGTCACCTACCACATCAGGTTGAAGGTGTATACCCGACCTTTATTTCACTCTCCAAGAGAGGACTGAGGAAGAATCTTTTTGGTCCAACTGTGAGCTTTATTGCACCGGAATTCCCAAGTACTCCAGAAGCCCTAACACCCTATAATGGAATGTTTTAATGGACTTGGGCACTTCCTCAGTCTTTTCTGAAAGACCATCTTGGTCGTCCATTGTGTCATGATCCAGGGGAGCAGAAGGTAGCAGTGGCAGAGGTGCAGGGGGACTCTTTTGGTAGTGGGAGAGGGCTCATTTGGTTGAGAACCTGTGTTCCCCACTGGAGGAGGTGGTGGTGTCTCCGCTGTCAGTGTCTGAGGTACAGTGGGTTGATTTTGTGGTTCCACTGGTTGAGGAGTGGGGACAAGCACTTCCTTCATGAGCCCCAAGTGCATCAGGTCTTAGAATCTCTCAAAAGTACCTTGGGGATTCAAGAATGGATGTCCCTGGTGAGGCACTGTGGACCAAATTGTTGGTAGGGGCAGAAAGAGGAGGGACTGAACATCCGCTCACACACTCGGCAACCATTCGACCCATGGGGAAAAAGGCAGGGGACCAAAGGTAGCTCTGAGATATCCGAGTGTCCTGGTGTGTTCTGTAACCTAGCTGGAGGTGCTTCCCCTGGTGACTGGCCAGAATCTGACTTGGAGACAGTGACAGCTGTGGTACCATGCGCCATGACCTGCTGGGGGTGAGGTGTGGCCGAAGTCACTGTACAGGCTACATTGGTACCCAAGGTAAACCAAGGAGCACAGCCTACCGCTATCGCTGGGCTGCAAGAGCCCTCAGGTGTCTGCCCCGTAAGTGGAGTGGGTCGGCCTCAGACCTGGGACCCATGTGAGGCTTAACAGCCTCAGGGACAAGGTCCCCAGTACCAGCCAGGTCAGGAACCGAAGTGCCCGCTGGTCAAATCCCGGTATTAGATCCTTGCGGCCCCTCCGCATGAAAGCTGATGCAAGTCTCCTCAGAGAACTTTGGGCAAGCCCAGGTACAGCAGTGGCTAACTGCAACATACTTTGAAGGAGCCCACCTGACTCAACTAACCCCGGGAAAGGTGATGCCTATTTGGGGTGCCGAAGTAAAAAGAGATTTACTTATTGTGAGGGTTCAGAAATGAGACGGTCACAAAGCTGGAGTTTTCTCAAAGTTTGCCATATTTATTAAAAGTTTTATTAAAAGCAAATAGGGATGAGAAAAAAGCTCATCTGTCCCCCAACCTTATTAGAATGTTCCTACCTACCAAACTAAAACTAAAGAAAGATTACCTTGTGCCCAAATGTATCTGACCCTCACACTAACATATATAACCAAAGCGTATAAGGTAAATGTATCTTGTTTCATTTCAACAAAACCGTGCCAAAGTTCAAACTTATAATTCTCACAAAGTACTCCTTGTGACCATGGTTTGGTTCCCTTGCCCTGGATCAATTAAGGAAGACTTTTGAACAAGTTCTGACTCAACAAAGTTTTTTTCAATTCTATGAAAAATGTATTTTTTTTATTTACTTGTTTATAATCGTTTAGATTTTTACAAGGAAGTTTTCATTCGAGAAGAAAAGAAAAGAAAAAAAGATAGAAAATAAAAGACGATTAACAGTCTTCACGTCAATCGAATTTTCAAGTAGAAATTATGTTGGAAGCACTGCTGAGTTTGATCTTTTCCATTGCAATGTTCAAAAGCTTTGCTATGGACCATCTGGTCTTGTCGCCTGTGATGAGACGGTTCCACCATATTGCTTCATTACCGACGAAAAAATTTACGAGCAGGGGGCTGAAGAAGGCTTTCCGATCTTGATGCAGAACAGGGCAAATCATCAGCAGATGTATAATAGATTTTGTGCTTTCCGGGTTTTTGCAAAGTCTACATGCTTTTTCCTTAGATCCTGTTCTGATGGCTAGGACTTCCTTGGTAGGTAGTAAATTGAGACGTGCTTTCAGTAGGGTTCTCATTAGGGGTTTGCTTGGGTATTTTTTACAGTACGTCATGGGTTCTTTCAATTTGTTTAATGTCATAGGAAGATGAGCTTGTAGTTTGTTTGAGGCTGTTTTCTCGTTTGTGGTTATCCAGTCTAGACATTCCATTTTTGTTATAATCCTTAATCGGTTATTCGTTAGTTCTTCCTCTGTGCAAACAATCTCCCATAATTTGTGTTTTTGGGCCTTTACCCAGTCGTTCAGGAAGCAGTTGTTTCCTTTAGCAATTTCTTGTGCTATCATACGATAGATTTGAAGACTCAGGGTGTTGGATTTTTCTGTATAGCTGTATGGTACTGCGGTCCACCACTGCTTTCAGAGAGAGAAGTCCAAGTTCACGTCCTATCGCAGCTGGTGATGTTGAATTTGGGAGTCCTAGTACCAATCTCCAGATGAAACCTTCACATTTTTGCCACAACAGAGGAGGGATTGTCGGTGTAGCATCCATCCGATAAGTCAATGACGGAATGATCTTAGCCTTGTAGAAATTAATGGCAGGTTGGAGTGAAAATTTGCCTTATTTTCTATCGACTGCTCGTAATTGGGCGGCTAGGTTCTTAGCCTTTGTCCACAATACTTGTTGCATATTCAAGGCTTTCTTAGTGGTGTCAATTTGGACTCCGAGGTACTTGAATGTTCGGACGACTTCGATTTTCGTCTCGTGTAGGCACCACTGTAGGGGCTCTTTCTTTTTGGTCCCTGGTTTTTGGAAGATCAGTATTTTGGTTTTTGATTTGTTAATCTCGAGGTTATTTTCTTTAGTATACTGCGTCAAGTTGTCAAGCTGTCATTGGAGACAGATCTGAGTGAGGTCAAGTAGTATCAGGTCATCAGCGTATAAGAGTCTTGGGACCGTCTCATTTCCTATTTTTGGTGCGAATGACCTGATCTTGTTTTGACTGTCTTTGAAGTCGCCGAGGAAGGATATGAAAAGGGCCGGTGCCAGTGGGAAACCTTGCTTCACTCCGCGGTCTGAAAGTATTGGATCGGAAATTAGGCCTTCATGGTTTGGTTTAGGCAGACAGTAATGTTGGTGTTCGAATGAAGGGCGATTATGGGGTCCAAAGTTTCTTCTGGGCAATTCCAGGTCTTTAATTTGGACCATAGCTTTTGTCTGTCGACTCTGTCGAATGCTTGGGACAAGTCGACAAACGCTTGAGAAAGACTTGCGGTGCGCCTGACAGGACTCTTTCCTTAAGTATATTCAAGAGCATTATGTTAGCACTTGTACTAGCGTTTTTCTGGAATCCTGTTTGCAGGGGATCAGCGCTCGACGAGGTGTGAGCCCATTTACGGAAGTGGGTCAAAAGTATTGTAGCAAAACTTTCCCGATAACATTGAGAAGGGCTATTGGCGGATAGTTCAGGGGATCTTCTCTGGAGCCCTTTGGGACAATCGTGGACTCGGGCTTTAGCCCACGAGTCAGGGATTGTTTTCTTTTCTCTACAGTCCTTGAAGATTGAACTGATTAGAATTGACCAGTCATCCGGGTGTTGTTTCAGGTCACAGTTGGCAAGGTCGTCAGGGCCCGGGGCTCTCGACGTCTTCAGTTTTAGGATGATTTTTTTTTATCTCGTCAATGTCTGACAGGTCTACCCAATCTGAATCATTTGGTCGCTTGGTTTCATGAAGGTTTTCTTTTGGAGGTTCAAACAGTTTTGAAAAGTGGGTGGTCCACTTTTCTTCCGGTACTGGGTTGATCATATGATGATTTGAGTGGTTATTAGGTTTGTTGATGAGGGACCAAAACTCACGAGATTTTTTGTTGGTTAGTGCCGTCATCATCGCCTCTGCATCAGACTTGTATAGGGCAGATCTGGTGTTTCTAAGCCACTGCTTGTATTTTCTTGTTTCAAAATTGAGAGTTTCCCAAAGTGTGGTTAGGTTCATGGTAGCTGCCTCTCTTTTTAACTTTCTCAGGAGTCTACGTTTGGTAACCAGAGTCCTGTTATACTCGTGGTTGTAGTGATGGATGAAGTTATTATGACTCTTCTTAGGCTTTTCGAACGCAAGAAGCAGGGGAATGTAGCTGGACCTGAAAGCGGCCTCTTGGAGTGTGGTATCAGACGTTAGGCTATTGTATTGTTCAGTGATCTTGCGAACATCTGCGGAGGTCATGCGGGGACGAGTTTGTTGCCAATTGGTCTCTATAGACGCTTTGCAGGTTTGCAAATGACGAGCATTACTACTGCAGATAAGATTCAGCAAGTTGTGGTCGCTGTCCTTTGATCTAATTACTTCAAAGGACATTATGTCGAGGTACACAGATTTTGATGCGAAAATATAGTCGAGTGTGGCTGATGACCTGTCGAGCTCCTACGTTGGAATTAGGGTATGTGCATTGCTGACAATTGCTGTATTGCAAAGGTTCCTATACTTCATAAGGGTTGTCCATGCAAGTCCCCTGATTGTTGTTGATGTGTTGGTAGGCTGCTTCGTCTTAGTGGTGTTTGGCATGGTACAATTCGCATTGAGGTCCTCGCAGATGAGGATATTGGGAGATTGGTATTTGATAGCAATCTCATCAGTAGTGTTGGCCACTGTGTCACAGAAATTCTCTGTTGATGTTTTTTGGGGATTCCAGTACACGTTAATGATAGCTAAGAAGTCAGACGGAGAGATATTGTCAGCTTGAGTTGAAGTGTTCCACGTGGTCCTTATAGCTACGGGCTGTTACCTTTATGATGGATATGCCGGAACCTGTGCGGGTGGCTATCAGTAGACCAGATGAAGGGCGTCCCAGCGGTCCTTTAGAGGCCGGTGATATTTCAATGGAGTAGCCACCGAGAGCCGGTTTCTCCAGCAACTATGTTTCCTGGAGGCAAAGTACATCGTAGTCTGCCAGGTCGTGACCATCAGGCTTAGTAAGGTGGACGTGACCTCTGGTGTTCCAAGACGCTATACTCAGAGTTGCTTTTGAGTAGTGTTCATAGTTTGGTAGTGGTGGCTGTGGCAGTAGAGCAACACCCCTTGGTGGTTGCTATCTTGTGAAGCCTGGTGTTAGGGCATTGCGCATCCATGTCCATTTGTCTTTCTTAGGTGATTTGTCAGAGCACGCTACGGTCAGCTCGGAGGTTTTTGTTGTGATTCGTTCGTTTTGCGGGGAGCCTCGATGGTCTTGGTGTTGATTACGAGATGAAGTTGGGTAAGGCTGCTGTCTTTCGCGGTCATAATTTATTCTAGCATAATGTATTTTACATTCAATAAGTCCTTCAACATGGCAAAGCACATGTCTCATTTACAACACAATTGTTCAAAACCAAAGTAACTGTTTCTTCCACAACCACAATTATTCTTCCGATTAAATATTTCTGTCAGGACAGCCCGACCAATGTATTTTGTTTCTACAACAGTTTGTCAGGACAATAAAGTGAATAGTTTCTTTCCACAACACTTTTCCTCAACCACACCCCTTCATAGCAACTGTTTCTTTCCTGGTTCACTCGCCTGCCAGGAAAATAAATTCCTGCACCTATAAATTGTCTCTTCTGTTAGTGGCAACATTTGTTCCAAGGTTCTCCACACCAATAACCCATGTAAGAAGAGTTGCACAATGTTCTCCTGTCTTTATAGTCTCTTGACTCCTGGCAATGTGGGTTACAGATTCCACCAAACTGGTATCTCATGAAAGGAGAACTGCGCTTTGTGTTGCCTGTGTTGCCATTTTATTCTACTTTTTCGATATTCAACATTGTCTTTTATTGTTAATAGTTCTGCTCAAAGCGCCCCAGGCTTACCTCTCTCTCTTTAGGCAAACTCCCTGGCTTCCTTCGGCCTCTCCATGTCAAGCCCTCTGCAGTACGGCAATATCGATGACGGCTCTCCTGTGCCTGCCGCTGTCTGCACTGCACTTCTCTGGAGCACTACAGGCTCCGTCAGGTCTCTGCGACATTCAGCACACCCGAGCGCCTCACATTGGGTCAGGAGCACGTCTCCCGAACAGCTGGCCTTCTTTCCCTGCTGCCGTCCATGACTCTGCCTCCTGCTGCGTGTAAGTTGCAAGACCGCACACCTTCTCTTCCTGCGTCGGCTTCTTCTGGCGGTCTCACTTCTGCTTCAGTTGCAACTGCTTAGGCCACTCTGCTGACTGCTTCTATCTCTGCTACTCGCTCGTCACCTGTGGATGTTACCCACATTTAAATGTCCGCTTAGGTGATTTGAAGTGAAACACCTAGACTGCACAGTCATCTTAGTAGCACATTGATCATCATCAACTCTTTGTTCCTCTTCTTTGTCCAAGTACCAGGCATTATGGACCTTGAAGTCATAGTGGGTTTAGGTTATCCATGGTTATCTGATCGATTGTTAACTGAAGGTAACCAGAGCTAGGAGCTGTTGTGTGGATAGCAGTTACACCGCTTGGCTCTACTTTACAATATGCCATCAATGTTTCAGACAGGGTTGGAGAATCAGGAGTCAAAGGAGTTACGACTTCCTTCTGATATGAGTCTCCTCCCACGTGATCCTCTGTCATTATACTGCCCCCTGGGTCAGGATCAGGTAGCAGCTGTCTTCCCCATGCCACATAGGAGGAGGACCACACTGGGGTTTTAGTGATGATTTCATTGGATTCATCACATAACCCTCTTGGATCTGACACAGTTTCCAAGGTGATCCGGCACCAATGGCCGAAAGATCTCTTCCATCATGTCAGAAGATTCTTGAGGGACTTGTACCAAAGTGCGTCACAGAGCACCCAGGTGTACCGTGGGCCCAAACACTAAGCAAAGAGTGAGAATCCACCACCAGGTATGACCTGCAACACCTGGTGCACAGAGAGAACATTGCTTTAACTGGCATAAACTGGATGAAGCATGAGGAGAAGGCCAAGGAAAAAGATAAATTGAAGTTTCTTTTATTTATTTGTCATTTGTAAAGCGCACATAACCGTGAGGCATCTGGGTGCTGTTTTTTTTTTTTTTTTAAGAAAGTGCAGCATAAGAAAACAAACCTACACGCGTAACGATTCTGAATAATACATACGGTTAACATTTCACGTCTTAGTGGTTATTTCAGGAGGATTGTGAGAGTTACTGTTGGGAAGCAGTGAGAAAAAGAAAAGAGGGCTGCGCCTGGTATCTGACCCGTCCGACACCCAGAAAGGGACTTAGAAGGCTCCTGGGAGGTGCGGAATAGGGTGTGGCTGTGCTATAAATTCTTAAAGGGGAAGCACATTTGGGCTTGCTATGGTTTCAGTCTTGTCCCCACTCCGCTGGAACTCCCATTAATATGGAGGAAAGGGGACGGAGAAGTATTTAAGTCCTCTCTGTACTTCAGAGAAGGGCTACTAGTGGTGAATGGAAACTTCACAAGTGTAGCAGGTAATTCTGAAGAGTCGGAAGACAACCCTCTGGAGTGGGATTGACGTTGTTGCTTCTTTGAGGAAAACGAGGTGTGATGACTGGAAGAAGTCACTATGAGCAGGATCTCCTGCTCCACTTTCTGTTGTCTTTTTTCTCAGTGTCTTCATAGGGTGATTATCTTCCAGTTCCCTTGTTTTTTTGGTAGACCAGGATTTCATTTCTGTGATTCAAAATTAAATTGCATATGAAATGTTGGCCTTTACCGTGGAGATATGCTTCGTTTTTTTTTTATTTACAAACATTCATGAGTCAATATGAATTGCACATCCACAGAAGTCACCATTAGAGCAACATGAAGAAACATTAAGTTAAGATTTTATATAATATGGGGCGGGACAATATCTAAGCATCTGCTTTGGATGGAATATTTACGTAACTACTAAATCAAATGAACACTAACAATATCTAGTAAAAACAATGTCTGAATCTACAAACATTTATTAAAGATGAAGATCTTTAAGGCCAAACGCACAAAGAGAATGTCAGACAATTCCATTCTTCATTCAAACAGTTATAATAAAATAAGTATGATTAACAATAGCCCATGTGGGGAGTATTTGCATATTATGCAAAAATGAAGTCTTAATGACATTTATGAAAAAGAAGCAAAAATCTAAATTGCAAATTGTCTAAATCGAGGGTATGCAAAAGAAAACCGGATGAATGTCTATGAAGAAGTACAGAGTTTCTGGAAAAGTACTTCTGCAAAACACAAAGCGAAAAAGAAAAACTAGTTCGAAGAAATCAAGTTCAGCTTGCTGCTCAATATAACATGAGAAGCACATGTCCCACAAGACTCTAGCCAAATATTCACATTAAGAGAAAAAGGATAACAATTTGGATCAATCTCCCTAAAAGCAAGCCATGAAAGGCTGCATGATCACAAATATGAGTAGGCCAAGTTATAAGCCAACTATGAGAAAGAAACTGGAATAATTGGTAATGAATAAACAAATAGGTTTCTATTACTGTGGTAAATGTATGGCCTCTAAACACAAACCGAAGAAAATACATGAATTTATATCCTTTCCAGGTTTAAATTATGGTATTATTTGAATCTGTAAATCGATAAACCTGGAAGTACAAAAATAATATTGAAAGACAGAAATGTGGAGCACAACAGAGCTATAAAAAGGACAAGAGAGCAATTTCTCTGGGCTACATATGGGCCACACGAGCACAACCATATCAATATTGATGCAGCTGGCATTGGACAGCAGCATCCCAGGGAATACTATCTGGAACTGATACTATCTGGAACTGCCACTTCACTAAAAGCAATGACTCTAGGTCTGACTAAGGACTCACATGTTTGTGCATGTTAAAGGATTTTACTTGTTGATATTCTTTTACATTCTTGGCCTGTAACCTTTCAAACATTGTGATATTTTTAAGGCAAATATTAGCATTAAATATAACTTGCATACACACTTCTGGGGTAAGAGCAGGGGCGCTCAATCCCTTTTAGGTTAAATATTGGGTAAACAGACACAGAACCATATATTTTCAACACATGACTTTGAAGTAAATAGGTGATGAGCGAATGTAATACCAAGCTATCTTTTTCTACATTTAGCACTAGTTCACCACATTGGAAAGGGTAATAATGAAGCCACATTGTACCATTCTAATTTACAACAAGAAAGGGTCAGATAACTAAGGGTAGTACTTCTATATCTAGTGTCCTTGCCACCATTTTGACAGCCGTAAAGTAATGGAGAATTGATTTAAGGACCCCAGGTATGTTACGCTCTAGCCTGAATATCTTGAGAAATGAAGAAATCAGTTAACTATTTTAATAAAAGGTTGTTATACACAGAAACTATGCTCTCATTTGCAGTTAATGAAGTGTTATATAGAACACATAGACCGTAAAGGATTTAAAAAGGTATATGATACAAACCTGAACGTACAATGATGCATGCGAGATGAGGTGCTTAGTAATTATACGTAGTTTATGTAATTGTTAAGCAAAAATAATTGTGGTAAAGGTTTACATGATGTTTTGTTAGAAGCATTAAGAAAGCCAAATTGATTTATGAAACGCTTGTTGGCTACTGCAACTAGTATATTCTTTGGCATGCTCTAAACATACAGTCGGTTATTCATATAAGTAAGCACCTGCACATAATGAGAAAATCCAACTTGCAGGCCATACTGTTCATTTGAAAAGCCTCACTACATAGCCCTAAATCTGGTTGCAAATGATTTTTGTTTCTTTTACACCCACATGATTTTTAAATTAACCAAACCAAGGAGAGGTCGAGCTTGGTTTCACCCAACACTGGATCTCACTTACCTGATCTTCTATAGAGGTAACCAGAATCTGAAAAGCCTGCTTTTTGATATGGTTTCTTTACTTTTATATTTAAGTACATTCAATGCGAATTACGCCTTACCTTTATGCACAAACTCTGAAACACACGAAGGATGAATATCTGAAACAAGCATGCACAACTGGTACATGAGAGCAGCACAAAGCAAGTATCTATCCCCTAAGCATGCTGTGAAGGCAAGGATGGTAACACTAGATGGTAAAATATAGTATCTGCAACATATTTTACATAAGCTAATATGACAACTCAGAAACTGCCCCCTATTTTGTCTCCACTGAAAGAATAGGGGGCTGAATCCACCATGCCGGGATTTGATACAAAGATTTTTTACATTATACAGGTGTCACAGGCGGATGGATGCCCAAGACATCAGAGCTATCCCTCCGGCTTGGTCATATAATGTAAGGAGTTGAAATGAAGAACTAATTGAGACAATAGGGGTAGACATAAAATAGCAACAGTCTCAGTGTGCCATGTTTGCCACGTAATCCAATGGGAGTTTGCTGCATTGTAACCCCATAACCACTCAAACAGAAAGCAGTATGTTATAGAAATACAACAGGGTGACGTAATATCAGTGACGCCAGGGGGCAACCCAAATTTTACTTTTTAAAAAATAAAAAAGAAGTGTGGGCTGCACGGCTCACTAACATACGCCATACATGAAAGAAGTAAACCACTGCATTATGCATGTGTGGACTTAACACTTCTAAAGTGGTTAAAATGTGATAAGATAATGTTAAGGCAAATGTGTGTAATGCCCTTGTGAAGGAGCATTTTTTCAGTTAATTTGGCAGCGATCACAAGCTTGTAGCATATTTCTTTTCAAAATGGCGTCAATTTAGGAACTCAATATTTATTGAAGGACTGCTCTACTTTGGAATCCTTCGAGTCAGTGACATAACAAGCCTGTGGAGGTCCGCTCTGACCTCTAGATGGCAATGAAAAATGCCCCACTCCCTTCTGAAACATTTGCGAGACGTCCTGTGTATTAAAACAAAAAAAACGTTTAAACAAATTTGGTTACCATCGTGAGTCTCCTGTATGGAGGCCTCACGTCCTTTAGAGGCCTCGGTATAAAAGCTTCCCCCTGTGTATAAAAAATATTTGAATAGTCATTTGTAAGCCTGTACAGGGGATTTCCAGGATGAAAATAGATGAAGTGAGGACAACTTAAGGAATGTGTGTGTGTGTGTGTGTGTGTGTGTGTGTGATAGTGAGATTAAGTCAGGAAGTTGAAAACGTACAAGTTTACTGCATACATTATCTCCCTGACAACAATCTATTGTAAGGATGGCTCAAAAAATATAAATGACAGAGGAGACTTACATTCCATTGCTTACCAGAACTCTTAGCAAAATCAGAACAACCACATCCCACCTCATTTCCGGCAATCTGCAAAACCCCAATCTGAATATCCCCTTTGAGATGTAAACCTAGGCATGTATTTGAAAATCCCCAAAACGTGTTAGTGATTTTTCTTCTTTTAGTCTGACACATAACCTTCTGTAACAAAAACTCTACTCCCTTTTTCAGGGAACATAGTATTCTGTAGAGTTTGCAATCAAGTAAAAGTAACAAGTAGCTGTTAATACTGAAAGACTTGGGGCTTCTGAAAAAGCTTTAAAATGAATGTCATTACGAGCACATGCTTTTTAAAAATACATGGGCAATGTCTGCTTAAGCTGCAGCCTGTTCCCTTTGCACTAGAGGAGTTTTTAACTTACCAACAGAATGGATGAGAAGGGCAGTCTAAATAACCAGGGGTCAAACATTAGGCTGCTTCTACAACTGCTCATTGAAAACAATATACAAATGGCACTGAATTGATTTTAGAATGTTTTTGTTAAAAACAACAGTAAAAGCTATGAGTACCTGGCATTACCCACTTTCCCTAAAGTGACCACTGCTCTTTAAGACTGTCCATTGTTACTAGTGGGTTAATTCACAGTGAACTAAATACCAGGGAAATCGGGTGGCTGTGTATTCTTATGTTCTGAGCTGTTCTAAAGTCAATTAAAATAGATATAATAATCACTTCAATTCCATTAATCCAAAACCAGGTCCATGCATTAAACCTTCTTGAGGAGACATTGACAATGGTGGGGAGAGATAGACTTGCACATCCTCAAGATTTCACAGCTTTGGTAAGTCTACCAGTGGTACCAGGCCTGGCAAATTATTAAAAATCCCACTAGACCTGCAGGGCGAGTTCCTTGGTTTACATACTCTACCTAAGAGAAATGCACTTGCGCCAAGTTGACTGGTGACAAAATAGTTACCAGTGCTTTTTGTAAAATGGTGCATGTAGCCATAAGCACACTTCATATTTGGTGCAATGCTGCCAAGCATGTACAGTCAAACTTGCACTTGCCAGTTTCTGCAAAGTTTGTTTGCAGTAAGTGCAAAGAACAAGTTAATTCAATTCAATTTAATCCACGTATTCCTCATCTTTGATATTCAAGTATGCTTGCAGCTTGCTTCGGAAAGTTTCTATTTCATAGGGTCGAGTGTCGTTGAGCCTTGGTCCTCAATGGCCTCTGTAGCGTCCCTCGTGATGTCTACGCTGGTATGCAAAGCACGCACGCGGACCGCTACCTCAGTTCTTAGTTTTTTCCCTCCTATAAATTGAATGTTGTGTCATAGGAGGAGACAATATTGACATTGTGAGAATGGATGGTGTAAGACACGGAAATACTCGGCAGGCAAGAGGGGATGGATGGGTGGGCGATGAGTAATACACGGGAGGAACATCCCGTCGAAAGAACGTTACCACGGGTAAGTAACTTGTTCTTCGAATGGATTGTGTCCTCCCACATATTACTCATCTTTCATAGACTCCCAACACAATTTAAGTTAGGCAGAGGGTGCCCAGAATTTCTTATTTCTTATTTGTTATTATGGAGGACAGCCTTGCCAAATTTGGCTTCCTCTCCTGAAAATGAATCTACACAGTAAAATGTATTGAAAGTATGAAGGGACGACCAGGTTAACACTCTACATATGTCTCGCACTGGCACACCTCTTTCCAGAGCTGAAGCAGCCAACACCCCTCTAGTGGAATGGCCCTCAAATCTATGGGCACATCTTTGCCTGTTAATGAGTAACACTCTTTTATGCACATTACAATCCATCTAGAGATTTTTTGTTTTGGGACTGCCATGCCATGCCTAGTTTTTTGCCAGCATAACCGATGAAAAGTTAATCATTTTGGCATATACTTGCAGTCCTTGTTCTGTAGCAGCTTAGAGCCCTTTAAGGATCTAGACGATATAGTCTCTCCTCCTCCTTAGATGGAGGATGAGGAGGAGGGTAAAAAGATGGCAGTACAATACGTTGTGCGAAGGAAAGATTACCTAACTCTTAAAATTACCTTATCCTTGGAAAATGATGCAAAAGGTTGTTTGGAAGATAAGGCCTGTTGTTCACTTACCCTATGAGCAGGTGTGATGGCTACTAGAAAGGCCGTTTTCCAAGTGTGCACCCTCACAGGACACAAATGTAAGGGCTCAACTGGAGACCCCATAAGACTTCTTAATACAAGATTTAAATCCCCTTATGGCATGATGAAGGGAGGGGCTGGAAAACAAATTGGTTAAGCCCTTCAGAAATTGTACAACAATCAGCACTTTGAAGTAGGACCCCTCATCTGGAGATCGTTTGACACTTGATAGTGCCTCTAAGTAGCCCTTTACGTGGCCACTTGCAACCCATAATGGGTCAGGTGGAGTAAGAAAGACAGAATATGAGGAAGTTTACATGTGAAAGGATCTAGTCTCTTTTCCATGCACCAGCTGCGAAACGTATTCCAACTGCAGCAGTAGAGGGATTTAGTTGCTGGTCTCTGTGCCGAAAGCAACACTTCCATTACATCTTCCGGAAGGTCCCAATTCTTATATTTTACCCTTTCAGGCACCAGGCATGAAGGCAGTGGAGTAACTTTGCTGAAAATGTTGGGGGGGACATGACAACTGAATGAAAGGGGTGAGGTGAAGGGAGGGTGGATGGTGGCTCTGAGGGATCGTTTCGACCAAATTGTTAAAAAAAAAAAATTGGTTGAATGGTAGATTTGACTGAATTCGGTCACCACCATTAGTTCAAAGCAGAAGATACTGAACATGAAGAGCAGTGGTTGCAGAGTGGCCGCCTCAGCCCATGTTCAGTATTCTTAGCTTCGGCGGCTGCGGGGGTGTTCCCCGCTTCCTCAGCTTTGATGGCAGGGGACCCAACAAAAAGAAGAAGAGAAGGGACACTACAGCGTCAGATCCGACCAGCATTAAAGGGATGGATCTGACGCTGAAGGTTACAGGGGAGGCAGCGGATAAGTGGGAAAGTTTATGGGTGTACTGGCGGTTTGAGGGGACATGGGTTTGGTTTTTTGTACCTCGGTAAAAACGTATTTGCAGCGAAAATGACTACGGTTAATTCCGCCGTGATTTTGTACGTCGGTCAAACAACCTAAATCCCTGAGGGATAGCACTAAACTACTACGCCACAAGAGTCCATTGCTTTCGCTCTGTTAAAACCTTCATAAGACTGGCGTTGTATCTTTAAAATTCACTTCTTCAGGCGGCCTGCCATGCACCCAGTGACACAACATAACATTCACCAACTTAATTCCACTAGAACATACAAACAATGCATTATTTATCATTCATTCGGACACAAAGGTCAGCACACATATGCTTGCACACACTCTCACTCACACACAAATGTACCCAGCACCTTCACTGACATACACTGTGTGCACACATTTATATGTACATTTACAATAACATATGGAAACAGTGGTGCAACGTCCATTGAGCAGACCAGACGTTATCACCCCCTGATAACTGAAATTTTGGCCGACGTTGACTTGACCTAGCTGAACTATAAAGCCATGGCCGAAAGGACCAGATTCACTGGAATGTCAGCAAATTGCCTTATTTTTCCTTTAATTCAAAGGCAGAAACCATTGGTTAATGCAGGGCAGTGGGTGACCAAGTATAATTGGTATACATTTTTTAAATGCCATATATCTCCAAACTTGGGTTATGCACAGCACCTTATATGTCTGCTTATAGATTTTTTTCCTACAAGATTCTGACTGATTAAAATTAAGGTATGTTTTCCTGTGTGCAAATGGCTCCAAGCAGTGGAGTAACGAGCGGGAGAGTCGCAAGGGGGTGGTCAAGCTGCCCCCTCCCGTAGCTCTTAAGTGCCAGACCGGGACATTTGCATTGGGGCCCCTCTCCCATTCGGCACCTCAAAGACGGTGCCCAATGGCAAAAGTGTCCCGCTGGCAGGACAATGTGTGCTGAGCAATTCCTGATCAGCGTGTTCATTGTCCTGGCAACAGGGCACCTTACCCGTTCTGAATGGTAGAGGTGTCCCGCTGCCAGGACAATGTCCTAAGGAGCTCCAGGCAGCAGAGGGTTCTCACGTTGCTCTGTATCGACAGAGTATTACAATGTGAGCCATTAGGCACTGATGGGAGGAAGGGGGGTAGAATTAGCAGGGACTTTTGACCCTTTAGAAATGTGAATGGGAGTGATCAGAAGTGAAAAGGGTGCATAATGTGGCATGCTTTATGAAATAATGACTATGGGCCTCATTACAACCCTGGCAGTAGCCGTGCCTGTAAAACAGGCACGGCTGCCGCCGGATTTGCTTTTTTTCTGGCCCCTGGCAATGGGGACATACAGGGCCATTCCGACCTTGGCGGACCCTCTATGTCCCCATTACCAGGGGCCAGAATCCATTACTCTCCATAGTGCTCAATGGGAATGGGGGAATTGGATGCACCGGCACAGTTTATAACGGTGCCGGTGCATCCGACATGCTGTGCTCGCGGATGCTGCTCTGCCCGCCAGGTCCGACCTGGTGGGCAGAAAGGCACCCGCGAGTACAACGCATAGTTTGCTGGCCCAGTAACTACAATACCAGCAAGTTTACCGGTACCATAGTTCTCAGACCGGCAAACTCGTAATGAGGTGCTATGTTTTTAAAACCAAAGGAGGATGTGTTAGGCTCACATTAATCTGCATGATGCTATTGTAACTTTGCTTGCAGAATGGGGAGAATGAAACTAAAGCCATACTCCCGTTGCTCAACATATTTCTATGACAATGTATATAGTGTATGGTTAGTTTACTATTAAAGGTTAGTTTATTATGTAATATGGTTTGGTTCCAATGCATTGCTATAAATAATTATATGTATTATATAAATAATAAGCACATGAAATGTAAAGCAAAAGCGTAATATCTATATCAACTAAGCCTGGAAAGATGTGCATGGTGGCTTAAATTGTCCACATCCCAGTTTCGCCATTTAACCAAGTGCGTGATCCTGAGCAAATTATGTAATCACATTGTGCTTTATCTGTAGCTCTTTAAGTGATTCTGATTCACTTCAAAGCTTATGTTAATGTATCATGCCATTATAATGGAAAAGCCTAATGACTATAGAGTTGCTCCACATATAAGACTAGTGCAATTTAGGTATTTTGCACCACAAAGTTATTTGTCACTTGAAATATATGCATTCTCTAGACACAATGCTTTACCAATTATGCACGAAATGTTGTATTTAAAACACTAGACGGAATGTATATATTATGCAGACAGTACCCAATGAATTGGTAATTATTTAATTTGTTTGACTAATATGAAATAATACTAGTCAGGCCATGTCTCTATGTGTATTAGACTAGGCACATAAAAAAATTATTATGCCCTCTGTGTTTTTGATTGTATGTACTATTTACAGATTTGTTCTCATATACTGTCTGAGCACTTCCCTTTTCTCTCTTTACTAAAACACATTAATCTACATTTTTAGCCAAATAAAACAGGTAGATGTAGCTAAATCTCTGTTTATGAACGGTTTTCTCCCAGTGACACAAACTTTAATGTCGTCTCACCGGGCTCTTTTTTGAAGGTTTGAATAATTATTGCAAGAATTAATTGCAATTGCATTTTTGAGGACAGGACAAACCTCTTGTGTACACTGTTTCTCCAGTCCATTTAGTCCTGCCTGGCTCCCGTTACCCACTTGGCTTATTTATGGCAACTTATTCTAAAGTCACTTCTATGGTGCCTCCAATTATCAAAGACTGATGATGCGCTTTGCAAAGTCCTTTTTTTCTAAAGTAACTTCTGTTGGTGCAATCCATATGCTAATTAGGAAGTTTGCATGGATTTTGCCTCGGAGGGCTTGGACAGAGCGCCCCAACAAACATACACAATAACATAATTTTTTTTAAAGTACCTCTGCTCTGCTTTCAAATGCCGCCCGGGCCACGTCTCATGATACACCGACCTAACCTCTTCGCACTCACGCGCCTCCAGACAGAAACCAGGAAGCTGAATGAGCTTCCTAGTTCCTGTCTGTGTGTCGCACGAACATAAAGCTGGATAGCGATGCTCTGTGCCGCTAGCCCTCGGAAGTGCTGCTGCTAGCGTGACAGCACAGGCACCAGGCCCTGCAGCAACCAGTTCAGCATCTCGGCTGCTGACCTTGAGTCAGGGCAGCCAGGGTGAGGGTCTGAGTTACACAGGGCATCCCAGCCCTGAAAGTGTTGCAGCGCGGCTGCCAGGCATCTCTCCATTATGTAACGAGACATCGCAAGCCTTGCTGGGCACCCCAGCTGGGCTTGCAATGTCCAATTACATAATTGATGATTGCGGCCCCCCTGCCCTCCCTCCAAAAGATGGGGGGGGAACAAAAAGGCAAGCCACAGAAGTTGGGGGGGGGGGGGGGGGAATGAAAGAAGATTGAGACCTCTTATCCCTGGGTGAAGAATGCGACCTCCCTCCAGCGAGAGAAGGTCCTCTCTTTGGGGAAGATGAATTGGAGGGCAGATGGCCATTTCCAGAAGGTCTGCGTACCATGTTCTCCTGGCCCAATCTGGCAATATGGATCATCGTTTTCCCGGAACCTCCCCAACTTCCTGATGACATGAGGAATGATGGGGACTGGCGGAAACACGCACAGTTGTGGAAACTCCCAGTCCACCACAAATGCATCTCATAGAGCTCCTCTTTGGGGAAATTCCCTAGAGCAGAAATGAATACTCAACGTAAGACTAACGTACTCTTAGTCCATAGTCCCCTTTCCTCCATACTGCATGCGAGACCCTCGCTAGGGACGGGAGACAGAACCTTTTGCACCATAAAAAAACCTTATTTCCCTTTAAATTCAGAGTAGCGCGGGGGTGCAGCCAAGGGAGCATGCGTTCCCTGTCTCCGCCTACCGGAGCCACTCCTCAGTCCCGTTGACATGTTTAAAATATTTAACATTACCTAATGACACCAGTATTATTAGGGGGGAGGATGATGGGACGTATGGAGGAAAGGGGACTATGGACTAAGAGTATGTTAGTCACTACGGTGAGTAACTATTAATTACTCTTACGTCCCGTCCCCTTTCCTCCATACTGCATGGGCAATTACAACTGAATGTAGCCGCAGGGTGTAGAGGAGACCCTCCTTAAGAAAACAGATTCCTTCCAACCGCCTGTCGGAAAGCCACATCTGATTTAGAGCCAGCGTCCAAACAGTAATGCTTATAGAAAGCTGAAGGCGTGGCCCAGGTGGCCGCCCTGCTGATGACCTGCCACGGGACCTGCCGCTGGAACGCGCCGGCCGTGGCCTTGGCTCAGACAGCATGGGCCGAATGTTAGCTGGAAGTGGCTTGTGCTGCCCTCGTAGGCCTCCTTGATGGCCAAAACCATCAAACCTTGCTATAGAGGCCTTGGATGCCTGATAACCGAGCCTTTACCCCCCCAAAGGTGACAAACAGGGTGTCCGATTTGCGGAAGCCCTTGGTCCTGTTCAGATAGAATTTTAGAGCACGTCAGACATCTAGGCAGTGCAGGACCCCCTGAGCCTCGTCCTTAGGATCGGCAAAAAACATAGTTAAGACTATCTCCTCGTTTAGATGGAAAGCAGAGACTAATTTAGGTAGGAACGCAGAGTGCGTTCTCAGGACCACCATTTCTTGTGGAAGGTAGTATAGGGTTCTGAAGCCACCAGCGCCTGGATCTCACTAACTCTGCAAGCCGAGGTGAGACCCACCAAGACCACTGTTTTGATGGTGATCAGCCTGATGTCAGCGGACACTATTAGCTCAAACGGTTTGTGCGTCAAGGCGCCCAACACCACATTGAGGTCCCACACAGGGTGTGGTTTTTTGATGGGTGGGTAGAGCCTGGTGAGGCCTGCCAAATATCGCTTGACCCCCGGGTTGGAGGAGGAGAAGACCTCTTCCTTTGAATTTCTGTAGGCCCGTATGGCTGCCTAACAGGTGCGGCATGTGTCCACCTGCACGCCTGAGTAAGCAAGGTGTGCAGAAAAGGAGAGCACATCATCCAACGTACACCTAAGGGGGTCACTCTCTTTCGAGTCTGCCCAGTGACAGAACCTAGTGCAGTTACTCTTGTACCTTGCTCCTAGCACCCTGAATGATGTCTAGGTTAGCCTGTGACAGGCTCAGGTGCTTCAGCATGACCTGCTCAGGAACCACGCTGCGAGGGCTAATTTATGTGGAGCGCGGTGGATGACCCTACCCCGCTGCTGCGCCGGAAGATGAGCTGGGCCCATCGGTAGGTGAATGGGTGGCCTGTCCGAGAGGCTGAGAATCTCTGAGAACCACAGCCTCGCCGGCCGCCACAGAGGTATCAGAATGATGCTGAGGTGACATGATTCCTTTATTTTGCAGATCACTCTGTGGACGAGGGGTGTGGGAGGGAAGGCATACGCCGTCATGCCGCTCCACTTTATCTGGAATGCATTGCCCAGGGAGCCGGGGCTCTGCCCCCCTCAGAATGCAAACTGCTGGCACTTTTTGTTGTCCCAGGAGGCAAAGAGATCCACCTGACGATGCCCCCATCTGCTGAAGATCTCCATCAGCACCTGATCGTTTATTTGCCACTCATTATTGTTTGCTCCCAGTCTCCTGAGCCTGTCAGTCTCCAGGTTGGACTCCCCGGAAGGTGGATGGCAGTTAGGTAGATGTTGTTCTCCAGGGCCCATTACCACATGCTGATGGCTAGGCTGCACAGCGGAGGGGACCTGGTACCACCCTGCCCGTTAAAATAGTACATGATGGTGGCGTTGTCTGTCTGGATGAGGACGATCTTGCCCCCAATGAGCGAAAGGAAAGCTATGAGAGCTAGCCAGATGGCTTTCAGCTCCAGCCAGTTGATATGGAGACTCTTGCAGGGTCCAGACTCAATGGACACTGTGGTTGTCCAAAGTGGTCCCACAGCCTTCCATGGAGGAATCCGTAGTGATGGTGACCTGCGGGGACGGCTGCTGGAAGGGCTCGCCTGTCCGCAGGTTGCAGTCCCTGCACCACCATGTGAGGTCCGGATGGAGAGAGGAGGAACGCTGACAAGCTCTGCTTCGGAGCCCTGCTCCTAATTCTATGAGGCTACAAAGTGCAGCTGTAATCTCCTCATCTTGAGTCTAGTATGGGGTACAGCCAGTAGGACCGCTGCCATTATACCTAATAAGTGTTGGTACCACCAGGCCGAGGTCACTTCTCGGGTGAGGAAGTGAGTAGTGGCCCTCTTGATGGCCGTGATCTTGTCCTGCGAGGGAAAAACTCTCTCGGCGCCTGTGTCCTAAATGAGGCCCAGAAAGGTCAGGGTCTGTGTAGGCTGCAGCTGGGACTTCTTGAGATTGATAGGAAATCCCAGCTCGTGGAGTGTGATCATAAGGGCGGAGGAAGTGTGATGAACTGGCTCTGGAGATCACGCCTTGACAAGCCAGTCGTCCAGGTACGGGTAGACGTGGTGGCCCTGGACCCTGAGGAGGGCTGCCACTGCATTCATTAGTCTGGTAAACACCCTTGGGGCTGAGTTGAAGCCGAAGGGTAGAACCTTGCATTGGAAGGTCAGAAAGCACAACAAGCTGAGCGCCCGTCTCTGACATCTGTGTGCAGCCTGCTGATGCAGGTTCGAATCCCGGCAGGGACAACTCAACCTTTCATCCTTCCGAGGTCGATAAATTGAGTACCATGCTGTGGGATATTATCATCAACTATTATCTCAGTGCTCAGATGCCTGCGGGCTTGTAGCGCTATATAACAACTAGATATTATTGGAAATGACAGCCCATGATTCTGAACCACAGAAAGTATTGATACGGCTAGGGACATGTAGATAAGCGTCCTTCAGAACTAGGAAGCACATCAAGTCTCCCCTGCACAGTGCCCTGCTAAAAGTGCTGGCGTAACCATCTTGAATTTTTGGAGAGGTTGAGGGTGGAAAGGTCCAGCCTGGTTTGTCTTTTGTATGGTGAAAATTCTTGAATAGAAGCCCAAGTCTTGCTGGGATTTCTTTCACTGCCTAGTTCTCGACGAGAGACTGAATTTCCACCAACAGAGTTACTGTCCCAATCAGTGTGAGGGGAGGAGAGAAAGGGATCGGTAGGCGGTGCCCCGTGGATAATACGGATAAGATCCAGGGGTCTGCAAACTTCTGACGCCAAAACTGTGCATGAATGGCAAGCCTGCCCCCCATCTGAAACACTTGTCCTTCTCATGTCCTTGGCGACACATATAGCCTGGCTAGAGGTGTCAATGTGGGCCACAGTGGACTCCATGATGTCTTGCTCCACCATTTTAGCCTTTGCCAGTCCCACCTTGACAGGCTCTGTACCAGAGGTTATTGGAAGGAAGTCTGCTATTTCCCCGCCAAAGCCTCTGGTTAACGGCTGCCAACATGGCATCCGCGTTGGATTGACGAAGATGCAGCAAAGCGTTGGAGTAAAGCTTCTTCCCGTACGCCTACAAGTAGAGTGAGGACCACAGAAAGTACCCCCGCCAACGGCTTTTCGATTTCGGGTTGAGGAAGGCCCAAGTACTCTGCCAGACCTGCAAATCGTTTGTTTTAGGCTTTGGCAGACGATGGTGTGTCGGGGTCTTCTTCCTCATCTGTGTCCACCGTGGCATCTGGCTGGTTCGGAGCGGGAAGAGGGGTGCTGGGAGCCGAGGGCTGAGGTGTGGAGACCAGAGCCAGAGGCTGCAGCGATACTGGTACAGAGCCGGCTGAACTGTGGGAGGCAGGGGAGCCGGAATTGAAGGATCTGGCGCAGGCAGCAGCGGCTGCACTGGGGCCTGCGGCGCTGGAGCCATAGGAGGAATGACTATAGGCGCAGGCGGAGGGAGTATGTCCCTGATCACATCCCTCAGGATGGTGCCAATCTGAGGAGATCTCATGAGAGTGAGGAACTTTTCAAAAAACCTGTCCTCGCAGGCCGGTGGGGTGGCAGGTGATATTGATGGGGTGACAGGCTGCTGCTGGGGACGGTGCATACTCTGTCTAGCTGGTTGCGGGGTAAGCCTGCTCTGCGATGCTGATGGATAAGCTGTAGGCCACGTACCTGGTTGACACCAGTCCCACCTTGTAACTCGTTCTCCCAACTGCTCCATTCCTCGGGTCGGTTTCGGACCAGCAGCCATCTTGTCTGGCGCAGCGGCCATCTTGTCGAGCTGCATGCCATGTTCCAAAGTCGTGGTGCTTGGCTCACTGGGCCTGCCCTCCTCCAAGACTCTTGGCGGTGGAGCATGAGACCTACCCTGCACCTCAGGTCGAGGCCTGGTAGGTGTGTCGTCCTCGGCATTATCGCTGGCGGTGCTGCGTGCAGGCGCCCCCTCTGACATGTTGCTGGTATAAGGGCGTGGCCCCTCGGGTGTGCATCCAGTAAGATAACTTGGTGGTCCCTTAGCACTGCCTCCTGAAGGATCTACAGACCCCTCTGCCTGGCGGCCGCTAGCTGAACTAGCCTTGGTATCCGAGCTGGTGAGAACCTGATAGGTTCCTCCCGCCCGGGCGTTTCCTTGGGAAGGAGTCACCCTTGCGGGTTGCGCTGGAAGAGAGTGGCCCTCCCTTGGGTCTTGACTTATTATGTCTAAGCCCTTCAAGTCCTCTGGAGGCGACTTCTCAAAGAGCTCCCTCCACCTAGGTAGTCTGTTCTTCAGAGCAAATGATGAAAGTGCGTTGCATGTGGTAAAACCCTCTCAGCCGTGGTTGGGGCCAATGCAGTGGAGGCAAAGAGCATGGGGATCGTATGTAGGGAAGAGCCCCTCGCAGCTGGACACCTGCTGAAGCCTGCGGAATTCGACATGTGCCGGGTAGGAGCGTGGCACCAGAGGACCGAGTACCTGAATGATAAAAGACAAAAAGAAGAAAGTATCCGGGGAAGAGCATGTGGTATTACGTGGCCGAAGCCAAAGCCAGGAGCGCTGGTGAAATCGACTCGTTCCCGCCGACGTGGAAAAGGGGAGTGGCACCCGTGGGTGAAGTCTGGGGAGCGCATGCTGCTAGGGCCGTGCCCCCACGTGCCTCTAAATTTAAAGGGGAAGAAGGTTTTTTTCTGTTGAAAAAGGGTCTGCTGTACCTAGTGAGGGACGCCCATGCAGTATGGAGGAAAGGGGATGGGACGTAAGAGTACAGCTTGCACTTCTGGTTTACCGTGGTCGCGAACAGATCCACTTGAGAGGTTTCCCAAACGGCAAAAGTTTCCAGAAGGACTTCCTGAGCTATTTCCCACTCGTGAGCATCCGCCGCCGTGTTTTTATCTGGCTAGATGAACTGCCACAAGAGTGATTCCTACTCTCATTGCCCAGAATCAGAGCTGCATTGCCTCTCTGTTTAGGGGCAGCGACCCTACACCACCCCCCTGCTGAGGTAGAGCATGGCCACTGTGTTCGTCATTATCAGGACACTCTTTCCCCGTATTGAGGGCAGGAAGGCCATCAGCGGTATTCTGATTGCCTTCAGCTCCATAAGGTTGATATGGAGTCTGGACTCCGACTGAAACCAGTGTCCGCTTATTGAAAGATTTCTGTTGTGCGCTCCCCATCCTGTGAGGGAGGCATCTGTCACAACTGTCTCCAGCCACGGTTGTCAAAAGCGTTCTCTTCTCATAATATTCTCTTGGCTGGCCCACCACAGGAGATCCTGGGTGACCTTTGTTGCAACCTGGAAGGTCCATCATTCTGCCGGAGAATTGAGACCACTGGGATCTGAGAGCCCATTGAAGGGATCTCATTCTCAGACAGGCTTCTGGCAACAGAAAAAATGCAGGATGACATGAGGCTGAGCAACCTCCGGAAGTCATAGGCCAAAAGACGTTGGGTACTCTGGAATTTTTTAACCATCTGCAAGGGATGTTGAGCCCTTAACTTGGGTGGTGAAGCTTTTCCCGAAGCTGAATCCATGACTGCTCCAATTAATTGAAGCTTCTGTGAAGGTGCCAAGTGGGACTTCTTGAAGTTCAGGGAGAAGCCCAGCTCATGGAGGAAGTGGCAGGTGCGACTGAGATGATTCTGAGACTGTTCCGGAGAAACAACCCTGATCAACAAGTCGTCTAGGTAGAGGTAGATGTGTATTGCCTCCCTCTGTGATACTGGATGAAATACAATGGCATGAGAACTATCTGCTGGCAACATGGGACGTTAAAGCCCTGTATACCTCAATTGGGCACAATCTAGCACTACAAACTATAGACTATATCTTTAAGGACAAATCTGCATCTAATTTCAGCTATGTCTGTATGTTAAAGGAAATGCTACTAACTACTTTGGAAAACATTTTCATTTTTGACAACAACTTCTATAAACAAACATGTGGCGTTGCAATGGGCGTTACATTTGCACCTGCCCTTGCCAATCTGGTAATGGGAATGTTCGAGGATCTCTTCATCTATCAACTACCAGCTTTCAAAAACAATATCATCAAATGGACTTGTTACATAGACGACGTGCTACTAATCTGGAATGGAACCGAAATTGGTCTCATGAACCTTTTGGAACAAGCAAATAATACCTTTGGCTTACAATTTTCTGGAATCACAAGCAACTCAAAAATTAATTTCCTGGAACTCACAATTTCCGTCTCCGGAGACAAACTATTAACCAAACCCTACAGAAAGGAAACGGAAGTGAATTCGACCTTGTTTGCTCCCAGCTGTCACTACAAACCCGTCATCAAACATATTCCTAAAGGAGAATTTATTAGGGCAAAAAGAAATTGTACAAACTTTTCATCCTTCCAATCAGAATGCAAATTACTTTCCAACAGATTTTTGGCCAGGGGGTACCCCAAAAATGATATAAAAAATGCCAGAACAAAAGCTCAGCGATTGACCAGAACAGCAACACTGACCCCTAAAACCAAACCACCTAAACAGCAAGATAGGGTACAATTTATCACCACCTATTGTGAAAACACCAAAGCTATTAGGAAAGTACTTAAGAAGAATTGGAACCTTCTAAAACTAGATCCTCACATTGCCAAGAGCATTAAGGACACACCAACTCTGGTCTTCAAGAAAGCCAAAACTTTAAAAATGAGTATCAGTCCATCCCTACTACCAGACCACAAGGAAAACACTCAAACTAATTGGCTAAACCAACCAGTATCTGGCTTCAGAAAATGTGGATTCTGTACCATGTGCAAGCATGCCTTTCCAGAAAGCACTATATTCACAGACAAAAATGGGATCAGAACATCAAACAACAAATCAATTGTGGTTCCAAATATGTGGTTTATGCAATTCAATGTACATGCAAACTTATCTACATTGGGAGTACCATACGTGAACTTAGAACTCGCATAAGAGAACACATTTCGGCAATAAGCAGTCAAGACAGCAACTTGCCCCTCTCACAACACTGGCAAACGACTCATCAAATGGACAACAAAAAAGAAATTAAATTCATTGGCTTGCAAAAAATTATGCCAAACAAGAGAGGGGGCAATCAAGAACTATTTCTCAGACAAGCTGAAGCAAGGTTAATTTGGCATCACCGATCAGTGGAATTTGGTTTGAATTCTGATAATGAATTGGCACATTTTCTCTAATGTACTACCTGTTGAACACTACTCATGTATTTCTTGGATTGCACCATTATTTCTATTTTTTATTTGCAATGTTAAAAATAACGTGCACACATGCCCTCTGTATTTAACTAATGGGCTCTCATAGCCACACCACACTTAAGAATTACTGAAACCATATGTATTTCCTAACGCGTTTTCTAACCTATATGCTTGGCCTACTCTCTCACTCTGTCTCATGCACAAGCACATTTTCAACTACAATAACCAAAATGCTTTGCATGTGTTAGTACCAATCTGTACCCAGAATAGTTCAGAAAGACATACTAAATACAATGTATAGATATGGATTTCTTATAAATACTATCCTCATTCAAGTAGCATGGGTACTACAAACCAGACTACCTTCAGATTCGGCAAATTAACATTTTTTTTCTGTACCATTTCCAACTATGCATACTTGATTGGGCATTTTCCCATTGAATAACAGTGTCCGCACGTTTCTCACTTCCAAAATATGGCCGCCACCACTAAACACTAAGGAAAGACTTTCTATTAATACACATGAGTCTGTCGAGCTGAAGAGGACCACCCGACACACGGAGGACTCATTAGAATGAGGTAGGACCCCTTTTCGGCACCCACCCATACCGGGGGGATCGTTTTGACTTGATATCTTTGACTTCTCATACACGTGCTGCTGCACGCTGCGCACGTGTGTTTCTACTATTATTCCAGCTACACTCTGCACTGCTAAATAAATGTGTGCGTACTTTGTGAATATATGCCGTTTGAACTAAACACATATATAAGCCGCCCACAACCAAGAGAAACGCAGTTTCTCCACCATAAGGCCTTAAATTAGATTATGCCAACAGGCGTGTGCGGCACTATATACTTTTATAAATATCTTTTGCAAACGCATTACAGTAATATTAATGAAACAATCTGCCTATACTAAGATGCAGTACACAAAGTAATTTTCGCATGAATCTGATGTTATGCCACCAATTAAATTCTGTATTTCAAGAGTCTATTTGACAAAATCAACCCTGACATGGATGTATACTAGCTTTTACAAATGTTACTTGTCTTGAATCTAAATGGTTTTTCCACAATCTCCACACGGGTGGGATTGATCCCATGACCTACCGCTTTTTCTTGCATTATGCTGGTATTCAAAACAACTGAACTAGGGTAAGAACCCTTTGCATTTTTTCCAACTACCCTTCCCCCCTTTTTTCTTAGTTTCCTTTTTAAACCAACGCCCATTTGTTGAATCTTAATGCTATCTCCCGCATCTTATGTTTTTGAAATACTGTACTAACAATCACCTCCTCTCCCCTTCCCGTCTTTTACACCCCTTTTATTTGAACACATTGTAATCGAGTCAATAATCACGAGGCTCAACCTCCTCTTTTTCTCAATTTTGCCTAAATGAATAGAGCACCTTACTTGCACCATTGATGTTATGGTAACTAAACGTTTTTTGCTTTCATGTTTGGAAGAATGGCCAAAGCTGATATTTATTTGGTTGTATTCTATTTTTTTCTTTTCATCTATGTCATATGTATACAGCCTGGATTTGAAAAAGGCATTGTAAATACTGCCGAAACACGTGTCATCCGTAAAGGTTAAAACTCTAAATAATAGGAATATAAAACAACTACTCAAAGAAGTCATCATCTCCTTACTGTACGGCGCATTGACACTTGTAAGCTCACCTAAACCAAACTTACCAATTAGAATAAAACCAAAATTATGAGTATCTGCTCACACACAAAAAAAGCCTACAAATATAATTGGAAGATGGATAATGTAAATATTGAGGTGGTGCACAGTTATATATATTTTTGGGATTGTTTATCTCAGACAGAATGAATGATACCATGTTGGAGAATTTTATATGCCAGAAAATAGAAAAAAGGTTTCGGGTAATTAAGAATGTTATCAAACATAAAAATAATCTATTGAAGGTTTTGTGAAACTGTATAAATCATGCTTAATACCATGCCTAGCATATGGATTGGAGGTATTCCCATAAAGGAAATAAGGTGGGTCAATAAATTGGAGGGGAAAGTATGGCGCAGAATGTTGGGACTACATAAATATGCCCTGGTGGAGGCCATAGACTGCCAACTAGGCCTGACATCATTGGCTACGCAAATGAAAATAAGGATGGGCATTTTCTATACCCGCATGTTGCTTAAGACGGACGGCAAGGAATCTGTTTTCGGCAGCATGCTGGAGAATGACCCGGGAGGTAGTTTGAAAGAATAGAAAAATTATGTCATGGTGTTCTTTAATGAGATTGGTTTTATGTTTGAGAAATAAACCCTGGTAATGGTAAGGAAAATAAAAAATCTGGCAATGGTCTGGGATCGTGATACAAATATCATGAAACTGGGTAAAATTAAAAAATATGGGTTATATGTCAAACAGAGCATCCTGGTAGATACACCATGTACTTACTTCACAAACCACTATGACATAAAAGTTAAAAGATTTATGATGCTCAGATTGGAGTTGCTCTCAACCTTTTCAAGAACTGGGGCATGGAATGGCATCCCATACGCAAAAAGGCTGATTTTGTTACATAGAAATTGAAACCCCAAGACATGTATTAACAAACTGTGCGATCTTAACCTGAGATATGAACTGGCTAATTATACCTCGGATCAATCATGGGCACTAATATTATCGAGGAATGCACTGGTTTTGAATTTTACAGTATACCATATGTGGCAAAAAATAGAAGCACTATTGGAAACTGCTAAATAAATCAATGGGTTTTTAAAGGTTAGGATGAATTATATACAAGGAGTACACTAGCCATTGCTCGAGATTATAAGTATATTAATATGTAATAGAGATGCTGGGAACATATTATATATAGATCAAAGATATGAATTGGATAAAATTGCTTTTTATAAGTGTATTTAATAAAATGTTTGATTCAATTAATGTATTCAATATATTTTTCCTGTAATGTGTTAAAAGGTTAACCAATAAAATAACACCCAGAAAAAAGAGAAAATGTGACCTCTTCCTTTAGAGATAGAGGAATAAAAAAAGAAAAGGACGTCCTGTCCATCCTTGATTTGAAGGTTGAGGTTGTCTGATTGCCGCCCCTAATGATTTTGCTGAAGCTTACGACGCTTGCAGTTTTTCTAGGCTATCAGCCTTCTCGCCAAACAGGGAAGTCCCGTCAAATGGCATGTCAAGCAAACATGCCTGGACGTCTGCAAAAAATCCTGATTTTTTTAGCCATGATATGCACCTAAGCACTGTACTGGCAGCCGTGGACCTGCTTACTGAATTCACTGCATCCAGGCTGGACTGCAAAAATTGCCTCATGGCATCTTTTCCATCCTATATTAGGCTTAACAAACCTTTTCTTTCTTCTCCCTCTGCAATGTGTTCTGCTGCAAGAGCAGCTACACTTCAAAGGGAGTGAGTGTACTTTGCTAAGGCACTGGTAGCATTAGCTGATTTTAATGCCATGCTCTCAGCACTAAATACTCTTTTTGCTAAAGAGTCAATTTTTCTATTGTCCTGATTTGCTGGAGCAGGAAGGTAGGCTGCAGCTTTTGCAGAAACTATTGCTGCCTGAACAACCAGGCTCTTGGGTGTAGGTTGCCTGTTCAAAAAAGGAGGGTCCAAAGAAGCAGTTATATATTTCTTTGTTAACAATTTGTTAACCAGTGGAACCGAATCTAGTTTTAGCCAGTTTTCCATAACCCTTACTCTTAAGGCTGCATGGAATGGTAACACAGCCTCCCTAACTGGACCACTGTCTAAATATATTTATCAGTGAGGTCATCGATCTCCATAGCAGCTGTGGGTTTGGATCACCCCATATAATCAGCCACTTTACAAATCATAGCCCTATTTGAGGGATCAGCCTGACCAGCCATATCTGGGTTACCTAACTGTCACTGGTGATGTTTCCCAGCTGCTGGTCACTTTTATAATCAACAAGATTTTGCATCTTGGATTGTTCAGAGATCAACAACTCTGGGACATTTGGTGTCCCATATTCGTACCCAAAAGGGGGCTGATCTTCCTCTTCATCTTCCTCAAAGATTGTTGCAATTTGCCTGAAGAAATCAGGTTGAGGAATGGGTTTAAAACACTTAGACATATCAGCCATAGGGTTGAAGGTGTCAACGACTTCCTCGAAGGAGTCGGTGAATGAGCCGACAATTTAGTAAGCTTCAATGGCTGTAGATGGAATACATGCCTCGAAGGTTCATGAAATAAACATAACGGCTTCAATACCTTTGAAGAAGTATTCAATACTGAAGATAAATGCTTTGAGGGTCACACTGATGCTTTCTTGTGCGTCGCGGAAGACTCCTTCGACTTGTGTCGAGCAGTCTCTCTTCCTGGGCATTGAGGCGCGCGAGAAAGAGACACATGAGACGCCCTACTAGTCTTGTTAGATGCTGAGGGGTGGCTTCTTTTTTCAGACTCCTTCAGGAGGGGCAATCAGAGGAGCTTGCCTCTGGAAAACTTGAAGCATTTTCAAACGGAAGATTTCTAATTCGGCAGAGTTTCTTTTTTGGAAACAAAACTTTTTCGGGCGAGAAAGACATTGACGAAGATCTATGACTGTTTTTTTACTCTTCCTATGAGAAGAGGACGAGTGTCGTGTACTAGACCTTGAACGTCTTCTGTGTTTAGGACACTTTCTAATGGAAGAAACATCTCTCGATTCGGAGGATGATTTTTTTTTTTTTTAGATGATGTAACGGCCGGGGTTTGGGGAAGAGGGCTTACCTGCATTGAATTTTCCCTTCCTTTCCTGCAAGACCTTGACAGTCATTAATTGACATGAGCCCCAGTCGTCGACTTTGTGAACCGACCCCAAGCATCACAGACAGACGTGGCAAGTGTCTCCGATAAACAGCTCTGCCCCACAGTCTGAACTCTGATTGAAGCCGGTCTTCTGTGTCGAGGACATATTTGAAGAATATTGATTTGGAGAGAAACGTAATCAAAATTTCACAGAGGCGAATAGCTCCAAAGCATGCAGCAATGCAGAAAAAATAGAAATCAGGTAACGGTCAGCGCACGTGCTTCATATACCAGAGTCAACTTCACAAGGGACGCAACAGAGGCCAAAAAGGATGAAGACTCAACGCTCCAGGATGCTCGACCCTATGAGAAAAAAACAATTCCGAAAGCAAGCTGCAAGCAGACTTGAATATCAAAGATGAGGAATGCATGGGAGGACACATTTCATTTGAAATAAGTTTCTAACATCCCCATACTCGCAAGTGGGCTAGTAGATTTTGAGAGCCCTGGATATGTATATTCAACAATTATTAGGTCTAGGTCTGTACAAAAGCTTATCAATCTAACACTTAGGAATCTTGCATTCTAAAAAAATAAATGTCTACATTTAGATGTGGTTTCCTAGCAACAGATTACAAGATCCCAATTACAGATCATCCTAGCAGTACCAAATCACACTGCCCGCAAACAGCTCTGATGCACTGCAAAGGTCTACTGCACAAGTGAAATGAATAACACGGTAAGGGGCAAATTCACAAAAACAGACAAACATAGTGCAGAGCATGCACTTTTTAGTTTTGCCTTTTAGGTGCATCTTTAAGCACTGCATAGAAGTCAAAAATATTAGCATGGGAAGTGAAGAAAAGGTGGCTAGGATGGTAGGTAGAAGTGTGGAAATGGTAGTCCGCACACGTGGACCCCGGACAGCCTCTACCTGTGTTTCAGCTGAAACACAGGTAGAGGCTGTCGGAGGTCCACATGTGCAGACTATCATTTCCACAGAAGGGACACATCCTGTGGTTGATCAACTTTTTACCCATCCATTGACCGCCAATATTCATGCTAGCCCTTGTGGCCATTTCTACCAACTACCTACTTGCACCTCCCACCCAACCACACCCCTTGGGATCTCTTTGAGCTAGCGCTGTGCTTTTAAGGGGATGCCATTCTAAGCAGTCTTCTGAAGGGTAATGGCTTCATTGCAACTATAAACAGGTTCCTGGTGGAATAAAAATGTATTAGCCAAGTATGCCATCAGTCATTAGCTCTAGAAGCAATATGTGTCCTTGCATCTCTTCCTTTCACTGAATTCATGTTAGAAACAAGCAGTGGCAAAGGCAACCGTTTTGGCTATTGTTTAGGCATTCACCAGGCGCTGTTATAATACAGTCTGGGCCAACACCATTTGCCAACTGTTGCCATTTTAAAGACATAGTACCATTATGGATGGTAGCAGCTGGAAAATGTTGATCACTCGCCTACATAAAAGGCTTGGCTGGCTTTGCCAATGCTAGTTTTATTGGAGTTAGTTTGAGAAATGCCATGGTCAACTTATTTTGAAAAGGGGCTGGGCAGAGGAACGAATGATGCACTGGCCATCACACTTTAATAAATTAGTGTCAGGAGTGTGCTTCGGGCACTAATGAGTGACAGGCTCCCAGCACCCATGTGGGTGATGGCAGCGCATCTCACACTGTGAAATGTACCAAAAAACATTTGTATCTCTGTTTGAGGGCTAGAAATGCAAGTGGGACCACAGTTATAATACTGTGGTTCCACTTAAAATTAAAATGAAGAACTCATATCAGGAATGGCCCTGTAATCGTGCACTGCACATTCCCTTCCGCCTGTTCCAAACAGTCACAGCAAATGTCTGTTTTCTGAACATTTCTTTGTGCATTCCATTTGTGAATGCAGGATATGCTTTTAAATGTGCAGCAAAGTCCCCGGATCTGCTGCACTAATGTGCAGAGAGGATTAAAAAAAGGGCATGAACACATCCAAATGTTCTTTGTGAATTGGGTGCATGTTTTTTGGTTCATGAGATAAGATGCGCTCCTACCTAGCTCAACTCATCACTTGCACCAAGAACATTTTGAGAATCTGTCCTTAAATCAGCAAAAAGAGTGCAATTCTATTTAATTGGCAAAAACATAAATGGGACTTATGAAATTTAGCACAATAACAGGGCCATGGTGGGCATTTAGTGAGTTAGATTTCCACTAATCTACTCCTGTATAAAAGTAAAGGTGAAAGTCGAAGTGGATGGTAGATTATAGGTACAGCTAGGACGCTATGTGATAATGAGTACCTACTGCACAAACACATACTGTAAAAGGTCAGGGAAGCCATAATACTTTAATCTATAGTATTGGTACTGCAGTTCACCAACCTGTACTCTGTGCCCAAGGCAGTGGTTCTTGGTGATGCCAAGTCAGTATGCAACGATGATATTCTGGGCGAGGATCCAGCTTTACATCGCACGATAGCTGCAGAGGAGACCCAAGAGAAGAAACCATTTCAATTAATTCATGAGCAATCTTCAGAGGACAATGTAGAGTGCCTCACAGAGCTATATTTTTCACAAATGAGTGAGGCGACATTGACGTGTGGCAGTCTGCCATGGATAAATGTAATCAGAATCTTTACGTTGGCACTACTGTTATTGTTAGTTTCTTTATTTTGTAAAAGTCATGTTTTGTTCCAGGACATTCAACTCAACTGAAAGAAAATAAGTCCAACAGGCCACTGATACTTAGAAGATATTCATAATGCAGTTAAGATGAGAACAGTTTAAAAAACACTGCCAGAATGTAAGACAGATAACATGTATGATAGCCAAAAAACACCTGTATCATGGGTGATCAGATCTACAAATGAGTTTCAGCTATGGCTTGACTCACAATAGGTAACAATTTAGTACAATTGATCACCAGAAGCTGAACAACTCTAGTGGTAGAGGCAGTGTTAAGTCTTTGCAGTTTTAGAATAATCAAGTTGCCTTTCTTCTCTGAAATCAGTATTCTATTATTAGAGACCCCATTTTCCCTATGGGTTTTCTTTTCTACATGTAATGGTAAATTAATATTTTCTGAAATGTCACATAAGGGAATAGTTTCTTACCTGTAACTCCATTTCTCCAGCATTGGTATCTTTCATGGATTCACATGCTTAGAATATTCCCTGTCGACAGACTAGGAACCCTCGGTAAGCTTATAAAGCCTTTTCCCATAGGAAAACGTTCGACACTTTTGTGTCCTATCTACGTCGTTTTGGGCCGCGCACGCACGCCCCACTGGGACGTAGTGGTATAAATGCCCCACCCCCACGGCTCCCTTCATATTTCGACCCCTCCAAAGTGGAACAGGGTGAAACAAAAATTACAAGATGATTGCATTTTGGGGAGGCCGGAGGGCGCATGTGAATCCATGAAACATACCAATGCTGGAGAAATGGAGTTACATGTAAGAAACTATTCCCTTCTCCAGCATTGGATCTTTCATGGATTCACATGCTTAGAATAGAATGCACAGCAGTGAACTTGAAACAATGGAGGAGGTGTAAATGCAATCCAGCACCCACCCCATCCTGCAAAAGGCGAATCATAATCACATAAGATTCAAAACTAACAACATGCCACAGTACTGCACTGAGTAACATTTATATAAGCCAAAAAAGCATACATAAAACACACGCGTTTACCTCCATGCGTACATTCGTGTGTGTGTATATTATATATATGCATATACAAATACATATCCAAACCAGCATAGACCCTCCTCGAAGAGAAATGGCTTACCTTATTGAAAAAGATGTCGCAAGACTGCTCGTCCCATTTGTATCTCGTCCGCATGCTGTCGTTCGAGGCAGTAGTGGCGGGTGAATGTATGGGGCACTGACCATGCTGCCGCCCTGCAAATGTCTGTCAGTGGAACCCCCGCCTACAACGCCGTCGACTACGAAGTCGCCCTGGTCGAGTGAGCTCTCGGACGTCCTTGCAGCGGTTTTCCCGCTTTTGAGTGACAGAAGGCAATCGTCGACGAGACCCATCGGGCCAGTCCTTGTTTTGAAGTTGCCTTCACCTTTGCCGAAGGCCCATATGCAACGAAGAGTTGCTGCGTAGATCGAAGTTGTTGAGTTCGATGAAGGTAACATTTTAGAGCTCTCTTGACATCCAGGGTATGCAAGACCTTTTCCGCAGCTGATGAGGGAGTCGCGAAGAAGGTGGGCAGGACAATGGATGAATGTTTATGATAAGTCGTAGGAACTTTCGGGATGAAACGAGGACTCGTTGACAAGATCACTTTGTCTTTGAAAAATCTGAGATATGGAGGGTCTATGACCAATGCCTGTAACTCTGAGATCCGTCTAGCCGATGTTATGGCTATTGGAAAAGCCACTTTCCATGATAAAAACTTCATCGACGACGTGGCCATCGGCTCAAAGGGTGGTTTCATTAACCCTGCAAGTACCATGTTAAGGTTCCACGTCGGTGGAAACCGCTTAACCGGGGGAAACGTCCGGAATAAACCTCCCATGAAGTGTTTTACTAACCTGTCACTAAACAAGGGCGTTGATTTCCTCCCTCTTGTGAACCTAGAGATGGCCGCCAGATGAACCTTTAGTGATGAAAAAGACAAACCACTCTTCGCCAAATGTAGTAGATACAGGAGAATCTGTTCCGGAGTAACCCTCAGAGGTTCCACTCCTGCCTGTCCTTGGCACCACGTACAGAATCTCCTCCACTTACACCTGTAAGACTTGTTGGTGGACGGGGCCCACGCAGCCTGTAATATCTTCCGACAGTCCGAGGGAATGTTCAAGGCACCAAATTCTGAAAAGTCAGGAGCCAAGCTGTGAGGTTGAGGCTGCTCGGGTTGAGATACCACACCGTTCCTTTGTCCCGGGACAAGAGGTTGGGCACCTTCGGGAACGTTATCGGGCGATCCGCTGACAGATGAAGCAGGTCGGAAAACCATGGTTGCCTCGGCCAACACGGCGCTATCAAGATGACTCGGCACGTGTACCTGCGTATCCACTGCAGAGTTCCCCGTATCAAAGGGAATGGAGGGAAGGCGTAGAGGAACTTGCCCGTCCACAGGAAGGAAAACGCTTCTCCCACCGAATCTTCCTGTGGCCACCTGCTGGCGTACATCTCGCACTTCTTGTTCGCCTTCGTGGCGAAGAGATCCAGCTGAGGTGGCCCCCATTTTTCGAAGACCTTCGACAATTGATCGGTGTCTATTTCCCACTCGTGAATCTGGTCCATATTTCTGCTGAGCGAGTCCGCCTGCTCGTTCCTCACTCCTGGCAGGTGATGAGCTACGATGGATATATCGTGTCTTAGAGCCCAGTGCCACACTTTCTGAGCCTTGATGGAGAGGGTTCTGGATCGCGTGCCGCCTTGCTTCCTTAAGTAAAACATTGCCGTGGTGTTGTCCGTCAGAACTCTCACTGTGGATCCCTTGATGTGAGGCAGGAACGTCCTCAATTCCAGAACGTTGATGTGCAGGAGAGATTCCTTCTGAGACCAACGGCCTTGTGTCTGCAGAGTGCCCATGTGCGCTCCCCAGCCAGTTAGGGATGCGTCCGTCACCACGGTGAATCGGAACTCTGACTCCTGTAGGGGTACCCCTTTGGAAATATTCTGAACTCTCTTCCACCAACGAAGAGTTGATAAGAGCTTGTCGTCGTCGACGGTCAGCCTGTCTGACCAGAGGCCCTGAGCCTGCGTCCAACGGTCCGCCAAAAACTGTTGCACTGGCCTCATGAAAAGTCGGCAGTTGGGCACCAGAAGAATGCAGGACGTCATAGCTCCCAGGATTGATGTATATTTTCTCACCGACAGCCTGGAATTGATTTTCAACTGACCTGCCAATCGACTGAGCCTGGTGATCCTGTCGAGGGATGGTCTCACTAACCCCAACTGGGTCTCGAACTGTGCACCCAGAAACACCAAGCTTTTGGACGGCGTTAGCGAGGATTTTTCGAAGTTTATCGCAAATCCCAATCGTTGCAAGAGGCTCATGGTGTCCTGTAGACTCCTGTGCATCGACGCCGGGGAGGACCCCCTCACCAACCAGTCGTCGAGATACGGTATACATGGTGGCCTTGCCTTCTCAGCCAGGCTGCCACCGGAGCCAGGCATTTCGTGAACGTTCTGGGGGAAGATTTCATTCCAAAGGGAAGAACTGTGAACTGGTAGTGAGTCTGCCCTACCACAAACCTTAGGTACTTCTTGTGTCGCCGACACATCGGTATGTGGAAGTACGCGTCCTGCAGGTCCAGAGACGCCAGAAAATCCCCTTCTTGAACTGACCTGATCACCTCCTGGAACGTGAGCATCTTGAACTTTGTGTTTTTCAGCGACTTGTTTAGTTCGCGCAGGTCTAGGATGGGACGCCACGCCACTTTCTATTTGGCTTTTTCACCACAAAGTATCGGGAATAAACCCCTTGACCCCTTTGTGACGACTGGACCATTTTTATAGCCCCTTTTTGTAGCATAAGTGCTACTTCCTGCAGCAACACGCTCAGATGGGATAGAGCTACACACGCCGGTGGAATATGCGGAGGGTTGCTCTTGAATTGCAGGGAATGACCGTATTTTACAGTGTCCAACACCCATTGATCTGTTATTAGCTCCCATTCGTTGATGTAACATGATACTCTGCCCCCCAGAACGTTCCGATGCCCGTCATTGCTGGTCCTTACTCTGTTTATCCCTCGTCGACAAGTAACCTGCTCTCTTCTTGGGGGCCTGGCAGTCCTGGCGACGTTTAGCCGCTTGCGAAGCTCGCCTGTATCCCTGAGAGGAATATGCTGGCCTACCGAAGGGTCGGTCCCTCGATGAAAATCTGGAATTCCCCGATGCCCCTCTGAAGGGACGAAAAGACCAGAAACTCTGACCACTCTGGAGGGCCCCTCCGTACTGCACCTCCGGTCGGACGTTGGTGCATTTTAGCCATGCCTGCCGTCGGAGAACTACGCCGTTGTTCACCTGCTTAAACCCCGACTCTGCAAGGTCCACCGCGATGTTAATGGCGTGATTTGAAGCCTCCTCACCTTCCCTGACCAGCAACATAGCTGCTTTTCGATGTTCATCCGGAAGGTGTTCGAGTATGGGCGCCAACCGATGCCACATCTCCCTGTCGTATCTAGCAACTATGGCGAGAGAATAGGCCGCCTTCACTGTGGTAGCACCTACCGGCAGGACTTTTTTGCCGAACGCATCCTGGCGTCTAGCATCACTTTCTGGAAGGGTTGTACACTTGTGTTGAGCCCTTGCCTTTCTCGCCGCCGCCGATACCACAGAGTCGGCTGTTAGTTGTGAGGAAAGGCACTTGGGAGTAGAGTCCGGGGCTTTGAATTCTTTCTCTAGGCGACCCTTCATCGCTGGCTCTGAGAAAGGGTGACGCATGGTCTGAAGACCTTCCTTCCACACATGATCCAGGATGGGCACTGAAAACACAGACCTCCTCCTTTTACCCATGTGGTCGAAAAGAAAACAGTCCTTTTCTTCTTCTTGGGCCAGGCCAAAAAATTCCGTGAAAGCCCTGGCCATCATGTTGTGGAATGACCCGATATCGTCTGGGGGAGACGGCTGGGCTGGGCTCCTCGGGGTTTCCAATTCTGCATCGGACTCCCAGGTCGGATCCCTGCAGGGGGAAAGGGAGACCACCGACGACGCTCTGCTGCCTGATTCCGAATCCAACAGTTCCCCTTCCTCGCGGCGTGGGGCAGAGAGATTTGCTTCCGGAGGCTCTGCCGCGGGGGTTGAAGGTGGAGGGCGGCGAGACGGGCCCGGGTCGTCGTCGTCCGACCTGGCCGGAGTTGTTCGGGGCAGTCTGTCATCCAGTGTCTTCAGCAGCGTTTGCAGCGTGGACAAAACCTCCAATGATAAAAACGATTGTGGATTGAGCAGGGGGGTAGAACCTGGAATGCTCCTGGGGAAAGGTGTGGTAACTTGTAACCCCAGGTCTGCAGGGGCAGCTATCCTTTCACCCTCGTCTCCCGAGGACACCGACAAAGCCTCCTGCTGTAGAAGTGTGTCCGGCAAAATTGGGTCGTAGACCTCTGGACACCAGGCCTCTTGCGGGATATCCGTCGACGAAGCAATAGTCGGCCCCGTCATCGACGTCGTCGTCGCCTGCAATCCAGGAACGGTTGATGTCAACTGTGTCAGCGGCAGAGAAGTAGTTGACGACTGCCCAACCGTCGACGACGGTGGTGGTCGCAGAGGCTTATGCGTTGCTCCTGCCTTTTCTGAACTCGACCTGCGTTTCTCTGTCTCTCGACTCAAGGTCGATCTATGACGATCGCCGGAGGATTTAGATTTTTCTTTGACTTTCCTCGCTGAAGATGAGGACGAAGAGGCCTTCTTCGAAGAAGAGTCCCTGGAATGGCCTATCGACGATTCCTTGTCCACCGGTCGCAATTTCTTTACCGGGGGTTCCGATGACGATGAGCGGTGCGGGGCCCCTGAAGATTTTGACACCGAGGCCGCGCTGCATGTGGAGCCCACTTCCGAAGGCGGGTATGTCCCCGCTCCGTCGTTCAACCATGCGACAAGTCTGCGACTCCGATCCTTAAGAGTTTTCTGGGAGAAGCCCTTACATATGTCGCACAGTAAATGCAGTCCATATGTCCGTCCCCCTCGTAGACCTTCTTTAGTCCGCACGTAGCGCACAGGCGGAACAATGCTTTCCCCGACATTAGGAGAAAAAACCGCAACAGCACAACCTAACCAAGTAGAAAATACACAAGGTGTTCCCACTTTGGAGACGGTTGAAATCTGAAGGGAGCCGCGGGGGCGGGGCATTTATACCACTACGTCCTAGTGGGGCGTGCGTGCGCGGCCCAAAAGGACGTAGATAGGACACAAAAGTGTCGAACGTTTTCCTACGGGAAAAGGCTTTATAAGCTTACCAAGGGTTCCCAGCCTGTTGACGGGGAATATTCTAAGCATGTGAATCCATGAAAGATCCAATGCTGGAGAATTGGAGTTATTGTTATGTTGCCCATCACATGGGACGATCTCCTGCATGCTAAACCACTTTTCCCGGAATATAACCTCAGATTGCCTGTACTTTCATACAATTTGTAGCAATGGGATAGAGCATCACTTACAATGGTTTCATCCAGATGGACCAGTCAGCCTTGAGACTGGTCAGTGGAAGGTGTAATAGGGGTTCTCATTTTATGGTTTTCGTGGTTCGATTTTAAGAAATTATTTGATTAAGGACAATTATACTAATATCAACGAGAATGAGGAATTGGAGTGAAAATGTTTTCTTTTGTTAGAAATGTTTTTTCCGATATCAGTTATTTCTGGAACCATGATAGAGGACAACAATTGTGGACTTCCTAGTGCATGCCAGCCAGCCTTGAACTTTGGCTTAACACGACATGTGCCCTCTTCTTCCACATAACGTATTTCATATTATGTTTCTTCTGTCCTCAAACAATGTATAAATACAGTTTCACCCTATGATCTGTAAAGTTTGATGAATTTACTCTGCCAGAATGAGAGGTTTGCATTCTAAAAGGAATCTCTTTGTGGTCAGATCCAGTGTCACTGGTTGCTGAAATGTAGGACTGGCTACAAAACTTATAGTTTATAGTGCAAACTGTTCACAGTTGAAATACTGGCCGTGCAGTAATTTTTGCACACTCGCAGTGTTAACTGCCGCCTGGCCACCCTTTTGTGCCCAAAGAGCCATTGTGCTTCCTACAATTGTATAGCATGCCATCTCCTCCACCATGGTCGCCGTTGCAACAATAGGCACTGGAGTGCCTATCCCACACGACTTTCCTCTGCTGTGATTGGGCCCAGCAAACTTCTTAGGCCCACTCAGTGGAGCCAGCAGGTGGGAGCTTGCATCCCACCCAAGGCCCACTCTTAAGGCCCCTGCGTGTGCCTGTTCGGGCCTGGGAGAGCGCACAGGGAATACCAGCCCCTCCTCCCCCGCAACATCTCATGTTCAGGACCTATTGGCTCCATGGAACAGCCACCCTGTATGCTGCCTACTCCACTACAAACTTGTGCTCTGGTACTTTATTCTTCAACCAGGAATACTTGTGAGCTTTGTCCTGAACATTATGCATTTAACTAACTCGTACAGCTGTCTCAACCAGGTTGTACCTTTTTTTATTCTGCCTCATTCTTAATTCTTAACCAAATCCTCTGTCCTGATAAATTACTGTGTATGTTTTCATCCTCATTTTGCATTGCATTTCTGTGCCTTTTGGAAAGTCAAATCCTGGTGTATTTCTAACATCTCTGCACCCCATTTTGGATTTCATTTCTGTGCCTTTGGAAATTCAAATCCGGGTTTGTTTTAAACATCTCTGCATTCCATTTTCGATACTAAATTGCTTCCATTGCACCAGTTCTTGCTTCTCTGGCTACGAGGCTGCCTGTTGAGTCTGTGCTGTGCAATCCTTCCTCTATCTTCAATCCTATCCTCTGCCACACCTATGGCACTCACCATCTCCCCTATTCCAACTGCTATACTATCACCTATGCATCCCCTCTAACAAAGTCTGGAAGAAAAAAGCTTGAAAAAGATATCCTAACTGCTAACCCTGGCATACCAATCGCAGACACCTATGTCAGTGCAACCTACAGACAGACTTTTACTGATATCCTCTTTTCTGTCCCCTGTCCAGATCTATGGACTCTTCATCTTATCTCTCTCCTCTTACATCTTCACCCATTAATGTTGACAGTAGATGGGAAGTACTCTTGGCGGGCTTCTAATCAGACAGGTGTATCAATAATGTCTATCACAATGGCACTATCATGGCTTAGGGTCCTCAACCCAACCTCCTCTTCCTCTTTGATTGGTGCTTGCCGTCCCTCGTCAACTTCCTTTCCACACCTGATACTACTCCTCCTTTCTCTGTCCGCCCTCCTCTGACTGGTGTACCACGCCTCTGCACCCCTCCGTGGAAAACCTTTGAAGGCAGTGACCTCTTGCATCTAGCCAGGCATAATGCTCGTTCTTGCCATCAAACACTCTGCTGACATCTGCCTCCTCATTGAAGACCTGACCTCAATATCCTCGCTCTTACAGAGACATGGTTTAATGCCAGCTCAGCCACTGCTTTTTACTCCCTTCTCCCTGATGGCTATAAAATTATCTCCAAGCCTTGCCCTAACCGTGCTGGTGGTGGGGTTGCCCTCATCTTCCCTGAGTGTGTCCCTTCTTCCCTCATACCCACCCAGCCTTACTCTTCCTTCGCGAGCCTGGTTTACAAGCTGGTCATCTCTCCCACTTCCTCCTGATCATTGCCACTATTTACAGGTCACCTGGCTCTACCACCCTATTCCTCTCTGAATGGGCCTATTTCTCCTTCTTTCTCCTTACAACAACCTCTAAACTCCTTCTCCTGGGTGACTTCAATATCCAACTTGACTCGTCAATCATGGCATCCACTCTTTCGTGCACCTCGCTCTCCCTCTCCATTCTCCCCTCCGGCCCTCCCCACTCGGCTGGACACACTATTGATGCCTTCATCCACACTCATATTTTGCTCTCCTCCCCTCTCAGCACCCCACTTCTCCTGGTCAGACCATTCTCACTTCTCCTCTCACCTGGGACCTCCCTGCCGCCTGACTACACCTCTCCTAGCCCTGCCAACCTCATTCACGAACATCTGCCAGATGAAACTAGTGTCATCTGCTGCCTTCACATCTACCTTCACACCCCCTCTCTCCACTGCAAACTACCTCTGACTCTGCTCTCAGCAACCTCCATCTTGCCATCACTAATATTCTTGACACTCTTGCCCTAGTCATGAGGATCTGCCTGAAACGTGCCTCCAAGCGCAACACACGATACAATTCCGAACTTGCTGCCCAGAAACGGAACTTGCTGCCCAGAAACGCAAGTGCAGAGCTGCGGAATGGAAGTGGCAGACCTCTGGCTCACCCTCTAACAAACTGGCCTGTTCCAAAAAAAGTGCACACATCCAGGCTCGCGTCTCTGGTGCATCCAACAACACGGCTGAACTCTCTAAAATCTTAAAGGAACTAGCCAACGCTTCTGCAGTCTCCACCTCACCTCTTCCCTCCCAGGCCCTCTGTAATGCACTGGCCACACACTTCACTGCAAAAACTCAGGACATCCTGAGCACCCTCAATTCCCCCCCCCCTTACCTACCATCCCCCTTCTGCCTGCCTCTCCTCCTCCTCCTCCTCTCTCCCATCACAACTGATCAGGTCACCAGATTAGTCCACTCTATGAAGGTCTCCTTCAAACAGGTCTCCCCCGTTCCTCCAGAACCATGAAGGACAATATGTGCTATCTTGCCCCTGTACTTGCCGATTTCTGCAACCACTCTTTTCCTACTGGATCTTTCCCCTCTTCCCTCAAGCACTCCCATGTGTGCCCTCTCCTGAAAAAACCTTCTGCAGACCCGTCTTGTCCGGCTAACTACCGCCCCATCTGTATCACCCCATTCCTTGGGAAACACTTGGAGGAGCTGGTCTTCCCCAACTGACCCAGCACAGTGAACTTGTTGGTTGCCTACACAACCTTCAATCTGGATTCCTAGCATCCAGAGGCACAAAACTGCTCTTCTGAACACCCGTGAAGAACTGATTGCATCTCTTGATTCTAATTCTCCAGCTGTTCTCATTCTACTTGATCTATCCTCTGCATTTGACACGGTCAACCACTCCATCCTCATAAAACAGCTCCATTACACGCTAGGTATCTCAGAGCGGGCACTGGACTGGCTGACCTCCTTCCTCAATGATCGTCCATCCCAGGTTATCCTGGGTTCTTTCTCCTCCCCGACCTCCATTTCCACCTGTGGCGTCCCCCAGGGCTCCAATATTTCTCCCTGGCTCTTCAACATCTATCCTGCTCCGCTTGCACACCTGATTTCCACCTTCTCCTCTAACTTCCAGTGTTATGCAGATGACACACAACTCTTCTTAAAACTACTTCCCTCAGATCCTCTCCTTACTTCCTCCATCATTCCAGAATGCCTATCTGCCATTGAGTCATGGTGTGCCGCCAATGATCGCTGCCTCAATGTCAGCAAGACTGAGATCCTTCCCATTGGGACTCCTGCTCCCGCTTTCTTCGCCTCACTCTGGCCACTCTCCATGGGCTCTCCCCCTTCTCCTTCATCTGAAGCAAGAATCCTTGCAGTCATCTTGCCTCCTCTCTTTCCTTCCTCCCTCACATTCAGGACCCTGCCAAGAAGGCCCACTTTCAACGCCACCTCCACAAAGGAAACCTTCCCTTTCCTCACTTTCCCAAAGAAGTTCAATGTCTCTAGAGCTAAGGTCCTCTATAGGAAAGACTACTGCAATAGCCTCTTCCTTAATCTACCCTCTTCTTCTCTACAACCCCTCCATCTAATCCAGAATGGGGCTGCGAGAATTATCTTTGACCTCAAGCCCAGGGACTGCATTGCTCCAGTACTAAAATCTCTCCACTGTCTCCCAGTTGCTGCAAGGATCCAATTCAAATCCCTCTGCATCATCCATAAGGCTGTATGGGGACCACTATCTACAACTGCGTCTCACTAAATACTCTCCCTCCAGATCTTTACGTTCCTCCAGCACCAACTCTCTGTGTGCCAAGCGATTTGCTAAACAGTGAGCTGTTGGCCGATCTCTTTCCTCAGCTGGGTCCCTACAATGGAACAGACTCTCCCTTCCTCTTGAGCCAGATCTCCTCAAACTCCGGAAGCTCCTCAAGACCTTCCTTTTCACCTCCTCCTTAATCCCTCCCTCCTCTGCTAAAATCTCTTAGTTGCTGAGATTGGTGACTAGGGCCCTTATGTGTCCACCTGGGTTAGGCCTCCCACACCCAATCGCCTTCAGCCCATGCCTGCTCCCAACACTTGCCTTGGCACCCACTGGCCTGTGCTATCACAGGCCTGTGCTTACCTACTTATTGGCAGTTGATCACTCTCCCCAAGTCACTTAGCTGCTTACCCTCTAGCTTGCCCCAGGGGTCCTCCTAGCACTTACCCCCACATCCCTTCTCTCTGCACTTGCTGAATGCTCACAAAGCATGGTAGGACCTCTTCTATCTTTCATAGTTATATTTGCATTTTAATTCCCATGTTCCCTCCCAGCTGCCCTGTGGGCGCTTTGAAACACAGTTTACTTGATGTACAAGTGCCTTACAAATGCACAATACATAAAATAAATAAATAAAACACGGAAAGAGCAGAAGATGCCCGAAAGCGATGAGACCCATTTCTTAAAAACATAAAATCTTTCAGTTCAGTGGCAGAAAGAACAGTTGAAGAACCGCCCTGTAGGACTACAAACCTGTAACAGTGTCCTTTTGTTTGTTGCTTTACCGCAAGTTACATGTTTCAGAGGGTCCTCTAGTTGAAACGAATAGCTACTTACCCTAGCTTTTATGATAGTTGGACGTGGATCCAGGATTCCCTGCATCTTTCTAAGGGCTGGTACAACAAAGAGGTTGCAGGTGACAACTGCTGATACAGGGTTACCTGCAGGAAAACAGTAACTAGTTACCAACTGACTGAATCAACATGAATGCACTTTCTCCATCAGTTACCACTCTCAGAAGCGGATATCTGAACATAAGGACACAAAAAGGGGAACATTCGTAAAATAAAAGAAAATTAGAAAAAAAACCAACAACATTTTACAAAATAACTTTTGTTTATAACAGGTTCATCTGCAAAATGAATATGCTAGAAACAGCTTTGTTAAATTATTGCCCTTATACATTATTGCTGAAATGTTTTTATTATGTAATACAATTACTGCTTAGCACAGAATGCATCACAAGCTAAAGGCAAAACGATTTAACATTATTTTTTAAAAACAGACAAAATTGTAACACCCTCTCTACTGAGAATGAATACATTTAAAAACCCAATTCTGTGGGAAAAGCCAACCCAGGAGCATCTACAATCACGTTTCAGCCTTCAGTAACCGGGCCCTCACATTTCTGTCTATTTGTGGAAGACTTGGGGTTTCACCCTAATTTTAGAAGGGTAATGCAGATGGGGTTTCTTGCTCTCTGTGGCTAGAGAGAGAGAGAGAGAGACAGCTTCACCTCACTGATGAGGCCCAAAGAGGCAGACACGGGTACCTCAGTGGTGGGCGGTCTTTGAGGGCAGGAATAAACAGATCTGTAACTAGTTATTTCTCCTCTGGTAACGCACAATGGGCTAAAACATTTCATCGGTTAACAAAAAAAAAAGGCAAACCGTGGTAGCCTGTAGTCATTATTCTCGCCTTTGTAGTGCTGCAGCTCCTTCGAAGGTGATAACTTGGATTAACATGCGAGTGCTATGAATTCCATGAAAAGGATCTGCCACTCTCTTCCTCACTTTGGGAGTGGAGATCAGGACACATCATGTTCCTTGCTTTAAGACCATTAGAAATAATTGTTTGACTTGGTTGAATGACTAGCAAACAACCTACGACAAGGACATTTTAAACGTGTCAACATTAAAACACCCGAGAAGATAAAACTGTCCTAGCGGACTATGTTGTACAATGTCTTGCATGGATGCTCATGCTAATATGGACACAAGCATAGGAATGATCGATATCTCTGCACTTGCACAACATGGAGACAATAAATGTACATTTATCAGCTGGATAAATATTTCAAACAAACTACTTCTCTGCTTTGGTCGTTTCAGATTTAGAGAGGTTTTATAGGTAAACTTACATATGCCTCAGCATATGTCAGTCAGAAAAGCAAAACAACCTGTAGCTGTGAAAGAAAAGGCGGATTATCCAATAGTTAACCATATGACAGAGGCACATTAGATAACTAGTCCAAAGGTATGTTTATTATTTTGGTGTGAAAAGCATAAGCGTATACACAAAATGCCCAAACCATCAATTTATGCCCGCCCTTTTTTCACACTAACTTCTGCATATTTTATCCAATGCTAATCTGCAAATATTCCTGAAAATAGTAGAAATGATGGAGATTTATTCTGAATGGATGTTCACGATGACCTCCAGAAAAGTGAATGAGGAAGCCTGCCCAAGGTACATTCTTGTGGGTCTGCATATAAAACAAAGAATGCAATTTTTAACGATCCCAGAACATCTAAAAAAAAATTAACGAATTTTAGAAAACTATATATATGGGGTTGGGAATGGGAGTAGTAGTTTAGGGGTGGGGGAAGTATTACAAAAAAGGGGATGTTTTAGGGGGAACCCCGCCCCCAAAACATCGATAAAGAGTTTTTTAAAGAGGTTTTTTCCTTGTTCAAAATTCATTCTTTGTATTATCATGTGATAAAATCACATGTAACCCTTCTTGTGCTGTACAAAGACAGAACAAAAAAGTCCAAGTTTCCTTCTGAATCGAACACTGCCACCTATTTGCTCCTGTGGTTTCAGTCGGCGATCCATCTAAAGATCTAAAATTACTTTTTAAATGAAAACATTTTCCTCCGCTTTTCCAGCATGTTTTTAGTTCCTCCGTTAGGACCTGAACCCAGACAGTGCCTACAAATCAACACTGGAAATGTGTTTTATTTCCCTGCCCCCTTTCAAATGTATTTAACGTCAAGCTGAAGAGTGTTGGGCAGCGTTCCTTGTTTTTTGTGTAGCATTGTAGATTGTGCTACAATAACACTGAACCCAACATGGATTCAAAAGCCTTGATTCCCAATTAAAGAATTCCGTGGCACACATGAGTAATAAGAATAAACATAGGTGGTCTCTCTGCGCAAGCAAGCGACTGAACCAAGAAAGTTCCTATTAAGCATAGCGTCATTGTCAAGATCTACTAGTAGTATAGGTCAGCATTTTTTATGGTTCTATCCACACAACGAATTCACCCTGATAACATTTAATTACCGCAATATTGGTGCTCGTTTTGATCTGACATGCGCTTATACTTTGTTCTGGTCACAAAAGAAAAAAGTTGTTTACCGTAGTGACTACTTTACTCCTAGTCCTTAGTCCCCTTTCTTCCATATTGTATGTGCGCCCCGGCACGGGAAATGAACCAGATCCTTTTGCACCGCAAAGTATCTACCTACATTTTAAATTTTATTTTAGGTGCGAGAATAGGCGTGGGTGTGCACGCTGATTGTGCCCTACGTTAACACACATCAGTCCCCTGCAGTTGCTTTTGCTCTTACTAGAGGTGCTCTAATACTTTCAGGAGGTGACATGACCTGCACTTCGTAGGCTTCGACTTTAGATTACACCATCCATCTAGCAATCAATGCTTTAGAGGCTTGTATGCCTGGAGAAGCCCTGCCAAAGATTACAAAGAGAGCCTCGGTGTTTCTGAATGATTTGGAACTATCGCCCAATCTCCATCACTCCTTTCCTGGGCAAACTTCTGGAAAAGCTGGTCATCTCCCAGCTTAACCTTGATACTGAATCTGTCGGTAGTCTCCATGACCATCAGTCTGGCTTTAGAGCAGCCAGAATCACGGAAACTGCTCTCCTGAACATCTCTGAAGACCTTCTCTCCAACCTTGACTCCAACACCCCCTGTATACTCATCTTACTTGATCTCTCTTCTGCCTTTGACACTGTCAACCATGCCATCCTGCTCAACCGTCTCCAAGACAACCCGGGTATCACCGGTCAGGCCCTGGTGTGGCCGACTTCTTTCCTTTCTGATTGACCCACCCAGGTCCAACTTGGGTCCTTCCTCTCCTCTATCTCTACCTGTGGTGTTCCCCGGGGGTCTAAACTCTCTCCTTGGCTGTTCAACCAATACCTGGCACTTCTTGCCTACCGCATTGCCGCTCTTTGCCCCAACTTTCAGTGCTATGCAGATGACACTCAACTAATTTTCAGGCTACTTTCAGCCACCTCTTCTCCTCTCATCTCTGACTGTCTTTCTGCTATCCAGGAGTGGTGTGCCGCCAATGATCTCTGCCTTAATGCCAGAAAGACAGATTCTCATCATTGGCACACCCACTCCCTCCTTTCCGGTCACTCTCTGGCCGGCCTCTCTTGGCCCTCTTCCTGCTCCCACCTGTAAGGCTAAAAACCTCGGGGTCATCTTCGACTCCGCACTCTCCTTCTCTCCTCACATCTCTGACGTCTCTAAGAAGTCACACTACCAGCTGCACCTCCTTAGAGGTATTCTTCCTTTCCTCTCCTTCCCCCAGAAGCTCACCGTCTCCAGAGCTCTGGTTCTCTCTAGGCTGGACTATTGCAACATCCACTTTTCTAAATCTGCATGCTTCTACTCTCTGCCCTCTGCAACTCATCCAGAACAGGACTGCGAGACTTGTCCTTGGCCTCAAGCCCAGGGATCGTATCTCTCCAGGAATGAAATCTCTACACTGGCTCCCAGTGGCGGCGAGGATCAAGTACAAAACCCTCTGCATTGTCCACAAGGCCTTCTGGGGCCTGGGGCTCAATACCTTCAACTCTCTCTTCCTAAATATCTTCCTTCTCGAGCTCTTCGCTCATCTGCCTCCAACTTCCTCAGTGTCGATCGCTTCTCCAAGCAACAAGTTGGTGGTAGAGCTCTTTCTTCGGGTGGGGCCTCCCTGTGGAACAGCCTCCTTGAAACTTGTGGAGCACCATCTCTGGTTCCAGAAGCACCTCAAAACCTTCCTCTTTGCTTCTGCTTTTTCTCCGCCTCTCCTCTGCTGAACTCTTGACTATAACTTAAACTGTACTGGTTACCTGGCCACCCTCTGGACTGTTTTCTGTATCCCTACAGTCCCCCACCAGCACTTTACACCCGATGTCTGTACTTACCCTTGCACTTGTCATCAGCTGGGCGTACGCTTGATTTATTGCTTTTATTTATTCTATCTATCCCATGAACTGCACTGTCCCCTCCACACTACCCCCGCACTTTGCTCCTTCCCCCTCCCCTTGCGCGATCTGAATGACACCTTACCTAGTAAGATCGTTGTCTGTCTTCCCTCTGTTCCCCTTCCCTCATCGCGCCTTGAAATACTTGTGTATAGGCACGTTATAAATGCCATATCATATCATAACTGCTTAAATAGAACTTTAATGTTTCTCTGGTGTCTAGGCAGTGCAAAACCTTGTCAGCATATGACTGCAGGTTAGAAAGGAATGTGGGTGATACAATCTCTTAGTTTATATGAAATTCAGAAACCTTATGTTAAAAGGTTGGCTGAGTGCTTAAAATCACCATGTTGTGTGGAATGTTGTGTATGGTTCAGATGCTGCTATCGATTGAATTTCACTAACCCTTCTTGCTGATGTTAATGCCACTAAAAGAACGGACTTTAGAGACACAAATGTTGTGTAATGTCTGTAGAGGCCATAGGCTCGAATGGTTTATAATCTTGTCAACCCTTCCAGGTGCCTTTCGACGACAGGATTAGCTGAAGAGAGAATAATCTTGTCTAAATTCCTTTAAGCTCCTATGGAAGCTAGATATGCCCTGAACGCTTCTATCTGTACACCTGAATGCATTAGACAAGTTAAAAATAATAAATTATAAGCAAACAATTCTCGGGGGTCAATACCATTCTGTTGAGACCAGTGGCAAAACCTTGGCCACTTGCTCCTATACTGGGACCTAGTGGAGTCCTTTCTAGCCTTCTGAATAACGTCCATATTGTCTTCAGACAACTTTAGATGTGCTAGCTTTTCAGACACCAAGTTGCTAGGACCATCGCCTGTGGGTTTGCATGAAGCACTGTGCCTCCTTGTTGGGACAGCATCCAGTCAGATAATAACAGTTTCAAAGGTCCCTGATGAGCCATTCTTTTGAGGTCTGAATACCATGCTCTGCATTTGGTGATTACCTTCTGCATGAGACGGGTTGGAGGGAATGCTTAACAGTTCATTTCCGACCAATCTATCTGAAAGGCGCCTCCCTTCGAATTCTCTCCCGGGCCCTGCCAAGATGCAAACCTGTTGTATTAGGTATTGCTACTCGTCACAAAGAGGTCTATGTCTGGGGGACCCCACATTAAGAACAATTCCTGAAGAATGCAGATCACCATTTCCCATTCGTAAAAGCTCACTCTGAGTCTACTGAGCCTGCCTGCTTCTGCATTGTTCTGACCAGATAAATGAGCTGCTTGAAGCCATAATCCATTTCCTAGTGCCCTCTGCCATAACCAGAGGGCTAGCTTGCGTATGGACAGGTATTTAGCCCCACCCTGCTTGTTTAAGTAAAGCATTGAGGTTATACTGCCTGTGAGTATTAGCACCACCTTGTTCTGTTTCATGGGAACGTGAAGGACTTTAATGCTAGAAGTATTGCCTTCAACTCCAGATAGTTGATATGTCTCTCCTTGTCGCTTGGGGTCCACAACATGTGTATTGTTTGAGGCCCTAGAGTTGTACCCCATTCCTCTAGAGAAGAGTCCCATATTGTTATTGGTGCATGTGGTAAGGGTGAAAAGGAGCTCCAGTCAACAAGTTGGAGTCTGTTTTCCACCACAGGAGATCTTCCTTGAGAACTGCAGGCATAGTTACTCTGTCCGATTGGGAACCTGTTTCCTGATGCCAAGACGCTGCTAAATGAAGCTGCAGCCTCCTCATTTTGAGCCTTGCTAGTGGTACTGATAGAATGCAAGTAGCAAGGAGACCCAACAGGTGTTGATACCACCACAGTGTTGTATAGTTCTTTGCTACAAAGTGCTTCCCTGCTGCCAATATATCTTTCCTCCTCTCAAGAGTGGGGAATATTCAGGCCTGAGCGGTGTCCCACTGGAACCCAATGAAGGTAATCCTCTGAGTGGGGGTTAGCTCTGACTTCTTGGTGTTGATTGAGAAAGCCAAGTTAAAAAGTATGTTGATTAGGGCTTGTAGGGCCCGTGTTACTTCTTGTGGAGACTCCGCCCCTGATGAGGTAATCGTTGAGATAAGGGTAGACATGCTGACCGCTGTTCCTCAACAAATTGGCGTTCATAATTTGGGAGGACTTTGTATTGGAAATGTTTCCCCATAATCAAAAATCTGAGGTATTGTTGATGGGGATGCCAAACTGGTATATGCAACTAAGTGTCCTTCAGGTTCAAGTCACATAGCCTGCCTCCCGCGCAGAGGGACTCGGACGTGGGTCACCATCTTACATTTTTCTAGAAGTAAATAAAGGTTGAGTAAAGTTTGGTGTGACAACTCTCCAGCCTGCCTGGTTCTTCTTGTGCATAGCGAAGATTGTGGAATAAAACCTCTGCCCCCGTCTTGCACAGGGACACTTTATCTAACGCATGAGATTCTATCAAGTTCTCCACTTCTTTGATAAGTGATGAAAATCCTATCCGAATTAGCAGGAGGGATGCTGGGAGAGGAAAAGAGACCGGGGGCTGAAAACCTTTGGAAACCACTGAAATTAACCAACAGTCTACAAAATGGTCACACCACTGTTCCTTGTGCCGAGTTACTCTGATACCTACAGGAGATTTTTGCACCCGGAAAACTATATCATTGTTTCTTTGGCTCTGATGCTGAGGAGAGATAGGGGGTGAGTAACACCCTTTAGGGTTAGTTCTCTGCTGCTTCTGTCTCTGTACTAGGCAATCTATCAGGCTGCCCAGTTCTTCTTTATTGGAAGCCTCTAAAAACCCCAAAAGATCTTGATTTGCCTTCTTATCTGGGTTGAGTCTGTGAAAATGACTTTAAAGCAGGCTTGGTAATGTGGAAATGCCGGTCTTACTAACAAATGGCTGACACTCTGTGTCTACACATGTATTCGCCTGTAGCTTGGTATGCATATTGTTTAGGCCTGGTAGTAATGTAATTTAATGTAATGTAATTTGTCATTTGAATAGTGCCTTGTCCCACTGGTATGGCCTCGATGCACTGTTTGAACACCCTTGGGGCACCGAAGTCCAAGTTATGGGAAATTCATCAGAGGAGTTTAGAATGCGTGTGCATTTTAGCCAATACGAAGGTCGGTAGGGGAGGCCAAGTCCCTGTTAGCTACCATTGTCGAGCTGGCATGTGGATGGGTGCTGTGAGGTAGTCTGGAGAGTATGCGAGTACAGAAGACTCATATGGAAATTCCGGTCTGCACTAGATGTATTGATTCATTATTGTTACGGATTGTGTATATCACTATGATTTTCTGTATCCCATTATGATATATGTACAGACTGGCATGCTCAGGTCACCCCAAACTGCTTCTCCCCATCTCTCTCTCCCCCACCCTCTCTCCCTCTTTTACTCCCGCTCTCTCTTCTCCTCCTCTCTCCCCACCCTGTGATGAATCCAGTGGAGTCATCACTGATTGCCGGCAGTGACCTCCTCTGATGTGGCTAGGGGACGGCAGCCACTACCCGATCCTGACTCGGGGGACGAGGGGGCAGCGGCTATATGAGGGAGGATCACATGGAGGAGACAACCTCTGGGGAGATCTAATGGCTTCATGGGGTGAGACATGGTATTCCCCCATTTCCCTTTGAATATAACCCTCCCATATCAAATCCCCTCATGGCCTATTGTCATAAATCTACTCATCCTCCTATGAAGAATAGGGAAGACCTTTCCCCCAGACCTATAGGCCAAACTTCCAACTTTGGTCTGCCTTGTGAAACTGATGAAACCACCTTCTCTAGTCCCTCTTTCAATCATCCAGGGCTGATTTACATCATCCAGGGCTGACTTACCATTGAGAATGTCTATCCAAGTTAGTCATGAATTCAGGTCCTTTCCCACAATAACCAAAATACTGGAACACGGAAGGGGGAATCGGGCAATGCAGAGGGAAGGAAGCCACAAGCCGAGCAAACGTTCTAGTTGTTGCCCACATACACCCGTGCGTGGGAAATTAAATGAGTAGAAGCAGAGAGTCGAGGTCTGCTGCTGGCGGAAGAGAGCGGTCTCTCTCCGTAAGGATCGAGAGACTGAAAGGCTGAGACCGGTGCGGTGGAGCCAGGCGGCTCACCGACAAAGGAGAGAAGCTTCTGCACGAGAAGGACGCGCTGCGTTAATACCAGGAGCCGGTGGTAGACTCCTGGGCTTTCGCGGTGACAGAGAGCAGCGCTTCACTTAACAGAGCATAGAATGAAGCAGACATGTCAAGTGGAAGCCACAAGAGACAGGAAAACCAAGAGGATGCAGTCGCGAGAAGGAAGCAGATGGAAACGCTTCTCTGGCAGAACACAGCAGAATCCAGGAAACACCAACAAGAGCCGGCGAGTCCTCCAAGAGACAGCGGGACACTGGGACACTGTGGCGGCTCAGCAGCCACACCGAATGCAAGAAATTGTAAATAAAGCCACAAACGAGAAAGAACAAAAGGATTTATTGTTAAAGGGGGAATTGAACTACGAGCAAAACCCTTACAAATATGTGAATGCATACAGTGCAAGTATAAGTGAAACCCAAATAGGATACTACTATACATTATCCAACAAAGTATATGTGCAACCATGGGAGAGGGTGGAGACCCTGTATGAACAGAAGACCTGGCAGGAGAGTATGCCAGGCAATTACGGTAACCAGTGATTTTGTTGCAGGAAAAACAGAGTACAAAATATTGAATTTGGTTAATAAAGAGGGCAACAAATAACCACTAGACATATAAATGTCGAAATACAGGTAGAAATGTAGAAGTACAGGTGTGAGTTTTAGTTGTATAAAAAAAGTTCAATTAGACTTTAGTATAAAATAGTCTAAAGGGGAGGGGGGAAAAAAGAGGGTTAACAGATAGAAGTGGTCAGAGCGGTTCGGAGGGTGTCCCCCCGTAAATGGTATTACTAAGACAAATGTAGGTAGAAAGTAAGATGGATTAATGAAATTACATTCAAAACCAGCAAAAACGTCAATTGAATTATTAAAAGGTCCACTAAAAGGCAGTCTCAGACTATAGAAACAGACTGCATGTAAATATAAGGCTTGATGGAAAAGGTACGCCGTTATATGATATGATATATGATGAGTTATTTAGAACGCGCTTAATACCCAGAGGTTTCTAAGCGTGGACCCAGGGATCAAACCTGTGGTGCTCTGTAACTTCTTCTTTCCAAGGCGAGCACGATGCCCCCGAGCTATCCTCCCCATGAATCTTAATGATTGTCAGAGCGTGACATGAGACTTTTTGAAGCTTACATAGAAGCACAAGCAGACAGTCGTGTTGTAGGCAGACCAAAAACAGATCTGGGGTGCAAGCTCAAATGTGCCAAACCTCCAGGCAATGAAAGATGTGACTCCTGTCTCTCTGATCTGCAGCCACTAGAGCCAACAACTTGGGGAAGACCACTTGGGCCGAGGAAGGGCTATGGCATAAACTTTAAACTGGCTATGAGCATTTCCAACCATGAACTTCAAGAACTTCCATGTGCTGATCCATTCTAAGCACATGAAGTAGGCTCCCTGATGATCCTGACACCAGCGAACATGAGCAGCACAGTCTTGCGTTTCACAGAGGGGAGGAAAGCGACCAAGGGCAGCCTGGTCACCCTCGGCTCCAGCAAGTTGATGTGTTCCTGAGATTCTGCGGGAGACCATAGTCTGCTCACCATCAGATCGGACAGGTGAGCACCCCAATGGTTAGAGACAAAACAACGCATGTCTCAGCAAGTTCTCCCATATGGCTCACAACAAAAGATCCTGAGCCACTTGATCCGAGACATGTAAAAGGTCTGACACATGGCCCTGAAAATGGGACCACTGGCAACAATTAAGCCACTGAAGTGATCTCATGCGCAGCCTGTCGTCTGGCACCATAAGGCTCCAGGAGGCCATGAGGTCCAGAAGGCGCAGGAAAACCGAGGTCAGGACTTGTTCCTGGGATTGAAGGGCATTGTGACAATCCGAAAGGGGTTTGCCACTCAGTTCTTGGGTGGGAAACCCCTGCCCAGGCGAGTGTCCAAAACTGCTCCGATAAATCGGAGGGACTGGGAAAGTGAAACCTGAGACTTTTTTAAGTTCAGGAAAAACCCAGACTGTACAATAGAGTACATGTGTGGAGAAGATGCTACAACACTAGATAAGGGGAGCGAGCTTGGACGAGCCAGTTACCCAGGTACGGAAAGACGAGAATGCCCTCCCTCTCCTGTGACGAGCCACCACCACTGGTAGCAGCTTGGAGAAATCCCTGGGCACCGAAGAAAGACAGAGTGGCAGGACTTTGAACTGGTAATGGTGTTGGCGCACCATGAACCTCAGGTACTTCCTGTGCTTTCCGATGGATTGGCACATGGAAGTATGCATTGTGACAAATCCACAGATTACCTCACTTCTCACCTGGGAGAGCCCCTTCCCATGAGGGGATGGGAGAACCCTATGGGATTAGTGACAACTTGGGGAGAATGTGTTATCCCCATAGCCCACATAAGCCGGACACACCTTCCCGAGTGTACTGATGTCCCTTTGCCATAGAAGCAAGGTACAAAGTACTGAGACGAGGAAAAGTGTGGACTTCTAAGGGATTCCTTATGTAATGAGACGAGGAAGAGACCAGCTCTAGTAAACAAAATCACCTCCTCATTCAGGCATAGATGGCTTCCCACGGCCTCTGCCTAAATGACGACAAAACTGAGATACTGATCCTGTGCTGCGACTCCTCCCTAAAAAAACTCAGAGCCAATTATCGCAATTTCAACATAGATGGTAATACAATCAAGGTGGCGACCGAGGTAAAAACACTAGGCTTTTACCTCGACTCCACTCCATCTCTCAAAAAACAAATCAATACCCTGGCATCCTCGACAGCGTACACCTGCAAATTAATCAGGACTTGCAGACCTTACCTCTCTAAAACTAACTGCATCACGCTAGCTAACGCACTAGTAATGTCGAAGCTGGACTATTGTAACGCCCTCTATGCAGGAGCTAATAAAACCATCATAAATAAAATGCAAATCCTTCAAAATAACGCTCTTAGAGCAGCCCTTCACATACCCCGTAGAGCACATATTTCCAACATCAGGAAAGACCACCACTGGCTAAAAATCAGCGACAGAGTCCTCCTCAAGACACTTTCTCTCACCCACAAAGGGCTTAACAACACAGCACCTCCCTACATCTCGGCCAGACTGACTAGAAAATTGTCCAGCCACTACACCAGAGCTACTAACCTCTTCTTGCTAGAAACCCCTAGATTTAGACGATCCAAAGCAGGCGGAGCAAGCTTCCCTGTCAGAGCTGCCCAGGCTTGGAATCCATTGCCTTCTGCATTAAGAGCAAACCTATCCTACTCCAGCTTCAGAAGCAAGGTACTGGCTCTGGTCCAACGACAACTAACCTTGTTGCACCTAACTGTCGTGATATTCCTGAAATCCGGTTCCATGACCACTCGGCCCTTACCTTCCTACCTCTCTGCATACATGTACCCTTAAACATTGTAAACTTGTTAGCTATCATCTCTACTGTTGTACTGACATATATGTATTGTCTTGGATATGTTTCCTATCGTCCATATGCATGTAACCTAAGCTTAAGTAACCTTGTACCTGCTGCGCCCGGCTACCCCTGGTTTTTGTGCGCATTATCAAATAATAAACTAAACTAAACCAAACCAACTGACTCACTTGGATTGCTCAACATCAGTACTGGTATGAGGAAGAAACACAGAAGTATATTCCTGTTGCGGAATCCAGAAGCAGGAGCTCCTTCTATAAGTGGGCTGCCGGAGCAGCTCAACCACCTATTGCCGACATCCTGACGCATTGAGGTAAGCCAGTGGGCTTATATTGCCGCATCCGATCGGTAATCCTACGTGCTACATTCCACCTTTCTGCTGCTACATCTGAATTGCACAATTTAGATTTATTCAACTGGCCGCTCCACGAGTGCAACATTTGCCGAAATCTGCATTTATCAAAGTTCTCTTCACTTACAAACCACAAGGTTTCCATGTCCCAAGATGGCCGCCTGAGGAAAATTTACACCTCTGCCTCAGCCCTGGCTCCTGTGTGGCACCCACCTTATATAATATATAATATAACATTCACAAAGCCACTCTTTGACCGCCTAGACAACCTGGATGTCATCTACACAAATTACGCAGATGACACTCAGGTACTCATACCCATCTCAGGAGACCATGACAATGACACAATCACCCTCAACGCCATCTTCCGTGCCATCCAAGACTGGATGGTGCAACACGTTCTTTGCTTGAACAATGATAAGACCGAGCTGCTCATCATCAGCTCCCAACTCAAAATCGCCAAACTCAATCCCCTATTCAAGTCCTTCATCATAGCTGGACACTCAAAGTCGCCACCGAAGTTAAAACGCTTGGCTTATACATAGACTCTGCACTAAACCTCAACAAACAAATAAATGCTACCACCTCAGCCACTGCATACACATGCAAACTCATTAGAACTTGCAGAAAATTCCTTTCACCTGGTAGTTGCCTCGGCATGGCCACATCACTAGTCCTCACGCGCCTGAACTACTGCAACGCCCTCTATGCAGGGACCTTGAAACAGAATATCAAAAAGCTACAGGTCTTATAAAACAACGCCCTCAGGGCTGTGCTCAACATCCCCATTTCAGCACACATCTCTGCCATTCGACACCAGCAACACTGGCTACCAGTACAGGAACGCATCATGCTCAAGTCACTCACCCTCACCCACAAATGTCTCCACCAGAGGGCACCCTCCTACCTTGCCAACAACTTCACACTAACAACGCTCCAGACCCACCTGAGCAACACATCAGCACCACCTTGACACCCCCAGATTCAAGCTACAAAAGGCCAGGGGTAGCAGTTTCCCCATGTTTGCCAGCAAACTTTGTAACTCTCTACCTCTCTCTCTCAGAGCACAAGACTCCTCCTGGATCTTCAAGAAACTATTTAAAACACACCTCTTCACCAACAGTTCAGCCCACCTCGACTTGGTTCTCGTCTAGGTTTATACCAACTGCACCCACATGTATCCGAAAGCTGTCCATGTTAATTGTCACTATCTGTCCAATTGTAAACCTTCTCACCTACTGTTCATGTTGTATATTCACTTTGCAACTACTGTAACTTTCACTTACTGTCTGTGTCCTGTATTTCCTGTGCAACAACTGTAACTCGCTTTTTTCACTTAAGAAAGCATCCGGATACCTTCGGGCTTGATGCGCTATATAAGCGTCAAAATAAATAAATAAATAAATAAAGAGCACCTATACTGAACTGTCTAGTTGTCAGAGGATTCCTATTGGCCGAGCTTTCATTACAAGAGAAGCGGGAATTCTAAAAGAAGCCCCTACCTGGAAGAACCGAGAGAGTCAATACTTCTATGACGGAAGCAACAGCAGGGTAAGAGAAAGATACCTGCCTGCAGTTACGTCACCAGAAATTCTGTTGTGGAAAGGCTGGAGGGGGAGATAGGAGGCGGAATACCCAGCTGAACGAGGAGGCTGGAGCAAACTAACCGCCTAGGCTGCGCAGCCTATCAGCAGGGAGCCACTGTGGAACCGCTGTAGTCTCTGGGACGATCAGAGGAAGCACGGAGGCCACAGGGAGCAGCTACAGAACTGGAAGGACCAGGAGACGCCGGAGAGAGGCATCGAAGTCTGTACGCAAACGCAAGACACCGGTAAGCACCCAGAAGCGGGTGGGGAGACTGAGACGGTTGTGGGGGAACCAAAAGAGAGAAACCTTTGCCAAAAGGGTCTGAGAACGAAAGGGGCAAATACAAAAAGGGTCTGGGACCCAATAGAGAGAGAGAGAGAAGCCAACACCATAAGGCTCTGGAACCTCAATGAGAGTAGGGCACCAATACAAAAAAGGGATTTGGGACCCACGATTAAGAAAGAAGCTAATAAGGAGAGTCTGAGACCCAACAAGAGGGAAGGCCTGGCAGTATAGTGAACCAGATGTAGCTCCTGAGGAACTGAGAAGGGTCTGGAACCCACAGCCAATTAACAATTGCCTCCAGGATCATTATCATCATAATAGTAGTCAGAGTACCTGGAAGGGCAGTGAACCAGGTAGACTGTGAACCCAGTGAACACTGGAGATCCTGAAGAGCACATTGATAAAGGCTAGGGGAAGAGAGACATACCCCTAGGTCCTATGAACACTGTAGAACCAGCCAAGAGAAGCCAGGAGAAGAAAACCACATATGCTGGCATTTTGAAAACCATTGCAAAACTAAAGAAAGGTCAGGGAGAGGGAATCCTCCCCCTAAAGCTTTGTAGATATTAGACATTAGACACTAGTTTATTGTGTTTTGCTGGAATACACTCAAAGAACCTTTTTGGGACTTTTGATTTACACTCCTCAAGAAGACCAATTTGGTTTGCTTCACCGAGAACTGAACTTCAAATTGTTGTCCAGTAGAAAGAGCCATTCTTCTGGACTAAGAAGACCACCCCTCTTTCTTAGTTACATTTATAGTGTAATGGATGGAATTAGGCTTTTTAAACTGGACGGTGGACACTCTGCTTTAGACTGACATCCTAACAATTTCCTTAGTATTAGCTGAGGCAGGGAACCCCCTCTTAGAACAAGGGTCAGATAGGGTTTTCTCTTTTATTTGCTCACCAATAAAAGTACACAGCCAAATACATGCCACCTGTGTGTCAAGACTCCTACTTCTACACCCTTACAGCATCTTGAAGGGCCAGTGATACCAACTATTCCTGCAGATCGAGGGCTTGCAGTAAGAGCTAGTGTGACCATCATCAACTTGTCCTTGAGCAGTGACAAGTTCAGCAGCAGCAGATCCAGAATGGGGCACCAACCCCTGTCCTCCTTCGGCACCAGGAAATAAGTCAGCTGGAGAAAAGGTAGGCAATATCCTTGTTGGTTGGATGACCTGTAAAGCCCAAGCGTTGGAAGTGGTCCTTGACCATTATGGGCTGAGCAATGAAAGCACCTCCACGCGCACCTCCCTCTGGTGTTTAGTGGTATAGTCACTGAGGTTTTAAGGCCTGGGGTGCGGCAGGGATGGCTGCTGCAATCGCACCATCCCAGAGTACCTCTACCTCTGCCTATCGGGGAAGCACCTTCCCAGCATTTTTCCTGGGGCCGACCAACCATGGACTCTTGGGGTATAGGTGGGGGAGGGACGAAATTCCCCTACCGTGGGATGTTGACTGCGTGGAGTGCTGTTGTACGGCAAGCTCCAAGAACTTAGCTGTTGCCTTTGATGAGTGAACCTTTGCTCCAAAGATATTTTGGTCATCAAAGGGCATATCCGACAGTTTGGCCTCCTCAACATAGGTTGCAAATCCTGACCTCCTCAGTCAAGAGTGGTGTCTGACCACAGTGCTCATGGCCATGGACCTGCCCACAAAATCCCCAGCATCCAGTCCACATCTGGTGGGTTCACATCCTTGTGACTATGAAAGCAAATTCCTTGGTCAATTACAAGATCCAGAAGTGTACACTGTCTTGGATAGAGACCTCACAGTAGATATAAAACAGAAACTTGAAGACCTGTTAGATGCCATGGACCATGAATGGATCAATCATAATACATTCACGTTCCTTCTGAATCAACAACCGCGAATACCCAACTTATACACAATCACTAAGATTCACAAAGATGCTACAAATCCACCGGGCAGACCCATTGTGCCAGGTATGAATGGTATTCTGCAACCTCTGGGACAATACATGAACTTCTTTTTGCAACCACTCGTTCAGCAAACGAGCACATACATCAAGGATACCACTAATTTTCTTCAACTCCTCCAAAACGTGAACTGTGACACGGACTGTATCCTATTTACCATCGATGTAAAAAGCTTATGTACATCAATTCCCCATGATCAAGGACAAAAATCAGTTGAATGGATACTCTCCAACTTGCCAGAAATAGGGGCACATAAATCTTTCATACTTAAGTTAATTGCTGAAAATGTGTATTTTCAATTTAAGAACAAATTCTACTGCCAGATATCAGGAACAGCCATGGGGGCCACCATGGCTCCAACTTATGCCAATTGTTTTATGCATAAGTACGAAGCAGACAACGTACTGACAAGCCACAGTGGAGTCAGAAGATATGAATATGGACGAGGTTCATTGATGATATTTTCAGAATATGGATTGGAACAACCAGCCAATTAGAACATTTTGTAGAACATCTAAACTCAAAGCATACAATTCACCTATGCGTTATCCAATACAGAGACCCATTTCTTAGATGTACGCATAAAGTTTAAGACTACACTATACCGCAAACAAACCGACAGAAATAATTTATTACACCGTCTGAGTTTCCACCAACCGAATTTGATTAAGAACCTCCCATTCAGTCAACTATTGCGCATCAAAAGCATAGTCAGTGATCCGTCAAATTATCAGGAACAACAGACAGAAATGTGCAATAAATTTCTTGCACGAGGCTACACTCAAAGAGACATTAGTGACACAACAGAGAAGGTGGATCTATGGACATGTGAAACTTTGCTAGTGAACACCAGAAAGAAAGAGGCAGCTCCTAAACTGGTATTTGTTTCTAAATTCTCTCTACAAAGTCAACAAATCAAGAAGATTATTCAGAAAAACTGGTCAATACTGACGTGCGACACAAGGGCACAACACCTTTTTACTGAACCACCCACCTTTGCATACCAGCGCAGCAAGAATTTCTATGATGAATTGGTATTAACAAGACCACCAGAGAAACACCCTATCCGTGCCTACATCACCAACTGTAATTTCGTAACTAAAGGGAACACAATGATCATTCCCATACAGGCCAGCAGATTTAATTTAGGGATTACACAACATGCGATAGCTCTAATGTGATATACCTAATCAAATGTCCCTGTGGCCAACACCATGTGGGTAAATCTAAGAGAAAAGCCAAAACTCAGTGGAATGAACATCGCTCATGCATACGTAACAGAAAAGCCAAAACTCAGTGGAATGAACATTGCTCATGCATACGTAACACCAACCTCAACTCTGCAGTTGCAAGGCATTGGGCAGAAAAGAAACAACCTTTCACAAATTAGATTCCAGATGCTTGAGGTGGTGTGGACATCTGATTCCCATGAAGACATGAGCCTACTTTTAGACAAGAGAGAGACTTTCTGGATTGACAAATTGGATTGTCAAGCCCAGCAGGAATTAATGAAGAAATGAATTATGCCTGCTACATTAAAAAATACTGGTCTTAAGACCTAAACTCTCAGATATTCTTCTTAAAAACTTGGTGCGTGTATGGTTCTGTTTAATTTTTGATTTAATGTATCACACTAGAATAACAATGATGTCTAGCGATTACTATTATCTCTTGAGTTCATAGATCTGATCAGATGCCACAACGAGCTAACTTGTACCCTCATGCATCTTCAACTACACGTATTTTTCTGTACACTAGTCATGATGCATCCTTGTTGAATGTCGCTTAATCTCAAACTCTTCCCTCTAATACCACCTGGACCTTTGTTATTTAGCATAATTTTTCTTTTCCTCTTCCTTTTTATGTATTTGATTTTTAATATTTTGATTATTCACCTCAAGAGCATCTGTTACAGACGAGGTTTGTTTTTGCCAAATAGCTTTAAGATGTGGACTGGATGCTGGGGATTTTGTGGGCAGGTCCATGGCCATGAGCACTGTGGTCAGACACCACTCTTGGCTGAGGAGGTCAGGATTTGCAACCTATGTTGAGGAAGCCAAACTGTCGGATATGCCCTTTGATGACCAAAATATCTTTGGAGCAAAGGTTCACTCATCAAAGGCAACAGCTAAGTTCTTGGGGCTTGCCGTACAACAGCACTCCACGCAGTCAACATCCCACGGTAGGGGAATTTCGTCCCTCCCCCACCTATACCCCAAGGGTCCATGGTTGGTCGGCCCCAGGAAAAATGCTGGGAAGGTGCTTCCCCGATAGGCAGAGGTAGAGGTACTCTGGGATGGTGCGATTGCAGCAGCCATCCCTGCCGCACCCCAGTGACTATACCACTAAACACCAGAGGGAGGTGCGCGTGGAGGTGCTTTCATTGCTCAGCCCATAATGGTCAAGGACCACTTCCAACGCTTGGGCTTTACAGGTCATCCAACCAACAAGGATATTGCCTACCTTTTCTCCAGCTGACTTATTTCCTGGTGCCGAAGGAGGACAGGGGTTGGTGCCCCATTCTGGATCTGCTGCTGCTGAACTTTAGATTATGGTAACTACAGGCGTCATTGTCACCATAGACAGGTTCTCTACAATGTCAGCCAGAACTACATGAACTTTGGCGCTCATTAACGTAATTAGGATTCTTAATTCATTTGTTTAATTATCATAGTTTTCATTTATTCTCAATCAACACTCCTACATACTCCTCAGAACAGCATTTCTTTGCAATTATAACTTGGTGCAATTACTCACATCTGACTTTGTCCTTAATAGCTTATAGCACTATCAGCGTCCTGGTAACTGGGTACGTCACTTCAACTAGGGGTGGGTACTTCATGATGCCGTCGATATTCCTAGTAACTTTACCTGCTTTCACACATAGTTTGACACTTTATCACTATTGTATTATCCGCGATTAACATTACCTGTCAGGTACAGTCCCTTGTGTTTCATACGTCCCGATTTCGGTTCTCACAGAATTGGGACGTAAGGCGCCTGAGGCTCCTGCTCGTTGCGGTGAGCGGGCTACAGACGCGATTCGTCTTCCCTAATGGCAGAAACTACACGTTGACACAGTAAGCTAACTGCTCCCGATAGAACTCAAACCAACTATGCTTTACAGGCATTAGATTGTCATAGTCTTACACTCTTGCAATACATGTTCATTAAGATATGATAGAGATTTTAGCAGCATGCTTTATTCTCCTGCAGGACACTACTTTGTGAACTTTACATAGTCCATCACGCCATGCCCGCAGTGGGCCCACGTTGATAAAGGTACACATTCATGTTGTTAAGCAGTTCTCTCCTAATTACACCATCAAACGTTTATATTGATTGCTTATTTTGCTTTGTTCTTTTCTTTTCCACTTGGTTTATTGGTCTGACTATTGTACATTCAACTTCGAACGGTATGCTCAACGTTAATTTGGTATGTATTAATTTGTATATTGATATGATGATGCAGATACATGTTTATGTTTCAATTTAAAAACATGCTGCACTTGGGTTATGGAATGCTTTGATCGATGGGTTCTAATGATATTTAATTATGTTTATTATTTTGGACATGACAATGGCTTTAATTGAAAAAATAAGAGTGAAACCCTGATGAAGGAGACTCTGATCTCCGAAATGGATTGGAAAAGTAATATATAAAACTCTCTAGCTCACATTTGGAAACCTGAGCAGCTTGGTTCTTCCGATACAAGAATTACGTTCACACACTACAAAGTAACCTTGAATGATTGAGAGATACATTCTTACTGAATATATTTAAAGCATAACAGGAATATTGTTGAATAATTTTGAGCAATTTTCCACTAACCTACACTTACTCATAACTCTGTTGAGGACAGTGAGTGGCTGTTTGGTTGGGTGTGATACACCTACCTTTCTCTTGACAGGGTTCACCTCCTTGCTATCAGTAACTATGGACAGAAGCCACCCCTCATCTCTCCTTCTGGGAATTGCTCAGCCACATTGACTGCTGGCTAACCACCTCCTCCTTAACCCAAGTAAAACAGAAATCATGAACTGCAGCAAGACAGCTCTCTGCCCTCATCCCACCCCCTTGCCGCCCTCCATACGCCCTACTCATGCAGAATTCAACTCAGTAAAGAACCTAGGATGCACCATGAATGCCGATCTAACACTTTCACATCACATCAACGCTGTATCCTGATCGTGCCATCAACACCTCTACATTCAAAGACACATCCTACACTACCTCCCCTACGTCTCATGCCCCCACAGAGTAACAACTATCATGGTGATCACCCTCTGCAGACTAGACTATGTTAATTCCCTTTATCTGGGTGACCCTGCTTATCAACTCACAAAGCTCCAACCGGTCCAATGGGTCCAAAATGCTGCAGCTGCGCTCCTCCTTGCCCTCAGAGTGCACATAACTCCCTCCAGGTGCTCTACTGGTTACCTATTTTCCAAAGGGTTGCTTTTAAAGTCATGTACATCATGTACATCTCCCACCGTGCCCTCCGCCAGACAGGCCTGGAATTCCTTCAAAACAAACTTACCTGCTACCAACCCATCAGAAGTGTGAGATCAGGCTCAGGCCCTATTAAAAAAGCAATCCTCATCTGTCTTGCTCATAACTGGTTAGCATCTTCATGTATAAAGTCTTTGAAGACGGCTGTTTCAAAAGCGTGTGGTTCCAACTTTGTGGAGGAAGGCATAAAATCTTGCAGCACGCTCCAACTGTGTGGGTGCTGGACATAGACATCTGCCTCCCTCTCAGAGGTCTTAAAGACAGAGGCCTTCAGGGTAATAGGCATGTTGTAGCATGAAAAACTGAAGTATACTACTGGCGTTCCTGAAGTAGCTCACTAAATGTGTGTGAAAAAATAACAAACTATGGGGCGCTACAGTGGCTGAAGAAGTTTCCTAAGAGAGCCAGTGCTATGGAAGATATATTTAAGATGAGGAATCTGTGCTAGAAAAAAATCAATTAGAAATAGAATAATTATCATTCCAAAGGAATAGAACTACTGTAGCCTTTAAGTACACAATGAGATTTTGTAAAAGATATCAGGTTGCTTGATTCCAATTTTAACACATTTGCCAAAATAGAAATCTTTTCAAGTAATCTGCATCAGTCTCAAAAAGCCATTTTACATTGGATACCGATGCCTTCAATTTGGCAAAGGGCTGTGACCAATGAAATGACTTCAATGTATTGGAGAAACATTGCAATGTTTTTCTTTTACAAGAAACTCGCTAGGCAACTGCATCTTTCTGGATCATGAGAAGCTGGTAGATAAACAGAATTAAGAAGCTTAGCAACAGCAGCGATTTGCATGTTAACATTTCTAAAACAACTGAAGGAGAATGTTAAACTACAGCAGATACTTTTCGATTAAACATAACCTGTATGTGTGGCATGCTCAACATTTGGAAAAAAGAAAATCACCCTGGCACTGTTCTTAATCACAGATTCTTGAGACTGGAATGCACCAGATTTAGAACGCTACCTAGTTTATGACCTTCTACAAACACACATTTATGCGCGTACACACACATACATATCCCCTCGCGACCCCCCACAGGGTTATACAATATTTTCTGCTATAGACAGGCCCCTTAACATTGAACAGTGATTACTTACAGAAGGTGTTCAAAACTATTGTATGAAGTATCTTAAAGTAATGAAGCGTGTAGTGTAATCAGTTATAAAAACATCCTTTGGTTGTAATAGATGCAATTTACGAGATATTTCTATTCAGGGAAAACAGTTTACAGGCTTGAACCAGAACTTACCTGGTAGTGCAAATATTATTTTTCTCACACCATCTAAGTCCATTGTTGCAAAAGTCGTTGGCAAACTAAAAAAATAGAAACATATATGCATATAATTTATACACCCACAGTGGCAGTGCACGTCGTTTTTTGCTTCACAACCAGGGCTCATATTGAGCATTTGCTCAATTTAATTCAACTGAAAATGCACCAGAAGGGAGCAGGATAACCACAAAAGTCAAGAAAGTAATTTAACTTATTAAGTTCAATGGTTCTTCAAAATGCATCCCTTAAAAGAGATAACAGGGGTTAGGAAGCTAGTAAGTTATTTCTGATTTCACCCTTAAAGGCTAACATTCATTTTGTTAGTCATTCTTTTTCCTGCTAGTGCAGCTTTCCATTCAGCCCACAGCAGTGTTCTTTACGCATTCTATACTTTGCATGCATGTAAGAAAACACATTTGTCACCTTATCTTCCAGGTACCCCTTGAAAACGACCAAAATAATCCAATATGTTGTCAAATTCCTATGTACAATGTCTAATTTTGAGTATCGGTTAAAGATTGAGGGTTTTTCGAAGGATATCCTCCAATGAAACTAAACAACCAGATGTTCAGTGGGGCTTATTACGTTCTTAAAAAAACACTTTAAATATTGCATTATTTATTTGGGATTACATTTACTTTTGCCACTTTTTTGCTTTTAAGTACTGTTGTTAAGGGGAAGATGCACTCAAGAGTCAGGCATTGACACCTGTGAGGGTCTTTGGTTGGTTATGGCACTCGCAGTCCAGAACCAGCAGTGAACGAACAAGTTGCGTACCTTGCAGATTTACAACTGAATTGCAGGCAAATTCAGAATGAGGCCCAATGTCTTCTGCAGATGCATTACCATCGAATCATTCAGTCTGCAGGCTGGGTCCTCAGATAAATTAGAGTCAAGCTCCCCACAGTGTCGGCTACATCGGCAGTGCTGCAAGTGTGCCCATGTGTCCTCCACCGAAAGTGAGAGTGTACAGGGTATAAGTTGTGCGGCATGCCTAAGCCCAACGGTTCACTGGATGCTTTCCACTACAGGAAGATTTAGATAATTTCAAGGTGACTGAGGAGAGGAAGACAGGCAGATACGGAATATGCAAAGGAGTCCTTGCATTCATTAGAACCAACGTTACCCCTAAGGTAAGTAACGTGTTGTTCTACTAAGATACTAGCATTGCTGCAGATTAATTATTTTTGGAAGACTTTACTATAAGTACCTGACAAATTTGGAAGGAAGGGCCCTGGAAGCACCAGGAAGAACAGAAAAGTATGCATCTCAAACATAGATACATTGCACAACTTCCAAACAAGACCTCAGCCCTGGCATCCCACTCCAGAAAGTATCTTGCAAATGTGTGCAGGGATGACGATGTCGCTGCCCTGAAGATCTCCTGGATAGGAACCTCTCTCAGGAAAGTGGTTATGGCTGCACAAACCACTAGATGAATGTGCCACAATCTCCCCGTACAAGGTAAGCATCGACTTAACACAGAGACGAGGAAGAGAGACCCTGGGACAACACAGCCATCAGGTGAGAGCTTGCATGGCTGATGAAAGAAGGCCCTTGAATTTTAATTTATTTCTTTTATTGAGCATTTGTTAGGCGCTTATACAACTGAATAGTGCTTTAAAGCGCCACAAGTCTAAATGGGCAGGGAACAATAACAATGGCAAAACATTAAAATACAGTGATGGTCCTACTAGGCCTTGTGGCATTCGGAAGTGCAGTGAGTAGTGCAGGAGACAGGGAGGGAGTGGGGGGGAGGGCAGAGGAGTGAGCAAGTGCTGGTGGTGGGCCCGGGAGGGCAGTACTAATGGGAGCCAAGGAGGAGAGCCTTGGGCTAAGTGCTAGCGCAGGAAACTCCCAAAGGTGGGATGCAGAGCCACCAAGCAGGGGCCCACACAGGCAGTACAGTGGGGGCGGGTGGGTTCTGGTATCGACTGGGAAGAAGGGCCTGGAATCCTGTGAGTTTCATGAGGATCAGGCCACCAGTCACAGCGGCAGTTAGGTGATTAGCAGGGAAGGGGAAGAGGGAAAGAAGTAGAGAAGAGCAGCGTTTTAACAGTTTCTGGAATTTGAGGAGGTCTGGATCAAGTCTCAGAGAGGCACAGCTTCACCTCACTGATGAGGCCCAACAAGGCTGAAATACGTGTATGGGGTTGCTGTTGGTACTCTTGTTCAGAGAGGAATTGCCATAGCATTTCGGTGCTGGACAGCCCATGTGGGCGGGACAAAGACTGATATGCAAATAGATATTTCCGATCTGTAAAAGGTACAGTGAGCAAAAAGCGTGTGCTGCAAACTCTCATCTCAGAACAGGTTATCATGCCATGTTCTTTCTGGAGAGGAGCGCCTGCTACCTTTTTTGAAACTCAAGTCTGGGAGCGGCAGGGAGGCTGTTCCAAAGGGAGGAGTCAGCCAAGGAGAGACCTGCCGCCCACTCTCTACTTGGAGAAGTTTAAGAATAAGAGATTCTGCTAAAATTCTCTTAAACAATTCATGGTTCTAAACCCATTTAATAGGATATATAACAAAAACATTTTCTTCTTGTGATGTGCAAAAAGTACAAAGTATACATGTGCAAATACGCATATAAAAAATATATTTGCTGTTAAATTCATACCGCCTATCAGCAGTTGTTTTTAGACAATATATACCTATGAGCTGAAGATATATAGAAATCTTTTACACCACTATGGCAAAACTCAAGTGTTGGTATTCGGGAAGGAGTGTGGAGATGGACAAACTCCTCTACTCTCAATTAGTGAATCTCCCTTTTTTTTGTTTCGACAGAAATGTCATCTAGGTCCATCAGTGATGCCCTGCTCATGAAAAAACAAAGAGAGCAAAGGATTTGCCTACCATCACATTCTGCTCTTTGCCCAACCAGCTCAAATCTGATCTCAAATCTGCACTCACTTGGAGTCTGTCCTCCAAGAATCCAGTCTGATAGACCTCAATCTGAGTTTCCATCGGAGTCCCCTGATGCAAAGCAACACCCAGGAGGCAAGAAGAATGCAAGATGCCATCAGGTCGGCAGCTTCAAACACGCAGGCTGGAAAAGCAGGACTGTGGCCCAGCCTTTTGAAAACCCCAGAGTCAAAGCGAAAGTGAAAATGATAAACTATATAATGCACACGCAGGAAGGGCAGGTAGCGGCAAAAAAACACCAGCACCACACCGACAGCCACGGGTTACCAAATTTACCTCATTAGAGGACCCTCCATTAAAAACCATACAATATTAAAAAGGGGCTCAAATCAGCCAGTGCTGATGGAGTCAGAATGGCAATATTTGGAGCGAGTGGTGCACAGCAAAAGGACAGCACGAGAGAGGAGGAGGTTAGAGCTGGGGAAGAATAGTAGGAGAGATGCACAGCTGAAAGGTTGGTGATGGTGAAGGGAATAAAACCGGAGGCATGGAGAAGAAACATGCAGTGGAAAGATTGACGTTTGAAGAGAAAAACAACTAGGAGAGGAAGCAAGGTACAAGAAAACGTAGTTTGAGAAGGGAAATAACTAGAAGAAGTAAGGTACAAGGGAAAGAACTAGGAGGAGAAGAAATGCACAATAAAGGATGAGCTTAATGAGGAGGCAAAGACTTAAGGAAAATGCATAGTCATTGTGTTGGCAGGGGGTAACTGCCCACAACTTTGGGGGAGGGGTAGAGAGAGAGAGGGGTGGAAGATGAGAGAGAGAGAGAGATACAAGCCTTGTTGGGGGCTAGATACCCAGGTTCAAGTGGGGGTTGGGAGGGTGAGAGAAACCAGATGGTGTCCCCCTGACTAGTTCCCAGGGATTGGTCATCCAGGTGGCCAGGACATGGTCATCGCTATTGGATTCAGTTCCTGGGGGTGGACCAGTGAGGGAGGATCACCTGGATGAGGTGCAAGGGGAGTGGAAGTAGGACACTGATGGGTGAGATGTGGTATCCCTCTTCTTATAACACCTTTGCCCCATCCTAGCCTGGGTGGATATACAAATCATCTACCCCCCCTTTTCCGACTAACACTTTCGCACATCACGAAATATGACGGACAAACACCAGAGCTGTTTACCTGACGTGTCCCAGCACAAGGGTCAGGCAAAGTCAGGCAATTGACCAGAATCACAAACACCTGACGGCCCTTTCCCTTCCCCACAGGGATAAAAGGTGGAGCACGAGAGCACCATACGAGCAAGGCAGACCGCACAGCAAGACAGCTATCCAGGCACGGCAGTTCAAGAGGAGGAGAAACACGGCGCAAACCAAGAGGATGACAAGGAGAGAAGCAACCTTGTCCTTTCTGACCAAGGCCTGTGAGGCCTCCGCGGAAGGAATTGTAAGACCGCAAACAATAGCCCAAGTGTGTTGCAGCAGATGTCAATGGTACACTGAGCGTACCTACGCTGATAAGCAGGACAGAGTGAGATGCCTGCTACCGTGGTACCGGCCTTGACTCCCGATATGAAGAAAGCAAAGCGGTTTATCACAGCCGGTGAGTCGAGGGGGGAGGATTGATAAAGAAACCAAACTGTGTTGAAGAAAAGTAGCAAACGGCTGATTACACATTGTACAAAGAACTATTGATGTAAAAGGGGAATGCCAGCTGCAGATGAGCTAGCTGCCATGTGGGTGCTCACTCGAGAGACTCTGGGCGATTACCTGATAGTTGAAACTACTACCAGAAGGCCTTGGGAAAGGCGAGAAGAGGGTAAAGTGGTCATACAAGGGTCTAGTAAAATCCTGTGTACAGTCAGTCTTTGACCGTCAGATGATCGTGAAAAGGGGAAGTGAATCCCACATCGTAAGAAAGTAAAATGAATTGTGAGATTGACAGGAGTGAACCCGAAGGAGGGATGCCGATAGAAAGGGGCAAAGTCTAAAGTCACAAAGAACAGTGTGTTGACAAGAGTGAAACCGGAAGAGGGTTGTCCACCTTGAACTGTTTAAAAAGACAATAAGATTTGTGAATACGATAGAGGGGGATCCAAGGGTGAAAAAGCATCACCCAATATACAAGCAGAAAGGAACGTTTTTTGTTATTTTGAATACATCAGGCCCTCGAAGGCAAGAGACGTTTTACAGAGCAAGAGACTTGACCATCGAAGATCCCGAGGGCTGAAAAAGGAACTGTCGTCTCGTGCTGGGAAAGCTTGAGCGTGTGCTGTGCTACAGAGTCCCTCCTTGTCCCGTGCTCAAAATGTGGGGAATGGAGACCACGACTACCTCATCCTGACATATTATTTTTGAAGACTTTATTTCTCGTGAGCCCTATCCCACACACTTCTGTATTTAGCTTAAGGATTGGCAATAGGTTTTTCTTAGTATGGGCCTTTTGCTATAACAAGATGCCACCAGGTCTGCCTTATTTTTGATTTCATGGTTGTAGCTTGCTCCTATCTTAGATTTAGGTTTAGACCAGGCATTTTTCCACCCTACCTATACAGTTTAACACCCTTGAACTGTGATCACTTGTGTCCGTCTATTCTTGATACCATGCCTTTCATACAAGAGGCACAGCAATAACTCAAAACTGCATGTTGCACCCTTGGGTGGGGGAGGGGGTGGGGTGAAACTATGACTGCAGTCTGACCATCCACCTAGAACAAACAGGTAAGAAAAAGACTGTTCACCACTGACCCCAAGCCAAGAGTTGTGGTGTCCAGCCTTGTTCAATATACTGTGAGCCCAGGAAGGTTTGCTTGTGGTCTTGTGCAGAAGGGATGTGACCTAGCAGTTCAACTGGACTGCCCCTCTAGGGGTGAGGACCAAGCAAGCATGATTTGCATATGGTCTTTACCCTTCTATAAATGACATGGTAAGCTGTGAAACAATGGTCTGGATGGCCAGAACTATATGTTATGTTATGATCGATTGAAAACCTTCCATCCATCAGTCTTCTGTTTTGACTCCAGATTTAAATGTTAGACCACCAAGGAGTCCAATCGTCAATCTACACACAGAATAGACGGTAAGAAAAAATGAATGCATAGTGACTTGTCGGAAATGCCACTCCAGCAGCTACGTACAATAACTACAATGCGATGCATAAAGTGAGTTAGATGGAAGCAAAAGTAAGAAGACTCATTGAGAAGCCAGCAGCTACTAAGTAAGGTAGGAGTAGAGCCTCCACTCCACCCCGGTTACTATGGTCTTTTTCACTCTGTCTGGTCTGCTTGAGGCCCTCCCTGCGTCCTTCCCTAGTGCTCTGCCCTCCCCACCCCCTCTCCTCTTCTCTCCCCCCCCCCCTACTCTATGGTGCTCTCTGTCTCACCTATCTTTTCTAACTGCTTCTCTATTGACTATCCTGATCTCCTCACTAAATCTGGTAGGGAGAAGTTTAAAAAGGATATCCTAGTCTCCAACCCAGGCCTCTCAATTGCTGACACAAATATCAGTGCCTCCTCTAGGCAAACCCTCACCGACATCTTCTTTGTCATTCCCTCGCCAGACCGATGGACTCCTCATATGGTCTCTGTGCTTTCTCGTCTCTCTTCTTCTCTCATTAATGGTGGCACCCCGTGGGAGGCCCTCCTGCCCTCCTTCGACTCCTCTAAGGTGATCATTAATGTTCACCTGAATGGCACTGTATTGGTTCAAGGCACTCAGGTCCCTCCCTCCCTCCCTCCCTCCCTCCCTCCCTTCCTTCCTTCCTTCCTTCCTTCCTTCCTTCCTTCCTTCCTTCCTTCCTTCCTTCCTTCCTTCCTTCCTTCCTTCCTTCCTTCCTTCCTTCCTTCCTTCCTTCCTTCCTTCCTTCCTTCCTTCCTTCCTTCCTTCCTTCCTTCCTTCCTTCCTTCCTTCCTTCCTCTGCTGTCCCGGTCTCCACTCCATGGCTTCCTTGCCTCCCCCTGCTGTCTCCTCCTTGGCTACCTTGACCTCTCCTCCTCCTCCTCCTTCTGTCCCCAATCGGGCTTCTTCTACACCTCTGCAGGGCGTACCTCTGATTTGTACCCCTCCCCGGAAGTCTACCAAGGACAGCAACCTTCTCCATATTGCCACTATTAATTCTCGCTCAGCTGTCAAACACTCCTCTGACATTTGCTGCCTCCTGGAAGAACTTGACCTTGATGTCCTCAGTCTCACGAGACATGGTTCACAGCCAGCTCTGTCACGAGCTTTGACACTCTCCTCCCTGACGGCTACAAGATCCTCTCCGTTCCCAGGTCCAACCATTCTGGAGGGTGTAGCCCTGATCTTCCCAGAGTGGATTTGTGCCTCTGTCATTCCTACGCAGGCCTACTCCTCTTTCGAATGCCTCATCTGCAGGCTCTCTCACTCTCCTAGCCACTCCCTTACTGTGGCTACCATCTACCGGCCATCTGGTCACATCTACTCCTTCCTGTCTGGGTGGGCGGACCTCCCCTCTTCCCTCCTGGTCTCGACCACCTAATTCCTCTTTCTTGGAGACTTTAACATACACCTGGATACTTCCTGCCCTTCCTCTGGACTTTCTCGCGACCTCTGCGACTCTCTCTCTATCCTACTCTCTTGCACGACTCACTCTGCAAGGCACACTCTTGATGTTCTGATCTCTACATACCTTCCCCTCTCTATCCCTCTCACAACTCCTCTCTCCTGGAGTGATTACTTTCTCCTTTACTCCCAGCTCACTCTTTCCACCCCTCAGGCCAAGCCAACTCCAGCACTGCTTCCTACCTTCTCGGTTATCTGACCCATGAAGCACGTGTCAGTTGAGGCTTTCGCCACCACTTTCTCACCCCTCCCGCCCCCATCGGCTTCCTCACACCCTGACACGGCGCTCTCCATGCTCCACTCTGCTATATCCGATACCCTCAAAGCTCTTGCCACTGTCATGAGGATCCGCTTGAAGCCCAAAGCCAAGTGCAACTCCTGGTACGACTCAGACCTCGCCACCCTTAAACGCAAGTGCAGGGTGGCGGAGAGGAAATTGCGTGCTTCCGGTACATCCTGAGACAAACTGGCCTGCCGCCTGATCCAAAGGCAATACCGGCTCTCTGTCCACACCAAGAAGAGAGCCCACATCCAATACCGCGTCTATGCAGCATCTTACAACACAGCCAAACTCTTTAAAATCTGTAAGGAGCTGGCCAATCCTGCTGCAGTTTCTACCTCTCCTGTCCCCTCCCAGACCCATGCTTCTCATTTCATCTCTAAAACTCAGGACATCCTGTCCTCTTTCTCTTCCTCTCCCGCTACTCCCTGCTCCTCCCTTGGTCCCTCTTCGGCCACCTCTGCCTTTCCCCTGTTCTCCCCAGACAAGGTTTCTAGACAAGTCTAATCTATGAAAGTCTCATCAAAACAGGTTCTCCCTGTTCCTCCAAAACCATCAAGGGCCTCATTGACACCTTGGCCCGTGCTCTTGCTGACTTCTGCAACCATTCCTTTGCCACTGGAGTGTTCCCTTCTCTCCTGAAGCACTCCCTTGTGCACCCCCTTCTTAAGAAATCCTCGGCCGACCCGTCCTGCCCGGCCAACTATCGGCCAATCTCCATCACCCCTTTCCTGGGCAAACTCCTGGAAAAGCTGGCCATCTCCCAGCTTAACCTTCACACTGAATCGGTTGGTAGTCTACATGACCATCAGTCTGGCTTCAGAGCTGCCAGAAGCACGGAAACTGCTCTCCTGAACATCCGTGAAGACCTGCTCTCCAACCTCGATTCCAACACCAACTGTGTCCTCATCTTACTTTATCTCTCTTCTACCTTTGACACGGTCAACCATGCCAGCCTGCTCAACCGCCTCCGTGATAACCTGGGTATCACCGATCAGGCCCTGGCTTGGCTGACCTCCTTCCCCTCTGATCAACCCTCCCAGGTCCAACTTGGGTCCTTTTTCTCCTCTATCTCTACCTGTGGTATTCCCCAGGGGTCTAACCTCTTTCCTTGGCTGTTCAACCAATACCTGGTACTTCTTGCCCACCGCATTGCTGCCCTCTGCCCCAACTTCAGTGCTATGCGGATGACAGTCAACTGTAACGCTCACCTGGTATCCACAGGGACGTCACTCAGCCTGTTCTGACCTCTTACGACCTCAAACCCTTCCCTGGAGGCTATTCGACTGGAGACTGGGCCTGAAACACAGGATTGGTAGAGTTTAACTCCCTATTGTCTCTGTGTGCTTGAACCCCTTCTTCCCCGGGGTCCAACCCTTCCCTTTGATCCACAGCTCACCTCGTTTTCTTGGATAGTGTGCTTTCCGTCCTGCTTCCAGCACAGGGGCACGTTGATTGATGCGGGCTCGTTGCTACCTAGTTACTTCACTGGCAAGAGTCCGTCAGGTAAGTATAATGAGTCTTTTGAACAGTTCTCTAACTTCGTTTCTTTCCTTCCTTAGATGATGGCCGGCATCCGGGGATGGCGGCGTGCTGCCGAGATGAGTAGCGCTGAAGGTGAGTGAGAGCGCGATGCACCCCTTTCGTATTTGCATTGAACTGAGTTATTTTTCTGTGTCTGTTAGATGCCGCAACATTTCCAGCGTGGATGCCGGTTATGAAGAACAAATGCGGTGGGTAAGCGCGGTATGCAGCGCCTCTAGATGTTTCCACGCTAACCTGGAGTGTCTTTTCCCTCTTGCAGATGGATGAGAAGTTCCGGAGACAGAGTTCCCCCAGAGCGGCTGGGATTCAGGTAAGCGTTTGAAGCTCGTACAGTATTTAAAAATAAGCGAAGATTTGCAGAATGCTTACTAATGCCTTTTTTTCTGTTCTTTTCCCTTTTTCTTAGGATGCGGCGTGCCCGGATGGGAATGACACCGCCGAAGATGCCCGCAGAACAGAAGGAGCGATGAATGATGGGCAGAAGCGCCGCAAGGTAAGGCTGTTCCTAACGGTGTTCTTGTTCTTGCAGGAGCAGAGCGCAAAAGAAAGATGCAGGCCTACGGCAGACCGATCCAAACACAGTGAGCGTCACGCTGCAGGTGCAGAAAACGCAAAGCATGTTTCTCAGCCTGGGTGTGGCTTAAATAGTCTCTGGGTATCCCAGGTGTCTCTGGGCTGAACCACACCCAAAAGACTAGACCGCACATGCAGTTCTGGGAACCGAAATATGTGGGGGCATCCATCTTGTCTCCATCAATGCACTACAAGTCCAATCTCCAATGTTATCCTATGTGAGTGAGTCTGGTGCCACAAGCGCCAAGTCTGACCCCAAGTGGGTCTTTGGAGGGATGGAGAGGCCCTTGAGGGCCATGTAGGTGATCGTGGTCTGGCTCCAGCCGGGCATCTTGGAGGGCTGGGGACATGAGGGGCAGGAATCATGACATCAACTCATCTTCAGGCCCCCTTCTGCCACCTCTTCTCCTTCTCTCATCTCTGACTGACTGTCTGCTATCCAGGAGTGGTGCGCCGCCAATGATCTCTGCCTTAATGCCAGTAAGACTGAGATTCTCCTCATCGGCATACCCGCTCCCTCCTTTCCTGTCACTCTCTGGCCGGTCTCTCTAGGCCTCCTGCTCCCACCTGTGAGACTAAAAACCTTGGGGTCATCTTCGACTCCACACTCTCGTTCTCTCCTCACATTTCTGACGCCTCTTAGAAGTCACACTACCAGCTGCACCTCCTCAGAGGTATTCTTCCTTTCCTCTCCTTCCCCCAGAAGCTCACTGTCTCCAAAGCTCTGGTTCTCTCTGGGCTGGGCTACTGCAACAGCCTCTTTCTAAATCTGCCTGCTTCTACTCTCCGCCCTCTGCAACTCACCCAGAACAGGACTGCAAGACTTGTCCTTGGCCTCAAGCCCAGGGATCGTATGTCTCCAGGACTGAAATCTTTGCACTGGCTCCCAGTGGCAGCGAGGATTAAGTTCAAAACCCTCTTCATTGTCCACAAGGCCTTATGGGGCCTGAATACCTCCAAATCTCTCTTCCTAAATATCTTCCTTCCCGAGCTCTTCGCTCATCCGCTTCCAACTCCCTCAGGGTAAGTCGCTTCTCCAAGCAACGAGTTGGTGGTCGATCTCTTTCTTCGGATGGGGCCTCCCTCTGGAACAGCCTCCCTGAAACTTGAGGAGAATCATCTCCGGTTCCGTAAGCACCTCAAAACCTTCCTCTTTGCTTCTGCTTGGTATACTCCTCTCCCCTGCTGAACTCCTGGCTGTTACTGATACTGCACTGCTTCCCTGGCTACCCCAGATCTCGGGCCCAGGTCACCTCCCCCACTAGTTGCACACCTGCACTGCTTCCCTGGAAACCCCAGCGCTTGAGGACTGTTTTCAGTATTCCTACCAGCACTTGACACCTGATGTCTACACTTACCCCTTGCACCTGCCACTAGCTGGCCACACCTTTTACTTATTGCCTTATTTATTCTATTTAATTTATGGCCGATCACAAGTAACGCACTGCCCCCTCTGCACTTTTCCCCTTCCCCTGCACTTGCGCAATCTCAATGTCATCTGGCCTAGTAAGATTGTTGTCTGTCTTCCCTCTGTCCCCCCTCCCTTACCTCATTGCGCCTTGAAACACTTGTGTATAGGCGTGTTATAAATGCCATATCATATCAAGAACTTTGGAAGGATTTTATCTTGCTTCATGAAGGAAGACTTTCAGGAATTTTTGAGGATGGGGTTGCCCCACCTCTATCGAATAGGTTTGGAAAAGGCATTTGTTTGTATGCCCCTGAAATTTACAGAAGTATGAAATAAGATTTAGCCGACCTGAGCCAGAATTAACTAAGAAATATGATTGCATGCTCCACTAGATACAGGAATAAGTAATGGTGAACATTGGTTGGAGTCATATGCAGAAGTCTCCTGAAACGAAAGCTATTTCACTGAAAGTCATAAGATGTATTGAACAGTATTGGAACACTAACCACTATGCCAAACATGATGGCCCAAAGAGCACGTTAGATGTTGAGAATGTATCCGGCTCAAAAGAAGTGCACCCATATTTGATGATTCGAAGATCAAGGGAGAAAAACATAACATTCTTCATGGCATGAAGTCATCCAATTAAAGAACAGCTACAAACCATGCGCCAAGTAGACCATGATAAATGAAAATCTATCTTTAATACTTGCACAAACCTGCCACAGATAAAAAGGAATAAGAAAAAAGAATATTGTTGGATATCATGGGATGATCATGAATAAAGTAGATCGGGTTCACTTGGCGTGCATGCTGCTTAAGCACTGGTTGGATGAAGTAATGGGAATGTCATCTTTCATCAGCAGAGCTAGTCTTAAAAGGCAAAGCTCTATTGATGCGGATACCCAAGCAACACAAGATACTAGGACTCAATGGCTGGTTAATTTGTGCCTTGTAGTTGGGGATTTCTCTGTAGCTTACAACATGCTATACAAAAGCTAACAAACAAACATGGGAAATTCTAAATGTTGGGATGAGATTGGTTTTATTTAATCTCACTAATCGCTATAGGCAGCCGTATTCAATGTACAGTAGCAACCTTTAATCTTGTAAATGTTTTACCTTGGATTGCAGAGCTTGGTTTTTAAAAAAAGTCCTGGTTATTTTCTGTTTTTTACTTTTCTGAAATGTAACTATTCCTTGTACTCAAAGACACACAGTTAGCATTTTCTTTTTTCAAATAAAAACTGCACCATTAGTAGTCATTATACGTCATCTACTAGTACTTTACAGAAATACAGTTTGAAATGCATAAATGCCAAGAGACTGACAACATTATGGAGCTTTCATCAACCCATAACTGAGTTAGCACTCAGCAAAAATAACATATGTGCCCCTTACCCTGGCTTCATAAATACCCGGCCAAAGTGTATTTGCGCATGGAGGTCTATATCCAGCACCTGTTTAAGGTAGTCCTGTTAAATTACATGAAAAGAAAACAATATCATAACTATCAGGCAGACTTTAAACATGACAATTCTATTTTGTTCAAAAGTGGTACATTTCCATCTCTGTTAATAGGATCAAACCACTCAAAATAAACCAAACTGAACTGGTACATAAAAAGAGATAAACCCTTGCGCCCACTCTTATTCTACTCAAGAATACAAGAACATTTAAAGCAAATCAATTCTGTAGCGCACCTTTTCACCCATGGACACGCCCCCTGATGTGATGATGACGTCAGCACGACTTATACCTTCGTTCAAGGCATTTAGTAGGTCATCTGGGCTGCAGGAAAATAGGAAAAACATAGCAAAATATAAACACACTAGATCAATCTGACTAGTGAATTATGCAAATGCATTTATTTTTACATTGCTGCTCCGGCCAAGTCACCAATAAAAACCTAGAAAAGCTACTGCAGAGTTTTGCAACAACATAAACTGCCCAACCATGTAGGACACCACATAATGCCTTGCAAATGTAAATCGTTACCAAATTACATTTGTCACCTTACTGTGGGAGAAAAAATATATTTTCGGTCCAGATTGAATGGGATGCCAGAACATAGGTCAGGGTCACCAATATTCAGGTCAAAGTAACATCATTCTGAGTAATGTATTCCTAGGAGTTTCACATCTCCCCATGTACAACTAGTATTGCTTCAGAGCTACATTCCTGAGACCCATTAATACCACAACTGTTACATGTCTGTTTATGTTAGGATGATCTAGATAATGATAGGAGGTGTTGCTTAAAATGAAATCTATGTATATAAAACACATTTCTTTATGTACTAACTTGCAAATTGTTCAGCAAGAATTCGTCTGATTTTATTTAGCATCAACCCCACGATTCATATCCGAAGATCCCACATATATTCATGTTTGGACTGGCCAATGGGTCAAAAGAGCAATGCCTGAAAGTCCAGCCAGGAGGCCAGTGTTCTAGGAAATAGCGGGGCACTTTATTTTGTGCACAGTGCACCCTGTAGTTTTAACCAATATTACTAGCCAAATGTGCTTCAAAATACACCAACAAATATAAAAAACGTGCCACCAGGTACTATTCAAACAGTGGATCATGCAATCGGGAATGTGAAGCTTTTCTTGGGCTTTCCCTGACCCCTAAATAGCTAAATTGCCATTCCCTCTCGCAGTTTATAGTGCAGTCAACGCCCATTCGAAAATCTCTTAGCAGACCACTCAATTTATTCCAACAGGACAACCTGGCCAGGTGTCGACCTTCACCACAACCATCTTTCCTCGGTTCTATGTCTAAATCTGGCCAATTGAAGGCTGCATGCGAAAAACACAGCTTTTTTTAGGCCACCTTGGTGTGGCCGTCAAAGAGCAAGAAAATTGCTATTTATTTGTATCCCCCCCCACCCTCCTGCCTGCTCCCCACCCTCCACATGATCCGTGCCGGCAGGATTTTCTTTTAATTGGGGGAGCAAGGCATGGGGGTGGGGTGAGTTTACCCACAGAACCTCTTTCACTCCTTCTCCCTTCCTCACCACAAACATTGCATTCACCATAACCTAACACCAGGGCACCTTCCCTCTTCTGGTCTGCTACGAGGCTGGGCCTGTCAGCCCCTGTGCACAGAGACCTTTTTATGGGTGGGCAAACGGGGCACTTGCCCCGGGCCCCCACTCTTGGGGGAGACCCCCTACTGCCCAACTTGGGGACGTGTGTGGTGGCACTGCTTTGGAGGCTGGTCAGCACTTCATGCTATGTAACCAAGCCATGAGGCCAGAAAACATTCTGCGGTCTTTATTTCTTTCGCTCATTTACATCATCATTTAGACATTGAAAAGAACACATGCTTTGTGTGTGCATGCCTGCAGGCAAATTTGACACACAAAAACAAACCTTGGCATGTGTAGGCATGGGAAAGGCACTTGCCAGGCACTGTGTAGTGGTAATAACGGGCCATTGATGGTAGCAGGTGCAAAATGGTGCAAGTACCTGGGCATCCAATAGCAGCGCCTGGCAAATGCCTAATACGTATACACAAGCCAAAGCTGCTGGCTTTGCCAATGCTTGTTTTTAACAGGACTTCAGTGAAGGACATGCATAATGCTTATAAATCGAGTGGCTGAAGGCAGATGCGGTTGCCATTTTTATTACACCAGTAGCATGTTTATTACTCCAGTTAAGTCATTAAATCTCAGAAGACTGCTTTGAGAAAACACTGGGCGGTACTTCGGCTGCAAAGTTTGATGGTACAGCTTGATTAAAAGGAGCTAAAAGAGTTCTCATGAGGAGGTACTATGGTCGAGGTGGGGCAGGAACTGGGTGGGAATGGCCATAGGGATTAACACGACCATGGGCAGTCAATTGTTGGGCACATATTAAACAGCACCTACAAAGTTTGTGTCCCTCTTCATACACCATTGCTCCCTATCTGTACTCTAATGCAACGGTTTCGGCTTATAGGCGGTGCTAAAATGCCACCTAATATCTGAGGAGAGGGTCCCTGGAATGGCCCTCATGTCCCTTGTGCAAATGTCAACCCGGAGAATGAAGATGTCACTCGTTGTTCGGTTTAGCACCAACTGCCCCAATGTATCCTACATATTCCAAGAGATACTCGCTCAGACGACACTTAAATCCATATCCAGTTAATGGTTTCGAAGAGACAGGCAGCTAATCACTGGACAAGGTTGAGTGACGGTGAAGTCCAACCGTGATAACGTCACTAGTGACAACACGACATAGCCGCGTTAGTCATGAAGAAAATGTGCACTCCTGCACACAGATACGCAGACATACACAAAGAACATGCTTATACCTTCTGTAGATAGAGGACAGATACATTTACATACTGCCCAAAGCTTTCCTTTTGCCAAAAACAGAAGAGCAAGAGAACTAAATATACATGGACCAAGCTTGCAACCGCTTTAGTGCAACTAATTGTAAGGGGCTACGGGAACATGTAAGGAACCCATAGGGTTCTATCACGACTGAAAGGAAGTCATGGTGGCAACACTAAAGACAGACACAAGTGATCACGATTCAAGGGTGTTTATTTAAACAATATGCCAGTTGGAACAACGCCTAACCTAAACCTAAATCTAAGATGGGAACAAGTGTCGACCATCAAAATGAAAAATAAGGCAGTCCTCGTGGTGTATTGTCAAAGTAAAAAGGCCTATACTAACCAAAACCTATTGCCAAATCCTTACAACTAATTATAGAACGTGTGAGATAGAGATTTCAATAAAGGAAAAAGTGTTCACAAATAATAAGTTAGGATGTGATTGCCAGAGGTCTCCCTCCCCCACGTTTTCAGCACGGAACAAGGTGTGTCTCCTGAGCACAGCACACACTCGAGCTTTCCCAGCACAAGTCTACAGTTCCATTCCAGCCATCAGGTTCTTCGATGGTTAAGTCTCTTTTCAATAGGTCTCTCGCCTTCAAAGCCTCATGCTCTCCCCAAACAAACACAAAGTTCTGTTCTACAAACACTTGGGTGATGGCTTCACCCCTACGTCCCCCTCTTCTGGGCGTAGACCCCTCAGAAGTTGTATTAAACAAATTAACAAGACACTTCCTTTTCTCAGTGAACTTTGGGTGATAACTTCTCCCTCGGCCGGGCTCGGACCCCAGATGTCAAGGGGCACACTTCCCTTCCCCTTGTCTTGCAATACTTCTTGCTTTCACAAATCTTAATGTCTTTCTAAACAGTTTTTCGGGCTTTGCCCCCGGTTGTCTGCTTCCCTCTGCTGGTTTCACTTTCGCCGTATAGGGCTTAGCAGGTGACGCTAGCTTGTATTGCAGAAGGTGTTCTTCTGGTTACGGCTCGAGGAGGAATTTTATCTACAAGGCGACGCTGTAGGTACAGATTGACCATGTGAATTATTGGTTTCCCCTGTTAGGAGGCAGGAAAACGGCAGGGCTCCCTAAGGGACTTGCTAACTCTCCCTAGCCTATGCAGTAATTAGTGTTCTAAGGAAGTTGGGACGTGCTGCCCTTGCTTAGTTGGACTCCAGCTGATTCACTCACACCCACATTGACCACTCCCTTTCCACTCTCTCTCTTACTCTCTACTGTACTCCCCGTACCACTTCTTTTATCCCTCCAATCTTTCACTTCTGCTAGCTCTCGCCTCCACGCTTTGATGTTAACATTCATACCAACCTCTTATTTCTCTATGCCTAGTTTCTTCCTCTTCCAACTGCTACACCAGCTACACTTCTCCTCCAAACTCTCCACAAAACAACCTTTTTTTCACTACCTCAGTTGTGTCTCAAAGATGCCTTACACTAAATCTATCTTCACTAATTTCTAGTCATGATCATTCACAATGAAGTACCCTTTTTCTCAAAAAAACAATACTTCAGCTTCCCCACACAAAGCCTCCAAAATCGGCCACTCCTTCCTTCCTCGTGCTGGTCTCTTGGCCTTCCACTTCTAACTCCACTGACCTCGCCCAGTTAACCCTCCCTTCCCTTCCTGTTGGCCCCTTTTATAGCTCTCCTCTTCCCAGGATTGCGTTTCTGTCCCTAACCAATCATCATCTGTCCTTGCCCCCCTGGGACGTGTATGTGCATCAGAAAGTCTTAAAAGGGGCTTAAGCCCTGCCCCCTTCCCTCACGGGGCTTTGCAGTGAAGTTTGACAACCATGGTGGCACTGGGCAGGCAATGTTCCCCTCCGTGCACCCAGTCCCCATCGTTCAGAGAGGTTCAGGTCAGTATATAATGAGAGGTTACATCCCCAGCCGTTCTAGTTATTGGTGCTCTAGCGGTTTATACGATTTTGCAGGTGCAGGTACCTGCTCCTTTTTGCAGCTCTGCACTGCTGTCCAGATGACTGTCAGGTGAAACAGCGCTTTTCTGCCACCTCACCTCGATGCTTTGGTTGCCCTTATCAGTGTCGCTCTCAGTCCACTCAGGGTACCGGCTGGACCCAGCGTCCAAGGGGCAGTGGGCTTCCTTTGCAGCTCTTACTCCCAGCCACACTGTCAGGCTTCCTCTCTGTGGGCATTCATCTTCTTCGGCTGGTCTTCCTCTATGGGCTGGCAGTCACCACCAGTTAAGGGAGAGATTGATCTGCACTCAGGATTCCAGGTAAGGCTGGAACAACGAGGGTCTGCAAGTTAGCATACGGGAACAGTGGGTTTTAGGAGTTGGGGATCTTATGGTGGAACTTGCCCCATTCTCTTGCCAAGCCCGAATCCTCAGTATTGTCACACTCCTTTATTGACAATATGTTTGGTGCTGGTCTTCCCTGCAGCTAAGGAAGGCACTGCTAAATGCAAGCAGAAGCCACGAGTGCCTTGATTGAGGAAAGGAAAGTCTGCCATTACCACATCCCCAGCAATAAATGACACTGCTCAAGTTGTGCGAGTGCCTCAATAGCAGGAAGCTCACTGTATTGACCCTGATCATTTTCACCCCTAGGGACCTAGTATCAGCAATAGAGCATTGTAGGATAGCAGTGGACCAACAACACACAGGCGCAGAGCCACATACATAGGGTGGGACTTCGTCTGACCGCAAAACGGCTGACTGGCGATTTGAGGTCTTGGCATTTTGTGTGCTGGACTTACAGCTAAACCAAATTAACAATCTAGGCCTAAAAAATACAAGACATGCTGAAACAATGCTAAACTGGCCATAACCAATACCAAGCCTTGTTAGGGAAATATGAACACATAGGTCACATTCGTTTTACCAGATTCGGTGAAGGAACTGTATTTAATTGCATGTATTTTTTGAGGGGGAGGTGTCCGCGGTCAGGGCAGTTGTTCAAAAGGAATTTTGATGGTGGGTGGGTCAGGGGGATGGCAAAAAGGAGGCATGGGGGCTTGCCTCCCCATGAAATGTGGAGGAATGTTCCCTGCAACCAAATGTACCAGGCCTGTACAAAAGGGTCAGCAAACACAGGTCAAGCAGTAGTCATCAGGAAAAGGCAGAGATGGGAGTAGTCTCTTACCTGTGACTCCATTTCTCCAGCGTTGGTAACTTTCATGGATTCACATGCTTTGAATATTCCCCGTTGTCAGGCTGGAAAACCAAAATTACTTTGACTTAGTAATTTTCCGATGGAAAAAATGGACACCTTGAGTGTCCCACTGATGATGTTGTGGGTGCTCTTGGCACCCACAAATGGGACGTCGAGTGTATATCTCCACCCCAGGATCTTCCCCTCAGATTTTAACCACTCCAGCTGGAGGATAACCCTCAAAGAGGATGTTTGCCTGAAGGGGGAAGGTTGGAAGGCACCTTTGAATCCATGAAAGATACCAACGCTGGTGAAATGGAGTTACAGGTAAGAAACTACTCCCTTCTCCAGTATTGGATCTTTCGTGGATTCACAATAGATTTTGTAGCAGTATAAATGTTAGGAGGTGAAAAACAGGCAAACACAGATTAGATATTTTAAAAATTGTCTGCGCTAATGCAAAAAGAATACATCTTCCAAGTAGAGAAAGGAAACGACCCCAGAAGCTGCATGGCTTACCTTACTGGAACAGTCGTTGAAGGACTGCCCATCCCATCTGCACATCCTCAGCGTGTTGCTGGTGTAAGCAGTAGTGCTTGGTGAAAGTGTGGGGCACTTCCCAGGTTGCCGCTTGGCAGATGTCTCTGATGGGTACCCCAGGTCAGAGTCGCCGAGGCAGCCGTGGCTCTAGTGGAATGTGCTCTGGGGCCCGATTGTAACAGCCTGCTGGCCTTATAGTGGCAGAAGGAGATTGTAGATGAACCCCAATCTGAAATGCCCTGTTTTGATATGGATCTTCCTTTGTTGAGTGACCAAAGGCTACAAACAGCTGCTCAGTCGATCTAAAAGGTTTTGTGCGATCCAAATAATATTTCAATGCCATTTTGACCTCCAGAGTGTGCAGAGACTTTCTGCTGGTGAAGTGGCATTTGGAAAGGATGTGGGTAGAGTTATGGTAGCATTTTTATGAAACTCTGAAGGGATTTTAGGAATGAAATGAGGATTAGTGGAGACAACCACTTTGTCTCTCATGAATCGGATACGGAGGGTCTATAACCAAAGCTTGGAGCTCTGAAACACGTCTGTCTAGAAGATATTATGGCCATTAAAAAAGCCACCATCCAAGTTAGAAATGTGATGTGGGTTGTTAACAAAGGTTCGAATGGAGGCTTCAGAAGCCCTGCTAGAACCAGGTTCAGGCTCCATACAGGTGGAATCCTCTTCTTTGGCGGGAAGGTATGAAAAAGGCATGTTAAGAAGTGTTTGATCAGGGTGCGCACAACGAAAATGGCTGCCTGAGGGAAGCTCCGGCTCCAACATCAATCCTGCAACGCATCTATCCTTTCAGCGCCATCCCACGTGCTCATGGAAGAAGATTCCTGAAGCGGAAGACCCTTGGAGCAAGCATTTAAAAAAAAATCGAGCCCACAAGTCAAAAGGAATTTGGATAATTTGCCCGGAGAAGTTACGGCAGTCTGAAGGTGCCAGCGCAGCCGCTCGCTGGCTCCACAACATATCCACTGCGGACCGGAGGTCTGTAGGGAGGAGCGGGCCGCAGTGGGGGAGGGGCGCAGCAGTGGAGGTGCGCCGTGTCATGCACAAGCGAAAGGAAAACACTGCCGGCACCGGCTTGAGGCGCCGTCGACGGGGGGCACCGACGCCCGTAGCTGCTGCCGCCGTGGGAGGAAGTCCGGAGGTCCGGCGGAGCGGCTTGGGGAGCAGCAATCGGCTCGAGCGGCCGTCATAGGCGCGGCGCTGTGGCCGCTGCTGGCGTGCTGGCCCCCCCTTCCCTCCCGCGTAAGCAGATCAAGGAGGAGGGTGAAGGGGAGCAGATGACCCTGATTTCTACACAAATGTAATGCAAGATATTGGTTTATCTGGGAGCGAGTGAATACTATGGGGAGGAGACTTCAACACTATATTAGACACTACCCTAGATCGCTCCACCTCCACACACAGGAACCCCACGAAAACAGCTGACACTTTACAACAAATCATATCACAGCTGCTACTGGTAGATGCCTGGAGAACACTGCACCCCCACAAAATACAGTACTCCTTCTATTCCTCGGTGCATGACATCGAATCCAGCATAGACTACTGGCTGGTGTCTGCATCTCTTATGAACCAAATTAATGATAGTGAAATATTTCCCCGTACCCTGTCGGATCACTCCCCTATCCTGTTAGACGTGACACTGGGAAACCTTAAGCCCCCGGTCAGGAGATGGAGAATGCCTCCTGACATCCTTAAAGACCCTGTAGTTGCAGAGGAACTGCACACCGAGGTAGAATTTTTTCTTGAAACCAACAAAGACTCTGTAAATAGCTCCGCGATTCTATGGGAGACGTTTAAGGCATGGGTGAGGGGGATTCTGATCTCCAAATCCACTGGGTTATTGAAGGCGGTCAGGGGGGAACTGGCGGAAGCAGAGAAACGATTAGGAGAGTTAGAGCAACAATATAAATCTCTGCATGAGGACAGCACCCTTGCAGACATTAATAGTAATTTACAAGAATTCAATAAGCTAGCAACAAGGGAATTGCTGTATATGGCTACTCCGGCCAGAGCGCGCCGGTATGGCAAAGGGAACAAGGTGAGACGCACCCTAGCTAACCTACTAAAAGTGGAGAGGCACCATACTTTGATCTCCAGCATAATAGCGAGCGACGGCACAGTAACAAGTGAGGAGGGCATAAATAGAGGATTTTCCCATTTTTATACAGAACTATATGCCAACCATGATCTGAAGGCTCCCAACGACATCAGAGAATATCTAGATAGTATCACGCTCACGATGCGGTTAACAGAAAATAAACTGCGGTTAGACCAACCCCTTACGGTTGAAGGAATAAAGGAAATGATTAAATCACTAGCCAACGGAAAGGCCCCTGGTTCAGATGGACTGGGGGTTGAGTTACATAAGGAGCTAAATGAGGAGCTTGCCCCAATATTACTGTCCGTGTGGGAAGAGGCCATAGAGGTAGGGGACACTTCCAACGTCCATGAGAGAGGCCATAATATCGGTACTCCCCAAGCCCAGACGACCCCCCAATGAGATGTCCTCATACCGGCCCCTATCCCTTATAAACTGTGATGCAAAGGTGTTTGCTAAGATCCTGGCCACTAGACTCCTGCCTCACAAGCCAGTATTGGTACACCCGGACCAAGGTGTATTTATCCCCACTAGATCGACGGCACTGAATCTGCGCAGATTGTTTGGGGACATGGCCCAAATCAAGCCAGAGGGCCAGGCGGTGGTTGTGTCTCTAGATGCCGAAAAGGCGTTTGATTCCGTGTCATGGACATATCTGTTCATGGTGCTTGAGAAATTTGGACTAGGCCCATACTTCCTGAAATGTATAAAGGTACTATACACTAACGCGGGAGCCAAGGTGTTGACCAACCGCACCATGTCAGAATGGTTTGAGCTGGTTAGGGGCACGAGACAGGGCTGCACGTTCTCCCCAATACTGTTCGCCCTAACCATGGAACCAGTAGCAGCAGCAATCAGGGAACACCAGAGACAGAGGGGTATATGGATGGTGGGCCTGACCAAATCAATATCACTTTATGCTGACGATGCCCTATTATACATCCGAGAGCCAGATATACATCTGGGTCCGGCAATGGAGGCAGTGCATAAATTCACTGAATACTCTGGATATAAAACCAATCGCTCTAAATCTGAAATGTTTCCCCTAACCCCAGCTACTAGATGTCCAAACAACACACACGGCCTACAATGGTCCCTGGACAAGATAATATACCTGGGGGTTATCGTGTCGGGAGACAGAACGTCCTTATTCATGAATAACCATGATTCCCTACTGCATATGATCTCCACTAAGCTCTGCTTCTGGGCCAAGCTTCCTATTTCGCTTATCGGCCGGATAGCTATACTGAAAATGGTCATTCTCCCTAAGCTGCTGTACATATTTACTAACATCTCGATATGGCCTGGTAAGCAGTTCTTTGATACTCTCAAATCACTGGTGGTGGAATTTGTCTGGTGCGGGGGGGGGGGGGGGGCAGCCAGGATGAAATGGGAAAAAATGGTGGAGCCATATAACAAAGGTGGTATAGCAGCTCCTGATTTCAAATTATATTATCTAGTCGCACAAGCCCAGTTCGTCAAGCACTGGTATGATAAGCAGGACACCTCTCCCCACATTTATTTAGAAAAACAAGAAAAACAAGCTGCACGCCCAACCGACTTAAGGTCAGTCATCTTTAAAGGTAAACACAGAGATGAATGTCTATTCGATCCAGTTAGTAAAACAGCGCAGGCGTGGTCCAAGCTTTACCGCAGGCTGGGGTTGGAGACACCTTACTACGCTGAGGCCCCGTTATGGAACTTCGGTATAGCACCCACATATGATACAGATATACAAAAAAAATGGGACCCGGAGGAAGAATTTAAAAGCAAAGACATATTCCCTAATGGCAAATTTATAACGTTGGAGGAGTTTAAAACAGGGATGGGAAGTGACCCATTGATGATATTGCAATATAATAGAATGAGAGTGGCCTTTAACGTCAGATGGCCAATGTTTCCAGACGAACCCCCACTGCATCTGTGCCTGATCACTCTGTCAACCCGATTGGGAACCAGTGTCTCGGGGCTATACGTGGCCGTCCAGGCCAACACTCCAACGGTAAATATGATAAAGTCCTTCTGGGAAGTAGATCTGCGTGAAACCATACCTGACAGAGCCTGGGAAAGGTACTGTGAATTGACCAAGAGGGTATCCATGAATGCGGGCTTCCGGCTGATTCAATTTAAGATGTTGAACAAATTGCACTATTCCCCCCCAAAAAATGGCGAAATTTACAAATAACAGTCCTGGTTGGTGTCAGAAGTGCAGGGCGGATCGGGCTGATTCGATACACATGTACTGGAGTTGTCCTCAAGTGCATATGTTTTGGGGGGAGGTAGCGAATATCCTAGAGAAGTAACCCATATACCGGCGGACCTCACACCACAAAAGTATCTGTTTGGCGATATTGGTAAACAGTCGGAGGTAACAAGAAGGCTATTCAACATTGCATGTTCGGTGGCAAAAAAGTGAATTCTGCAAAACTGAAAGAGTGCACAGGCGCCACGAGTAAGTCATTTTCTTAAGGAATTAATGTATGTCAATGAATGTGAATAACACTACGTGATGTCACTCCCGAATTCATGTAAACCAAAGGACATTTGGGCCCCGTTTAGAGTATATTTGTGCAAAGCAGACTCGCCAGTAATAGCCCGGCAGGGCCCAGCAATGCGCCCAGCCAGTGAGATCGCTTACTTCATTGTATAATTGAACTAAAATGTTGCTGTACTGGATATATGCGAATTGTAATGTTGTTGCAATGTTATGTACCACAACTACTAAATAAAGTTTAAAAAAAAAAAGAAGTGTTTGATCAGCCTGTCACTGTAGAGAGAAGATCTTCTTTTCCGTGTAAACTAGGGGTGTACCGAACTTCGGCTTCGAGTAAGTATTCACTCGTATTCTGGCTGAAAATAATTGTTGTTCGGCTCCGGCCGAATAGATTCTTGATATTCGGGTCTTGGCGAATACTTTGTCTTCTTATTTGAATGCAATTCAACATCTGAGAGAGATAGAAATATGTTGGAGATTACAAAATAAAAAAGGAATGAAGCAATAGTGCTAATTTTTTTTTGTTGTCATTTGTAATCCCGAAAGTACAACAGCGAGGTTCAATAGAAAAGCATAAAACATTTATGCCTCAAGTTTACACTTTGGGGCTTTATTATTTAATTTGAAGGGACAAAAGTGTCACGAAGCAGAAGAACAAGTTACTTCTTACCTTGTAAAGTTCTTTCGATGGGATGTTCCTCCGACCTTTTCCTTATCTTTGATGTTATCTTAACTCTCACTCAGCTGTCAAACACTCCTCCGACATCTGCCGCCTTCTGGAAGAACTTGACCTTGATGTCCTCGGTCTCACTGAGACATGGTTCACGGCCAGCTCTGTCACCAGCTTTGACACACTCCTCCCTGATGGCTACAAGATCCTCTCCGCGCCCAGGTCCATCCGCCCCGGAGGGGGTGTAGCCCTGATCTTCCCTGAGTGGATTCCTGCCTCTGTCATTCCTACGCAGGCCTACTCCTCTTTTGAATGCCTCGTCTGCAGGCTCTCTCTCTCCCCTAGCCATTCCCTTACTGCGGCTACTATCTATCGGCCACCTGGTCAAATCTCCTCCTTCCTCTCTGAGTGGGCAGACCTCACCTCCTCACTCCTGGCCTCAACCACGCCACTCCTCCTTCTTGGAGACTTCAACAACCACCTGGAGGTTTCCTGTACTTCCTCTGGACTCTTTCGTGACCTCTGTGACTCCCTCTCACTCACTCACTATTGTCGACTTTGACCCGAATCACTCTGCAGGGCACACTCTGGATGTTCTGATCTCCTCAGACCTTCCCCTTTCTGTCCTCCTCACCACTCCCCTCTCCTGGAGTGATAACTTTCTCCTTTCCTCCCATCTCACCCTCTCTACCTCTCAGGCCGAGCCACTTCCATCACTGCCACCCACCTTCTCGGTCTTCCGACCCATGAAGCGCACATCAGTTGAGGCTTTCGCTGCCACTTTCTCACCCCCCCACCCCCATCCCCTTTGGCTGACTCTCACCCTGACACAGCCCTCTCCACTCTGCTATCTCTGATACTCTTGATATCCTTGCCCCTGTCATGAGGATCCGCCTGAAGCCCAAGGCTAAGTGCAACTCCTGGTATGACTCGGACCTCGTCGCCCTTAAACGCAAGTGCAGGGTGGCAGAGAGGACATGGCGTGCTTCTTGTTCATCCTCTGACAAACTGGCCTGTCGCCTGCTCCAAAGGCAATACCGGCTCTCTGTCCTCACCAAGAAGAGAGCTCATATCCAAGCCCGCATCTCCACGGCATCTAACAACTCGGCTGAACTCTTTAAAATCTGCAAGGAACTGGCCAATCCTGCAGCACTCTCTACCTCTCCTGTCCCTTCCCAGGCCCCCTGCACGGCACTGGCGTCTCACTTCATCTCTAAAACTCAGGACATCCTGTCCTCACTCGCCTCCTCTCCCCTCCCTCCCTACACTCCCTGTTCTTCCTCTGGCCCTTCTGCAGCCACCTCTCCTCCCTCCTTCTCCGCCTTTCCCCTGTTCTCGCTGACAAGGTTTCTAGACATGTCCGATCTATGAAAGTCTCGTCAAAACAGGTTCACCCCTGTTCCTCCAAAACCATCAAGGACCACATTGACACCCTTACCCCTGCCCTGGCTGAATTCTGCAACCACTCCTTCGCCACTGGAGTCTTCCCTTCCCCCCTGAAACACTCCCTTGTGCACCCTCTTCTTAAGAAACCCTCTGCCGATCCCTCTTGCCCGGCTAACTATCGCCCAATCTCCATCACTCCCTTCCTGGGCAAGCTCCTGGAGAAAATGGCCATCTCCAGCTAAATCTCCACACTGAATCTGTTGGTTGTCTACATTACCATCAGTCTGGCTTCAGAGCTGCCAGAAGCACGGAAACTGCTCTCCTAAACATCCGTGAAGACCTGCTCTCCAACCTTGACTCTAACACCCCCTGTGTCCTCATCTTGCTTGATCTCTCTTCTGCCTTTGACACCGTCAACCATGCCATCCTGCTTAATTGTCTCTGTGTTAACCTAGGGATCACCGGTCAGGCCCTGGAGTGGCTGACTTGCTTCCTCTCTGACCGACCCTCCCAGGTCCAACTTGGATCCTTCCTCTCCGCTATCTTCTTCTCTACCTGTGGTGTCCCCCAGGGGTGTAACCTCTCTCCCTGGCTGTTCAACCAATACCTGGCACTCCTTGCCCACCGCATTGCCGCTCTCTGCCCCAACTTTCAGTGCTATGCGGATGACACTCAGCTCCTTTTCAGGCTACCTTCGGCCACCTCTTCTCCATCCCTCATCTCTGACTTCTATCCAGGAGTGGTGCGTCGCCAATGACCTCTGCCTTAATGCCAGTAAGACTGAGATTCTCCTCATCGGCACACCCACTCCCTCCTTCCCTGGAGCTCTCTGACCGGTCTCTCTTGGCTCACTCCCCGCTCCCACCTGCAAGGCTAAAAACCTTTGGGTCATCTTCGAATCCACACACTCTTTCTCGCCCCACATCTCTGACGTCTCTAAGAAGTCACACTACCAGCTGCACCTCCTCAGAGGTATTGTTCCTTTCCTCTCCTTCCCCCAGAAGGTCACTGTCTCTAGAGCTCTGGTTCTCTCTAAGCTGGACTATTGCAACAGCCTCTTTCTAAATCTGCCTGCTTCCACTCTACGCCCTCTGCAACTCATCCAGAACAGGACTGCGAGGCTTGTCCTTGGCCTCAAGCCCAGGGATTGTATCTCTCCAGGACTGAAATCTCTGCACTGGCTCCCGGTGGCTGCGAGGATTAAGTTCAAAACCCTCTGCATCGTCCACAAGGCCTTCTGGGGTCTGGGGCCTCAATACCTTCAACTCTCTCTTCCTAGATACCTTCCCTCCTGAGCTCTTCGCTCATCCACCCCATGAATTCAACTATCCTGGCCATCAGAGCCCTATAAGGGGTCTCGGCATGCTCCCCAGGGTATGGTTTAGCACACTCTCCTTCTGGAGAAGTATCTAAACCACTTGCCTCGTGTAGAGAGTCCTGAAGGTCTTTTAACCTGTTCTCTTCAGAGATTATTCCTCTGGCATGGGTGTTTTAGTCCTTTGTAAACCAAAGGGTCTCTCATGGTCGGAATCCTCTCCTTCCTCATATATAGAGGACAAGGCTCTAAAAAAGACCTAGGATATGGTTTAAAACCCATTTCTAGAGCAAAAGGAGCCAAACTGGTTGTCACTGGCTGAAAAAACGTTGAGGTTGTCGACGTGGAAGTCAAAGACTTCGACAATCCCGAAAAGGGCGTCGAAAAAGTTTGAAAAGACCTCGATGTACTCGAGAGGATCGGGATCCTACTCAGTGTCGTCGAAATTGTCGACGGCATCCTCGATGTAATGGTGGAAGTCCTCGACACCTCTACTGTCCGAGATGTAGTGACAGTTGTAGGTCTGTCTTTTATCGAAGTCGACAGAGGCGTCGAAGACGGCGTAGATGTAACCAATTTATGCGTCGAAGTAACCTTCGACGATGGCGTCAATGACGCGGTCTTACTGCCTTTACTTGAGGGTTCACGACGCCCTCGGGCAGTTTCTCTCGCAGGGTTCAACGATTCATGGCGTTTTGATTTTTCTGGCTTTTCACCCAGTGTAACACCTTTAGACGTCTCCGAGGGGGTTGAGGCCGCTTTCTCGAAGACGCTAAGCATTTTGTTACGGAATTTCTCCCACTTAGCTGGAGAGCTGTGTTTTGTGGGCAGGTGACCCTTTCTGGGGAGGTAGAGGAAGAAGAAGAAGAAGAAGAAGAGGGAGATCTACAACGCCTCTTCTTAGAGTGTTTTGATCTCAAAGACTGATGGGAACCGCTTTGAGACCTTGAACGGGAATGTTTCTTGCGACGAGGAGACGAATGTCTCAACTCTGCCGAAGAAACTTTCGAGGGAGTAGAAGTTTTAAGAGTCTTACCTCTTTCTAGCGTCCCCTTACGCTCCTTCAAGGCTTTCGCCGTCATGGACATACAGTCCTCGCATTCCGAACAGTGATGCTCCGATCCCAGGCACCACAAACAGATCCTGTGAGGATCCGTTAACAACATTTTCTTCCTACAGTCACGTCACTTTTTGAAACCGGACCGTGGGGTCGATGGTTCGGATGAAGAAGCCATTGAATTTAGATGATATCTTCAAAGAATAAGCAGAATCTTCCAGAAAAGAACTGAGCAACACGTTTCAGAGGCCCACGAAGCGTGGAAAAACGGAACTGAACAATGGACACTGCACAAGTCTATTTATACGCACGATGACGTCGGCGCTGAAACTGAGGCTGTCGAGGGACGTCGACGCGCAGCGCCCTCTACTGAAAAAAAAATAAAAAAATACCGAGGCCAGCAAGCTGGAATGGATAACATCAAAGAGAAGGAATACGTCAGAGGACACAATCCCTTCAAAATCACATTTCTGCCGTGCTTTCCTTCTCTGCCTTCATGTTCCCCATGGTTTAAAACCAGCATGTATTTTCATGCTGGCATTTTACTAATGGATTTCTGTTAAATGTACCTGCATGCAGCCCCTGTAGGGCGATTCCATAGCAATCCATTCAGAATGCCTTCTGTAATTGTAATTTTGTGGCCAGCATTTATAAGTTTCACAAGGAGAGAAAAAAGAAAGAGTAAAGGCGATTGTGCTCGTTTAGTACTCTTTCATTTAACATTCCATTTTGTTAGCATGTACAACTGCGTGCAAGTGACCCACTAGCTCGTAAGTGCTACCGTTAGCGGCTGTCTGAACCCAATTTACACTTTGTCTGACAGCATCCCGATAATATGTCAGAGTAAAGTGCATTATATGTGTGTATTTGAATGAATGAGAAGCAAGTATTTTCTTTTTTCGAATGGGAATGTCTGTGGAGGAATTCACAACAGTTAGTGGACAACAGTAAGTCTCAGGTAGTCCGTTATGCCAGGCAGAGTGATGTGCCCCGCCTAAGAGGCGTCTTGGAGGAACTTCATGTTGGCAAATCTATCCAATTTCCCTGGGGGCCAGTCTGCGAGAGGGGGCATGAAGAGATAGGAGTGAGGACACACTACAGCACATAGTCAGAGAGCCATGTTTTACTAGATAAATTGATTTGGAGACGGGGGTACTTGGAAAATGGAAAGCGTCCCAACAGGTGGGCTGCCTCTTCTAGGTCAGTAGGGCTGGGGGAAAGTCAGATACATATCAGGCAGTGCAAGATGTGACTGACATTTCCCAAACCATATTAGCCTCTTGGGCAAACTAGCTACTTGGGAAATCTGTATGCATGAAGCCTCAAACTTTATGCATCACTGGATTTGCATACAACAACATCGTTCCATACATTTGATTCCTATTTTCTTGTTAATCTGTTCTTTTCTAGCCAAGTTTGTGGGCTTTAAATAAGGATATCTTGATTAAAATGAAAAGAGATAAATGACAGATGGGGAAAATAGCTAAAATAGTCCTTTCAGTTTTGTTTTAAAGTTTTTTTTCTCAGTTTGTAACATGATTTATTAAATAAAACAACTATTCGGCTTCACATTCGGCACCGGCCGAATACTTCATGAACTGTTTGGTATTCGGCCAATTACTAAATATGCTATTCGGTACACTTCTAGTGTAAACCTGGAGATTGCTGATAAGTGCACTTTGATGGAAGAGATCGCCAGACCCTCTGTAGCTAACTTTAGCAGATAAAGAAGGATCTGATGAGGTGTTTTAGCTAGCGGCTGCAGGTCAGTCTGCTGTGCACACCATGCACAGAATCTTTTCCATTTTCGGCTATAGGAAATGTTGGTAGAATGGGCTCTAGCTGCTGCAAGAATGCACCAGCAGTCCTGAGGGATATTCAGATGACCAAATTCGGAGTGGTCAGGAGCCACACTGTTAACTTGAGAGCCTGGGTCGTGATGAAAGATCATCCCGTTCTTCAGTGATAGAAAATTGGCCTGGGATGTCACATGTTTCCCCCTTTCTCACCTGTTTTCACTGCTTGATGGATTCCGTTGTAGAAGGAACAAGTTACTTGCCTGTAACTGTTGTTCTCCAGCATGGGTCTGGCATGGATTCACATGCTCATGAATATTCCCCGTCAGGCTAGGAATCCTCGGTAAAGAAAAATCAGTATCAGTTTCGGATCTGTCTTTCGTAGTAGTAACCAATCAGTGATCTCTGCGTCATACTGACCACAGCCAATGACTGCCATCTCCCTAAGCCCCGCCTCTGGCAGCCATCTTCAGATTTGGTAGCACGTGAAGAGGCAGTATGACAAAGTGAAGAGCCGCAGAGGGGTAGGCGGGAGGGTTCGTATGTGAATCCATGCCAGACCCATGCTGGAGAACAACAGTTACAGGTAAGTAACTTGTTCCTTCTCCAGCATGGGGTCTGGCATGGATTCACGTTCTCATGAATAAAAGAATACATAGCAGTACACTCATGCACAACCACGGGAGGTGGCAAAGGCTCAACATTAAGCATTCCATCAAAACTCAACATTAAGCAATTCTTACCTCCTCACCAGGCTCACCTTAGGCGAACAGGTTGCGCAGCACTGCTTGGCCGACCCTGGACTCCTCCCTGGAATCCCGATCGACGCAGTAGAAATTTGTGAAGGTGTGCGTCGACCTCCACGTAGCAGCCCTGCAGATGTCCAGCAAGGGCACACCAGATAGGAACGCCGTGGTAGCTGCGATCGCTCTGGTGGAATGGGCTCTCGGACGGCCAGGCAGCGGTCGGTTTGCCAACCGATGGCAGTACATGATACAGCCGGAGAGCCATCTGGAAATGGAAGCCTTCGAGAGAGCCTTCCCCTGATTGACAGGTCCAAAGTTCACAAAAAGTTGTGACGTCTTCCGAAAACACTTTGTGCGGTCCACGTAGAACTTCAGCGCTCTAGCCACATCCAGCGAGTGCAAAGTCCTTTCAGCCGGCGACGAAGGCGATGGGAAGAAAACAGGCAACACCAAGGGTTCGTTGAGGTGGAAGTCCGACGGCACCTTGGGCATGAAGGAGGGGTGCGTCCTGAGCACTACCCTTGTGTCGTGAAAAGTCAAGTACGGGGGCTTGCAGGAAAGGGCCTGGATCTCTCCCACCCGTCGTGCGGAGGTGATGGCCACAAGAAACGCTGTTTTCCACGACAAGAACTTCAACGGAGCCGAGTGCAGAGGCTCGAACGGAGGTCCCATGAGCTTGGTCAGCACCACGTTGAGCTCCTACGCCGGGGCCGGGGCCTTCACCGGCGGGAACGATCTGAACAGTCCCATCATGAATTCTTCCACCAGACGATGAGACCACAAAGACGACCGTCCCGTGGTTCTGGTGTATCGGGAGATCGCAGCAAGATGAATCTTGATGGAAGCGTGCGCCAGTCCAGCGTCAGCAGGTACGGCAGTATTTGGGGAGCCGTAATCAGTAGAGGGTTAATCTTCTGTGCGTGGCACCAGACAGAGAACCTCTTCCATTTGTGTCCGTAGCATTTAAGAGTTGAGGATGCCCTGGCCTTTGCAAGAACCTCTCTGCAGTCGGCCGGTATGTCGTAACCTCCAAACTCTAACGCTGCAGGAGCCAGGCCTGCAAGTTCAGTGACTTCGGGTCGTGATGGAGGATGGCGCCTCCTTCCCTGGAGAGAAGATCCGCGTCCACTGGCAGTTTGATGGACGGGGACGCTGACAAGTCCAGAAGGTCCGGGAACCATATCTGCCTCGGCCACGCAGGTGCGACGAGGATCATCCTGCACCGTGACCTCTTGAGCTGGTTGATGAGCCGGATCAGCAGCGGCAATGGAGGGAACGCATATAGGAACAGGCCCTCCCAGGGGAACGAGAAAGCATCGCCCATGCTCCTTGGCTGGGGAAACCTGCTGGCGAACCTCCGGCACTTGGAGTTCGTCGCCGTCGCGAACAGGTCGATCTGGGGTGTGCCCCACCGTCGGAAGAGGCGGTCCACTAGATCCTGTCGTAGTTCCCACTCGTGGCACGAGCGCAGCTCTCTGCTGAGCGAGTCGGCGATGGGGTTTTTTATTCCTGCCAGATGAAACGGCACCAGAAACATCCCTTGGGCGACGGCCCAATGCCAAAGGTCCTGTGCCTCCTTGGACAGGGCTGGGGATCTGGTACCGCCCTGCTTCCTGATGTAGAACATGGTGGTGGTGTTGTCGGTGAAGATCCTCACCACCTTGCCCTTGAGGGACGGAAGAAAGGACCTGAGGGCCCAAAACACTGCACAGAGTTCCAGGACGTTGATATGGAGGGACCTCTCCACCGGCAACCAAAGACCTTTCGCGTGCAGGTTTTCGGTGTGCGCTCTCCACCCCTCCAGGGAGGCATCCGTGGTCACTGTCTTCTGGTGGCCCGGGGTCTGGAAGTCCATGCCCGCCGTCAGATGCGCGCGGGTGCCCCACCACCGGATCGCTCGTCGGAAACTCTTGTCGAGTGTGATCCTCTCCTCGAAGCTGCCCGTCGTCTGGATCCAGCGCGCGTCCAGGAACTCCTGCAACGGGCGCATCCAGAGCCTGCACAGGCGGATGAGATAAATGCAAGAAGACATCATTCCGAGGAGGGACTTGATGGACCTCACCCTGGCCGAATCCGCAACCAGCATCCGCTGCACCTTGCCCAAGATGGCCCTTGTCCTTTCCTCCGACGGAGAGGCCAGAAGCGACACTGTGTCGAGCTTTGCTCCCAGAAACAGTGTGTCTTGTGCGGGCACCAGGTGGGACTTGGCGTAGTTTATGGAGAATCCCAGGTCCGTGAGTAGTTGGACGGTCCTTGCCGTGTGCTCCACGGCGAGCTCCTTTGTCTTTGCTCGGATGAGCCAGTCGTCCAGGTAGGGGTAGACGTGGATCCCCTCTAGGCGCAGCCGCGCGCCCACCGGTGCGAGGCACTTGGTGATCACCGTGGGTGCCGACCTCAACCCGAAGGGAAGGGCTCTGAACTGTTAGTGACGCACTTGGACCACGAATCTGAGAAACATTCGGTGTCCCTTTAGGATGGAGATATGGAAGTAGGCACCCTCCAAATCCAACGACGACAGGAAATCACCCTCCTCCAGTTGACCCAGGACGTGTTGGAGGGTGACCATCCGGAACTTCTGTGCCTTGATGAATTTGTTCAGTCGTCTTCTTCACGAGGAAGTATCTTGAGTAAACTCCGGAGCCCTGAAGCCTCTTTGGGACGAGCTCGATGGCACCCTTCCTGAGCATCGCCCTTACCTCCAAGAGAAGTTGTGGGACGTGATGTTCCTTCCTGGCCACAGGGGGGACGCGCGGGCACTACTTTAGAAACTCGAGGGCGTGACCCTGAGCCAGGGCGTCCAGCACCCAACGGTCGGTGGAGATGGACTCCCACACGCTGACGAAGCTCGCCAGCCGGTCTCCCACCGGGGTGCTTCGCTGGGGGCCCGACCCCACGGCCAGTTCAGTCCTGCTTCGACGAGGCTTTGCCGCCTTGTCCTCCTTGGCGACGACGGCGGGGTCCACCCGACTTGCCTCGTCCCCTGTAGGCTTCCTGTGGCGACGAACGGGCCGCTTGACGATAGGTGGAAAATCCGCCGCTGGAACCTTTGGAGGCACCCTGTTTGCCTCCGCTGCTCCGAAAGGGTGGCCGTCGTTGCTGGAGAACACCAAGAGCCCGGGCCGTCTCCGTGTCCGCCTTGATGGCTTGTAGGGAATCGTCCACTGTTTTCCCAAACAGGTTGCTCCCGTCGAACGGCATGTCCAAAACTCTGGTCTGCACGTCCTGACGGAAGTCAGTAGCCTTGAGCCATCCACGCCGCCTCAGGCACACGCCGCTGCCCAACTGGCGAAATCCAGTGTCAGCGATGTCCGTCGCTATCGTAATGGCGTGGTCCGACGCCACTTCTCCTTCCTGCAAGATCTCTAGGGCCTCTGCCCTCTTGTCGTCTGGTAGGAAGTCCAGCAGGGGGGCGAGTTTGTACCACAACTCCCTGTCGTAGCGGGCTACGATAACCAAGGCGTTGGCAGCCTTAATCGTCGTCGCTGCCGATGAGATGACTCTGCGTCCCATCGTGTCCAATTTCTTTCCCTCGCCGTCCGGCGGGGAGGTTGACCTAGAGGCCGCGCCCCCCCCCCTGCTTTCTTCCTGGCCGCCGCAGAGACGACCGAGTCCGGGGTAGGCTGTGCCCGAAGGCACAAGGGGGCCGCGTCCAGGACCCGGTACTTCTTCTCGTACCGATCCCTTCTAGCCGGCGTTGTGGATGGGTTCTTGAGGAGGGAGAGACCCTCATCCCAGATATCGTCCAGTAGAGGCACAGCGAGGACCGTCTTCCTCTTGGTCTCGCGCCGTTGATAAAGGAAACCTTCCTTCTTATTCTCTTCCGGGCAGAGCTGGAAAAGCTCGGATGCCCTGGCGATCATGGCGTGAAACGATCCAATCTCGTCGGGCGGGGAAGCCCGGGTGGGAGGTGACGACAGGAGATCCTCGTCGAAAACCTCGTCGTCTGTAACCGTCGCGGCCGTGTCAGTCCCCGTATCATCCCCACGTGTCGTGGACGGGGAGGAGGGCTGAGGAGGGTGCGATGGTTGAAAAGGAGGTGGAGGATGAATCCTTCTCTTAAGAGGAGGGCTCCCAGAAGGGCCTGGCTCCGGGTCCCCCGTCGGGAGCGGTTCCTCCGTTGGTTGTAACGGCAGTCTCGTCCTTATCTCTGAGCATAAGGACTGTATAGCCAACAAAATGGCCGCTGAGTTGTCTTGCGGCACTGGTTGAGGGGGTTCCGACGGGCGATCAGGAGCCCCGTCGGCACCCTCGACGTTCTCGTCGTCTCCCATGTCGGGGTCCCTTCCGACAGGATGGTCTTCTTCCACGCCAGCGCCGTGGCCTTAGACTTCGATCAGCTCCTCCTCAGAGGTTGAGGCCGAATCCACGACGACCTCCTGCCCCCCCTTTTTCTTCTCCGTCGGAGGTTTCACGGGGGTCCCGTCGATGGGCATGAAAGAGGACTCCCTCCGCGGTGGCAGGGAGATTCTGGGCCCCGAGGTCGCCACCACTGGTGTAGCCTCCACAGGCTGAGCCAGGACCGCTGCGACTGTCTCGATAGAGGCCTTGGCCAGATGGATCAAGGCTTTCACCACCTTAGGTGCGCTCACCGCCTTCTCCTTGGGGGGAGGGTCACCACCTCTCTCTCCCTCCGATGGGGCCTTCGAGCACGACCGGGGTCTCTCCAGGAGCTTCGCCGGGTGCTCTGCCTTCCTCTTACCCGAGCCAGAGTGTTGGCTCGTGGTTGACGGCGCCGGGGAGGATGCGCCCTGCCTGGCGCCCGTACAGCCCGACCGTTCGGTGCTCCCGGTGTCAGCGGACTTGCGGTGCTTGGCCTTCTGTTGGACCCCCGTCGCCGGGGCACCCTCAAAGGTCTTAGAAGACCGCTCGGACTTCTTCTTCTCGCCTGACGGGCTTCTTTCCTTCCAGCCAGTTGGCGAGACGCTGATGGCGGTCCTTCATGGTCCGCTCCGACATATTGCCGCAAAACGCACAGTCCTTCTCCACGTGCGTCTTGTCTTCATGCAGGCAATAAAGGCAAAGGGAGTGTTCGTCCTCGTTAAAGACATTCTGAAGCTGGCATCCAGGGTAGACCCTGAACAGCTTTCCGGGCGTCGAGTTTCCCTTCTCCTGGGCCATGCTCGAGAAGGGCCTGAGAAACTTTTGGAGTCCTCCAAAAGCGTGGCTCGACGAAATCTTCACCCTTGGGGGTGTAGAAGAATCCGACACGGGTCCCAGTTGATCGGATAAAGAAACGGTGGAGCTTGAGGCTCTTTTGACCGAAAAAGAGAACATTTTCCTAAGAAAAAGCGCGAAAAAAGCACTAACGCTCGAGAGCAATAGCACGAGGATCCCAACACTTGAACGTGCGGTAAAAATCTGAAGATGGCTGCCAGAAGCGGGGCTTAGGGAGATGGCAGTCATTGGCTGTGGTCAGTATGACGCAGAGATCACTGATTGGTTACTACTACGAAAGACAGATCAGAAACGAAACTGATACTGATTTTTCTTTACCGAGGATTCCCAGCCTGACGACGGGGAATATTCATGAGCATGTGAATCCATGGCCAGACCCCATGCTGGAGAAGTTTTCTTCCTTATGGTTCGGGTCTTGTGCAAGCCCTCTCGGCCATCTTCGGCTTCCAGTGTTCGTTCAACTTCTTGTCCGGGATCGATAGTAAACTCCAGGAAATCCAGGAAAAAATAAGGGGAAGAAGCACTCGGTGACGGGTGCACGGATTCCGGGAGAAGGTTGGGTAAGAAGGAGAAGGGATAGAATGAAGCAAGGGTCCGGGAACCAGGAAAGCAACAAAGTTCTGTGAAAGCGAACTACGGAGCACACGTCTAGCCAGAGCTAACAGTAGCGTTGAGACGCGCGGGGTGTGGCTATTTTATCGAGCGTGCTGCAATGAACGTGACGGCTGGTAGGCAGCGTTCAGTATTTGCAGCCATGTTGGTAGTACAACAGAGTGCAAGCCCCGGCGTGACAGAGACCAGGAGGCCCACAAGGGGCGTGTCCGATGGGTCATGACATGGGATCCTAGAGGAATAGGATTGTCCGCTGCCAACTGAAGGAGATCGGAGAACCAGGTCTGCTTGGGCCAGTATGGGACTACCAACATTATCCTGCAACAAACTTTACGTATCATCTAGATAATTTTACTCACGAGAGGAAAAGGAGGGAAGGCGTAGGCAAACATGCTGTTCCAAGTGAACGAAAATGCGTGCCCCTGAGAGTCAGGATGCGGAATCCTGCTAGCAAATTTCTGGCACTGTTCGTTGTTGGAGCTGAGGTCTAAAGTGGGATGACACCACCTTGAGAAAATTTGGGCTATCTGGACATTGTGCAGTTGCCACTTGTGTCTCTGCAAGGAGTCCCTGCTGAGGGTGCCTGCTTGCTTGTTCTGCATCCCAGGCAAACGGAAGATCCTAAATTGAATGTTGTAACGGATGACCCAATGCCAGATGGTTTGTGCTTCCTAGGACAATGTGCTTGATCGCGTTCCGCCTTGCTTCCATAGACCTGGGAGGCATCGGTCACAATGGTAAGATGGTAATTTGGCTCTATCAATAGCATTCCTTTGGCAATGTTGTAGGGGTATGTCCATCATCTCAATGTGTCTGGCAGAGTCCGGGAGATGGTTACCTTGTCTGACCAGGAACCTCTGATTTGGGACCATCTGGTCGCCAGAAACCTTTGCACTGGCCGCATGTGTAGCTGGCAGTGGAGGATAAGCAGAATGGTAGAGGACATGGTTCCCAAAAGAGCCATGTATGAGCGGACTGTGACTAGGTTGTTTGGCGTGAAATCTTTTGATTCTTTCCGTAGACGGTATGAGCAGATTGTGGCCTGTAAGGAATTGGGCGCACAGGAAAACCAAGCTCCTTGAGGGAACTGTACAGGACTTTGTATAGTTGATTGTAAAGCCCAACTGTTGGAGCAGTGTCCGTTTGGTTGAGAGATGAAAAGGCTTGTTGATATGCTGACCCTCGAACTAGCCAATCGTCCAGTATGGGTACACGTGGTGGCCTTGCTTCCAGAGGAATGCTGCAACTGGTGCCATACACTTCGTGAATGTTCTGGGTGCCGATTTTAGGCCAAAAGGTAGTACCAGAAAACGATAATGGCTTTCACCCACTACGAATTTGCGGTACTTTCGGTGCGCCTTGGATCTATTGGCACATGTAAGTATGCATCTTTGAGGTCTAAGGCTGCAAAGAATTCTTGGGGCTGAATGGCTTTTATGACCTCCTGGAGTATTACCATTTAGATTTTTTGATGTTCCTGTTTAGTCTTCTTAGATCCAGAATAGGGCGCCGCTTGCCATCCGTTTTTTTGACGACAAAGTACATGGAGTATATTCCCCTTCCTCTTGCTGAGGGAGGCACTTTTTCGATGGCTCGTTTTCTTAGCATTTGACGTATCTCGTGTTGTAAAACGTGATGATGCAGGTGAGATACCTTTGTAGGGGGGAATCAGGATTTTTGGGCGCTTGAATTCCAACAAGTGGCCATACTGCATTGTATCTAGCACCCACCTGCCGGTCGTTTGCCACTCGTCGAGGTAGAACGCCACCTCCCCCCCACCTGACTGCCCTTGCAGCAGTCATTGTTGTGCCTTATTTTGCCAACCTCTCTGGGAGGTGGTAGGTCAGCGCTTTCTTTGCCCTTGGTATTCTCTATTGAGCTGGGAGGATTGATAATTGCGCTTGTAGCCCTGAGAGTAATATCCAGGCCTACCATAGCTTTTGCTGTCTCTGGAGGCTGAGAATCTTGCATTGCTTGAGGCTCCTTGAAAGGAGTGAAATGACCTCCTGCTTTGAAGGGCATTGAGAGATCTAGCTGTGTCCGAGTCAGCCTTCATGGCTTTAAGGGCTTCATCGATTTTGTCGCCGAAGAGATTTTCTCCTTCACATGGCATATCGATGACCTTGTGTTGAACTTCCTGGCGAAAGTCTGTGCAACGTAGCCATGCTTGGCATCTAAGGACTACCCCGTTGCTGATCTGCTTGAACCAGTTTCATTAAGGTCTATAGCGATGTTGATGCTGCGATTCGTGGCTTCTTCTCCTTTGCGCTCCAGCATCATTGCCTATTTTCTCAGCTGTTCCGGCAAGTGTTCCAATAAAGGGGCCAATCAGTGCCACATCTCTCGATGATATCAAGCGACTTTTGCCAGGGCACTGGTTGCTTTAACAGTTGTCGCCCCAATGGTGAGAGCTTCTTTCCAAAGGCATCCATTTTCTGATTTTCATTGTCTGGCGGAGTGGCACACTTATGCTGTGTTCGAACCTTGCGGCTTGCTGCCGCTGAGACAACTGACTCTGGAACAGGTTGCGAAGTGAGGCATTTCGGAGTACTATCTGGAGCCTTAAACTTTTTCTCCAACCTTCCTTTAACCCGAGGCTCTGTAAAAGGATGTTTCATAGTACGGCGGCCCTCCTGCCACATGTGATCCAGAATGGGTATGGAAAAGACCGTCTTCCTGCGTTTACCCATATGGTCAAAGAAGAAACAATCTTTCTCCTCTTCATCTGAAGGCCAAACTCCTGCCATGCCTTGGACATCATGGAGTGAAAAGCTCCAATATCGTCCGGAGGTGAAGGCTGAGCCGGTCTACCCGGTGCATCTTGGTCTGGATCTGTGTCCCATGTGTTGGCTCTCCTTGGGAACAAGGAGGCAGTGGAACTTGTATCCCTCGGATCAGTGTCCTAGTCTGTGTAGACCAATTCCCCCTTCCTCTTGTTCTCTCCAACGCAGACTGAATGTATGCAGAGGTGGAGGGCTAGGAGGTGTTTGGATCCTAGGGTGTATGCCCTGGTTTATAGAGGGATAGGTTGGATACCTTTGTTGAGGGGTAATGTGCGGTTCTCCATAAGGTTGAATTGCTTGAGGAAGCAGAAGTCTGGCGTCAAGCTGACCTAATAGAGACTGCAGTGTAGTAAGGACCTGCATGGCAAGCTGGGATTGAGGATTTATAAGTGGGTATTGTGTCTGCATACCGCCTATTCCTGCAGATGTTGATGGCAAAGTAGGTGCTTGAGACCTTAGAAGCGTGTTTTCCACTCTACCTGGTCCCTGGATAGGAGGATCAGAAGCTCCTTCAGGATAAGATTCAAATACACCTTGGCATTCGTATGGCAGAGGCTCAAAATCCGACGTAATCTCATGCTGCAGAATGACTTCTGGCATGATAACTGGGAACTCAATAGAAGACATTCCCGGGGGAGCCTGATCGAGCTGCATCGTGATCCCAGGTAAAATACCCTTAGGGGCCAACACGTTGCCTTCTGTCTGCAATTCTGAAGTTTCCAACCTAGTGGCCGATGGACGCGTAGGCTTTTCAGCAGACGACTCTTTCTTGGTTATCGACAAGGTGGTCGTCGTCGAGGTAGTCATCAACGAGGTGGTCATCAACTGGAGACGAGCCGTAGACCCAGACGAAGATGGCGTTGTCGTTATCAATGCTGTCGTTGATGGTGTTGTCGTCGGCTTTGACGCAGATTTGGCCGTTGACGGGTGTTTTAAGATGACTTATGGCCAGAGGAGAATCTCCGAGATTCCGACGACAAGTAGTGTTTTTTGCCACTCGTCGAGGTAGGCTTTTTCAACAATGAGGTAGAGGAGGATGCCATAGCCAGTGTGGTTGTATGTTTTTCTGTTGACAGAGGAAATTTCCTGGACAGGTCCGCAGATTTGGAGGATGGGTGGGAGCCCTTCTCACTAGGTTTGTCTGAAAGTGACCTCGACGACGGACCCTTGGAAGAGTGTCTGGACCCTGAATAGGACTTTTCACCACTGGGAAGAGGTTTCTTTACAGGTAAAGAGTGTTTGGCTTTATTGTGCCAGAGGACGATTTTGCGTCACCTGTCTTTTGCTTCTTTGCCACGGCTCCTCAGATCTGTCTAGACCTCTGTCTTAACAGTGACCTCTTGTCAGAGGAAGTGGCTGCTCTCCCACTCCGTGACAAGTCAACCTCAGATGCCGGATAGGCTCCTTCATTGAGCCAGCAGATAAGGCGTTGGTTACTGTCCTTAAGGGTCTTTTGAGAGAACCCTTGGCAGATGTTGCAGCCGTTAGCCGAATGGTTTGGGTATAGGCAGTAAAGACACTCCGTGTGCCTGGCCCCCTCGTAAATGTTTGTTAGGCCGCAGGTTTTGCATGGCCTAAATAAAGACTTCTTAGGTCCTGAAGTTTCCATGGTTGGAACTGGAAACCGATATATTTCACCGTCGGTTGAGCCGGAAGACAAGAAGAAAAAAACGTTATTTACGAAGAAATATAACTTTCTCTCAGGAGAGAAACGTGAGGAATCCCAACAGCTCGGAAGACGGTTGAATTCTGTGGGGAAACTGCTGGGGTGGAGCTATACACCCGACGTCCAATTGGTGGGTGCCAAGAGCACCCACAACGTGGTCGATGGGACTCTCAAGGTGTCAATTTTTTCCATAGGAAAATTACTAAGTCATAATTACTGGGCTTTTCCAACCTGACGATGGGGAATATTCACTGAATGTGAATCCATGAACGATCCAATACTGGAGAAATAACAAATATACAGAAGGAAGCAGCTGGGAGGCCAAGGATGACCTAAAAACTCAGGACAACCTCGAGGCCCAGTTGGGCTAAAATGCCCAAGTGACCCGAGAAACCAAAGTGAGTGGAGGGTATCAAAAAGCCAAAGAGAATTAAGGTGGCAGTGCGCTCTTAAAGATCAAAATCACCTTGAGAAACAGAACACCTGGAGAACCTCTCCAAGGGAAACCCCCCAATGAGAGGGAGAACATAGCTAGCATTGGCTGCAATAAAGAGCAGGGTACAATATCCTTGTGAGCATAGTGGGCCAGGCACTATAGCCCTGAAGCTGTTGCAGAACAAGCAGGTTGCAATTTCCCGAGGTTATAGTGAGCTGGGCTCCACATTGGTTAGAGTATCGAGCAAAGAGAACGAGGTACTACGCATGCCTGGGAGTGCACAGGCCACTGTTTCCTGGGGAATGACATAGCCAGCTGGGCGCTATAACTGCGAGACACTTTCTAGAGTGGCAAGAAGTGTGTTGGGTGCAATATCCGTAAGGCTATGTTAAGAGGGCCAAGAAGCATACTGAACATAAGTATCCTGGAAATAGAATGTGAGGGTATACAAGAAGGAGACGCGTTTCCCTATGAGACAGGTAAACCCTGATGTGCTATAGTTTGGCCAAACCATGCACCTTTAGTTGATAAAGGCTTCAGTAAAACCTTTGTAGAGAAACCCTTAGCTCCTTTAGGCGCTTATCCAGACAAGAAAAAAGTAATTGCAAACAAATCATGGTGAGTACCGCTTATCCTCCACAACTGTCGTCATTTGCATTTTCTCCATCATTATTAATGATGGAAATGCAAGAGCACATAAGTTTCCCCATTCCATGCTTCAGTACGTTATCAACTTTTCATTCTGGGCCTAGAAGTGCTGAATATCAAATGGGTTAATCAAAAATACAGGTTTCTGAATGCAAAGACTGGACAGCCTACTCACCCATGGCTTGAATAATCTAGAGTCTACTGAAAATACTTGCCAATTTAATAAATAGACTAAATAGTGCCACTGGTTTTGAGAGGATGGATTATTTTACCTCTGAGCATTTTGTCTACCAACAATATCCCTTCTACATTTTGCTGACATCTCACTGAAAACGAGAGATTTTATAAGCCTCATGTATTTATATAATTTTCAATGGAGAGAGGAAAAACTGTGTAATATAATCTGTCAAGCATGCCAATATATGTGACAACAGTATTTATAGGCTAGTTCAGAGTATTTATAGGCTAGTACAGAAGAGCTTCAAGTCACAGACTAACAGTATTGTTTTTTGGTTATTCAATTACATTCAACAAGTATCTTTCAGTATGTTAATGATTAGATTGTTGGAAGTGTTAAATAAATCAACCTACTATGAGCACTGTTTATATTTTACCGCTATCTTTTTACACGTTTGAGGGGAGACTAATACACACACTGAATATGTTCACCCAATATGTCCTAAGGCCCTAGTTTCTTAAAGAGGTATGGGACGAGACTAAAACAAAAAAGACATTGTAGTGTCCATTAGGAATCAAAAGGGTTGACTGCCCTGAAGGTGTCAGGATGCAGAATTAAACCAATCTAACGGTCTCCTCTGAAGGACCGAGCATCCTATCCAGGTTCCCATATATACTGCACCATCACAGGGATATAGCACTTGCCGAGTGGAAACAGCTGCCCTTATGCGACATCAGTCTCACAACCCCACAAGAGCTCAGAAATTTAGAGAATTAACAGACCATACATCTAGAGAAAAGAAAGGCGAATGAGGGAAAAACCAGCAACATGGGCAGGCATGGGCCAATGAAGGAAACACACGCAAACAATATGAACACTATCATTCAGCGGCTCCAAACCACAACGCAGACAACTCGCCTGCCAGAGCCACATGGAAGCCACTCAGGTAGGGGGGGAAGGGGGTTAGTTGTTGGGGAAAACAATTTACGAGACTGTAGAGACGGAGCACGGTGAGACCAACCCAGAGGGAGGGTGGACAGAGGGAACCTCAGAAAGGTCAAGGTGCAAAATTGAAGGACTCTACCGATCCCGAACTAGAAATGTGTATTAGGTTCTCTTCTTATAACCATGCATGGTTCTGTATTTGATTTTAAGCAACTGTTATTCTATCTAACAAATGCTAATAAAAAGATGCTATAAAAAAATAAATTACTCTTGGCTTAGTGGACAAATGGTGAAGAAAATGTGCTTTGTAATGCCATCAACCTAGGGCTCATAATAGACCAGACATGATAAAGGTATGACAAAGTCTGAGGCACTTTGAAAGGGATATAGGCTCCAATCATTTGGGCCATGCAATGTGTATAAGCAGTTTGGCAAAAGGGCACTTAGGAAGAAAAGAAAATAGATGGACTGTCAACAGGGGAAAGCATTCCCCTGTTGACAGTCCATCTATTTTGTAGATGTCTAGAATGTAGAATGTATGGGCATAATGATTAGAGACTTCCAGCTACATAATCTTTCACTCGTGACCTGTTCATTATGTAGGAATCATTTAAAGCATTCATTAGGGGGCAGATAACTTACTTCAGCTATTTTATAAACCAGTTGAATAAGAACAAATTTGAAAAAGGAGGAAAGGCGGAACCATCTGAAAAAAATACATCTAACATTTAAGAGGAAATGTAGACTGTAGAGTGGAAAGTCCACACACACAAGTGGGTCTAAGCTAGTCATCCAGGAAATAATTGGTGGTCACGTTGATCAAACTGTCCAGGAGGCTAGGGAAACGGTTGTTGAATATGGCAATAAAGGAGTGACATTTTAGCCTGGTAGGCAAAAGAAGAGAAAATATAGATATTGCACATGTTTTTGAAAGAAATCACATGTACACAATACATTGCTAAATTGACTGATAAAAGTAATACCTCAAATAATTGGACAAGACCAACAAGGTTTAATTAACGACAGTGACATCAACGAACCTCGAAGCTGGTTACACATACTGATTATATTAATAAGGGAAAAGAACCAGTGTACAGAATTGAAACTGATAATATAAATGGAGCGTTGGAGTCAACTGGCAGTACAAGTAAGAACTAATGGGCAAACTCCAATTTCCAGACCAATTAATATGATTAAAGGATCATAAAAACAACCTGGGATAAAAATCGATATAAATCGACAACTCCTTCAACAGATCAAAACAGAAAGAGCTACTAGACAGATACCAATTGAAGCCCTCCCGTGTTGTCTTATACATGGAACTTTTGCAGAAAGATTCTGAGCAAATTAAAATCTAGGGCGCTAATAATTCAACTATGGAGATTCAAATCTATATAGAGCCGATGTACTACACTATACACAAAATCCTGAATAAGAAAGCAAGGAACATGAACTTGAATTAAAGTTTTTTTTACTAGTGTGATTATAAAGCAAGAAAAGACCCATTGGAATTGTCAGGGACTTAGTTCATCCATGGGAGTATTTTGAGATTTGTGACTACAAGTTACTAGGGAAACATTTTGGGAATCTACTCAGTTATTTTAAAAAAAGTTTAACGTTGGGGCAAGTGTTATTTTACTGAGAAAAATTACCTTGCTTAAAATGATAATTTTACTGAAACTTCCATACTCATTTGAACATTTTGTAATAGTCAAAATATATTAATTATCTACACAGCGCCAAAGGCAGATTTGTATCCATACAGACTGCCATGGATGCCTTGAAGTAAACCAAGTCCACTTAAAATTGAAGGAGGATGACATTCTTCTCAACATGCAGAAAAATGATAGTCGAAGGGGAAACACGATCGGATGAAGCTACCAAAAGAATATATGTGATCACTGTGCTGCCCTGCCTGTAACTGCGCAGATGAAAATGTCAATGCCAATTGCAGTGCAGCGCAGTGATCCAATAGATCACTTTAGACTCATCCCCGGCCCGAATTCCCTTACCCCCCCTACACCACTTACCTTTGTGGCACACTTCTGTGCGCGCCGCAGACTCCTCGCTATCCACTTACGTGGGTCGGAGCGGAGGCTGCAGTGTGCTTTTCTTTCTTTTTTACTTTCTTTCCCCCAGGGGACACCCCTGCAACCCCTGCTCTGCTTGGATGCAGTAATGGGAGTCAGTATTTTGTGCGCCCCCCCCCCCCCCCAAGTCGTAGAGACTGCGGGGGCGCACTAATGAGGGTGACATTTTAGTACAGTTCGCTATCAAAAGGCTCTGAAATACTGAGAAGGCAAAGCATGACAAGAGCAAAATCCAATCAGCATCCTGAAGCTGAAGATTGGAGAGCATATTGAGGCATAGGACACAATCCTTTAGAGACTGGCTTTATTAGGAGTAGCAGCAGGTTCACGACAAGGGGCGCAGTATATCTGTGATGACAAAGGGAGCCTCTGGGATCCCAGATAGAGATTATCAAGCTTCTGGATAAATTAGAAGTTACTAGTTGTAGTGACTAACGTACTCCTAGTCCATAGTCCCCTTTCCTCCATACTATATGGGCGTCCCCCACTAGGCATGGGAAAAGAACCTTTTTCACCAGAAAAAGCTGTCTTTCCCCTATAAATTTAAATAGGCGTTGGGGCGCGGCCCCAGGAGCATGCACTCCCCTGACTTACCCCACCGGCGCCACACCTAAGTCGCCTTTGACGCGTCACCTGTATTATATTGCTCAACAATCCTGCTCAGTTTTAGGGGGATGAGGAACTGAACGGTTTGGAGTATATAGACGCCGCTGCTACTACAGATGAGTGAGGCTGAGGATGCGCCAACAGTGACACCTGTTCACTCTGCATTTGCCTATAGCGGGCATCCATGCTTTTATTAAGCTGAGAGTTGGCCCACTGCGTCTCCCAGACCTTCCTCGCAAGCCCCAGAACATCCTTTTAGAGTGGAATGCCCAATCTGCTTGCAGAACTGAGGGCCAGTACCTCTGCCAGTACCCCTGGCTCCTGTTGCGCCTGCTCCTTTTGTGGAATACAGAGGATTTCAGTTAAGCCCGGCAGCCGGTCATGAAAGGCCTTGACCGAGGCAGACATTTAGTTTTCATCGATCTTATCCTCCACGTCATCCCGAGACTGGGTTGGAGAATCTGGGGTGCCAGGCTGCGTCCGCAGCATTCCCCTTTGTTGGTCACTGCCCTGGGCGAGGGGTGGTGTGAGTGCAAGGCAGTGGTGGTGGCAGGGGGTGGGGTGGTGTCATAGGAATCAGAGCCTGCACGGGGAGTGGAGGCCGGACCGCATGTGCCGGAGTAACCGGCACCCCTCTGGGCTGCTGTGGCAGCCCCAGAGGGGTTGGTCAGAACGCAGCATTTGAGGTACAACGTCCCTGATAAAGTAGTTGAGATACCCTGCCATTTGTAGTGATTTCATGAGGATCAGGAAACGCTCGAAGAACCTCTCCTTGCAAGCAGCCTGTGTGGCTGGCTCCCTGTATCTGGAAACCTGCATAGGATAACCCAGTGGTTGGCTGGTGTAAACATACCACTGGAGTGACCATTCACCTGAAGCCTGTAGACTGCTAACACCCCCTGGCAAGAGAGGGCTGATACTCCCATGCGTGGCCCACTCGGATGGAGAGGCGAAGCTTGCAGCCTACCTTCCCAGTCTGCGTTGACCTCCAGCCACATCGGCTCATTCACGTGTTTGGCTGCCATTTTGTGGATTGTTACCACACCTTGCGGAATGCGTGGGAAGTCAGGATCCGGGGGAAGGATTCTTCACCAGGGTAGAGCTCACTGGTCTTTTGTGGCTTGGCCCTGTAGATTTAGAACTGATCTCGGAGGGAACTGATGTAGGCGTACCGCCCTCAGTTGTACTATCGGTAGTCAGCTTCTCATGTCCAGACCTGTACTCTACTTCTGAGGGAGCTCCGATAGGCACCCTGCCCTCAGCCTGAAGACTGGTAGTCATACTGCATGCCGGAACCTCTGGTTTACGCCTGGCAGTAGAGCCAGATGGCCCCTCACACATAGGTGTGGTAGACAAGCTGGATCGCCCCTCAGTGCCAGGCCCATGAGGGCTGCTGCACCCCTCGGCATGTGCGCCGGTAGCTCCAAGAGCCTCAGGCCTGCCACTGGTATCAGGGTCCGAGAGAGCCCTCCCAGCCGACAGAGCCCCGGGGAAAGAGTCACCATGCTGGGGTGCCTTATTGAACAAGGGACCTACCTTGTCGTGCCTCGAGGATCTTGGCACAAAGTCCTTCCGATGACTCTGCAGAGAAATGTTGAAGATCTCTCTCCATGGAACGCAGAGTGTGGGCGCTGCACACAGTGGACGCTTCCCACCGGTGATCGGGACACAGACACTCAAGGAAAAGTGCTTGGGGGTCCGATGCCAGGAAGGGGCGGTAGCACGAGGTGCACCTGGTAAAGTCTCCCACAACCGACATGCGCCGAGGGAGGCAAGGCACCAAAGGGTGGGGATTAGGATGAAAAAGAACACAGGGAAGCAAGCGAAGCACAAACAATAATGCCCGCGTGAGGTCTGTTCCGGTCTGTGCGGAAAAAGGGACTGTGGTGAGGCACCGGTGGGCAGGATTGATAGGGGTGGCCGCGCCCTGCGCGCTATATAAAATTTAAAGGGGAGGCTCATTTTTTCACTGCCAAAAGGTTCCAGTACCATTCCCATGTCGGGGGACACTCACAAGGATGGAGGAAAGGGGACGGGACGTATGAGTACTATAAGGAAATTAAAGGTATTAAATTAGGAGTAAGAGGACAGACACAAGTGATCACAGTTGAAGGGTGTTTATTGAAAATGGTTTGAAAAACGCCCATCTAATCCTAAATCTACAGATGGGAGCAAGTTAAGACCATCAAATAATAATGACGCAGTCCTAGTGGTGTCTTGTCAAAATAAAAGGGCCTATACCAATACACCTATTGCCAATCCTTATCTCTAAATACAAATAGTGTTATATAAAAGAAAGAAGTGTTCAAGAAATGATATGTCAGGATTTCAGGCCGTTGGCCTCCCTTCCCCACGTTTTCGGGACAGGACAAGGCAGCACAGTTTCTGGCTTCTCTGGCACGAGGGTGCAGTTCAAACATTAGCATCAGGGCCTTCTGCGCCCAAGTCTCTCTGCCTTTCAGAGTCTCTTCTTTCAGAGGGCCTGATGCGACAAACAAACAATAAGTTCCTTTCCTCTTAGGATTTCACACATACTCCATTTCTCAGGTGATTCACTATTCACCTCGGATCCCCCTCTGCTGGGCTCAGATCCACATTAAGACAATCTTCTCTGAATTTTCACTTATCCAATTTCTCGGGTGTTTCACCGTTTACCTCGGGTTCCCCCTCCGTCGGGCTCAGATCCACTTTGACTCAAAATGTTCAATCAGTCTCCCTCTGCCGAGCTTGGTCCAACGTTATCTACTTTGTTATGAACTTTCTCTACTGTATCAACATCAAAGGCTTTCCATTGTGCGCAGGATTTTGCTTGACCAGTCGCAGGACCATTTCAATTCACAATCCTTTGCCACTCTTTCACTTTTGTCAACTGTCAGCTGGATACTTTACAGAGGCCTTCGACTGAGCACACACGCGGTGCCGGACCACTCTGTCAAAAGTATTGTATAGTTTCAAAAGTTCAAGCATTCATTAGCAGCATAGTTTTACTCAGGCTTCCCTCAGTAGGACACAAGACTGTCTTGGTTTCAACAGTTCACTTTAGACACCTTCCATCACAACTCCCCTCTCTCTGGGAGTCTCCCTTTACATTTGTCAGATACGTTCGATAAGACTACTTTAGCTTCGCCTGACCACTCTGTTACTTCACAAAATTGTATACACTGGATTCTCTCTCTGTTGCTGCTTCCGAGAAATACAAGTGCCACAATGCAACAACCACTTGTTACGATAATTGTTTTAAATGTCACAAACCGAGCTCTCCTTTTGTACACAAGACCTCGTGGTTGTCTTGACCTTCCTTCTTTTAAGCTTGTCTTTGCCTTAGGTCAGGGCCTCTGGTGCCGGCCTTGCTCCTTGTTAGGGAGAATTCTCTGTTTAGGCTGAATTTCCCTACCTAGTGAGTCCCCCAGCAGCTTTGCGGGATTTCTGGGGTTTCTTTTTTCTCCTGCCAAGAGTGAGACTCTTTTACCCTCACTCTTGGGCATGTTTGAAGTGTGTTTTCTTGGTTAAACCTTGTGTTGAATGGGCTATGGGGTCTTTTACTCCATAGGGCCTCATGTATTTTTGTTATGTGGGTTACACAGCACCCTCTGTGCAGTAACCCAGGGGTGTCCTAGGGACTCCCCAACATAGACTCCATACCCTGGGACTGACTACTGTCTCCCAGGGCATGTAAAGTCACCAAAGACTTTACTAGTCTTAAATCCTGAACAGAACCAGTACAAACCATCATATTGTGGACGTACTGGCTGGGGCAATTCGATTGCCCCAGGGTCTGTTAGTCGAAGGGGCACGTCTCCGTCCCCCCTGATCGAGTTTTGGCTGGTGGCAGTGGAAACTACTTTTTATATTCAACCGCGAATATTTTCCTATGGGATTTCCCATTGTTTTAGGCTAACACATTTAATTATTTATTTACGGTAGCCTCAAACATACCGCCGGTTTATATATTTATTATTATAACTCCGGTTGGGATTTTTTTGCCAAAACTTGATTCTAAAATGGCGTTGGCGTTCGCCTCTGTAACTCTGACCCAAAGTGGAGCCCTTTGTTCCACTTTTGGCGGGCTTCTCCACAGAAGCCCTCCAAAGTGGTGCCACTCTGTCTGGGGTACTTAGGAGGGGTGGAGGGGGATTTAGGCACCCTGGACTGAGCTACCTTGGTAACTCAAGTCGCACTCCGTCCTGATTGGCCCAAGTGGTGAGCCGGCCGGCTCACCACTTAGCATGTTTGAGTGACAGCTAGGCTGGGTGAATGGGGGCTTGCTGCATAAAAGCAGGGCTTTGGGGACTGGAACTTCAGAAGTCGCCACAGGACCAAGAATCCGACGAGGGAAGAGCTGAGCCGACCTGCTACGACGACACCACCCGGTGGAGCCCTGCTGAACCGTCTCACCACTTTTCCCAACGACCGAGGAGAACTCTTAACGGAGTGGCTCCTTCCCTTGACTGGTGGGGACAACCAGTTTTCACCTTCTTTCCGCTTCTTCGAGGTATCTCGTGGCCGCCTTGCCCGTGCCAAGCACCCCGGCAACCGGAATACCACACTTTTACCACAACCGCGAAAGTCGGTACAACCCTTTAACCGGAGGACTCCGCGGCTGGTTTCTTCCCGGGCAGTGCAACGACCTTCTTCTTCTGCTCTTCAGCGAGAACTTCTTCTTCCCTGACCGACGTCGAGCCTTGCTGCCACTGCCTGGAACAACTGCCACCGCTGGAGGATCCTTCCCGTTTAAGGTACCGTGTTCCGCCTGGCTTCCCTTGCCACCGACTGTACGGGGTAGTTTTAGCCCCCGGCTTTCGAACCTGGGAGCGCCTGGGACACCCTGGCTAAACTTTCTAAGCCTCTCTAAACTCTTTCTGAACTCTTTTGCAAGACTCTGAATCCCTAAAAACTGAGTGATCTTGGGCACATTTTCGCTCTGTCTGCTCTAAGAGTGGGCCCTGCCTAGTGACTTTTGCTCACCTGTGACTTTGTGCTTCTTTGAGCCTACTGAAAGTGTTCTTGACCTTAGAGTGGTGTGTATATCCTAATTCTGCTCTTTTTCCCTCCCTTCTTTGAACCACTAGAGTGTCATCTAACGTTAAGCACTCACCTCTGTTTGAATTATGTGGTGTTAACCAAGAGTTGTCTAGTTAGGAATAAGGGTTGGGACTGCTTTGCATATAACTGTGTTTGAAGTGGTTTACTATATATTGCTAGAGTGTTTTCAACTTATGTGTTCTTAAAATAAATAACTATATACTTTTGAAACCAAGCTCTGGTCAGTGTTTGCTTGTACTATTGTGTTTGAGTACCTATTGTGTATACTTTGCATACTGCCTAACTCTTCTTGAGGGAAGTCTGACTGCTCAGCCACAGCTACCAGGTAAATCTGGGTGGTGCAGACTGCTACCAAGTGGGTTTACTGCTATACCTGTAGTCTTAAATCTTTTGCAGTGTTCCCTAAGGGAACTGCACAGGTTTCTGCCTAACACTCCTCCTCAACTCCGTTGTTCACCCAGTAGGTAATCGGGCAGCCTCCAGACACTTGTGGCAGGAGAACACACAGTTCAATGTAGGTGGGGGGAAGGATTTGGAAGCCTTCACTCTTTGCCTCCACCCAGTGCCTTAAGTGGCACTACAAATCGAGCCGGGGCTCATCGAGGGGGCGTGGCCTAACCACGGGGGTCTTGATGCCCCGTTAGGCCACGCCCCCTTGACGAGCTCCGGCTCAATGGGCTACTGGCACCCCTGCCAGGCAGCCTTTTGTAGAGATTAGCACCCTCTCCCCTATGGGGGAGAGGGTGCTGATCTGCATTTATTTTGCATAGGCTTGCCTGGAAGGGGACAGCGACTCGCCTATTCAGCCTTAATGGTGGTGCTGCCCCTCGCCAGCTGGAGAGGGGCAGCGTCACCATTAAGGCTGAAAGGGTGAGGCCACTGGAAGCAGAGGCTTTTTTCCTAAAGACAAACTCCTGCGAATCCGCAGGAGCTCCAGTATTTAGAAAGCAAGGCCTCTGCTTCCAGCGGCCTCACGTTTTCTCCATAATGGTGGTGCCGGCCCACGAGCATCACTTGATTAAAGGGATGCCTCACAGGTGCGGCGCCACCATTATGGCTGAAAGTCATTTTTTTCTGAAGCCTGAAGCTCTCGCACACGAACGAGAGCTTCAGGCTGTAGAAAAAAATGCCTTTTCGTGTAGTGGCCGGGGCTGCCAGGGGAGATTAGTGGGCCCTGGCAGGGCCCCGCCTCAAAATGAAATTTCGGAGCCTGCCGGGGCCCAGCCCCGGTAGGCCCCGGCCCACTTAAAGCCCTGCCTCCACCTCCACCTCCACCTCTTCTGCCTAGCAGACCTTGCCGGGAGCTCCTTCTCTGCTCCACATCCGTTCTGCCACCAGTCAGTCCTGGGCTGAAAAGGATCAGAGGCTGACCGGCACCCGGAAGGGGTGCTAGAGGAACAGCCTACATAGTGAGCTGTCCCTCTGGCCGCCCCATTCCGGCGTTGCTTTGGAGGCAGAAGAGGCATCCCCCAGGGCCTGACATCTGGTTGCAGGCGCTTGGGGGACGCTTCTAAGGCAGGGGGCTGCAGCAGTACAGTCTCTTGTTCAGCAGTCCCCCCGCCTTGTGATCACAGTCAGAGTTGTCGGAGTGTTCCAGGTCGCAAAATCGTTCTACAAGGATCTGTAAGTATAGAGGAAGCTGGTGACGGCATTGGCCACCACCGGTCGGCGGTTCAAATTGACCCTGGGAGGTTGCCCCCGATTGTTTGCTGGCTTATATTATGTGCTTGGATATGTTATGTGCTCAGATGTGTCCTTTTCCGGGCTGGGGGCTTCTTCTAAGATATTTGAGAGGCAGGCAATACTTTTTCGGCAACACATGTTCCCAGCGAGGGATGTGTTGCGCCCGAGACGGCCGCCGATCCGTTTCTTTACAGGTTTGTGGCCTCCGAGCCGCCTGATGGATCACTATGTTTTGGCATTGTGTTTCTTTGTGTTTTTCTTCCGATGCAGCATCAGAGCTGTGTTATTATTCTGCTGGTTTCTCTGCAGTGCTGCCTCGGAGCCGATGGGTTTATCAACTGTTTTCTTTTGGAATGGCCTCTGTGCCGTGGCATTTAACATGGGGTGTGATTTATAACAAGTTTATCCTAGCGCGGCGCCCGGCCGTCGATCAGCGGTCTAAGCTGTATCTTTGGGCATATGTTCTTTTTAGGTTCGGCCTCCGGTCTTGTTAATTAGCATGCAATGCCATGATTTAGAGGCCATTTAAGGCAACAGATAAGTCAAGGGACAGCGCGTAACGTTTCATATCGTCTCCTCAGAAGTATTAGCCCAAACATTAGCACCATGAGGATGCAATTTGTGTGTTTTATGGCGGCATACTAGTCTGTGTCAATTTGAGGTATTGTAGCAGTTGCTCATTGCGAGCATAGGGTACGCCTTCCGAGCCGTTGCTGGATGTCGTTGGATGACTACATTTTAATTGCTCGCTTCAATGGTGATGCAATGGAGCCGACGAGTTTAGTGTTTTATATGTGATGTAGTCCGAAACCCTAATATTCAACTGTGTGGATGTTTTTTGCAAGAATGCAATTTTCCTACACCGCGCTCCTCCCCCCAGACAACCCCCTGCATACTGAGTGGTGTGGGGTGTGGCAAGATAAGATGAGCGGGGGAGCCCTAGATGCTGCATTATAGGTGTGATGCACTGGGTTGGACTAGTCAAACTAGCTTTATAGCCTTCATGGATTGCCAAAGGAGTACCAGCATGGGTTGGATGACAATGGAGGGATAGTTGTGGATTCATGTGTAACAAAATGTTATGAGGAGCGTCTGACCCCCCCTCCCCACCCCTGCCGCTTACTGGGGGAATTGGGGGTGGGAAGGCAGCACGAGGCAGGTGCGCGCGCTGCTGTATATGTGTTTGTGAGCTGGTTGCAGGCCCTCTGATTCTAGCGAGGTTTGTGGTACTGGAGGTACAATTTGTACATTTTGTCTTACAATCTGGTTCTCTATGTTATGCACAGAGCTGGTGCATAAGGCCCTGGGAGAGGGACAATGATATGAAATATTGAATTATTTAATTTTGCGCGTTGGGCTGTACTACCTGTTCATTTGGCACGGAGTAAGCAGGTTGGTACATTAACAAGAAATGTCTTCTGTACTGAATGCAGGTCAACTACAGTAGGGAGCGAAGTGCATGTAAAGATTCTTTACCTTGCCGAAAAACACCAGAAGAAAGTTGGTAAGGCATACATCCAGGGATTAGAAATTGATCTGCATGTCGGAAAGTGTTCAGGACATTGCAAAAAGGGGCTATTAGGCAAGGGGCCACTGGTAGCTGCAGCCTGTGTAAGGCTGAGCTTGGTGTATTCATTTTCAGTTTTGTGCCAGTTATCACAGGTCAGAATGTCGGTTGAAGAATCACAGGACATGTTCCATAGTATCGAGGAGGTTCCCAACAACCCCAGTGGGAGCGAAGATGAGGATGAAGGTAAGCTTTGGGCTCTTTTTCATGAAAAGATATGCAGTCGGGGAAAGTTTCTGCAGGGTGAGCAGGCACCGCCCACCCAGTCCTTGGTCGTTCAGCCACAGGTTTGCCCCTCCCAACCCCCACCGCTGATAACCCCCCCCCCTGCCGAGCGAGACACCACCGAAGGCAAAACCCACCAAAAGGCAGTGCCAACCCAGGGGTAAGAAACCACAGGCGGGGGTCCAAGAATTGTTTTTAGCGCAAGTAGGTAATGAGCTGATGCGACCAGCACCGTTACAGATGGCAGAGAAGCCCGCCATAGAGGGCAGCGCTTTGGTGGGGACGGGTGAGTTGGGTTTGGCACCCGCATGCTTCCAGCGCAGTCGGCCTCAGGTTGCACAGCCATTGTACTCCTGACTGGCAGTGTTAGAAATGTAAAAAATGTGGTATGTGGGCACTGGCCAGGTGGCAAGGGGAGCCTGGGAGGGTCCAGTGGGAACACTCATGAACAAGGGATTAGAGATTACACCTGTGGCCTCGGCTTGTAGCGCCTTTCCCACACTTAGCCAAGGGGGCCAAGGACGTGCCTGGCCCCCCTAATCTGGCCCCATACCCACGGGACCAGCGCAGCAGTGTGCAGTAGAGGAAGGGGGCGCGCATGCAGGGGCCTCCGCACCGCTTGTCACCATTTCACCCCTGCTTTCGGGCAGATACTCTTTGACGTGGCACATCCCTGTACAGGTGAAAGAGCGTATTTGGGCAAGGGAGTATTTTCGATATATTTTCCTTGTTGGCAGTTGAGACTGCAGGCCCCGATAGGACTATCAGCAAAGGAAGATGACAAGAAATGGCAGAAAAAATATAGATCTGAAGAAAATATATTTATTTGGAATAAGGCCTTTTTCTTGTTGGCAGCAGTATGGATGGAAAAATTCCCAGAGCATGGGTCGGCTTTGTGGAAATATAGGGAGACAATTGTGAATGAGCAGAAGAAATATGGCTCAACTGGTTGGATTGATTACGATAGGGATTTTAGATCAAAAATGGCCTTGGTTCCCAAAATGACTTGGGATCATAAAGACATGGAGGGCTGAGTTTCCTTCATGGGGGGCAGAGAGAAGGCCAGCAGGGTGTCGAGTGAAGCACACAAAGGTTCTCGAAGGTCTTGGTATGGTAAGTACGACCACAAACAGAAGGCAAATGGGCGGCCCTTTCACAACGGCCCCCAGATATTGGGGGTGGAGGGAACAAGAGCAGGGGTTCAACAATGCTAGAACAGGAAGACCGTCTGATGGTAAAAAAAACAGGGGGCTACCCATGCTGTTCGTTTAACCAAGGTAAATGCACATGATGGCCCAAGTGCAGGCATCCCCACGAGTGCGCAAAATGCGGCGGCAGCCACCCAGTGGCGAAATACATCGTAACTGTAGGTGGCAGCCGGGGTAAGGGCCAGCGCAAAGAAGGTCAGTAGTGGCTTACAGGTTTAAGGGTCCATTCCACATGGACTTGCATGTTTTACAGGAGCATTTGAATGATTATCCCAAGCAGTACTAGAGGGATTTACTGTTTGGGGGATTTATGGAGGGGTTTCACATCTCGTACGAGGGCCCCCTGAAAATCCAGGTGGCAAAAAACCTACCCTCCGCTATGGACCAGCCCCTTGTTGTGGGGAAGAAAATATGTAAAAAGCTAGAGTTGGAGAGGATTGCTGGTCCCTTTCCCCACCACCCCCTGACCAATTTCATAGTATCCTCTCTAGGCATAGTGCTCAAAAATGAACCAAGAAAGTTCAGGTTAATTTATCACTTGTCATACCCCAGAGGTGAGTCAGTGAATGACTGGCTCAGTCCGGAGCACTGCTCGGTGCACTATGCTTCTTTTGATCAGGCCATGGTTGTGGTGGCCGGCATGGGCAGGAAGGCACTGTTGGCTAAAGTAGACATTGAGTCGGCTTTCCGCTTATTTCCAGTTCAGCCCGACAGCTTCCATTTACTGGGATTCCAATGGGAGGGCAGCTTTTATGTCGACAAAAGCCTATGGGTTGCTCGGTGTCTTGCGCACTGTTTGAGGCATTTAGAACCTTTTTTGGAATGGGCAGGCTGCAGGGAGGAACATAGGAGGGCCATCGTCCACTACCTAGATGATTTTATGTTTTCTGGCAGGGATAGGTCTGAGGACTGTGCCCACGTGCTGTCTTTCTTTCAAAACCTAATGAACAGGATGGGCAAACCATTGGCTCCAGAGAAAACTCAGAGCCCGTGCAAGGTTTTAACTTTTTTGGGCATAGAAATTGATACTGAGGAAGGCACTTGCAGGTTGCCAAAGGAAAAGATCAGGGGATTGGCAGCAGAGATTGTGAACAACTGGGCTAGGAAACAGACCACCCTAGAAAAAATTCAGCAGCTCTTGGGAAAGCTTAATTTTGCTGCCAGGGTAATACCGGCAGGCAGGGTGTTTGCACACAGGTTAGCTAGGTCAACTGCAGTGGTCTCCCAAAAACACATCCACATCAGTGCAGGCCTTAAAGATGACTTGAGAATGTGGCTCTTATTCCTGGGGGGCGTTTCAACAGGGTTCAGATTTGGAGGACGCCCTGGCAGACTAGTGTTGAGTTACAAACGTATTCACATGCAGCGGGCAATGAAGGATTTGGCGTCATCTTCGAACCGGAGTGGTGTGCTCGGCTGTGGCTGCAGCAATGGCACAAGAAGGGTAGGGCAAGAAATATCATGGTGTTGGAGTTGTTGCACATTGTGGTGACATTCATGTAAAGGCCAAAGGAATTAAGTAGCAAGAGGGAGCGTTTCTGGTCCGACAACAAGACTGTGGTGCAAGGCATTAATCTACAGTCTGCCTCCTGCCCTGCGGTATTTAGCCTGCTGAGGAGATCGGTTGAGGTCTGCTTATAAAGTAATATTGAGTTTAGGGCCTGGCATGTACAGGGCACAGTGAATGTTGCTGAGGACGTCCTTTCTCGATTTCAGTGGACCAAGGTTCGAAGGGACCATCCGGCAGCCAAGCTGAGAGAAGTGCAGTTTCAGAAAGTGTGGTGGCAGTTGGGAGTATGGACAGGGCGCTCTGTGAATTGGGGGAGCGATCGCTCACACCAGGCATCAGGTTCAGCTATCAGCTGAGCTACGGTAAGTTCCTGAGGGTAAATGTGGCATTGCAATGTATTAACTGCACTTTGGAAAAGAACAGGTCCATGCAGGTCCACGCATTTAGCGTGGGCACATAAGAAAGGGAAGACTAAAAGCTGGGCAACAGCTCACCTAGCAGCGGTGGCTTTTTATATCAAGTTGGGAGGGAAAGCCGATCCCACAAAAGGATTTTTGGTGCATTCAGCATTAAAGGGCTGGGCCAGGATGGAGCCTACCAAACAGGACAGGCGCAAACAGATTGAATTCGATTTAGTGGTAAGGTTGCTGGCCGCCTTGGCCAGAGTGTGTTTCAATGCATATGAACTGGCCCTATTTAGGATTGCTTTTGCATGGGCTTTTTTCCCAGGGCTTTTAGGATTGGCGAGTTGGTCTCGGCCTCAAATAATGACACATCAGGTAGAGCCATTGCTTTAAGGGACATTTCTTTTTTCAGCAGGAGCACGTGTGAAAGGGTCATGATTAAGTTGAGGAAATGCAAAACGGACCAGTTCGGGAAGGGTACAGAGCTGCATGGGTCCCCACTGAAGGATGGGTGCCCGGTATACCTCTTGAAGCTCTTTTTAACAAATAGGAACAAAGAATGCAGCCCCCTCCTATTTCATGCTGACGCCTCTTCCCTCACAGTGTTTCAATTCAAGAAGGTTCTGTCAGCAACACTGGAGGCATTGGGCATCCATGGTACGGGTTGGAACCCTCACAGTTTCAGGATTGGGCAGCCACCACAGCGTTTCTACAGGGGATGTCGGCACTGGCTATCATGAGTGTGGGCAGATGGGAATCTGGCCACTACAGACTGTATGTACAGCCCCAAGCGGGCCTCACGCCCTTTTGTAAATTGGATGGGGACCGCAATAGCAGGCACCCATCCCAGGTAACATAGTTTTGAAGTCTGTACTGCAGGAGCAAAGTGATTTTGATGACACTTATGATTTGTAACAGATGATGCACTTTGGATGATTGGTCATTCCTTTATAACACAGGCAGAGAAAAATACCTTGCAATGGAAATGGCTGGTACCCGCGGGATGAGGGAGCACTCCTTATTAACTGCAATACATTGGCAGATACAGGGAGGCCCGCACCTAGAATGATGGTGATCCATCTGGGCGGTAATTACCTTGCCAAGTTGGGTCGGAGTCGCTTGCTGGCCCAAGTACAGGTGGCCTTGTGCATTGTGACTCAGGAGCTACCGGGCCCTGACATACTTTGGTCAGAGATTGCTCCGGACAGCTCTGCCATGGCGACTGTGATGCTGGAAATGCATCGGAGGGCCAGGGCTTCTGTATCCTTGTCCTTTACTGCTTTCTATCGTGTGTTCTGTCGTGTTTTCCACACAGGAGTTCAAGTGGGACTCCTGGCGGTGCAGCTCTCTCTCTTTTGGTTTGGTGAACAGACCCGTGGGATACCCTTATGCCAACCATGGGTAGGGGTACAACCCTGTGCCCCTAGTGTATGTTTTTGGGCACCTGTGTGTGACCCACAGAGCAGGGTACGGACTGGCGGCAGCTCCATGCTGAAATGACTGGTGCCGTGAACGTCCTCCATTTTGGGATGCCCAGGCCCTGTATTGGAATCAGTAGATTCCTGATGGAGACAAAATGGCCCCCATGGCCTCTTGCCGTCCATCACCTGTTACCTTGATCTTCCCGAAGTCCCGGGAAGCCCTGCCTCTGTCCCTTCCCCCTGACTGGCTGTTGGGTGGAAGTTCCGTATATGGTAGTGTGGGGAAGTGCCGACCAGACTGGTTGGAGCCTTCTCAATGACCGTATGTTGTGGGTACGCCTGTGGGTGGGACCTGGGTGAATGGAGTGTGTGACGAATATACATTCTATATTGTGGCTGTCTAGTATCTGGTGTTTGACACAATGGTTGAGACATCCCTGCCCGAAACCAGTATGAATGCAGCTTGGAGTGTTGAATGGCTCGGTACTTGTCCCAATACACATAACTTGTTGTGAGTGTCTGGAGAGAAGTGAATGGCCTGAATACCTTGTGTGCCTGATTGGCTGCCTGCCTGTATGAATACCCGTAGTCATGATTGGATGCTTGAGTGTGACCCAGCGGAATGAATAGGAGATCAACAGTATATCTGGGGACCTCTCACTGCTAGGAATCGTGTTCAGAAGCTGAAGTCCACTACGACGAGTAACTGGAGTAACTGAAGCTTGATCCTGAAGCCCTGCTGGATGAGAAGAATTGCTGTTGCTCTCCTTCGCAATCTGAAAGCTGCTGTGCTTCAAGAACTGACCCGGAGAGGACCTGGTAAGGCGCCCTCTTCCCGAGCTACGAGGGACCATCGTGCACAGCCAATCTTTGCCCAAGCTATCTGGTAGACAGACTTTCGACAGGCTGCCGACCCGATACAGGGATTGCTGCGGAAATCCAAGGAGAAGCCCCCGGACTGTTGTCCGCCACGGTCGATGACCGCCGTCGCCGACTGGAGCCGCCGTGCTCCCGTTGCCTAAGAACTTCATTGATCCAAGGACACTCTCGTCCGCATCGTCGCCGCAATATCCTGCTGGAGAAGGCCTGACCGTCGACGCGCCGAGGAGCATCCACCGGTGGTTTTCCCGGAACCGAAAGACCACAGAGACGCCGACGACTCGACGCCCTTGCTGGGCCACAGTTCTTCAACTCTTTGCGGTCCAGAACTATCGACACCGAGGTGCCCCGCACGCCTCTTCCTGGCAGGACGTTTACGCTTCCCCGTCAACGAGCACCGCTAGGAACGACGCGGCCACTTCACTGTCGTAGCTCGACCTGTTCTCCGTCGGACGTTCGACGACCCGTGACTCCTGCCTGAAAGGGAGTACACTCAAGAAGGGTTGTCGATTTCCCCGACGAGGAACGCTACAATGCCAGGTACTTTGGGGTTGCAGAACTATTGGAAAGTCTAGTGGAAACAATATATGGACTGGGCTTGTATCTTTCTCCTACAGGTTGCCCAGGTGGGGGGGGGGGGATCACCACACAAAACTGTGTCTAGGTAGCAGGACCAGTATTCTGCCAATTGCTTAACCATCTTGCTTTCCTTGCTCTCTCTAATGCTGGTTTCCTCCTTATTTTGATCTGTGTATCATTCTGACCGTATGCACTTTAAGGAGATCTAATAACGTTAGTGGTACCACTTTAGAATTGTATATATTTACCATTGTTGATTTTCGGAGTACAAAGCGAGTTATCGTGATTGTGTATATGACCTTGAATATTAATTATATAAAGACTGTTTTAACCGATACAGTGTGTGGACATTCCTTCGTGGGTTCTTGGGGACTACACTGTACTTAAGAACCAGCTCGCATCACCTCCTGAGAAGCTAGGCCTTGATTGCTCGACTACGTTACCATAATAGAGAATCTTGGCAGGGGTCTCTGTGCCTCCCTTCTACCATATAGAGAGCGGAAGTGCAGACCCCCCGCCTCCGGTCTTTACAGCGCCCTTTGCCAGGAAGAGATGGAGAAATCTCGGAGGCGCTTGAATAGGAGCGTGGAGAAATTAGTTAAATCTGAGGGTCTCGGTTTCATTGGACATTGCTGTTTGAATTCTCTCCCATCGCATTTTGCTGCAGACGGTGTACTTTTGTCTGATAAGGGATTGGATGTCTTCCTCACAGCAATGCAAGTGGCATTGAGAAGGGCTGGCTGCAGATAGGAGGTATTGGTGAGTATGGCTTAGATGTGTGGGGGCATTAGGGGCAGCGGGGAAAGCCCCCCCCAAAGCGTGGCGGAGTGTCGGTGGTCCTAGCCAGAGATGAGTTTTTTACGCTGCGGCTTCGGCTGTTAGCGGTTCAGGAATGGCCTGGCTCGAGCCAAATCCAAGTGACTGGCACTGACTCCCCTCCAGGGCATTAGAGACTTCAGCATCTGATGTCAGTGGTCCCGAAAATGTTTACTGACTGGCAGGCAGAACCAGAAGCGTATGTCCGCTTATGCCCAAGCGCAAACAGGGAATGACACGGGTCATCCTGGAAATGCATATTACTTTAGTATGTGGCTGGTACCGTCTCATTTTGGTGTCTGCGGTTATTATGTAAGATAATATTTGACATGCTGTGTCCACAAGAGGGGGGGGGGGGGGATTGCGGTCAATGTGGGATCGCCCCGCAATGGGGTTCTGCTCTCTGCTCTGTGGCTCCCCTTTACCAGTGCGGGGTCTGGTCCACTGCTTAGTCCCAGTACTTGGGCTTCAAGTAGGGATCCACTGCCGGACTTAGCCTTGCAGCCTCCATCCTAATGTCCCAAGAGCAACTGACCTTTCTTGCTCAGCAGCCTCCCTTTATACAACTGGAAGATGTTAACAGGCTGCAGGTGTTTGGCCAGGGTTGGGTCTGCCTGACATTGCCTGACTCCATTAGTGGGACAGCTTACTGTCAAGGTGTGATAGTCCATTTTCTGTTTCCTAAGAGGTATTTCCTTGGTAATCCTTATACTCTTAGTCCCTCTCTTCTTCGTCTCAGTCCTTGGGTATTCCAATAGGAGAATGGGATTATGGGAATTGTAGTATTCTACAAAAAAGGGATAAAGATATAGAATTTTGGCAGGAAAAGGGGATTAAGTATTGGGTTGTTGAAAAGTGGGTTTCGAGGAAAGAGCGATAAAACTCATGTTGGAATTTAGTGATGTTCTTTGTTTTCCATGATCGTTTCGCCTTTTCCTTACAGAAAGGTACTGGGGTATGACGTGACTTTGTTGGCAATATCCCATGACAACTGAGGGGATGTCGGGTAGGGGTATATCTGAACGGGAGGAATACTATGTCTCGTCCAAGGGCGTGTCTCCCATAGTCCCCAAGGACCCCTGCCCCAGGTGATTCCCCCCGCCCCTCGCTCGTCCGCACTCAGGGTTGGGATCCAAGATTGATGGCCCTCCCCTGGCCACCTGAACAAAGGATCCCCGGGAATAGCCTTGGAAAAACACAGCAGGTTTCTCACAGTACTCATCATTAGCCTACAAGCGCCTTTTTCTGTATTGGAGAGCTCAGTGACCAGTAGTACCTGGTGAAAGTTGTTCTCCACAGTTCTGACCCCAAAGGATATCTGAGGTCCGAAGGAGACAGCAGTCTACATGCTGGGGCTCCTGCAGTGCTGGAGGGTGAGGCAGAGAAACCTAGAAGAACAAATTACTTAACTTCTGCAATGTTCTTTCAGATGGATTAGTCTTTCCTCCCACATATTCCTCATCTAAGAAATATCCACTAAGCTCAAGCCTGGCTTTAGAAAAACCGTTCAGCACCAGGGGGCATACAGCTGCTGAGCTCAGCGTTGTTGGCTCCCATGACTCCAGATGTGACAGCATGGGTGATATATTTGGTGCTGCCTACCCCCACCCTCCAAAGACCTCAGTTCTACCCATTCCCCCCTCCCAGATCCTCCCCAGACTCAAGAATCTGAGGAATCTCAGAGCTACATGAAGTTATGAGTATTCCATAGATGGGGTAGTTTGGAAGTGCTGGTTTATCAGAAAGAACATGTATTCACAAGATCCCTGCACTTAGTAGCACAACATGTGAGCCAGCCAGACTGACACATGAAATTTAAGTTTTTCCAATGATATATCTTCATAAAAATGTTACAAAAAGACTCCACTTTCTAGACACATTTACCCATTAATACTGGATTCAATATCAACGAAAATGTAAAGATGCCACATTATCAAGAAAGTATACGACACAATGCTATGAAAACATTTAAGTAACCACTGCACAAAGACGAACATACATCTCCTGAAAATATATAAAACATGAATCTCGGGAGGATAGCTCAGGGGCAATGCGCTCGTCTTGGAAGCAAGACGACACGGAACAACACAGGATCGATCCCCGGGTCCACATGTAGAAACCTCTAGGTAATTAAGTGCGTTATAAATAATCAATTAGAATTATTATAATAATTAATAAAATATTGAAATAAAATTATATACCAGACACCTCATCCTGTGACAATGTTCGTGACTCTAACCGAATGACAATTTAAACCAAAAAAACTAATTCATTAATTCAGCGCAGTATTATGGAATAGAGCCTACCGCTTTACACAACCCCAAAGCGTTTGTTGTTTTGCATACAAACATTCTTCAAAGGGAACTCTTTCACTAAAAGAAAAAAATCCTTCCAATGGTAGAAAGAGATTGAATCAGAAAGAACACTATCTAAAGCAATTAATGTGTTTGTTTAATGGATTCTACAGGTTCCACATCTTACGAAGACTTGCATAACAGTGCAGAACCTGGAGGAGAGTGTGGAACTATCTCATACTCAAGGATCAACTTGACCAATGCAGGCATCCTGACCCGATAACGAATCCAGGTAGTAATGATTGCCGAATGTTTGTAGAGAAGCCCATGTAGCACCTGACATCTGCAACAGAGCAAGCCCTCTGCAAGGCAGGGGGAGTCAACAGGCCCCTCGTAGAATCAGCGTAGAGACCCACAGGTACTTTTCTTGTTAGGCAGTCATAGGATTCACAAATGTAAAGAACAATCCTCCTGGATAGGGATAGATTGTCATCAGCCCTGCCAGCATGGGCACTAGCAAACCTGATTATTAAGAAAGAGGTGTTTGTTCTTCATGATGTCACTTGCCTGAAAGACACAGTAACCAAGAGCCCTCCTAGGATTAAGCCTAAAACCATTCCTTTTAGATGAATGAGGTGCAGGGTAAAAAAAACAGATTAAGGATCTTGTTAGATAGGTGAAATTCCAACAAAAGTAAGGATGTTCACTTTCTCCCAGTAAGGAGGCTTGTCAGATAAAGGCTGGAGCTCACTCACCAGCCTTGATGAGATGACCGCCACCAAGAAAATCATGTTAACGGTGAACAACTTCAAAGGGAACGAATGCAAGGCCTCAAAAAGAGCCACTGTTATAATTGTAAAAAACAGATTAAATCCATGTACGCATGACAAAATGGCTTGATGAAATCTGATCAGTCAACCTTCTCAAAAACTGCTGAACATTACTGATAGTAAAGAAGGAGCCCGGTTCAGGAACCCTCTCAAAGACTGCATTTGTGGGCAGCTACCTTTTAACAGTATACATCTGAAAAACCCATTGCGCAAAAGAAAGTAGGAAATCCAGAAAAGAAGAGGTTGGACAAGTGAAGGGATCCAGACACATGACACGGCACAACCTATTGAACGTACACCACCTGCAAGCCTTGAGTGACGTAGCAGCCAATCTCCTGGTGGTCAAGAGTACATGCAGGACCTCAGCATGCTCTTGCTTGGATAGAGAACAATGCCCTCTGACTGAGAGTGCATGTCCAATCTCACTGGGAGGGAGCAGAGAGGACAGATGGATTAGAGGTTCTGGCCACTACGTTGTCTGGAGCAATAAAAAGGAGGGTAAAATAACCTTCTGAGGACCACAGGAAACTAAGAACGCGTAGCACAGATCTCTGTACCAGTATACAAACGATGCATCCCCCAAGAGCACTACAAATGTCACTTCTGAGGGACCATGGAGTAAAAGAGGTCAACTTAAGAGTCAACAAGAGGTGAAGATCTCATCCAGAACTTTGTGACACAGTTCTCACTGGCGGGAGGTGTACAAACAGCTACTAGGGGTGTTGGTGACAACTTTCTTCTTTCTGGACAGATTCTGGCAGTGAGACATCTTTCCACAGAGTCGTGAACCGCATTTGGATGACAACCCACCCACCTTTCTTGCTGAGGTAATGTTTGGTTACCATATTGTCTGATAGAATCAAGAAAAAACTACCCTGCACGGATGAAAGGAAATCAACAAGGGCCAGCCTGATGGCCCACAGCTCAGTCGGTTAATGTGCTAAATCACCTGCGTGCGGTACTACAAGTTGCTCAGTCAGATAGTCTAGTTAAGTATACTAGCCCTTCAAAAAGATGTCAAACTACTGTCAACTGCAGCCAAGGCTGCTGTAGAGGCTCTCATCTTAGGGAGTTGTCTCGAAAGGCTTAGCATGTGAGATTGTGTGACAAGCTGCTCAAGACCTATAAAAGGTCTTTCATCTTTTTCCTTTTGTGCATGTTTTTTTCAGTTTTTTCTTTTCAAGAGGCCAAGAAGAAAGGTCCTGCCAGAAAGCCTATCTAGAAAAGCTCTGATGAAGCAGACCGTTTTAGGTCGTGTAATCTGGGACTATTTGAAGTAGAGGGAAAAGTACAAGCTCTGCGGCAGATGAAGTGTACAGGTTGGACGACACAAAGTCTGGATTGAGTGCTCAAATGTGCCAGCTGTCCAGGTAAGGAAAGACATGAATCACTCCTCTTATGGAGAGCAGCCACTGCAGCCAAATGTTTGGTGGAAAACCTGAGGGCTGAGAATAGGCAAAGGGGCAAGCCACAAACTTAAAGTGTTTGTTGCCAACTTGGGATAATCTGGCACATGAAAGGCCAGTGCTGAAGGTTCAGGGATTACGAGAGCTGGGCAAAGGAGACCATCTTGAACTTTTCCTTGCACAAGTACAAGTTAAACAGCATATATTGAGGAGTGGTTACAGATCCCCCCCACCCATCCCTAGTGGTCATAAAAAAAAAATGTGACTACAGTCCCCCTCCCCTCTCCCCGAGCTGGCACAAGTTGTATTGTGGCCTTAGCGAGGAGGGCATCTGAAAGAAGAGAAGGCAGGAAGGTGGGCTTATCTGGGGCCAATGGAGGAAGGAACAAGTTACTTACCTGTAACTGTTGTTCTCCAGCATGGGTCTGGCATGGATTCACATGCTCATGAATAAAAGAATACATAGCAGTATACACATGCACAACCACGGGAGGTGGCAAAGGCTCAACATTAAGCATCACATCCAAAACTCAACATTAAGCAATTCTTACCTCCTCACCAGGCTCACCTTAGGCGAACAGGTTGCGCAGCACTGCTTGGCCGACCCTGGGCTCCTCCCTGGAGTCCCGATCGACACAGTAGAATCTTGTGAAGGTGTGCGTCGACCTCCGCGTAGCAGCCCTGCAGATGTCCAGCAGGGACACACCAGACAGGAACGCAGTGGTAGCAGCAATTGCTCTGGTCGAATGGGCTCTCGGACGGCCGGGCAGCGGTCGGTTTGCCAACCGGTGACAGTGCATGATGCAGCCGGAGAGCCATCTGGAAATGGAAGTCTTCGAGAGAGCCTTCCCTTGATTCAGAGACCCAAAACTCACAAACAGTTGTGACGTCTTCCGAAAACTCTTCGTGCGGTCCACGTAGAACTTCAGCGCTCTAGCTACATCCAGCGAGTGCAAAGTCCTCTCGGCCGGCGTCGAAGGCGACGGGAAGAAAACTGGTAACACCAAAGGCTCGTTGAGGTGAAAATCCGATGGCACCTTGGGCATGAAGGAGGGGTGCGTCCTCAGCACCACCCTCGTGTCATGAAAAGTCAAGTATGGAGGCTTGCAAGATAGGGCCTGGATCTCTCCCACTCGTCGTGCGGAGGTGATGGCCACGAGGAACGCCGTCTTCCATGACAGGAACTTCAAAGGCGCTGAATGCATAGGCTCAAATGGGGCCCCCATGAGCCTGGTCAGCACCACATTAAGCTCCCACACCGGGGCAGGAGCCTTCACCAGCGGGAACGATCGGAATAGTCCCTTCATAAATTCCTTCACCAGGCGATGAGACCACAAGGATGCCCGTCCCGTAGTCCTGGTATATCGGGAGATGGTAGCCAGATGTATTTTGATGGAGGCGTGAGCCAGTCCAGCTTTGGCCAGCGACAGTAGGTACGGCAGTACTTCTGGGGCCGTAATCCGCAGAGGGTTAATCTTCTGTGCACGGCACCAGACAGAGAACCTCTTCCACTTGTGTCTGTAGCACTTGAGAGTTGAGGACGCCCTGGCTTTTGCAAGAACCTCTCTGCAGTCAGCCGGGATATCGTATCCTCCAAACTCTAGCGCTGCAGGAGCCAGGCCTGCAAGTTCAGCGACTGTGGGTCGTGATGGAGAATGGCGCCTCCTTCTCTGGAGAGAAGATCCGCGTCCGCCGGCAGCTTGACTGGTGGGAATGCTGACAAGTCCAGAAGGTCCGGGAACCAGATCTGCCTCGGCCACGCCGGTGCGACGAGGATCATTCTGCACCTGGACTTCTTGAGCTGGTTGATGAGGCGGAGCAGCAACGGCAACGGAGGGAACGCGTATAGAAACAGGCCGTCCCAGGGGAACGAGAAAGCATCGCCCATGCTCCTCGGTTGCAGGAACTTGCTGGCGAACCTCTGGCACTTGGAGTTCGTCGCCGTTGCGAAAAGGTCGATCCGAGGTTTGCCCCATCGTCGAAAGAGCCGATCCACCTGGTCCTGACGTAGTTCCCACTCGTGGCACGAGCACAGCTCCCTGCTGAGTGAGTCGGCGACGGTGTATTTTATTCCTGCCAAGTGGAAGGGAACCAGAAACATCCCCTGGGCGACGGCCCAGTGCCACAGATCCTGGGCCTCCTTGGATAGGGCTGGGGATCTGGTGCCCCCCTGCTTCCGTATGTAGAACATTGTGGTGGTGTTGTCGGTGAAGATCCTCACCACTTTGTCCTTGAGGGACGGAAGGAACGACCTGAGCGCCCAGAACACTGCTCGGAGCTCCAGAATGTTGATGTGGAGAGACCTCTCCGCCGGGAGCCAAAGGCCTCTTGCGTGGAGGTCCCCGGTGTGGGCCTCCCAACCCTCCAGAGAGGCGTCCGTCGTCACCATCTACTGAAACGCCGGGGTTTGAAAGTCCGTGCCTGTAGTGAGGTGAGCCCGGGTACCCCACCATAGGATCGCCCCTGACGGAACTCCTCGTCGAGAGGGATCCTGTCCTCGAAGCAGCCCGTCGCCTGAAACCAGCGGTTGTCGAGGAACTCCTGTAGCGGACGCATCCGAAGTCTGCAAAGGGGTACAAGATAGATGCATGAGGACATCATCCCGAGGAGGGACTTGATGGACCTCACCCTGGCCACGTCCGTGGCTAGCAGGCGCCGTACCTTGCCCAGGATGGTCTTCGTCCTCTCCTCCGACGGGGAGGCCAATTGCCCCACTGTATCGAGCTTCACTCCCAGAAACAGTGCTACTTGTGACGGAACCAGGTGGGATTTGGGGTAGTTGATGGCGAACCCCAGTTCCGTGAGCAGCCGGACGGTCCTCGCCGTGTGTTCGACGGCGAGTTCTCTTGTCCTTACCTGGATTAGCCAGTCGTCCAGGTAGAGGTAGACGTGGATCCCCTGCAGGCGCAGCCGCGCCGCCACTGGTGCCTGGCACTTGGTGAATACCCTGGGTGCCGACTTTAATCCGAACGGTAGGGCTCTGAATTGGTAGTGGCGTCCCTGAACCACGAACCTTAGAAAGATCCTGTGCCCTTTTAGAATGGAGACGCGGAAGTAAGCATCCTCCATGTCCAGCGACGACAGGAAGTCGCCCTCCTCCAGCTGTCCCAGTACGTGCTGGAGGGTGACCATCCTGAATTCCTGCGCCTTGATGTATTTGTTTAACCGACGCAGGTCCAGGATGGGGTTCCAACCGCCTGTCTTCTTCCTGACGAGGAAGTACCTTGAGTACACTCCGGAGCCCCGGAGCCTCCTGGGGACGAGCTCGATGGCACCCTTCTTGAGCATCGCCCTTACCTCAAACAGCAATTGAGGGACGTGATTCTCCTTCATGGCCACGGGAGGAATGCGAGGGCACTTCTTTTGGAATTCCAGCGATTGCCCGTTGGCCAGGGGGTCCAGCACCCAACGGTCGGTGGAGATGGACTCCCACACACTGACGAACTTCGTCAGCCGGCCTCCCACCGGGGTGCTTCGGTGGGGGCCTGACGACACGGCCGGGTCAGTCTTGCTTGGAGGCGGCCTTGCCGCCTTGGCCTCCTTGGCGACGACGGCGGGATCCCCCTTGCTTGCCGCGACCTCTGTAGGCTTCCTGGGAAGAGGAGCAAGCCACCTGGCGGTATGTGGAAAAGCCACCGCTGGATCCTTTGGAGGCACCCTGTCTGCCTCTGGCGCTTCGAAAGGGCTGTCGTTGTTGAAGTACCCCCAAGGCCCGGGCCGTCTCCGAGTCGGTATTGATGGCCTGGAGAGACTCGTCCACCGCCTTACCAAAGAGGTTGTTGCCGTCGAACGGCATATCCAACACTCTGGTCTGGACGTGCTGGTTAAAGTCTGTCGCCTTGAGCCATCCTCGTCGACAGAGGCAAACTCCGTTGCCCAGTTGGCAAAATCCGGTATCGGCAATGTCCGTTGCCACTGTTATGGCGTGATCCGACGCCACCTCGCCTGCCTGCAGAATTTGTAGGGCCTCCGCCCTCTTGTCATCAGGTAGGAAGTCTATCAGGGGAGCTATCTTGAACCAGAGCTCCCTGTCGTAGCAGGCCACGATCGCTAAGGCATTTGCCGCCTTAATCGTCGTCGCCGCCGACGAGATGACTCGTCGTCCCATGGAGTCCAACTTCTTGCCCTCGCTGTCCGGCGGGGAAGTGGAAGTTGAAGCTGCCGCACCCGCCGATTTCTTCTTGGCCGCTGCCGAGATGACAGTCTGGCGTGGGCTGGGCCCTGAGGCACAAGGGTGCGGCATCGGGGACTCGGTACTTCTTCTTGTACCTGTCCCTCTTGGCGGGTGTCGTGGAAGGGTTCTTGAGGACAGCAAGCCCCTCGTCCCAGATGTCGACGACCGTCTTCCTCTTGGCCTCTCGTCGTTGGTAAAGAAACCCTTCCTTCTTCTATTCTTCAGGGCAGCCAATTTCGTCGGCTGGAGAAGCCCGAGGGGGGGAGGGGGGTGATGACAGGATGTCCACTGTGTCATCACCGCCGTCGTCGTCTGTCCCAGTTGCTGTATCCGTTGCCGTATCCTCTCTAGGGTCCGGCGAGGGGGAGGGGTCCACAGGCCTCGCGGGCACGAAGGGCGGAGAGGGGTGGACTCTCCTCCGCTTGTTCGGAGGGTTTCCCGACGGGCTTGGTTCTGGATCCTCCGTCGGGGTCCGTGGTAATCTCGTCCTTATCTCGGTACATAAGGATTGGATCGCCAACAAAATGGCCGCCGAGCTATCCTGGGGCTCGGGTAATGGCTGCGACGGATGGGATGGCCGCTCCACTGGGCCGTCGTCATCGTCGCTATCTTCGATCACGTCAGCGGGAACCGTCCCCTGGGATCGAACCTTCTCGAACCTCTTGTTGAGGCCTATGAACCTCTCCTTGAGGCCCTTCTCGTTTTCCACCAGCTCCTCCTCAGAGGCTGATTCCGAGTTGGTAATGGCCACCACCCCCCCCCCTTTTTCAGCCGGGGACTTCACGGGGGTCTTAATGATGGGCTGGAAAGAGGATTCCCTCCGCGGAGGCAGGGATACTCTGGGCCCAGAGGCCATTTCCACTGGCGTAGTCTCAGCCGGCTTCGCCAGGGTCGCAGCGACCACTTCGATAGAGGATTTTGCCGGCTGGATCAAGGCCCTCACTACCTTAGGTGCGTCCTGGGCCTTCGCCTTGGGGGGAGGGTCAGCGCCTCGCTCCCCCTTCGAGATCGACCGGGGCCGCTGCAGCAGCTTACCCGGGTTCTCGGACTTCCTCTTCCCCGAACCAGAGCGCTGGCTCGTGGATGAACGTGCCGGGGAAGTCGCGCCCTGCCTGGCAGCCGAAGAGCCCGACCTTTCGGCGCTCCCGGTGCCCGCTGACTCGCGGTGCTTGGCCTTCTGTTGGGCCCCCGTCTCAGACCTTTTTCTTCGCCTTCTCACCTGCTGTGCCCTTCTCCAGCCAGGCGGCGAGATGGGAACGACGATCTTGTTTGATCCGTTCCGAAAGGTTCTTGCAGAATGCACAGTCCATCTCCATGTGCGTCTTGTCCTCATGAAGGCAGTGGAGACATCGCGAATGCTCATCCTCCTTGAAAACGTTTTGTAATCCGCATCCAGGGCAGCACCTGAACAGCTTGGATCCGGGCGTCGAGCTTCCCTTGTCCTGGGCCATGTCCGTTGAAGTAGGCCGCAGATCTTCCAGAATCCTCCAAGAAGCGTAAACTCGACAAAAACTTCACCCTTGAGGGGCGTAGAAGAATTCCGAAACAGGTCCCATTTATCGGAAGTAGAAATGGTGGAGCTTGAGGCTCGATTAAACCGAAAAAATGGGAAAATCTTCTGAAAAAGCGCGAAAACGCAGCAAAAACTCGAGAGCTAAAGCACGAGGACTCCCAATACTTGAGTGTGCGGTAAAAATCTGAGGATGGCTGCCAGAGGCGGGGCTTAGGGAGAGGGCAGTCATTGGCTGGGGGCAGTATGACCCAGAGATCAGTGGTTGGTTACTACTAAGAAAGAGATCAGAAACGAAACTGATACTGATTTTTTCTTTACCGAGGATTCCCAGCCTGACGACGGGGAATATTCATGAGCATGTGAATCCATGCCAGACCCCATGCTGGAAAAGTTGCCCATGTAAAAGCCCTGTATGGCCCATGCAGCAGATAATAGTGTTCATATAATTCCAGGACAAAAGGAGATAGCCTCCACCCCACTGGTGAAGAATAGATGAAGTCCGAATTAACGGGGCATTGGAGGTAGGAGATTGTGATGTCAGAAGCATTCCCCCTGGCAGCACTAGCACCATGGCAGGGTAATGCATCTGATACTGTTTGTCAGAACCCTTGTTAGCAAATGAGATGTAGTAATGAAATCAAAGGCCCCTGGCAAAACACAAATGCCTATGGACTGCAAGTTCAAGGGACTTGGCTGTGGCCTTGAATGCCTTGAGTTTTCAAGTGACTCCTCTGCACTGGACATGTAAAGATCGTCTCCAACCAATGGCATGTTTGGGAGTTTTACCTTTACATCAGGTGCAAACCCTGATGTCCTTATCCAGGAGGGCCTCTTGAGTACAGCTCGAGTGCCCATTATGCTGCAAATCTTCAGCTAAGCCAGTCTGCAAGATCTGTCGGGCAGCTTCTTTGCCATCATACACCAAATCATTGAAACTGAGTCGCATCTCAGGGTGTAAATTTGTAAATATCTTGTCAAAATGCAGGAAGCGTCAGCAGCCCATAATGTTAGGCTCCTATGGACAAAAACCTTTCACCCAAGGGCAACCAGCTTCTTACTCTCCGTTTCAGGTCACACGATTGGAACAGGAGCGGATGGTGCACCCGCTGTGAAAGCCTGAACCACCAGATGCTCAGGAGTCGGCAAGGTAGAGAGAAAAACTGACAGAAATGGCTGAGACTATACCCCTATCATGAGAATCCGTCTGAAGTCTGATAAATAAGTGCAATTCTTGGTACAACTCTGACCTGGGCACCCTGAAACACAAGTGCAGAGCAGCTGAACGGAAATCGGGAGCTTCAGGTTTACCCTCTGACAAACTGGCCTGCCGCCTTCTCCAAAGGCAATATATACTTCCAATTCTCTCCAAGAAAAGAGTCTACATTCAACCCTGCATCTCCGCAGCATCTAACAACATGGCCATACTTTTTAAAATCTGCAAGGAGCTGGCCAATCCTACTGCAGTATCTTCCTCTACCACACCCACCAAGGCCTTCTGCTTGGCCCTGGCCTCTCATTTAACCACTAAACCTCAGGACATGCTGTCCTCATTCATCTGCTCCCCTCTCTAACTCAACCTCTCTCAGGCCCTCCTTGGTTGCCCCCTCTCCCCTCCTCCTCTCCTACCTCTGTCCTGTCACACCTGATGAGGTTTCCAGACAATTCCGGTCTACGAAAGTCTAATCCAAACAAGTATCTCCCTGCCCCTCCAGAACCATTAAGGAAAACATTGACTCTCTCACTCCAGCCTTGGCTGATCTCTGCAACCACTCCATCGCCACTGGAGTGTTCACCCTCTCCTCTCAGGCACTCTTCCTCTTAACTGTCCTTCCCAGGTTGAACTTGGGTCCTTCCTTTCGCCATCACACTCTCAACATGTGGTGTTCCCCAGGGATCTATCCTCTCACCCTGGTTTTTCAAATTCTATCAGGCCCCCTTGGCCCGCCTGATCTCTACCTTGTCCTCTTAACTTTCAGTGTCATGCAGATGACAAGCAGCTCTCTTTCAGGCTACCCTCAGCCTCCTTCTCGCTCATCCCAGACTGTCTTTCCACTATTCAGGTATGGTGCACCTCTAATGATCTCTGCCTTAATGCCAGTAAGATGGAGATCCTTCTCATTGGTACCCCTGCTCCAAATGTTCCCCCTTTCACTCTGGTCGGCCTCCCTTGCTCCGGTGCTCTCACCCTCTTTTGAGGAAAAAAACCTTGGGGTCTTCTTCGACTCCACTCTCTCCTCTCCACACATCATGGACATCTCTAAAAGTCCCATTTCCAACTGTACCACCTCAGAGGTATTCTACCTTTTCTCATCTTCCTCCAGATGCTCACTGTCTTCAAAGCCCCGTTTCTCTCTAGGCTTGACTATTTCAACAGCCTTTCTTAATATACCCAACTCTACCCTCCGCAACTCATCCAAAACAGGACTGCAAGACTTACCATTGGCCTCAAGCCCAGGGACCGCATCTCTCGGCTCTGAAATCCCTCCACTGCCTCCCGGCAGCTGCAAGGATCATGTTCAAGACCCTAAGGCTTTCTGGGACCTGGGCCCACACTATCTCCAATGCTCTCTTCCTGAGTACCTTCCTTCCAGAGCCCTCCGCTCGTCTTCTTCCAATCCTGTGCGGGTGAGTCGCTTCTCCAAGCAGAGACTGGGTGATAGATCTCTCTCCTGTGCAGGTGCCTCCCACTGGAATTTACTCCCTGCTGCTCTCTGCCTTGAGTCGGACCACCCTAAGGTCCAGAAGCTCCTCAAGACCTTCATTTTCTCCTATCTGCCTCCCCTGTGGTAACCTTTCTCCTCTGCCTTCCCTCTGCTATCCTTCCCTTGCTCGTGCTGAGTTACGGTGACTGGCTGTCTGGTGCTCTTCTGAGTCTTGTAGGACACCTGTCCCCCGTCCCCAGCCCCCTTGTCCAGTCCCTCCTTCACTGCCACCTGGCCTACCTTGCACTTCTGGGGTTTGTTCCCTTGGAGGCCCTGCCTTCCGTGCACTTAAATCAGGGCCATGTTGCACTTCTCCCCCTTCCTCTCCCCTGCACTTCTTGGCTGCACACTTGCACAATCTAAATGATACTAGGCCTAGTAAGATCGTTTGTCTTGTTTTCCCCCCGTTTTCCCCTCCATGCTTGGTTGCTCCTTGAAACACTTGTGTATAGGCGCATTTTAAATAACCTATCAATCAATCAGCTTCTTTGCCATCATTAACCAAATCATTGAAACTGAGCCCCATCACAGGGTGTAGATTTGTAAATATCTTGTCAAAGTGCAGGAAGTGTCAGCGCCTATAATGCTAGGCACCTATAGACAAAAACCTTTCACCCAAGGGCATCCAGCTCCTTACTCTCCATTTGATTTTGATTTTTTACATTTGTAAAGCGCACCAAACGAAATAAACCGTATGTCGGCGCAGATGACACAGCTGAAGGTAGCAACAAAGTTGAAAAGGATCCCAGATGAAATAGGGACAACTACCTAAAAAGGAAAGTCTTCAGTGCCTGGCGAAATTGAAGAAGTGAGCTCATGGTTCTTAGGGATTGCGGCAACGAATTCCACAGCCTGGGACCAAAGACAGAGAATCTTCTGTCACCTCTGGTTCTAAAAGCCGAGTAAGGAATGGTTTAAAGATGTCTATCACAAGATCGCAATTGTCTCATGGGTTGGTATGGCTGTATTAGCTCTTGTAAATACAGGGGAGCCAGGCCATTGACACATTTATAGACAATACAGGCTGTCTTAAATTTAATGCGATCTTCGACTGGTAGCCAATGCAACTTTTGGCGAAAAGGTGAGACATGATCAGTTTTCTTCAGTCTAAATATCAGTCTGATGGCGCATTTTGCGCCCTCTGAAGCCGCTGAAGCGGTTTAGTAGGAATGCCCAACAATTGACTGTTACAATATTCCAAGTGGACACTGGTAAGAGCTCCTACCACAGAAGCATGATCTTTAGTTGGTATGTAGGGGAGTGCTTGACGTAGCATTCGAAGAATGAAATGTACTGCTTTTGTCTTAGCTCCCACCTGGGCTTCACAGCCCAGGTCTTCTTGCCACATACAACCCACATTTTTTACTTTTGATACAAATTTTAAACTCTTGCTCAGAAGTGATGGAATAGGCAACTTCTTAGCTGCCAACAACTGATTTTTTGGTCCAAATAGAATCCATTCAGTTTTAGCAGCATTAAGTTGCAAGTAATTCTTGGACATCCAGCTGCCTATTTCCTCCAGGCAAAGCCCCAGTTTGTTAAAAGCTTCCTGAAAGTTGCCAATTCATATGAAGATCTGGGTGTCATCAGCATATGAGTGAAAATTCAACCCATAGCGTCTCAGAATCTCAAGTAGTGGCCGAATATACAGATTAAACAACAGCGGCGACAGGGAGGATCCCTGCGGGACCCCACAGCTCAAGCAAATAAGGTCTGACAGGAACTCCCCCACTCTCACCCGCTGTTGACGGTTGGTCAAAAAAGACCTAAACCACCTCAGTGCTAAATCAGATACTCTTCCAACCTCCTGCAGGCGGTCCAGAAGAATTTGATGATTCACTGTATCAAAAGCCGCGGACAGATCCAGCATGACCAGGAGGGTAAGCTCCCCTTGGTCCGCAGCCTTTAACAGTTCGTCCTGTACTACCAACAAGGCAGTCTCAGTTCCATATTTTGGACGAAAACCAGACTGAAATTTGTCCAACAATAATTTGTGTTCGACAAATTTCTGAAGCTGGTTGGTAACAACTTTTTCAAGTACCTTAGCTGGCCATGGTAAGCCTGCAATAGGACGATAGTTTTGCAGCACCTCGACATCCAAAGATGGTTTCTTCAGTAGAGGTGAGACAATTGATAATTTCAAACTCTCTGGAACGATCCCTTCCTGTAATGACTTATTAACAAAGGTGGCAATGAATGGGGTAAGATCATGTGCCAACTTCTTTGCTGCATAAGCTGGTAGCGGAGAGAGACAATCAATTGTAGGTTTAAGGGCACTAATGATTGGGAAAATGTCTTCTTCGGTGACTGGGTGAAAATGAAAAACAGATGGTGAGATCTGATTTGATAAGATGTTTACTTCATCCACTTGTGGTTTAGCATGTGCTGATGAATTTGCAGGAGCTGTTAGCTCGATTTCTGACCTTATTCGCTCAATCTTATCTATAAAGAAAGAGTTAAAAAGATTAGCTCGTGCTGCAGAAGAATCAGACACTGCGTTTTTACAAATAGGATTACAAAAATTAAATATAATAGAAAATAGTTCTCTCGATTGGTTATTAGCAGATTGTAATTTTTTTCCCAGGAAGTCTTTCTTGGCCAAAAAAATGGCCAGCTTATATTCTGACAAAGCATTTTTGGCCAGAATTTTATTCTCCGGGGTTGGCCTCTTGAGCCAGATCTGATTGGACCTGCCGGTTACTTTGCGTAAATGTTGTAGATCAGCTGAAAACCAAGGTTGAGAGATCTTCTTGGACTTTGGTTTTAGGGGAGCTATTTCATTACATATAATACTTAAGGCTGAAAAGCCTGTTGAAAAAAAGTCCTCACAGGATGCTGTGACCATGTCAGGTCACATGATGGGAGCAGGAGCAGATTGTGCACCCGTTGTGAAAGCCTGAACTACCAGAGGCTCAGAAGTCGGCAGGGTGGAGAGAAAAACTGACAGAAATGACTGAGGCTATGGAGAGTGTCCACTGAGGCCATGCCACATGCTCCACCAGAACACCGAAAATAGTCACTGGTTCTGTGGCCACTTTGCTCAGGGGACCAAGCCACCCACCAAAACAACCAATAGGCCTGGCCACAGTGGGCACATCCTCAAATGTGTATGTGTGGCCCACTGTGCATGTCCTCAGTTGTTTCAAAAGCTGCTACTACCCCCTGGAACAGGCCCAAGCGTGAGAGACAGGTTCTTGGTCTTCAGATCGGAATTTGTGGGTGCCCAGATCTGTAATTGGGGTCAGTGAAAAAAAAAAGGTATTTTGTCTGGAAATATTCAAGAGTTCTGGGATGCCCTCACTCTGTGGGACTCAGCTCAACCTCCATAGCGATGTAGAGACCCACAAAGGGTGCCAAAATGCCACTTTTTCAGCATGGGATCAGTAAGACATTGCTGTAATTTAACAAACCACAATGGTGGCCGTTTAAAATGTTTGAAGCCTCAACCCGAATACGAACTAGCCAATTTGCTATAAGCAAGTCTGTCTCTCTCCACATGCCGGCCCCACTCCCTCTACCCATGCTTCACCAACCACCTCCCCCCAGCTACATGTGTTTTTACCTCCATTTCCAAGCTAGGAGTTTAAAGCAAAGTATATGCCCTAGGGAACGGTAGGGTGGTTGTTGTGAAGGCGGGAGAACAAGGACTAAGAACATGAATCATCATGAAGTTAATTTTTCTTTTCTCAGTCATTGTGTGTTCCCCTCCTACCCAGCTGACTGGAACCAGACTATGGAGAAGGAAGACATTTTGAAGGGTGGATAAGAAAGCATATACCCAACCGGTCTTGAAGCAAGACATTTGCAAAGTACTTCGTGGGCAAAAGAAGAGTCTTTCCTAGAGAATTATCCAAGGAGAAGTGTTTAGTGAACATGGAACAAATTGCCTAAGTGTCAGACTTCTACATTTTAGCAATAGAAACGTGTCTTACGAAAGCCGCTGATGCTGCCTTGAACATGTTGGAATGTAGCCCCTGGAGAATACACCCCCCTTTAAACACCTACGATTTGGAGATGCATGACATAAATACATTTAGCAATAGAATTCCTAGTAACCAACATGCCATAAAATAACACTTTCTCCAATGCGCCTATCGGAGGTTGTTGCAACCAAAAAGGCGATTTTTCATGTAAGAGGATCTCAGTTACAAGAAGCCATTAGCTGATTTGGCTTGTTCGTGATTTTAGTGAGGATAGATTCCAGCTAGGGTTAGACTGTTTGAGGTTTTTAGACTTCAACCTGCCTTCAAAGTGACACTTAATAGCTTCAGTAGAAACAGAGAAAGAGCAATTCTTTTTAAGTATGCTCAAATAGCCAATAAACAGTATTTACAAGGGTATGTGGAGATCAGATAAGACATGAATAATATCACATCATCAATAAAGGCCATGACAGAACCTTTTCCAAGGGCCCAATGGCAGAAACGTAGCAATTTCCTTTTTGCCTGTTTCTTGGAGGATTATTTTCTGGCTTTGGACATAATGAGCCGGTTTTCCTCAGATATTTAGATGCCTAAAAACTAACTTTAAAATTCCATGCTTTGCAGTTCAGCAATGGACATGGGGCTGACGCACTCGCCCCTTCTCCTGAGTCAAAAGATCTGGTACCTGAGGCCTTTAAAGAAGAACAATAATGGATTGAAGAATGAGAAGGTCAAACAACCACATCTGTAGTGACAAATATGGACAAATCAGAGTTATTGAAGATGATTGGGTCCTCTTCAATTTGTGGGGGCGGGCACTGTTGCGCTTGAAGAAAATTGCTGGTTACCTCCTGAGCTCCGCAGCCCAGCGTCACATTCTTGTAAGATCATTACCCCAAGGGTGCTGGTACCACCACAAATGTGCCATTAACCCTCAGAGAGATCCCAAAAACGAAACTGCTTGGGCTCATCCCGCTGCTTTGACCGTGGGGTTGCTGCAGCAAATCGCTATCTGCTGTCCCTGTGAGTGACCCAGTGAGGCCTTGCGTCCTCCTCCAGCTGGGAGCCGCCGCTGGGTGAAGAAACCTGCGACGCACCCTCACCGTGCTGTGTCTCCCGAAGGCGCACATCATCCTGCTCGCCCCCGTGGGGTGGGCCTCGGACCTGTGCGGGTGCACCGAGGCGCTACAACAGCCTTGCTTTACCCAACACCGCCGGAGCGGCTGGTGAGTTTTCTGCACCAAGGCGTATCCTCGGCCCTGGGATCTGCTTCGCGGCTGGCTGGGCTACTCCCCCGGACCAATGCACAGCGGGCCACCCCATCTTTCACTGCCCGGCAACGGTGTAGCCTCCACCCCCACCCAGCCCACATATTGACATTGTGGCCAGGCTTTTCTTATGGCCAATTATAGGTGCGTGCCCCCGAAGGCGGCGGTCCTCTATTTGGATGCTTCCCCTTACCCACACACCCCCCCCCACTTCCTCCCCTCCATTCCATATGCTGCTGGTTATGGCCACTCGGGCTATGTGTTCTGAGCTGCGGCCCGCTCCAGCGTTAATCTGAGGCCAATCTGGGGTGATCAGCCCCTGCTCCGCCTGGGCTCTCCTTTGCTTGCGTGACACACTACGGTAATCCCACGCAAGTGGCTCCTCAGCTCCTGCCGCAGTTATATTGGTCCGATGGGCAAACACAGCGCCTTAAGAGTGGCCCTACTGTGTGGCACCCCGAGCCACATCTGCTTGCGACTTGCTGGTGGGGACCTAGCTTCAATACTTACAGGCCTGGCCTTATGGACATCTGCACTTAATTTTTTTTCTTTTATTTGTATATGGTTTAAATAAACCTTTACAAAATTTAAAACAATATAAAAATCTAAAAGAATCGGAAAACATGAAATTACATTATTGCAATACAGAAACAGTCATAAAATAAAATGAATAGCACCATCACATCTACTGCATACTCAGATGGTATTCAAGTAATATTGCAGACATCTTTCAGAAATCGAACAACCGCTATCTTCAAGGATATACCAGAGCCATGCATAATTTTCCACCATAACATTTCCGCTACCACACGATCTATTGAGTTTACAAATTTAGCAAAATACTTGATTTGTGCTGCCATTAATGGCTTACGTTCTAACAGGAGATGATATAGAGTTTCTTTCTCTTCCGGCTCATGACAGAACCTGCAGAGAAATTCGGTATTAGTTGTTCCTCTGTTTATTTCTATTCAGAATTTCCATGATTTTGCCTGTGTTACTAACATTAAAAAGGAATCGCATATTCTCTTTACGGAGAACTCGACTAGGATATTTTTGAAGATACGGCTCCACGACCCACACGGCCTTCTGATGGGTGATTAGGTGGGAATATAGTTTTGAGTTAAGCACCTTAGCAATAGTGTTTGACTAGTCTACACATTGAAGTATTTTTTTCACATAGGCCGGATTTTTAATCAAAGTATCAGTATCCACCTCCAACTTTGAGAGGGTTTCCTTATTTGAGGTTTTTAATTTGACCAATTGATCAAGTTCAGGCACACCAGCTTTAAGACCTTTTCCCAGAATTCTGTATAGCTTGTCTCCCAATTCATGCAATAATCTTCTATAGAGGGAGGGAGAGCCTACGCCACCTAATCCAGAAATTCCAGGTTAAAAGTCCCAGCTCATAGTGTAGGACTTCACCGGGGATAGATATCGGGAGCCAGTACATAAAGCCCTTTAATACTTTCGATTCAATTTTTGCATTTCTTATTATGGCATCTGGAAAGATTTCTACACCATACACCATTTTTGGGGTAACTTTTAGGCTAAAGTAGCGAAGCAGTGGAAAGATAGAAAATTTACCAAATTTTGAGTCTATTTTTTTTTTTTGTTGTGCTATCAAAGGGATACCTTTAGACCTTTAGTTCGGAGGTGCTCTCGATAGAGCCCTTGATTATTTTTGTTCAGGATCGGAAAGCCAAGGTAGATCATTGCCGAGTGAACCTGCAGTTTTTCATTATTCAGGCACCAAGAATAGACCTTTCTATTTTCTTTAAGTTCCTATTTGAAAGGGTAACTATGATCGTTTTACTTCGGTTGATTTTAAGATGGTTTACAACTGTGTATTCATGAAAAGCCGTAATCATACGTTGAAGGACTTTAGGGGACTGGTCCATGAGAAGGAAATCGTCGGCATAAGCTACCCATGGAAGAGGGGTAACACCAATTATTTGAGGAATAAATGAGCTTTTCTCCAGACAAGTACCCACTTCGGAGTCAGATAAATTAAATAGTGTCGGCCCAAAAAGACATCCCCGTCTTAATCCATTACCAATTTCCAGAGGGCCTGAGAGAAGGCCGTCCATATTCAACCTAATCTGCACCAGAGAGTGAAGATGAAGATAATTAAGAATAGATAGCAGATTTTTGGGCATCCCCAGAGTTTTCAGTTTCCCCCAAAGAATATCTCTATCCACACTGTCAAAGGCCATACTAAGATCTACGGCAGCCAGGTAGATAGGAGCTGCATCCGTTTTCCAGGCCTTAAAATGGAGAGTGGCCAAAAGAAGGCCATCCACTTCTGTCCCAATACCCTTTCTAAACCTGTATTACAGGGGGGAAAGGATGGATTCTTGCTTCATCCATTGATTAATTTCCTTTAATATCAATCCTGCAAAGATCTTCGAGTCTGCATCAAGAATAGCGATAGGGCGATAACTCTTGGGGGAACTCCTATCCCCCTTTTTAAAAATTGGGACAATATATGAAAGATGCCAGGATATTGGTATAATTTTAGTTCTAATGACATCTTCAAACAGGAAATAGAGAATCTTTGCCCATCCTCCCGCGTTCCCTTTAAATGTAGCATTTGAGAGGCCATTGGGACCTCCCGCTCTCGAGGAGCTGGCAGATTTTATTTGTGCTTCTATATCCGTGACGGAGAAATATACAGACCATGGAGAGGATAAAGTCGCGCTCCAGTTCCTACCTGGGGTTTCTTATCTATATACTTTTTTATATTAAAATGTGTTTATTAGGTTTTAGTCAACGTTAACTGGAAAAGAACAACAATTTCATTGCATTTCGTAAGATTACATTTGTAACTTCCCCCCGTCCCACCCGTCCCTCCCCCCAAGACCACTGACTGTACTTTAGTTCTGTTCACACCAGACTGCCATCACAAGCCGCCCTCGTCATTAGAAGTGTCTTCTTTCTCCCTAGGGCTCAGTAACGGGACCGTAAGTGCCACCCATTGGTGTAAGTCCTCACTGGTGTCCAGTTTCTGTTCACGCAGCGCATTTTCCCATGCCCCAGTTTCCGCTGTCACCCATTTGTGTAGGTCTTGCCACCATAGTGCGATGCTTGGACCCCTAGCACTCTTACACCCCATAGCAATGCGTCTCTTCGCCGGGATGTACATCAAGTCTCTAAGTTTGTTAAGGGGTTTATTATTATTTTTTTTGCCTTTTTTGTAACTGCCCAGGATGCATGCTATGGGTGTTTGCACTTCCAGTTTAATGTCTGCTTCAGCCGCTTTTGCAGCGACCTGTGCCCAAGATGTCTGTATCACCTGGCATCCCCAAAACATGTGAGCCATTCCTGCGCTGGGTTCACGGCACTTAAGGCATTCAATGGTTTCCGCCCCTTGAATTTGGAGATCACCTCTGGCATGAGGTACGCTCTATTAAGAATGTAAAATTGTATGAGTTGCAGCCGGGCGTTCCTGGAAACCTGTTTGTGGTAATGTGCAATGCATTCCAATTCTTTTTCACTGAATTCCAAGCCAATTTTGTGTTCCCACTTCGCTTTGCTCTTGAGGTCTATACTAGTTATGCTGTTCAGTAATGTGTCGTAGAGCCTTGAGGTTTCGTGCCCCCCCCCTTCAGCTGCAGCCAGCATATTTTCGATGGTCTCGTTCCCAGTGTCCAAACTCTCCACACCTGGCCATCAGCTCTTGAGCCTGCGCACCCCGGCTCTTTGGAGCAAGAACTGTCCCGATGGCAGCCCTGAGGTAGCCTGTAGCTTGTTGAATGGTAGGATCCCTTGGTCATCCGCCAGGTCCCCCAGGGTGGCCACTCCACAGGGCTCCTGCCCCCGTCGTACCTCACTCTGTCCCCAGGGCCTGCCCGCCATGATGGCCGCTATGGGGATCTGCGGGGAGTATGGGTCTTCCATCTTCGCAGCCTTGCAGGCCCGTTTCCAGATCAGTATTCCCAGATTCACCACGTAGGGGCTGTTTCGGGTCACGTCCGCTGGGACCCAGAATAAGTCTCTGAGTAGTGCCTGGGAGACGGCTGGTTGCAGAAGTCGGGTGTCAAATGTGGCCTCATCAGCCATCCATTATATGACGTGTTTTAGTTGGGCTGCCAAGTTGTAAAGTTCAAAGTTGGGGATTTTTAGTCCTCCCCTATCGTAGGGCCTTTGTAGGACTTCTAGCGCAACTCTGTGTGCGCCACCTTGCCAAAGACATCTCCTACAGAGTTTGTTTAGATCCGCAAAGCAGCGTGGTGGAATGTTGAAGGGGACGTTGGTAAAAAAAATGCAGGAGTCGGGGGAGCGCCACCATTTTCAAGAGTCCAGCTCTACCCGCCACAGAAAGCGGCAATTTTCCTCAAAAGGCCATTGGTTTTTCTAGGTTTTCCTTGGCTCTGACTATGTTTAAAGTATGTTACATATTGGGGTCCCGGTGGATAGTGATCCAAGGTATTTGAAAGATGTGGTCCTCCACTGGAAGGCCAGTGGAGGGAGTTTGTCGGGGGTATCCCTGCTTAGGACGGCCCGGGGGTAGAGGCATGATTTTTCGTTATTAATTTGGTCCCCGTTTATCTGTGAAACCCTTCTAACGTCTCCAGGATGTACAGTAGTATGTGTTCTGGGTTGTTTAGGTACAGGAGAGTGTCGTTGGCATACATCGACACCAGATGTGTCACTCCGTCAATCCCTATACCCCCGCCACTATACTCCTGGTGCAGATATGCCTATATAGGTTCGACTACTAAGATGTACAGCATGGGGGCGAGTGGGCAGCCTTGCCGCGTGACCCTCTGAAGGTGCCATTAGTCGGAAAATGTGTTGTTGGTGCGCACCCTCGCCGTGGGGTCTGTGTATATGAGTATGCTCCACTTTAGGAAAGCCGGGCCTATCCCCATTTTTGCCATGGTCGCATATAGCCATTCCCATCAGATCGAATCGAAAGCCTTAGTGGCATCTAAAGACGCCACTGTGCATTTCTCGGGTCTGCCATTGGTGTTGTAAATGACATGATGTAATCTACGTATGTTCTCAGTGATGGATCGCTCAGGCACGTAGCCCGTTTGGTCCTGATGGATGAGAAGGGGGACCACCCTGTGCAGTCTCCTTGCCAGTAATGCCATTAGGAAGTTATTATCTGAGTTCAACATGGACAGGGGCCTATATGAGCCGCACTCATTCTCGTCCTTGCCAGGTTTCAATAGGGGGATGATAATGGCCTCCTTCATGCTATCTGGGAGGGTGCCCACTTCATATGCTTCATTGAACACTCGGGCCAGAAGAGGTGCCAGAACTTCCTCGTACTCTTTATAAAACTCTCCCGGGAGCCCGTCAGTGCCAGGGGCTTTCCCAGATGGTAAGGACCCAATAGTGACCATCACCTCTTCCGGGGTAACTGGTTCATCCAGGGCTTCAGCCAGCTGTACGCCCATTTTGGGTAGTTTGATGATGTCTAGGACGTCATCAATTTCAATGGCCGAAGGAGAAGGGGTGCTGGCGTACAGTTTCTGGTAAAACCGGGCAAACACCGAGTTTATACCTAGCTGCGTATGTACTGCAGTGCCATCCAGTCCGCGGACGTGGCAGATAGGGGTCCTGGGGATTTCCCGTTTGTAAAGCCATGCTAATAGCTTCCCCGGTTTGTCACCTAGGGCATGGGTTCTCTCAGTGTGTTTCGTGTAGCTGAGCTTCCCCAGCTTGTCCCAGTGCGTTAGGCAGGTTTGCCTAAACTTGACCATCTTTAGTATATGTTCTGGCTCTAAGGCGGCTCTCCTTTCCAGTTCAGCTAGCTCTTTTTCAGTGTTTGCAAGTGAGGTTGCTATGGATCTCTGGGTTCCCCTTATGATTGCCAGCATTTCGCCCCTCATGACGACTTTGTACGCCTCCCATACCGTGCCAATTTGCTGCACGCTATTTTCTTTTACCTGCCAGAAGTCGAGTGTGCTGCTTCTGATCTGTTCTCGAAAGGCTTCGTCTAGCAACGCCTCACTTCCAAGCCTCCACGTGGGCACAGGGGGTCTGGGTGGGAACACCACCCAGTTAGTCACCAGTGGGGAGTGGTCGGATAATACTCTGGCTAGGTAATGTGCGTTCTCGAAAAGCGCTAGCCGTTCCTCACTAACTAGTATGTGGTCTAGCCTAGTATAGACTATGTGGGGGGAGGAATAGAAGGAATACTCCAGTTTTTCGGGTTGTTGTCTACGCCAAAGGTCTGCCAGCCCTAGTTGTTGCATCAAGGTGCGTAATATTTTTGCAGGAGGGGACGGGCGTGTGTGTTTGTTGTCCGATCTATCTGAACGGGGGCTAGGGTGCAGTTGTGATCTCCCCCCCAGATGAGGGTGCTTTCTCTGTATGGGCTGAGCCGTCTGTGTAGTGAGCGGAAAAAGGTTGTGGCGTCGTGATTGGGAGCGTAAGTGTTAATTCGGCATATCTCCCTGCCTTCAATGGTGCCGTGGACCAGGGCCATCCTGCCTTCGTCAGTTTTTGTGTTGATTAGTTTAAAGGGGATAGTGGGAGCAATCCAGATCAGGACCCCTCTAGCTTAAGTGGAATAAGTGGAGCCTACCAGGGTCCCTCTCCAAGACTTGGCCAGAGTTTCTAGCTTGCGCGCATCCAAGTGTGTCTCTTGTAGCAACGCGATTCTGACCTTGTTCTTTTTGATTAGGGCATGGATACAGCGTTTTTTAACTAAACTGTTCATTCCCCTGACATTCCATTACATAACTCCGATCTTGTCAGCCATGGATTTTGAGTGTCCAAGTGTACGAAGGGGAGATTCCTCCAGGGGCGTCTCTTCTGGCTCTGGTGATTTTTGACGTTCTGAGTGGTCTTGTCTGTCCCCAAAAAGCAAATTCCCCAACTTTAACCCCAACTCTCATGTTCCCTCCCTCCTTCAACTGTATAGTCTCCTGTAACCAAAACGGTCCAGTGGGATTCCTCCCGCTGTGACTTTCCCGTTTCCGCTCCATTCGATCAGGGTGTGATCTGGTGGGGCCCTACGGGAGGGTTTAAACTAAACCCAGAAAAAGGAAAAAATGAGAACTACTGGAGGTGGAAGGGTTCCGCTATGGATGTCTACTCGTCAGGAGCAGTCCCATCTCCGCTCAGCTTCTGAGGTTGATCAATCTTGCTGCTTGCGAGTGGTAGTGTTGCCTATTTGTGTGTTCAGTGCCGGATGTTAGCCTTTTGAGTGGTCGCTCTTCATGCGCTGCTTTCGTTCGGTTTTGTCGAGGTCCGGAATCTGTTCTCTATCCATCCAGTCTCTGGCCTCAGCTGGCGTGTCAAACAAGAGTGCTTTGTTGTTGTTGAAGCACCTTCAGACGCGCAGGGTTGTATTGCTCTTTCAGAGTGCACGGAAAATCGTAAATCACCAATGCAATTACAGAGCCAATACTTCGAACGCAGTAAGACGCAATAACTTGCAACCAGTGATAATAGACAAAAATCACAGAAGAAACATAGAAATAAATCACAGAAGAAGCAAAGAATTCAAAAGGAAATACATCACCGTGAGTGTAACTGGATTCCTCATCTCGCCAGAAGCGGCTGGAAGACCCCGATAACAGCCAGGCCGAGAGCACAACAGCTCACAGGAATGCCGGACAAAAGCGACCCCTCCGGCTGAAGTCTCACCTGACCACCCCCGGGGTTCTGCATATATGCACACTCCGAAACGGGGCAGCGATTTCTCGAACCTTCTGGCAACGCACTTGCGCATTGATGAGCAGCCATTGGTTGCCAGCTGGGTCAACCGACAGTACCCTCAAGGAGCAGAGTGCCTCCCTCCTCTAAAAACAAGCTCATAACAAAGTTAGCTTTCCCAGCAGAAATGTCCTTGACTGCATACCAGGTTTGGAAAGCATGTTTTCTTCAGCACCGTGAATCTAACTCTCAGCAAAATGCGTGCAGCTTTTCACTGCGGCATGAAGTAAATATCCATCATGGCTCTGAGCGCTCCTAGAATGCACTGCGCACCAGCGCCATTTTAGTTAAAGCATAACAATTGTATAGGAGCATATAGTGCAGGCCTGCTTTCTTCAATCTTGCTTTCGAATAGATGAATTGGGCTCTTTTCATTTGGACCTGAAAGGTGTAGTCAGGGTAGATAGCGATTTTCGCAGAGTCCCAGTGTCTGTGTGACAGTTTATAATTGTTGCAGGCGCCGAGGTTAGGGGCCCTCTGAGTCTGGGAACCCGGATTTGCTTAGTGTGATCGTGCCAGGATGAAATGGGGCGGTTTTTTGGTGCCTATAGTGGGTGCCCAGGTCGTTGAGCTCCGGTTGGGCACTGGGCAGTCGGGCACTTGGGCGCAGTTGGCTGTCCTGCCACAGCGCAGTACTTCCCATTTATTTTCCCCTTTCCTTATGGCTTGCCAACCCCACCAGAATGTGAGGGAGCCTCTTGTCCTCGCTGGCGTGGGGCTTCTTTGCCTGGCCTCGCCCCCGGGTTACAGGGCGGGCCACGCCTTACTTGGGTTGGGTGTGCACTCTTGCCCACACTATGCACGCAGCACCCTGGGCTTTTCTCCAGGGGCGTGGGGCAGCTAGGGGAAGGGAGCACGGCCCCCGGCGCTCAGGGGCATGCTGCCCTGCCTTGTTGATTGTTCCCCTTGCATGCTCCTCACCTTGCCTGGGGTGCCCCAGTCTGCAGCCTTATGCGTGGTTCCAGGGCTCGCTCTCCGCCTGGCGCCTCCAGTCACACGACATGTGTGTCTCTCCTCTCCGCTCCACTGCCTTCAGGGTGAGCCCACGTCCAGCCTATGCCACATCGCTGTGGATGGGTCTGCGTCTCCCAGGCGCAGCACCTCAGCCCCTCGACTCGTTCACCAGATGCTCAGGGGGCGATCTGTGTGTGGGGGCCCGGGGTCATCGGGCCGCCGGGATCTGCTGGCGTTGTGGGTCTCTTCGGTCTTTGTAGCCTTTGTGGGGCCATCTTCTCTCTCCGATCCTCACACAGTCCGCGGCGAATTCGGTCCAGATGGGGACCGATAGTCTCCAAACTCAGGCTGAAGTCGCTCAGTGGCTGCACCGACAGCTGTAGCGACCCATTAGGGTGACAGGCGATCACAGAAATATATAATGCAGCGTATCAATGGACACATCCAGCAGAGCCAGCTGAGAGTGCCTCCGCTCTACATGGCGGTTGGCCACACCCCCTTCTTTTCTATATACTTGATCGAAATGACCTAGCCAAACCTGCTCCGATATAGGATTAGTTTGGGAGGTAACTTGACGCGATTCCAGATTGTTAAGCAGTAGCCAGAATTGCCTGGAGGAACCATCCCTCAGGGAAGATAGCATCTCTTTGTTGTCCGCCTGATGGAGGGAGTGCCTATAGCTAATAAGCCAGTTTTTATAGGATTGCTTAAGCTTTCTAATATTAGAATTCAAGATATCAACAACGGGGGAAGATTTCCTAAATTGCCTAATTTCTCTCTTGAGGGCTGCTTTCTTTGCTCTAACCATCCCATCATAAGTTTGGGAATGTTTAGCCCCACACCAGAGGGCCCGCTTCCTAATAGGAAGAGAGTCAAGTGTGGATCTTACTAAAGTGGTAAAATTGTTGTGGGAAAAGAGAACTGTCTTTTCTTCTAACTTCAATTCCTCAAGGATTTTCAGGAAGTGCCTGTTTGCCTTCTTAACATTACCCTCATGCCATCTCAGTCTATTTTTAGAGAGATTTAAGTGAACGTAAATCGGATAAATTAACCCTGAGGGTTTTTGCCCCTCCGGGGAAAAAGACCGTAAGGATACTATGGTCACTATAGGGAGACTTACTAATCTCAAAATTCGTCACCAACTCTAGTAAGTATTGAGAAACATATATGTAATCTATAGTTGATGAGTAAGTAACATTAGACCATGTAGGGGTCAGTCTTTCATTATCTTCATTTTCATTGAACCCTCTGCATTGTCCACAAGGCTTTCTGGGGTCTGGGTCCAAAATACCTTCAGCTATCCCTCCGCAAATACCTCCCTTGCTGATCTGTTCTCTCTTGGCACCATGCACCTGGCCACCCTCTGTCCTTTGGGCCCAGGTAGCTGCTCATCCTGCCACCCTCCCGCACTGCCTCGGGGCCACCCCTTGCACTGGGGTCTGTATTTGTACCCATACAGCCGCCCCCTTTTTCTTCCTGCACTTATCAGACCTACCCTGTCTGCTGCTTAAACCTAGCACTTGCAAATTGCTGGCTGCATTACCACTGTTTGTTGCTTTTATTGTTTATTAATTGTTATTTATCCGTTTCTCCTATGCTTCGCACTTTCCACCTCTCCCCCTTCCATGCACTTTTCCCCTCACCCCTCTCCCATGCACTTGCGCATTCTCAATGTCACTGGGCCTAGTAAGATCGCTGTTTTGTTCTCCCCTGTTCCCCTCCCTTGCCTTGTTGCGCTCTGAAACACTTGTGTACGAGCACGATAGAAATAAAATATCAATCAATCAATCTCCATTAGCACATACCGACGACAGTCCCCAGTCCAAGAAGAATGTATACCACAATTTCCCAAGCTTTAGTTTTTGGCTAATATTGCCTAAGACATTCGTCTCGATGTGTTTAAAAGATTCTAATTCACACCCAAGAGATGTGTTAGCTGAGATATCTGCATTTAGGTTGTTCAAGATCCTAATGTGAAGACCCGGATACTTCAACATTTCTGTTGACACATAATCGGTCAATGTTACAAGGGCTTCTTCCAAATTGCCTTTTACAGACCAATAGATATAAATAATTAGTATTAGGATTTTCCCTATCTGCACTGTCATCTCAAGGAAGGAGAACAGATAAAAATCCTGTAGCAATCAGTTTGTAATTACAGGCTTTCAAGCATCCCTTTGTGTCAACGGCCGTTAAAAGGCCCCCCGAAGGACGACCTAAGGTGCCCTCGGAGGCCAGTTCCTGAAAACATAAGAATCCATCCATCACGACCAACCCAGTCATCCAAGTTTCCTGGAAACACACAGCCGAGTATTGGGTTAATTTTCCACATACTTTTGTAGAATTCTCAAAAGATGGGACTAAACCCTTGAGTTCCATGACAGAACTGAGAGGTCTTTCACATTAAAGGGAAACCTTCATATCCTTTAGTTGTGTTATGGAGTCTCTCAGCGAAATGGCTAGCCATCTCCAACTAGATTCCTCTTCTGGAAAATCCCCCGGCTTGGCATGTTCTACGTTAAGGCCAACGCCGCTAGTCTTTTTTTGGTCTGATTTCGTCCCACTCAAGGGTCTACAGTCCTTGGGATGGGGGAGCATATCATATCCCATCCTACTGAATTCCTCTATAGCATCCAGAAACGCCTCCGACAGTGCCCTTGTGTAGAACACCAGGCGAACACAAGCATAGCAATCTGGATGAATGAAATCTACATGTTTGATGTCTGCTGAGGACACTGTGCTAAGCGCTTCAATTTCAATGTACATTGCTAAAATTCTGCCCCTAGTTAAAGAAACATTAGAGTCCTGTTCAAATAAATAGTACAAGATTACACTAGGATCATCTGGAAAGATAGCCTTTCTCCAGCGAGTCTTCCTCAGATTAATGGTTGACAGAGAGTAAGGGTAATTACTAGGAGGGACATTACTCTTGTGCTTAGCACGCTGAGTTTCCTCCGATCTTTTAATATGTATGAAGTGCCTGCCTTCCCTGGACTCGCCCCAGTTTACCTCTCGCGGCAGAAGCAGGAGTTTTTGCCTGGGGTAAGATTCCTTCTCGGTCTCTGGGCCAGAAGATCCCAGAGTTATCTCAACTGCCTCTTGGGGAAGAGTATACCCTAGTTTTCTCTGCACTCAAAGCTCTTGTAGCAGTGTTTCAACTAGCAATCTCTGTGCGCCCTCTTTTCCAGGGTCTGTTGAGTCCGGCAAAACCTTAAACACACCAATTCCATTCAAGACCAATTCACCTCTTCCACCTAGACACAGTTTACTTGTTTCAGGCTCACTTCCTCCACACTTTTGAAGGGAACTTTTTAGCGGAGGAAGTAAGTCTTTCTGTCTTGCCTGACTCAACAGTCCCTGTATTAGAACATTCACATCGTGAAAGTCATCCTCATTGCTTTTTATTTTTGGTGACCGCACTGATAAAACTGGGTGCAATACCATTCTCGTCGAGGGTACAGAGTCCATAGCCACCTCCGCTAAGGCAGCCATTTCACTTAGGGGGGACATGATCTTGAATGCCCTAGTCTCCTCCTTCGCACTAGGGACCAACAGATCCCTCTACTGGATATCTGTATCGGGGCCTGCTGCAGAAAGCTTCTCTGGCTGGAGGAAAGGAGTGCCTACATTCTTCACAGCCGCATTTTCTGTGGTCACAATTTTGGTTTTAGGTATAGTTGAGTCTAACATCGGCCCAGTAAGAGAGAGAGATGCCCTCTTTGCTGGTAAAAGGAAATATGTTGAGCCCGCATTAGAGGGATGTCCCTCTCTTTAACGAGCTGTATCTCATTTATTATTGGGACATAATCCGGGCGCTGTGTCATCACACCCGGGGAACTTTTCGTTTAAAAAAAAAAAAAGAAATTGAGCAGATTATTTTGAGAGGAAGCCGAAATCTGTTCCCCCACAAGTGTCTTTTGTTTCCCCTTGAAGTTTAGAGTGGGACTTCGCCTTCAGAGCTGAGGATAGAGTATCTCTTGCCAACGCTCCACCTCCCCTTTTACACAGGGGATTATCCTTTCCATCGTTCTTTAGTTTTGTCACATCCCTGATTGGACGGGGGCACATGACCGGCAGCTTATCATTCAGCTCTAGTGCTTTTGGGCTGGCCTCATTTAATTGACTCAAGTTCAAGGTACATTCCTCCCAGGATACTGTAGGCTGTGGACTGCTCATCAGTGATGCCTTTGCTTTCCCCATTTTATTGCCTTTGGCTGGATTAGTTTCATTTTTCTCTGGGACTGAATATTTCAGGGCAGAGCGCTTTAGGGCCTTCATATATCGTTTTTTCTCTTTACGAGAAATAAAGAATCTGAAATTGCTTTCTTCTGTCGGTCCTTGGCAGTCCAGTGGTGCTTGTGTCTCTATCACAGAGTCTCTTGCTTCCTCCTCAAGAATATCGGTAAGCATTGATGGACTGTCCAATTTTTCCCCACTTATCAGCTCTGCCGATATGGGGGGTTCACGAGGATGGCTTTGTGCCATTAGGTCCTCCCACTGTTTCTGGATAAAAGTCAATTTAAGGGCCTGGTCAGAATTCTGTGTAATTAGTTTTGTCATAAGGTCTATTTCCCCCAGTTTACCAGTTTATAGATTCAACACAGAAAGTTGTCCAGCATCTGACAAATTTTGCTCCTTAGGCTAAATTTGATAAACTGTTTGTGATGAGGTCTCCTTTATCTGCGTGGTCTTAGAGCAACTTACTGGAGGAAAGAAAGAGAGAGGAATTTCCTTCAGCTTCTTTATAATTTCCTGTGAGAAACTGAGTCGCTCTAATTTGTTTAATATACCAAGGATTTCAGCCAGTTTAAAGTTCAAGTCCCTAATTTCAAAGTGGGTACGCTCATGGCCTTTATCTAAAAGGTTCAAGATCCTGGTCAGCACTGGGAATGTAATTTCAGCTTCCTGCTGGTCTTGAAGAAACGAGACATTGATGTTATTAACTACCCTTGGACGAGAGGTCGGAAAGGGAGGGGTGGGGGAATTGATCCTATGTTCTGGAGCTTCAGATTAGGAGAAGGAGGGAAGGTTATTTTTTATTTTGTTTTTATTTTTCCCTTTTTCTTCCTCAAGCCTGCCCAAAGGGTTCTCTAAAGGAGGGGCGGGGCAGGGCAGACAGGGTAAGAGGAGTCCAGTCTAGGGACCTGAGATCTATCATAATCCATTATATAGAAATTCACACTATCGATCCCTCCTCCCCGTGGCTGAACTGGAGTAGAGGGCCCCAGGGAAAGGCAACCCCGTTTATCAAGTTCCGCCGTTACAACCGGGGCCATCATTGAGGTATCTAGAGAAGGATTAATAGGAGGAATGCCTTTATGAAATAACTGGCTGTCAGGATAATCCCGGACACTGAGAAAACTGCGTTGAACCGATAGGTCCGGGTCCAGAACTGTATCAAGAGGAAAAATATTGGGAGTCCTTCCGCCTGGGGCACATGGTTTAAAACCCTCCCTCCCTCCCTCCAGAGTATTATAGTCCGTGTTCATTACTGCCTCAACCTTGTGAGGCAGGAAAGAGTCCAAAGCCAGTTGCCTATCCTCATGTTCCATGGAACTGTCTCCCGAATTGTCTAGATAGCTTTCTATGGCAAGCTCTCCACTTTCATTTTTTTTCAGATCTTTTTTCATCAAAATGGAGGGCCTCATTTTGCCACTCCTCAGAGGTCCAGCCATCGCTCACCGGTGCTAGAATACCCCCAAAGAAAAAAAAGGACTCTGTACAGGAAGCCTCCCTTCCACTTTACTTTGAGAGGGAGTGGGAAAGGGGAGTGCCCAAAAGTCACCCCATCTACCAAGTTCTCAAAAGTTGGCGTTCGATCCCGGCCCCACACCTCCAAAAAACAATCAATAGTGCTTATAAACTTCCATATAGGGACAGAAGAAAATAGGGAGTAATGTGGGTAAACAAAGACTGGTGCAAAATCCAACAGCCCGACGGAGCGTTCAATAGGACTCCCACCGGACCCGGCCTGCAGTTTCTGCTAGGGTAGCATGTGTAGTGCTCCTATTCCCCCCGTTGAAAATAGCTACTAACCGATACAGTTTTGCTCGGTTTATAGGCATGACACTAAACTTCTAAACTTGAGGTCTTGCCAGTCGCCACAAAAGCATGTATTGCAGAGTATTACCTTCTCTTTCCTTTTCCTCTTATTTTTTCTTACTTCTTCTTCTCCCTTCCCTTAGAAGAAAGAGAAGAAAAGAAAAAAAACCACAACTTTTCCTAAGGGGGCGTAAGCAAAGCTGGCTAAAGTCTTCCAACTCAGTTAATTTAGATATCAACCCCCATTCTCAGTTCAAGCCCCAAATCTACAGAGAAGAACCCACCAAGCAGAGTGAAAACAACTAGGGAACGTTCACTAACCACCCCGCCTTCAGTCACTGCTGCCAGCTGTCATGATTACAAGAGTCACACACGATCTCAATCCACGTGACAGTCCAGGGCAGAATGAGCGAGGAGGCATGTCCCAGAAATACAAAGAAAAAAATACAAGATGAATAATCAACAAGCAATTTAACTAAGGGGCAGAAAGAGGTTTTCTGAGGACCCAAAAGTAATGAATCTCTAGTTACAACGATCAATAGGAAGAAGACTGGGTCAAAGATATTAAATTACTGTTAGCCTTGCCCGTGCCAGCGAACAGCAAACAGCACTTACAAGCACTTCCTGGGGGGCGCGCACAGGGGCGCGTGCTTAGTGCTTATGAGCCTCAACACGCGACGGGGGGCGTGGCTTGGCTGCCGAAGGCAGGTCTTGTCGGGCTCAGTTGCAAAAGGTCCACAAATGTTCTGCGCGTTACGGCGCTGTTACGAGGCAAGCTTCCTCTTGCCCATTACTGCACATTATCAAGGTAGAACTTTTCGTGTCTTCCTCGTGGCACATGCAGCTCTGCTCGCCAGCTCTCCTCGCCAGCAAACAGCACTAACAAGCACTTCCTGCACTTATGCCCCCAGCGCCAGGTCTATCCAGGCACAACAATCCTTGGGGGGCACAGGCCTCGCCGATGCATGTTCTCAGAGTAGCTCAAAACATGTATTGCCCTACCTTGCCGTGCTTCCATGTTGGAGTCCTGCTGGCGCTTCCGCCTTTAACATAACACACCCCATTGCTTGGAGGACCCTATTCACCGCCCCTTCCCCAAGGCATGGCTGAAGCGCAAGTATACTACTGCACACTATCTCCATTTGTGCCCGCCAGATGGGAGGTTCACCACAAACGGTCCCTCTTACCTCTGCCCTGCGAAACATGTATTCACAGGTCTCAGTAATATAAATTCGCCCAACTGGATATAAGCCTTGCACAGCAGTGGGCACCCTGATTCGGTACTATTCCAGTGCTGCCCTCCTACTGGCCCAAAACCTGCAGTGCCTGCAGTGCCTTTCTACCTTCTACACTGATCTGCTTCTGCGGACTGGTTCTGGCTGTTCTACACATCCCCTCCTCGTGACAGAGATTGCTACGGCCATTGGTGCAACTATTCACTACGATAAAAGGAGCAACAACTCACTACCTGCTATTAAGATCTGCAAGAACAAACACCAGTGTTCAAATCCAGCCTCTTATAACTCTGCTGGGGGTCTACTTCACCACCCCCCAGTCGCAAAGACCTGCCTACCCTGAGATACTGTGGTGGGTCCCATATAGCACTGACTACCGTGCAGCGCATAAGACGCGTCGGCTGGCACTATGACAAAAGGTGCCGGTAAAAAACAGAGCTCCATCAGTATGTTTGCTAAACCCCCCCGGCCCCCCAGAAGATAACATTGGCGCTGGTGAGGCATTGTGCAGCACAGTAATTCATCACAAATCCCGCGAGCTGCATCGTATGATGGAATACATGCGTGAGGGACTTACTGCCCACCACACCAAACTGGATGATATGAACGGTACAATTAGTTCAATAAAATCACGTATGGATAGATCCGATGCTCGTATTACAGAAGTGGAAACCAGAGTTGGAACTACCGAAGATGAGGGCTGCACATTAAGAGCAGATGTTGCCTCCCTCTTAAAGCAGGTGCTCTCTATTGGTAAAAAGAATGACCATCTCGAATCTATATCCTGGAGCAACAACCTATGAATTATAGGGGTACCTGAAGACAATATCACGGAGCATATAGAGGAGTTTGTGGAACGCATCCTATTGTCATTACTCGATAATCCCAAACTGTCTCCACACTTTAGAATCGAGCGAGCCCACCGTACACTTGCCCCTAAACCAAAGCCCGGAGCACCACCCCGCTCAATTATTGCCTGGGTGCTTAATTCCCGGGACCGAGATGCCTTGCTTTGAGTGGCTAGAGCCAAAAGTGAACTGCTATTGGGCTCCAACAAGATCCACTTGCACCCCGATTTCTCGGCGAGTGTGCAGGTGCGAAAATCCTTCATGGCCATCAAAAAGACTCAGACCATAATGTGAAGTATACCATGCTCTTTCTGGCTAAACGGAGAATCAAACACTGTAACAAGGTATACTTGTTCACTATGCAAAAGGGGAGGCAATGAGATTCAAGGATGAACACTTCCCAGGGTGACCCCAATTAATGTGCTCTCTCCTTCAACCTTTATACACAGATTCTACTGCTACAATGCCGTGGAATGCACCTCACAGTGTATTGTCTCTCTTCTACTCAGAGTGTCGAAACATTTTAGCCAGTATGGTTACTGCACAACTGTGATATTGCACCCAATATTATGATGAGTATGCAATTTTAAGCTAAGTTGATGGCGGCTGTCGTCGCGCCCTCAGGCCCCCCCATGAAATGTTGCAGGTGATGTTGGGTTGTGCTAATGGGGATGATCACTTCTCTGATTGGGAGAGGGGAGGGGTGGCAGTTTTGTTACAGTTAATGAGAATGTGCTTGACACGTGTGCAAATGTTGACAACAAACAGGAGAGTTGTATACCTAGTACACGTAAAAGTGAGAGGCCAGGGCCGATGAGATCCGACTACTACATTGAACACTGGCCTGATGGCAGTTGATCCTGTAAAATGCATAAGTTGGAATGTACGAGGGTTGGATAACCAGACAAAGATGCACCGCCTCCAACTGTACGCTGAAAGGCATAGGGTTCACATTTTGTTTCTGCAAGAAACTCATGCATTGATAGCGCAGAATGAGAGATTTGCCAGGAGTTGGGATGCGCAAGGCTACGACACCTCATATTCTTCTCAAAGTATGGGTGTCATGACCATCACCCATAAATCACTGCATTTCACACACATTAAGTCGCACCTAGACACCTTGGGACGATATGTGCTACTCCGGGGTATCCTCTTGGGCTGTGAAATCTTATTGCTCAATGTGTACGGGCTGAATGTTGTTGATCTCAATTTCTACTCTGAACTGGTGGGGCTACTTACACTCTATCCCTTACTCCCAGTGTTGTGTGGAGGCCATTTCAATACCATAATGAACGTTGCCCTTGACAGGTCTGGTTCCAAACCCAGTCAGCTCACCAAGTCTGCCCTGATGCTGCAGCGGGCCCTGGGCGAAATGGGGATAGTGGATGCCTGGAGGACACTCAATCCTACGTTACGCAAGTATTCCTTTTATTCCACTGTCCACGATTCACATTCCTGAATAGATTTGTGGTAGGTGTCAGATAACTGACATTTTGCCCAGGACGTTTTCGGATCATTCCGCCATCACACTTAAGCTATCATTGGGTGAGGCGCTAGCACGACACAGATCATGGAGACTCAAGCCGCAGTCACTGTCGGACCCCGTCTTCCTGGCCGATAGCAGTAAACAAATCAAAGAATACTTCGATACAAACACAGGCTCTGTGGACAGCCTTGCCACCCTATGGGAAGGCTTATATACGCAGAGTTGCTCTAGCAACCGAATCAGGCATACTCAAAACGATACGTAGGGACATTCACTCCAGTGAAACCAATCTACACCTCCTAGAGCAGACATACGCATCCAGACCAGATAGTGTAATATTGGGAGACAAAACCGAGCTTGACAAATTCCGGGTGTATGCGGATAGGGAATTGAAAAAGTTACTTGACAGCCCAGTTCTAGCGAGGAAGTACGGTGAAGGAGAACGTTCTGTGGAGTTACTGGCTGGGATGGTCAAACAAGCACACGGTAGCCAACAGATCCCGTCAGTCCAGTAGACGTCGGGCCGGGTGGTCTACTCCACATTGGAAGTGAACCAAGTGTTTCATGCCTTCTACACTGCGCTGTATTCCAAATCAGACACAGCAATCCTCCCCGATATAGTGACATTCCTCGATAGCCTTCCACTGTCGATGTTATCTGTTAAGTTGGATTTCTGAACTCGGACCTGGAGGGGCAGAGGTTCAGAAGGCCAGCCTAGTTTCTTGGAACAGGGTAACCTCTGGACAAGCCAGACCAATCAGGGTAGCAATGGCGGCGGCAAGACGAAGTCTCAAGAGGGGTGAGGGTTACGGAAAGACCTCAATGAGCACACAAAGCAAGGACACTTACAAATTACTCCAGACAGGTGTTATATTAAAAATATAGACACATTTATTACAAGGCCTTTGTAACATCGACAATAGCAAAGAATCACAATAATACTAAAGTAAACCAACACATCACAATCAATACAATATATATATACAAGACCGAGGGGTCTAAGGAGTTAGGAGCACGTAATATGTAGACCACCTAGATGGGGAGGAAAACAGGCAGTGCAAGTAATCATTAGACCCAGTTCGACATCTGAAATACACCTAACTAGGAGGCAGTCCGAGCCCTACGAAGAGAGGAGCCTTATGCTCAAAGTACCTGCACGCGCTGGTGCCAATGGACAAAAGAGGGCCTCTTCAAGGATATCAGGCAGTTCAGGTAGGTGAATGAAGCGATGCAGAACAAGTCCCCACTACTCAAGGAAGGCCTCCACTTGTGGGCAGAGGCAGGGTGAGTGCGCCGGATTGAGTCGCTATTTCGCAACAGCGGTAGAAAAGAAAAGGGCTCCTGCGCGAGGGACCACCGGATGGGGTATGGACTACTCACTGGTCCCCGACGCAGGCAGACCCAGACTTCTCCAGTTCAGTTCACGTTGCTGGCAGGTTCAGCTGCGATGATCAGGACGTCTTGACACTGTGTCGATTCCGCGTAGCAGGATGCAGGGTCGAGGGTGTCCCAAATGCAGCGGATGTGCACAGGTTGTTACCACAGCAGGGCAACACGGCAACCGCGTTTACTCTGGTCCGGGCGCACTCGTCTCACTTCAGACCTGGGAATGCCAAGTGTACGAATTCGGTGTGAGGGTGCTGTGGACGCAGAGCAAGCAGTAGACCAAGTTTCAAGGGCTTCCCCGAAACGGCGGCGGTGACAGAGCAAAGCGTCCTGCGTAAGCTGGTCAGCCCGCTGGTTGGCCCAGGGACACTTCCGAAGAGGCTTACTTGCAGGGTTTGATGAAGGTGCCGGGAATAGTTGATCCCACTATTCCAATGGGTCGAAGTGCCTTCGCAGACCTTCTAGGATGATCAGATGCAGAGGGGTCTCGCAGGATGACAGCGGATCAGGGTGCCAAACCTTCAGCGGGTCACCAGCGGTTCCTCGACTCAGCTTCTTGTTACAGGATACTTGGCTCCGTATCCCTTGTTCGGTGTGAACTCAGGAGATCGACATGGTAGTGGTGTTTCCAGCCTCCTCTTATCCAAAGTTCCCTTCGCGCCAAAACGGAGAGGACCCAATGGGAGATCTGCTCACAAACACTAACACCATACGTAGACCTATCACGGACCACGGTGGTCCCAGGCATTCAGGACACTCCAGACTCTCTGGCACCCAGGATGTGTATTGGGAACAGACATCCCAGCCCACATCCTGGAGGCACACACAAGGCATGCAGAAGCCCACAAAAGTGTTGTGTTTCGTGGGAAAGTGCATGACCAAATAAGGACTGCCCCGGGTCGGCTCGACCTGGGGGAAGGTGAAGGGGCAAGACGGTCAGCAGACAGGACAAAGAACCTCGTGGCATGGCCATTTTGGAGCCAGACCACTCATTTGTGCCAAATGCGGTAAGCGCAGATAACATGGCGAAAAAGGGTTAAAAACACAAGAGAAACAATAGCTGCCACCAGTCCCGTCTGTGACACAATTACACAGTTCATAATAAGTCCACCGAGAGTTTCTAGGGCCTTTGAAATGAGTAGGGTCCCAAGAGCGCGGTAATGTAAGTGATGGGGCACTCTTGTTTCATGTTGCACAAAAGCTGCAACATGAGGAAAGGACTAAGGGAAACGAAGTCTCCCAGTACTGACTGTCTTAAGGGCATGTCAGTTTCCCCATAAGAATTGAGTGAAAGCCCAGAGGAGTGCGGCGGAAGGCTGCGCTTCTCTGGCAAAGTCTAGATCCGGGTGTAAAACAACAGCAAAAAGTTTGCCACATGGAGGGAAAATTGCATACAATTATGAAATCTTTCCTAACATTATCAGAAGACGCCAAAACAAAGCTGGATCGCCCAATTACCTCATATGAAAAATCTCGAGTTATTGATGCCCCCACTCCCATCTAATAGAGCCCCCGGACCTGACGGCCTGACAATGCAGTCCTATACACACTTCAAATCCTCCTTAGTTCCTAGGTTGATCTCACGGTGGGAAGAAGCATGCACCATAAGGGCTCGCACCCACCCTTCGGGAAGCTGCGATTACTGTTTTGCTTAAGCCAGATAAACCTCCAGAACAATGTGGATCGTACCACCCCCTCTCACTTATACATTCTGATGCCTAAATGTTTGCCAAGCTGCTATCAATGCGCTTGGCACTGTATATGGAACATGTTGTCCACCCTGATCAATCCAGGTTCGTCCCATGTCACTCCACAGCCCTAAACCTGAGACAACTTTTTAATATCCTGGCACAAATTGACACAGACGCTCAGGCAGTTGCTGCGGCCCTAGATGTACAAAAGGCCTTTGATTCGGTCTAGTGGCAATTGATGTGCGCGGTACTGGAGAAATGCAATTTTGGGCCTGGATTTATATCATGGGTTTGCATGCTGTGTACGATGAGCATTGCAAGAGTTAATGTAAATGGCGTTACCCCCCCCATCAATATAAATAGCGGGACCCGACAAGGATTCCCACTGTCTCCCTTGCTATTTGCTATAGTAAATGGAGCTGTTCGCTGACTGCATCCGCAGTAGACACACATGTAGGAGGATCCGCCTGACGGAGACCATCTCACTATATGTTGATGATGCCCTGCTATTCATCCTCGACCCGGTAAGGCACTTGGCGCCAATCATGCAGGAAGTACACTCCTTTGGTGTCCTGTCAGGGCTGCGGGTAAATTGTGCTAAATCAGAATTGTTCTCGCTTACTGACTCCACCGACTCCCCACCCAACCTTATGGGCTTTGCCTGGTCTCCAGAGATTAAATACTTAGGGGTGACTGTAACACGTCACAACACCTCCCTCTATTCTCTTAACTATGGGGTATACCTGCCTAAACTTGAGGCCAAACTACATGCTTGGGCTAGACCTCCACTTGCAATTGCGTGGCACTTCTTAAAATCATTATCTATACTATTTCTCAAATATTCCGTTATGGCCAGGGAAGATGATTTTTGGCACACTTAAGATGGCGATTAACAACTTTATGTGCATGCGGATGCAGTCTGACTCAAATGGGATACTCTGATGCATTCTCATGCACAGGGGAGACTAGCTGCCCCAGACTTCATAAGATACTGGATTGCTGCGCAGTATGCTGCCTGCAGGTTCGACGCAGACTCAAGGCATCTACACTTAAAGATTGAACGACTCTCGGCAGGCTCACACGATGTGCACTCATTGACACTACCATCAAAACATGTTGACACCGACACCTTAGACCCCGGCCAGGTGACTGCATTTGCTGGGGATGATCTGAAGTCAGCAGGTATCCCCCACCCTTATTACAGGAATCTAACCTTGTGGAACCTCTTCCCATCCCTCACTAAAATAAATTGGATAGAATCAACCCGGTGGGCCTCACACAGATACACAATCGGTGATATGTATAGGATGGAGACTTATTACTTTTCAAGACCTGCCTGGCCCCCCGCGCAGACATGTGCAATCGTGGTTGCAGTACGCAGGGCTCCGTCGTGCTACTAAAAAAAATTTGATCTGAGTTCCCCATACACCCACCCAATGAGAATATTCTAGAAGCCATAATGAGGGGAACCACTGCACAAGGACATGTAAGCATGCAATAGTAAACCACTGACTAAGCTCCGGGATGCCTGGGTCAGGGATCTCGGGATGCACATTACAGATGAAATTTGGGAATCCATGTTTTCACAGACCTGTGCAGTGTCTTTCAATTCTAGATTCCAGCGACTACAATTTAAGGTTCTACACAGATTGCATTATACCCCGGCCCGATTACACCTATTTTATCATTCCTATCCTAATCTATGTCCCAGATGCCATGCAGTGGGAGCAGGATACCTTCACATGCTCTGGAGCTGCCCTAGGTTGAGGAACTACTGGAATGGCGTCTGCAAAAGTATGTCAGAGATAAATTGTGCTATTGAACCCACCTTGTCAAAGTGTCTGTTCCATCAATATTACCAATTACCTTGTAACTCCTGTAAACTGGCTAGCCTCTGTTAGCTTCTGGTTGTCTACAAAATCATGTTACTCTGGCTCCGCCCTACAACCCCACTGCGGCACAATGGTTGTGGGCTGTCACATGGGCTTCGGATATTGATGGTCCTTGCTGCAGCCCAAGAACTACAAACCCAGAGACATGTGCCCCCCACCCCTCCGCAGCTATCTGCTTTCAACTCAGGACCTTGACCAATTAACTCAAACGGTACTCATTGACTAATGATCTGCGGCCTCCAGTGACCGGCTTGTTGCTCCGCTATGGTCACATCCCCTCGTCCATTGCTTCTTATGTTGTAATCTCCGTACAGTTAATAATGACTGAAGAATTGTACTTGCTGTTGTCGAAAATGTTTATTTCTGCACCTGTTGTAATGTCGGCACTCAATAAATAAAAGTTTGAGTAGGGCCCACGGAATAAGAGGAAGAGGTGATGAGGAATAATGTTTCTTGAACAACCATTCCAGAAGTAAAGAATACCAAGCAAGAATATGCTGGGCCCATCCCAAGGCGTAACTGACAGAAAGAATTGGTATCAGTTATAAAAAAGTCCATCTATGGGTGATACCAACAGCTGAAGATAGTATCTACCACAGATAGTTTAAATTGCCATTTGTGTGACGTGTGGAAAAAGTCAGAATAAAGAGTCTGCCTGTATGTTTTTCTTCCCTTGGAGTTGGGAAGCTACTAAGAAAAGGTGGGGAACGAGTGCCCAATCTCAATTCCGCTATCCTCGCTGACCCGGGGTAAGGGGATGGGCTCCTCCTAGTTTGCTGATGTAAAACATCATGTAGTATTGTACTATGTCTGTAAAAATGTGTACCACATTCCCTGGACAGAGGGGAGGAAGGACTTGAGTGCTAGAAAAATGCCCTTCAACTGCAAGTCAATGATGTGTTTTTTTCTGTCCTGTTTGCACCAGACACCGTTTGTCTGTAATCCTTGGCAATGAGCTCCACAAAGGTGGTCTGAGGAATGTGTGGTTATATTAACCTCATAGACAGAAAGATTATACGTCAAGAGGTTCTCAGATGGAGCCCACCACAAGATGGAGTCCAATACCTCCTTAGTTATTGGAAGAGGGTCCACATAATGAATCCGGTTGGGAGCCAGGTACCACTGCAGATTGTTCATTTTGTGTCTTGCCAAAGTCTCGTATTTAAGGGAAAGGGCCTCTTTACCAGCCAGCCATCCAGATAAGGGAAAACCTACACCTCTTGAAAATGTGCAACTACCACAGACAAGATTTAGGTAAAATGCATGGGGCTGCACTTAGGCCCAACAGGACACTATTGTATTGAAATGGTGGGCTACGAGAATTATCCTCTGTTACCGCTGATGGCTTCAGATAGGAATATGGAAATAGACATTCTGCAGATCTAATGGCAGAATTCAGTCTCCATTTTGAATGTATGCAAAAATGTGGGTCCAGGTCACATTGTGGGAGTATCCCACAAGGAGGAACTGGTTGAGACCGTACAGCTCGAGAAATGGCCTTAGTCATCTGGTCTTCTTGGGGGTGATGGAGTATATGGAATAAAACCCCACACCTCGCTCTTTTAAAAGGAACTAGTTCTAGTGCTCCCATTTTGAGAAGTATTTTAATTTCTCACAGAAGGTGATGAGCTTTGGACCTTGAATAGTGAAGAAAAAGGCTTTTGCAGGAAGGGAGAGGGAATAACTGTTTTCCAGAATCAGAAGGACCGAAGGATCCGCTGTGATCAATTTCCATTGGATCAAAAAATCGTAGTTGTTCCTACAACCTGGGATGCTTGACTTTTGATTTGGATGGAAAGGAGACAATGCATCCCTTAGGAAAGTCAAACAGACTTCTTCCTGAGCGTAGAAAGTCAAAGAAGAATTTGCAGCACTTTTGGATTTAGGCCTACACCTCTTATTAACACTATGTTAAGGTTTTGAGTTACAGGTTTAGTTTATTTCATATAAAAATGGTTTCAATGCATAAAATAAAAATATAATACATTATAATCTAATAATACAAATATTATTCTATGATAAAGGTTTAAAAAAAAAAAACACTTTCAAAATAAGTCCTCTAAATGATTTCTGTGGAACAGGGTCAACCTAACAAACACTGCCAATTTATATAGGTGGCACCTGTTTTCTAAATTCATGTGATGCAAAAACTATCCTATATCTTCTGTGGCTCACTGTTCTAATCACCATCTCCTCAAATCTCAATAGCGTGTGAAAAAGTGGGAGAAGTACATGAAGTCGTCAGATCTCCTCATAAAAAAGGTCCATAATCAGATTGGTACACCTCAAGCCACCAGTTCATTAGGTTAGTTCTGAGATTCAAATTATTGAATCTTACTGTAGTGAGAATGCATCTGTGGAATTGGTTAGTAATTAAATTGAGGTATTGGGAAAGGTCCTCACTATTCATGAAGTGAATATAATGCCTCACAGTAGTTTTTAGCTGTGATTCTGTCCAGTGCTGGTATTCCCTCTACTGTACTGCCAGTGGAATTTTGGCTAGTGCGTAAGACAAAAGTGTTGCTGGATCACAGACTCCGGAATCCAGGCCTGACAGGATAAAAACCTCTCATGTCCAATACCTTTGTTCCCATCAAGGGATAATAAAAGTTCTTATAATAGTCCGAAAAAATTAGAACTCTTCTCTACTCCACGGATTCAGTCAAGCTCTTGCCCCTTTATAGAGTAACCTATCCACACCTCACCAATGTTAACTCTCGATACACAATTTCATTGGTCATGGACTTCGAAACACCTAGTAATGGCTTTAAGAACCCATTTTCTACCTTTGAAAAACACCCATTTGCCGGGAGGCCCCAGACCTCAGCACCATAAATTAATTGTGCAAAAGATTTAGACCTCAAAAGTTGATCTTATCTAGGCACCACTGAGCCTGTGATGCTGGGACAGCATAGACTGCTCTAATCTATTTTTAGCACGGTTGATGTAAGAGGTGTGAGACAGGCATGGTATCAAGAGGGCGCAGACAAGTGAAACACAGTTTGAAAACCTTTATTCTCAATGATCGGGATGGTAAAACACCTAACCTGCCCTAACTCTAAGGTGGGAATGTTCCCTATCGGAAAGCAAAACTAAGGGAAAGTCAAAGTCTGTCAGCCCAAATAAATATACGGTCTTTGTCAAAATCTATGGTTGTTGTCACTTCTATAAGAAAACAGGGTGTATGGGGTTGTCCAACTTCATAGTGTTCCAAGTAAAGTTAATATAACAATGGATCTCTTCTGTAGTCCCCTTTTCCAAGTTCAAGACACTCAGGAAATGGCCAAAGTAAAGTTAGTGTGATAATGGAGCTCCTCTGCGACTCCCTTCCCCAAGTTCAAGCCACTCAGGTTTAGAAAGTTCCACAGGTTTTCCGGACTTACTTGGTAACTCAGATTTGGCTCAACAAAGTTCACAGTACCTTTTCCTTGTCAGGACGCACCTCTGTGATCTGAACTAAGTTCTTTGTAGTTTTTAACTACAACAGTTCATGTAGTTCCTTCCTTTCAGCAGGGGCTCTTCCAATCGTGGCGCAGTTGTCAGACTGCACAGTTCACCCATTACAGGTCACGCAACCAGGTGCCTTACATTTTACTTGTGTCCCCTTTTCCTTGTGGTGGGGTCTCTGCGGCTCTCCTGGATCAGCCTCCTGCCTGGGGGCCACCCCAATGCTTCTCAATGTTCTTGGTATATCTTTCGGGAATTGTGCTCCTATTTCGGTGTTCGCACAGCTCCCCCTTTTTGGATCTCGAGTTTTCTCAGACTTCAGAGCTGTGCTCAGCTCCCCTTTTAATCTACTTGAGTGTCCGATAACATGTACTCCTGAACGTGACCACTCTGTTACTTTGTATCACCAGAAATCTTTTTGTCAATTTTATACAACGCGTCTCTCAATATACGCGGTCAAGCGTTCAGATTGCATCTTGCTCAAACATACCAGGCTTTCACATTGCTTGCCTCTTCAACCTTTTTACTTAGTGTCCTTGTAGTCTGAGGTCAGGGTCTTCCCACCTGTCCCTCATACACTCCTTGGTCTCCAACTTGGCACAGGGGAATGAGCACTTGGCATTCATACAAAAGGGATTAGCACACCTCCCGGCTCCCTTATTCAGACCTTTTCTTGCAACTGGAGTCTCAGGCTTCTCGCCACGCAGTTATAGGGTGCTCCCTTGTACAAGCGCTCACCGTCTAGGCATCCTGGATTTCCCCAGCTGGTCCTCGGCAGCCATGGCTCCACAGCTCTCCTCCCAACTAGTTCCAACCACTGAGTGCTTGGGTGCTTTTTATACTGTCCTGAGTACCTAACAGGCTGCAGGTGTGCATGATTAATGTCGATTGCCTGACCTTGCTTGTCCTTGTTACTGGGAGATGGCCATTGAGTATGAGGGTATGCTGGTGTTCGCCGAGTACCATATTGGTGTTTCTCATAGGAAGTCTGTACTCCTCTTGACTCCCTCTTCTTCGTCACAGTACTTAAGCAATGTTTGGGGAAAGGAGGATTGTGTGCCTTAATATATCCCCTGAAGACTGGGGAGGAGGTGGATAGGGTACTGTCAGAAAAAGGAGGGCAATGCGTCTCAGTTCTAGGGGTGTCCCTATAACAGAAAGATAGTATTACTGTTATGTTTTTCTTCCCTTTCCCAAGGTTAATGCTTGAGGTAAAGTCCTGGGGTAGTGTAGGACTTGTGTCACAATATCCCAGCAGAGGAGAGGTAGGATAGATCGGAATTGGGAAAGGGGGGGGATACCATGTCTCACCCTCGGGCATCCCACCCCCGTTCTTCAAGGACCCTTTGTGCCAGGAGTACCCCTTTGCAGACTCACAGCCGGGGTCAGAATCTGTCAGTCTTGCTGTCCCTTCTCTTTGTTAACTGGGGAGGGTCTTAAGCGGGTTAAAAGTGAGAACGCCCTCAGATTTTTCACAGAGGCCAGAGATAAGTGGGCGTTAAAAATGAATTCCCAAGTTTTCAGTTTAGGACACTTCTGGCCCCCCATGAACATGGCCTTTGGTTTTGCAGGCCTTCCTGTGTTTTTTGGGGCATTGGCATTTGCTTTTATCAGATGATCTTCAGCAATCTAAGGTGGCACTGCAAGCTTTCTGCAATATTTTCAGCATGGAGCTCTTCGCTCAAAGAAGCTTCAAAGTATATGCTCTCTGTTTTCATCCTTTCTGCTACTGCTACCCTGCTGCTATCTATGTTGACGCGTGAATACCTAGTTTAGATTTTCTCTGTGCGGATCCAAAATTCAGGAGCTTGTTTTTGATCCTTTCAGATACATCCATCCAGTTGGACGACATCCAGCGACCAATGGATTCGTACACGAGTAAGCCTGTCAAGATCTATGCTATAGTCGCCACTCATTTCCATTAGTAGCTGTGTGTCATCCGCGTAGTTGGTAAATTGTACTTCCATACCTGTTCGCATATCACAGATGGGTTTACTGTAAATGTTAGATAAAGCAGGAGAGGGGCATGCCCCCCGAGGGACTCCACAGGTGATTTTCTCTGCGTCAGAAACAGCATTATCCCATTGCACCTTACTGTTGAGGAAAGAGGGAGTGAAACCAAATTACTAAATTTTCAGAACAACCGCCTACGGTGGTTAGGGTTTGTCAGTTGCTTGTGGGTAAGAAGATCAAATGTGGAGGACAAGTCCGGTAATACTAGTAGACCATTTTTACTTTTATCCACAATGTGAAGCATTTGCGATTGAAGATCAAGTAAGGTTGTTTCTGTGCCGTGATACGGTCTAAAGCCAGATTGTCTTGAGCGCAAGATTTAAATTGTATTCTAGAAATTCTTGGAGCTGAATGGCAGCTATTTTGTCTACAATTTTCAGATGAAATGGAGCATTGGTGATGGGTTTTAAGTTTGTGGGATCTTTAGGGTTCAAGTTGGGTTTCTCAAGGCAAGGGGTCACTGCCACTTCTTTGATATCTGGTATGGTGTTGTGTTCAAAAGTGAAGTTAACAAAACATGTGAGGAAAGGGGCAAAGATCTTTGATTTGCCTATGACAAGTTTGGATTGAATTGTGTCGACAGTACATGTGACAGGGCGCATGTGTTCAACTACTCGGTTTACTCCAAATATGGAAACTTGTTTGAATTCAAACAAAAGCCGAGTAAGGCCATCCTCAGAGCTTTTCTGTTGGGGTTGTGTACCGAGACTAGGGGATTTGGAAATGTTATTCTATGCTGATCTGATCGTTTCAGCAAATGCTTGCTTTACTCGTGTACAATCTTCTTTACTGGGGGTAAAAGATGTAGGAATGTTAGGTCTTTCCATTTTTTTAAAATATTTTGAAGAGTTTCTTCGAGCTATTCTCTGCACTCTCAATTTAGTTATTGAAAAAAATTTTTTTTGCTTTAACTATTCCTGTTCTATAATCTACCCTTTCATGCACTTTGACGTCAACATGTATAGAGGGTATCACAACTCTCAGACAGTTGAGGGCTTATATTGTTTTTGTAGACGAAGGACTCCAACAGGCGTCATTCTTCATCTAGTCTACAAACAGGCGCTCTCTCCCATGTAAAGGCGTCCTTCAACCACCGGATGGTCACTACACTGTCTTCATCTGAGAATTCATGGTCTTTGATCAGATCAGGATGTTAAAGATATTTTTCTATGCTCTTAAATCATTCCTTCCTCCCAATCGGGGAAAGATTGTTCACATTTTTACAGCCAATGCTACAGTCATGTTTTATATAAACATGCAGGGAGGCACTTGTTCTCACCCTGTCCTATAGAGGAACAACTTTGGCATTAGGCCCACTGTTTTTCTTCTTGTGTACCATCTGGAAAGGAAGAGAAATGTGTTTGCAGAGAGTATAAACCAACTAGTTTCTGCCCCCATAATAATTGGAACTGAAGTGGTCAGTGGCGAAAATGTTGTTCTTCAAATGAGGACAAGGAGAACTATATATTAAGTCTTGCCATTCACAGTCATAATCAGTACTCCTAATACCACACAATGTTCACAGTATGCCCGATTCCTGAGCATGCAGGAGTATGGAAGATTCAAATACACCAAATGTGACAAAATGACTACAACTCTGCAGGAGCACAGGGGAGAGTGGTGGCTAAACAGCCTACTTTCTCCCTTGTCTTTGGTTCTCAACAGCACCAAGCTGGGCTTCTAGGCGCTTTTGCCATGGTTAAGCCTACATCGAGACATTTAAGTTGATGCAATCCTACTGGCAGTCGGCATTGGGTGGAAAGTTGGGGGTCCCAATGGGTCGGGACGATGAGGTGAAGGCTTCTAATGGTTTGTGGAAGCGATCAAGTCAGCGGGAAAATGATTGCTCTGCTGGGTCAAGATGGCCAGTTCGATGGCTTCCTGTAGTCAAGTCTGAATTTGAGTTAGTTGCTTCCATGAAAGGGTTGAGACGAGCCAGTCTGCGGAAATGTGTTGAGCTTGAGTCGGGCTGGCACAAAATGCAGTAAGCCGTTTGAAGTTGCTTGGAATGCCAAAAGCAGCACCACTTGCCCTGTGCGGCTTGAAATTCATTGAGCGGAATAAATCGGCTTAATGAGATCTTGAGGCAAGAAACAAGATTCTAACTGCTTCTGGGTTGCTTTGAGTCCCAATCCAGGGTCTCCAGGACAAGGTTAGTTCTTTTGTTCTGCAATCCCATTCTGGAACATTTGGCTGGCACATATAGGGGATCCTTCACCTGCAGGGTACAGGGTTCTGGTTCCACTGCAGCCAGCAGCGAGGCATTGGTCCACAGCAGTTGAACCCCAATGTTGAATGGGAATGGGTAGGAGACAGAACTCTCCTCTGATTTGGATGGCATCTGGCTTCACCTCACTGGCAAAGGACTTGGGGAATAGGTTGTATCTCCAACAGAAGTCCAATGAATTCTTCTTGTTCTTCTGAGATTTCGGAGAAGAATACAAAATAAAACATGAGTATTTCCACTACTTATGAAGGCATAACATCGCAGGGTATTGGTCCAAAGCAAGCATGCCAACAGGGGTTCAATCCAGGCTGTTTTAACAAGTTCCCTCTGCTGGAAATGGGGGGTTGAGGGAGTTAGCAGGAGATGGAAGGGACCCCTACCAGAAAACAAGATTGTGGAACCATTCAATATGACCATCTCCCGCCGTCTGGACACTAACTCTGCCCCCCTTTTCATGTCTGCTGATTTGTAACGGACTCCAGTGGGCAACACGCTGGCTTGAGTGTGGCTTTATGTTATGCCAGAAATGTCTTTAAGGCACTGGTTACCAGGAGATCTCCTGAGGAGGGTTCCTGGGCCATGGCTGAAGGTGAAGAAGCCCTTCTTGGCAGGGATTAAAGAGCCAGCAACCTAGCCATTGTTTCAACTGACCAAGCAGAGACAATTCACCATATCTTATGAAGTGTCCATCACTATCTGAACGTCGGAACCAGTACACTAATATGATGAACCCGCAGAGAATAAGCCACGGAGATGAAGACACATGGTATCAAATAATCTCCGGCAAAAAACGAAAATTAATCATTGTGATCATCCAATTTTGGACGTTCATCATGACAAAAGAAATCTGACAACAAAAAAAATAAATAAGGACTGTATTTTAAAGAAATCAGACGAATGCCACTCATGTAAAGTAATAACATAATGTAAAAGTTTGTAATACAAACTAAAACGTTAATAAAAAAAGAAAAACATGACAGCTATGGAGAAAGTCAGAGCAGACACTAATACATCTCAGTCCTATCATGGTTGGGCCCTGCTAAGAGAAATTACACTAGTGTGACATTAAATTGCGGACGCTGCATAACTGTGTGTTCTTAGTAGTCACAATGCCACAATTTAATTTGTACGTGCCACCGCACTAAGGCTTAAGTTGGGAAACAGCGGTGCAGAGGATTAAAATGCCAGCTCTGCCTTCAGTGGTTTGTGTTTTTGCACCAGTCATAAATGTATGTGATGTTAATGTTAAAGGTTTTTATACCACGCACAGATGCCACTTGTGTGGTCTCTAAGCGATCAGGCAGATCTTGCAATGCAAGGAAGGAGGGAGGTTGGATGGCTGGGTGTCGAGTGGATGTATGGTTAGTAGGGTTGAGCGGGAAAAAGAGCAAGAACGTTGTGATGTGCTGTTGGCAGCTTCAGTTCGGAAACACTGTTCACTGAGCAAAAATATGATTTTCGGAAGTTGGCCACCATGTACTGTTGTGCGAGATTGATCTTGAAACTGCCATGTGGCTCTGCAGAGCTGAGGCTGAGGCTGAGGCGGTCTGTAGACTCTCAGCAAAGTGACATTTCCACTATAATTTTGGCATGGCATAGTTATGAAAAGGGGATCTCGATTTCCTTTCAGAAAAAGAATTACCCCCATCATTTTAGATTAATAAAAATACAAAAAGTTGGAGCATTCACACCTTTGCAAATGGCAACCCATCACATACACCATATACTACATATAGAGGTAGAAGGAAATCAAGAGGAATAGACACAAACAGCACAAGAAGACAAGAGCAAGTTAGATTTACAGCGTCAGTCATAATGGCTCCATACGCTCCCAGGATATGACATGCATTACTCACCCTAATAGCATTTGTGATGATTGTATCTGCTTAGATTCACATGCTGGGCATATGGTCTGACATCCAGTGGTATCCGCAGAGTATTGCATCTTGTCTTTCGGGGACGTCGGCATAGGCATGTCTGTAACTCTATCCCTATCATGACAGGTAGTGTACCCAAAATCCCTCACGCGGCGAGGTCCCTCCGATTGTATTTTTTCTCCAGGCTATTGTGAGCGAGCACGTAAAGAGAGAAAGTAGTAAGACGTCTATGTTCCTTCCACCATGAGCGGGGAGGCAGGGATGGCGCATGTGAATTTAAGCAGATACAATCATCAGAAATGCGATTACGTTGAGTAATGCATGCCCTCTGATGCTTGTTAATCTGCTTAGAATCGGTGGGTTGTGAGAAGGAACAGTAGTGAAAAGATGTCTTAATACTGCTTGTCCCACCTGAGAATCCGATCTAGAATGAGTGTCTAGGCAATAGTGTTTTGTAAAAGTGTGTACAGAACTCCAGGTTGCCGCTTTGCAAATGGACTCAAGGTGAACATTTGCAATGTATGCTATGGAAGTCGCACTGCACAGAGTAGAGTGTGCTCTAGGCCTGAAGGGCAGTTCTCTCTTAGTAAGAGAGAAACATAGTGCGATGCATTTTACAATCCACCTGGAGATAGCTGATTTAGAGACAGGATCCCCTTCTCTACCAGCTGCCACTGAAACGAAAAACTGGTTCGTCTTCCTCAGTGGTTTTGTTCTCTCCAGGTAAAATATGACTGCCCTACCTACGCACATCTAGTGTGTATAGGCTTCTTTCGGCCATGCTAGTGGGATTCTGGAAGAAAGTGGGTAGTTCAATTGATTGGGTCGCATGGAACTTTGAAATAGGATGAGTGCGCAGAAGGAACAAGTTACTTACCTGTAACTGTTGTTCTCCAGCATGGGTCTGGCATGGATTCACATGCTCATGAATATTCCCCGTCGTTAGGCCGGGAATCCTCGGTATAAAAAAAATCAGTATCAGTTTTGTTTCTGATCTGTCTTTCTTAGTAGTAACCAATCACTGGTCTCTGGGTCATACTGCCCCCAGCCAATGACTGCCCTCTCCCTAAGCCCCGCCTCTGGCAGCCATCCTCAGATTTGGTAGCACGTAAAGTGGCAGTATGACCGGGTGAAGAGCCGCAGAGGGGTAGGCGGGAGGGTTCGCATGTGAATCCATGCCAGACCCATGCTGGAGAACAACAGTTACAGGTAAGTAACTTGTTCCTTCTCCAGCATGGGGTCTGGCATGGATTCACATGCTCATGAATAAGAGAATACATAGCAGTACACACATGCACAACCACAGGAGGTGGCAAGGCTCAACATTAAGCAATACAACAACTCAACATTAAGCATCTCTTACCTCCTCACCAGGCTCACCTTAGGCAAACAGGTTGCGCAGCACTGCTTGGTCGACCCTGGACTCCTCCCTGGAGTCCCGATCGACGCAGTAGAATCTTGTGAAGGTGTGCGTCGACCTCCACGTCGCAGCCCTGCAGATGTCTAGTAGGGGCACACCAGACAGGAACGCCGTGGTAGCAGGGATCGCTCTGGTCAAATCGGCTCTCGGATGGCCGGGCAGCGGTCGGTTTGCCAACCGGTGACAGTGCATGATGCAGCCGGAGAGCCATCTGGAAATGGAAGTCTTCGAGAGAGCCTTCCCTTGATTCACAGTCCCAAAGTTCACAAACAGCTGTGACGTCTTCCGAAAACTCTTTGTGCGGTCCACGAAGAACTTCAGCGCTCTAGCTACATCCAGCGAGTGCAAAGTCCTCTCGGCCGGTGACGAAGGCGACGGGAAGAAAACTGGCAACACCAAGGGGTCGTTGAGGTGGAAGTCCGACGGCACCTTGGGCATAAAGAAGGGGTGCGTCCTCAGCACCACCCTCGTGTCATGAAAAGTCAAGTATGGAGGCTTACAAGATAGGGCCTGGATCTCTCCCACTCGTCGTGCGGAGGTGATGGCCACGAGGAAAGCTGTCTTCCATGACGGGAACTTCAGAGGCGCCGAATGCATAGGCTCGAATGGGGCCCCCATGAGCCTGGTCAGCACCACATTAAGCTCCCATGCCGGGGCAGGAGCCTTCACCGGCGGGAATGATCGGAATAATCCCTTCATGAATTCTTTCACCAGGCGATGAGACCACAAGGACGCCCGTCCCGTAGTCCTGGTATATCGGGAGATTGCAGCCAGATGTATTTTGATGGAGGCGTGAGCAAGTCCAGCTTTGGCCAGCGACAGTAGGTACGGCAGTACCTGAGGGGCCGTAATCCGCAGGGGGTTAATCTTCTGTGCACGGCACCAGACAGAGAACCTCTTCCATTTATGTCCGTAGCACTTGAGAGTTGAGGACGCCCTGGCCTTTGCAAGAACCTCTCTGCAGTCGGCCGGGATGTCGTACCTTCCAAACTCTAGTGCTGCAGGAGCCAGGCCTGCAAGTTCAGCGACTCCGGGTTGTGGTGAAGAATGGTGCCTCCTTCTCTGGAGAGAAGGTCTGCGTCCGTCGGCAGCTTGACTGGTGTGGACGTTGACAAGTCCAGAAGGTCCGGGAACCAGATCTGTCTCGGCCACGCCGGTGCACGAGGATCATCCTGCACCGGGACCTCTTGAACTGGTTGATGAGCCGGAGCAGCAACGGCAGCGGAGGGAATGCATAAAGAAATAGGCCGTCCCAGGGGAACCAGAAAGCATCGCCCATGCTCCTCGGCTGGGGGAACCTGCTGGCAAACCTCCGGCACTTGGAATTTGTCGCCGTCGCAAAGAGATTGATTTGGGGTTCGTCCCATCGTCGGAAGAGTCGATCCACTTGATCCTGGTGTAGTTCCCACTCGTGGCATGAGCGCAGCTCCCTGCTGAGTGAGTCGGCGATAGTGTTTTTTTATTCCTGGCAGATGAAGAGGCACCAGAAACATCCGTTGGGCGACGGCCCAATGCCACAGATCCTGGGCTTCCTTGGATAGGGGCGGGGACCAGGTTCCGCCCTGCTTCCAGATGTAGAACATCGTGGTGGTGTTGTCGGTGAAGATCCTCACCACCTTGCCCTTGAGGGACGGAAGAAAGGACCCGAGGGCCCAGAACACTGCGCGGAGCTCCAAAATGTTGATGTGGAGTGACTTCTCCTCCGGGAGCCAAAGGCCTATCGCGTGAAGATCGCCGGAGTGCGCTCCCCAACCTTCCAGGGAGGCGTCCGTTGTCACCGTCACCTGGTGAGCTGGGATCTGAAAGTCCGTGCCTGCCGACAGATGGGAGCGGGTACCCCACCACCGGATCGCCTGACGGAACGTCTCATTGAGAGGGATCCTGTCCTGGAAGCTGCCCGTCGAGTGGAACCAGCGGGCGTCGAGGAACTCTTGTAAGGGGCGCATCCGAAGCCTGCAAAGGCGCACCAGATAGATGCAGGAGGACATCATCCCGAGGAGGGACTTGATAGATCTTACCCTGGCCATGTCCGTGGCCAGCAGACGCTGCACCTTGCCCAGAATGGTCCTGGTCCTTTCCTCCGACAGCGAGGCCAGCCGCGCCACTATGTCGAGCTTGGCTCCCAGAAACAGGGCGACTTGCGATGGAACCAGGTGGGATTTTGGAAAGTTGATGGAGAATCCCAGGTCCGTGAGCAGCTGCACGGTCTTCGCAGTGTGCTCCACGGCGAGTTCCCTCATCCTTGCCTGGATGAGCCAGTCGTCCAGGTAGGGGTAGACGTGGATCCCCTGTAGGCGCAGCCGCGCCGCCACCGGTGAGAGGCACTTGGTGAACACCCTGGGTGCCGACTTCAATCCGAACGGGAGGGCCTTGAACTGGTAGTGCCGCCCTTGGACCACGAACCTGAGGAACTTTCGGTGTCTTTTTAGAATGGGGATGTGGAAGTACGCATCCTCCAAGTCCAACGACGACAGGAAATCGCCCTCCTCCAGCTGTCCCAGCATGTGCTGGAGGGTGACCATACGGAACTTCTGCGCCTTGATGTACTTGTTCAGTCGTCGTAGGTCCAGGATGGGGCGCCATCCTCCTGTCTTCTTTTTTACGAGGAAGTACCTTGAGTAAACTCCTGAGCCCCGAAGCCTCTTTGGGACGAGCTCGATGGCACCCTTCTTGAGCATCGCCCTTACTTCCAACAGTAGTTGAGGGACGTGATTTTCCTTCCTGGCCACGGGTGGAACGTGAGGGCACTTCTTCTGAAACTCGAGGGCGTGCCCTTGGGCCAGGGCATCCAGCACCCAACGGTCGGTGGAGATGGACTCCCACACGCTGACGATCCTCGCCAGCCGGCCTCCCACCGGGGTGCTTCGGCGGGGGCCCGACTCCACGGTCGGTTCAATCTTGTTTGGAGGCCGCCTTGCCTCCTTGACCTCCCTGTCGACGACGACGGGCACCACCTGACTTGCCGCGTCCCCTGTAGGCTTCCTGGGACGAAGATCTTGCCGCTTGGCGGTACGTGGAGAAGCCACTGCCGGATCCCTTGGAGGCACCTTGTCTGCCTCCGGAGCTCCGAAAGGAAGGCCGTCATTGTTGGAGCACTCCAAGTGCCCGGGCAGTCTCTGTGTCTGTCTTGATGGCCTGAAAGGGACTCATCAACCGCCTTCCCAAACAGGTTGTTCCCGTCGAAGGGCATGTCCAAAACCTTGGTTTGTACGTCCTGGCGGAAATCCGTGGCCTTGAGCAATCCTCGTCGTCTCAAGCAAACACCGTTGCCCAACTGATGGAAACCGGTGTCGGTGATGTCCGTTGCCACCGTGATGGCGTGGTCCGAAGCAATCTCACCCTCCTGTAGGATTTCAAGGGCCTCAGCCCTTTTGGCGTCCGGAAGGAAGTCTAACAGAGGGGCGATTTTGAACCACAACTCCCTGTCGCAGCGGGCTACGATAGCCAGGGCGTTGGCCGCCTTGATAGTCGTCGCTGCGGATGAGATGATCCGTCGTCCAATCGTGTCCAACTTCCTGACCTCGCCATCCGGCGGGGAAGTTAATGTCGAGGCCGATGCCCCTCCAGCTTTCTTCTTTGCCGCCGCCGAGACGACCGAATCCGGGGTAGGTTGTGCCCGAAGGCACAAGGGGGCAGCGTCGGGGACCCGGTACTTCTTCTCGTGCCGGTCCCTCTTTGCCGGTGCCCTGGCAGGGTTCTTGAGGAGGGTGAGCCCCTCATCCCATATGTCATCAAGAAGCGGTACGGCGAGGACCGTCTTCCTTTTAGCCTTGCGCCGTTGGTAAAGGAACCCTTCTTTCTTCTTCTCTTCTGGGCAGAGCTGGAAAAGCTCGGATGCCCTGGAAATCATGGCATGAAAGGATCCAATCCCGTCGGGCGGGGACGCCCGAGCAGGGGGCGACGGGGGACACGTCCCGTTGTCGCCTCCGTCGTCATCTGTACCTGTCGTAGCCGTGTCCGTGCCTGTATCATCCCCGTGGGTAGTAGATCAGGGGGAAGACAGAGCAGGCCGCAGAGGTGGGAGAGATGGCGTAGGATGCGTCGTCCTCCTCCTCTTATGCGGTGGACCCTCCGAAGGTCCTGGCTCCAGTTCCCCCGTCGGGCCTGGCTCAGGTACCTCCGTCGGGGGAAGGGGCAACCTTGTCCTTATCTCCGAGCATAAGGACTGAATCGTTGACAAAATGGCCGCCGAAGTGTCCTGCGGCGGTGGAAACAACGGGCGCGAGGCCTTTGAGGAGCCTTGTCGGCGACACCGTCGCTCTCGTCGTCGCCCTCGTCGGGATCCCTCCCGATGGGCTGGGCCTCTTCCACGACTTCGATGAGCTCTTCTTCAGAGGTTGTGTCCATATCCACGATGGCCACCAGCCCCACCTTTTCCAACGAGGACTTTGTGGGGGTCTTCTCAATGGGCCTGAAAGACGACTCCCTCCGCGGTGGCAGGGAGACTCTGGGTCCTGAGGGCGCCTCCACTGGTGTAGCCTCCACAGGCTGAGCCAGGGCCGCGGCGACATCCTCAATCAAGGTCTTAGCAGGGTGAATTAGGGCCATCGTCACCTTCTGGACGCCTGGGGCCTTCACCTTGGGGGGAGGGTCCGAGCCTCGCTCCCCCTCTGCCGGAATCTTCAAGATCGACCGGGGCCTCTCCAGAAGCTTCGCCGGGTTCTCGGACTTCCTCTTACCCGAGCCAGAGCGTTGGCTCGTGGTTGATGGCGCCGGGGAGGATGCGCCCTGCCTGGCAGCCAAGGAGCCTGACCGTTCGGCGCTCCCGGTGCCCGCGGTGCTTAGCCTTTTGTTGGGCCCCCGTCGCCGGGGTGCCCTCACAGGACTTAGAAGACCGCTCAGACTTCTTTTTTTTCTTCTCCTCGCCTGACGGGCTCTTCCCTTCCAGCCAGTTGGCGAGACGGAGGTCGCGATCCTTCATGGTCCACTCCGACATGTTCCCACAAAACGCACAGTCCTTCTCTGTGTGCGTCTTGTCCTCATGGAGACAGAGGCATAACGAATGCTCGTCCTCCTTGAAAACATTCTGAAGCTGGCATCCAGGGCAGGTCCTGAACAGCTTCCCGGGTGTCGAGCTTCCTTTCTCCTGGGCAATGTCTGGGGTAGGCCTCGGAACTTCTGTAATCCTCCAAAAGCGTAACTTGATGAAGACTTCACCCTTGAGGGGCGTAGAAAACTCAGAAACGGATCCCTGTTGATCGGATGTAGAAACGGTGGAGCTTGAGGCTCTATTTAACCGAAAAATGAGAAAAATCTTCTGAAAAAGCGCAAAAAAAGGCAGCAAAAGCTCGAGAGCTACAGCACGAGGACTCCCAACACTTGAACGTGCAGTAAAAATCTGAGGATGGCTGCCAGAGGCGGGGCTTAGGGAGAGGGCAGTCATTGGCTGGGGGCAGTATGACCCAGAGACCAGTGATTGGTTACTACTAAGAAAGACAGATCAGAAACGAAACTGATATTGATTTTTTTCAATACCGAGGATTCCCGGCCTGACGACGGGGTGTAACGCTCACCTGATTCCCGTAGAGGCGCCGGTCTTGACTGGGCGTATACCGTATCTTCAAAGGTGATGTGTAACTCACGGCTGGCTCTTTGGGCTGGACCTCTGTGCACTGTATGTCTGACTCGAAGGGTAAGATGTCTGCAGATAGAAAATATGGGATTAAGGAACTGGGTTATTGAATGTCTCTCTCTTCTTCCCTTTCTCTTCTCCTGTAGAACCCCAAAGGTTAACGCTCTCACCTTAGGTAAGTGAACGCTGTGCTCTCCATCTGCCTCGGGGCAGGGTGCTGTAACCAGTTTCTTCACTGGATAAGGGGAGCAGGCCTCTTGACTTCAGAGGACTGCTGTCCGTCGTTTACTGCACGAACGGTAAGTTTCGAGTAATTCTAATGTCTTTAAAGTCTTTAGTAATGATGTCTCTTGTTTTGCAGGGTTCCGGCGATGGCGGATGACGGGCTGAAGTGAGTTGAAGATGGAGCCCGTGTGATGAATAGAAGCGCCTGGAAGCACGTAAGTAAGCGCTTGTTGCCTGCTTCACGATGCGCTCTAACTGTCTTTTTATTTTGCAGGTACAAGTTCGGAGCGGCTGCAGGGTGCCGGAATACCCACTGGGTTGGATGTGGAAAGGAGTAATGGCACGTGAGTATTAAAGTTCCCCAATGTCTTTAAACGCACCTTGTTTTGTCTTTCAGATGCGGGATGCAGCGCCGAAGGCCTCCGGAGCGTGCGAAGAGTTGGTAAGCTTTTGTCTTTCAGATGCCGGAATGTAGTGTGAAGACCTCCGGAGCGCACGAAGAGTAGGTAAGCCTTTGTCTTTCAGATGCCGGAATGCAGCGCGAGGCGTTGGTGACAGCCGATGGACCAGGTAAGTGAAGAGCTGTCACTGAAGACCGTAATGCTAACCTGTTCTTTCTTGTCTTTATAGGTGTTGCTGAAGACTGGATTCAGGATGGTAAGCCTTTTTCCTTAGGCCCAGGATCAGATGCAGAAGACACGATGAGCGTTCTGCTGCAGAGGATGCAGAATAACGCAAAGCAAGATTCATCCATCGGGTGTGGTTTAAATAGCCTCCTGTAGTGCTTAGGTGTCTCCTTCCACAGCCACGCCTAGGTAAGAAAAGAGTTCCTGCTTTCCAGAAGAGTTCCAGTGTTCTGAATCTAGGGAGTGGCTCCTGCCCCACCCAACAGGAAAAGTAGTTCCAAACAGAAGAGGATCAGAGGCTCAACTGGCAGGCAAGTAAGCAGCATGGTCTGCTGCAGGTAAGTCCAACCAAGCATTATGAGCCCGGCGCTTCCAGCGCTGGGACTGGGCATATTTATGAGCCTGGTGCCACTGGCGCCAGGACTGGGTCCAAAAGGTCCCAATTGGGACTGGTTGGCACTCGGAACCTGGGTTATGGATCTGCTTCCAAGGGAGTTGGGAAAACCCTGACCTTTTGGAAGCAGAGATCATGACACGGGGAATATTCATGAGCATGTGAATCCATGCCAGACCCCATGCTGGAGAACCACTTTATCCCTGTGGACTGTAACAAAAGGGTCTAAAACTGAAAGGGCCTGTAGTTTGCCAACCCTTTTAATAGAAGTTATAGCCACTTTGAACGTTGTCTTGTAAGTAAGGTCTTTTAGACTTGCTTTATGCAATGGCTCAAAGGGAGATCCTATGAGTTTGGTTAAAACCACATTTAGATCCCATCCAGGAGCTGGGTGAGAAATGGGGGGATGAATTCTCTTAACCTCTTCCATAAAAGCCGTAATAACCGGTATTTTCCACCACAACACTTTCTGTTGTGACGTAGTGTAGGCTGAGTGAGCAGCTAGATGAACTTTTAGGGAATTGAAAACCAGTCCTGAGTCTAACAAATGGGTTAGGTACAGCACAATGTGTGTAGGTGAGCAATCAATGGGATTGACGCCCTTGGTATTACACCAGATGACAAAGCGTTTCCATTTACTGGAATAGCAATAGCTTGTGTTAGGTTTCCTTGCTTCCCTGAGTATGTCCATGCATCTCTGAGGGAGTTGAAGGTGTCCAAACTCTATGACCTCAAGAGCCAGGCCCCCCAAGTTCAGAGTTTGCGGGCATGGGTGTAGTGTCTCCCCCCCGCCCTGAGACAACATGTTGTACGGGCAGGGTAGTTTCACAGGTGGGGAGAGGGACATCTCCATTAGATGGGCAAACCAGAGTTGACGGGCCCACATGAGGTCCACCAGTATCACGGTAACTGGTTCCTGGTGCATCTTGTGCACTATTTTGTTGTGAAGGGGAGTTGGTGGAAAAGCGTACACAAATTTCCCTGACCATGCTATCCAGAGTCTGTTCCCCTTGGAGCAGTTCTGGGGATACCTGGAGGCATATTCTTGGCATTGGGCGTTCTCCTGAGTAGTGAACAGGTCTATCTCTGGAAAGCCCCATTCTGCAACGACGTTAAAGACTATGTCTTCGTGCACACGCCATTCATATTCTAAGGGCAGTGGGAAATCTCTGCTGAGCATGTCCACCAGAAGATTGAGTTCCCCTGGAACATGTTGGGACAAAAAGAACATCTTGTGTTTTAGAGCCCACATCCAAATGTTTTGGGACAGCTTGGATAGCCCTGGAGAGTGTGTGCCCCCTTGTTTGTTTAGGTAATACATGGCTGTGATGCTGTCAGGACCAGAACTGTCTTCCCTTGTAGTTGTGTCTGAAAGGCCTTTAGTGCCTTGAATACTGCTAATATCTGTAACAGATTTATATGGTTGGATGCTACTTGTGGGGACCACACTGCATGCGCTGTCTGCTGAAGTAGGTGAGCCCCCAACCCCGTGAGCGATGCGTTTGTCGTGAGAGTGGCTTCCACTGCGGGGGTGGTGAAGGCCTTCCCCTTCAAGAGGTTTTCCCTCGACCACCACTGCAGAGAGAGAATGAGGGCTGGCGAGATAACTACCAGATCTTCCCATTGTCCGCTGGCCTGACACCACTGGCTGTTGAGCCACTCTTGCATGCACAGCCACACGTGGGGAACTAAATAAATGCATGACGCCATCATACCTAGAAAGCGCATTGCCTTGCGTACCATTACTTCCCGACTGGGTACATATTGAGGGATCTGAGAAAGCATGTTCTGAACCCTCCCGTTGGAGGGGAAGACAAGACCCTCCTTTGTCTGAATCAGAGCACCTAGGAATTGTTTGGCTTGACTGGGGTCTAAGCTGGATTTCTTCTTGTTGATGGAGAATCCCAGACTGAATAGGTGGTCTATTGTCTTCTGAGAATTTCCTAGGCATGTCTCGTAAGAGTCCCCTGTTATGAGCCAGTCATCGAGGTAAGGGTAGACGGGGACGGATAGTCTGCGCAGGTGTGCTGCTGCCACTGCCAGGACTTTCGTAAACACTCTTGGCGCCGAGGCAATGCCGAAGGGGAGAACTTTTAACTGATAGTGCTTGTCCTCTATCATGATCCTTTGGTATTTTCTGTGCGCCAGCAACATTGAAATAGGAAAGTATGCATCTTTCATGTCCAATGTTGCCATGTAATCCCCCTGTTTCAACAGTGGGATTACTTCCTTCAGAGTTACCATACAGAAATTTTGAGGTTTGACAAACTTTTTCGTTGGGCGCAAGTCTAGTACAGGGCGCATGGTGAGGTTTACCTGAAGAATAGGGACGTCTTCTATGGCGTCCTTTTCCAGAAGTGCTTCCACCTCTTCTTTCAGGATTCGCAGATGGTCTGGCGTCAGACGTCTTGTCTTGGGCTGTCTGAAATGTGGTGGCTGGGCGAATTCCACGCAGTACCCGTGGGCGACCGTTTTTATAATCCACTGGTCTGATGTAATCCCCTCCCATTTCAAAAGTAAAGATGTTAAGCGCCCCCGACAGGGGTGACATGGGAGGGGACCTGGATCCGTAGGTCATTTTGACCAGAGGATGTGGCACCCCTGGAGTTGGCGCCTCTGCCTTGCCCGCGTCGCTGACACCTAGGTGGATAGTTGTCGGGAGTGCTGGATGCTTGACCAGAGTTCCAGTTGTTTCCCGTGTTGTACATGTTTTGAGTGGAACTGGATTGGCCTCGAAAGGACCGGCGGGAACCGCTTCCCCTCTGGGCGGGGAAGGTTTTTGTGTGATTTCTTGCAGGGACTTAAGAGTCTCATGCTCTTTTTTGGCAGTCTCCAGAGCCTCTTCGACTGCTTTACCAAAGAGATTCCTCCCTCACAGTGCAGCCTCGTAGCAGCTGCACGGACAGATCTTGCAGGCTGCATTCACGCCACCGCAGGTCCACAGGGGACCCGTCATGCAGGCATGATGTTCTTAATGCACACTCAGCAATCAGCCATTACATGGTTCACACAGTGTCTTCATTGACCTACACAAATCACAGACTGTTGCATATTCAGATCCGTTTTTGAAGCTGTTTTACTTCAAACAACAAGACATCACCAGGCTCTCTGTGTTTCACCATACAGCTAACTAACAGGAAGCAGCTGTTTGCTGTCCTGATGTGTGGTGCTCGTCCGCAATGGTGTAGACCTGTGTCAAGTAATTTGTGTCCGTGGAATCCCCCAGTATTATTGGGGACTACTCCCTTTCATTCTGCCCCGAAGAAGGCGGTTTCAGATTTCAAAGGCCAAGAGGTGGCCTGCCGAAACGTAAATTCAGGCCCTTGACAGTTGGAACCTTTTTCTTTATGTTCCCTGAACTCAATACACCTTGGGCCCTTTCTAACATTTGTTTGGATATTTATTTAGAATCTTACGTACAAACTGATTCATATGCATTACTCATCACTGTGTATACAAATTGCTTTCTGTTTGAAGTTTGGTTTTGTTGATTATTTATTCATTGTCAAAACATATATGATCTTATTCTTTCATTGTTTTCATGATTTTTGCAAACAATTATATTTAAGGAAATACAGCAGTATTTCTCCTACACCAGTTTTTTGTTTTTTTTATTCGCTCTCACTTTTTAAGTACGTTTTTGCCATAAAGGGCAATCCAACTAGGATATCTTTTGATACCAGATCAGAATAACTGAGGATTTAGATTTAGTTTTCAATTCATTATACAGCTTTTTGGATTCCTTTGTTTCTACCAAAGAGATTTGACAGGTTTGTTAATAAGAGCTGCTTGGGTCTCCGGCTTGAAGCCCGGGTTTCGGAGCCAAGCGTGCTGCTTAAGCAGTGTGCCCTGAGCCAGGGATTTTCCTGCCGTCTCTGCAGTATCCAGAGTGTTTTTTAAAACATTTAGGTTGACTTGCCTGCCCTCGGCCACAATGTGAGTAATTTGGTTTTTGTGGGTTCAGGTACCTCCTGGTGACCTTCTTGTATAAGGTACAGGTTCCATTGCGCATCGGCATGACTGGCAAGCAACATGGTGTTTGCTATGCGAGTGGTAAAGGCAGCTGCTGTGGTAATACGTTTATCCAAGGCATGCAATCTTTTTGACTCCTTATCAGGAGGTGCCTCTCCCGTAGCAAGGGGTACTCCCGCCCGTTTCCGGGTGGTGGTAACCACTAGGGAATCAGGGGTGGCGTGGCTTTTAATATATTGAGGGTCAGTAGGCGATGGCCGAAATCATTTCTCCACCCTTGGATTTACTACCGTGTTCTGGGCTGGTGTGACAAGAGAAGGAGCCAATCTCCCTTTAATGGAGTTTAGTAGAGGAATGGCTTGACTGGAGGGTTTTTCTTTAAGAATGTCCTCCATGAAATCTTGTTCAGGTATGGCTTCTTGGGTGGCGATCTGAAAGTAATCGGCTGCCTTCCGTAAGATGGCATTAAAGGCCATCTGATCGTCTACTGGTGAAGCCTGGCGGGCTGGGGTGAAAGGAGGGGGATCCAAACACAGGACATCTGTGTCTTGATTGTGAGTAGAGAGTTTCCATGGTTGCGTCTCAACTTGACGAGTGTTTTACCAGTTGTCCGTGTCATCTGCAGTGTAGTCCTGTAGGAAGGTAGTATCTTCTTCCCCATCATAAATGTCTTGATATGTGTCCATTTGAATTTCATCTTCATGGTGGATAGAAGTGAAATGGTCCTGAGAAGATTCTAAATTTCCAGGAAACCTTAAGGCTGACACAGAAAGAGGATTCACCCCCCCCACCCCACCCCAGAGGTCTCTTGGGTGTAGGATGCTCTAAAAGCGACACAATCCTTTCAAGCAGTCCATGCACCCTTCACATTTTTCCCTGGTCCATTTAGATGAACCAGAAGGTGCAAAAGGAGGAAAATCTTTATTTTCTTGCCTTTGGCACCGAAATGTATTACTAATAGTGCTAGACAAAGGCTCCTGACTGTCTTCATAGTCTTCGCGAGCATCGGGGTGCTGTGCCGCATCCTTAGACGTGTCCGTGGCATGTCCCTTGCGTTTCGTCGACTCCTTAGGCATCAGCCCCACTGCGGAAGTAATCCTTGCGATGCTTTCGGCAATGTCCGGCGAATCGGGGCGTGCCGTACGACTAGGAGGCTTTTGTGCTACCGGGGCCTTAGGGGGCATCGGAGAGTCAGTTGAGTGCGCTTTGCCGGCCAAATGTGATTTTAAGGTAGCACCCTTAATTTTCAAAGGCCCAGTCGCAAGCCGCTGCTGCGGATGCGACGAAGGCTGTTGATCTTCATGATCAGAGGATTCTGTCGAATTTTTTGGCGGTTCTGTTGGCGCTTTCACCCGTTTCGACGGAACTGTCGAAACCGGGGAAGGAGTTGTGTGTTTAGTGTGTGTGTGTGTGTGTTTTGTACGCCCCTGACGCCGGGTGTTGTCCCCGTAGCGTGACTTGCATCAGGCCTGGAGGGGTCGGGTACGGGCGTGGCAGATCTAGAAGTGTCCGTCGTAAGGTTGATGACGGATTCGGATGCTTGGTCATCACTAGTGCCCGCGTCACTTTCGGCAGACGCAGCGGTGGGAGAAGAAGATCCAGCCTGCGACATGCCGTAGGCGGGCCACTGCTTAACGCAGCGCTCCTTAAGCGTTTTAGGTCGAAGGAGTCTACAAGCCGCGTACCACGCTTCTTCGTGGTCAAGGGGCAGACAATTATTGCACTTATCGTGCTCATCCTTCCACGGGCATCGGACCCGGCAAGAGGGGCAAAACCTAAATGGTGTCCTTTCCATAGCAAAAGGTAATGAAAATGATAATCAGACCTAGAGGGTAAAGAGTGGGAAAGAGAAGAGACATACGCGAAAAGTTATGACCACCTGACCCCACTCTCCCTACTATGTAAGCCGGCCAGAGGGCCCGGCCACGTGGATGACTCTGCCGCCGGATGTTAGGCGCTGAGGGCCACCGCCGTCGAAAGTTCCTGCAGTCTTCATTGTAGTATCTGAAGCAGTGTCGAAGTGACTTAAGGGGAAATAACCGACAAAGTCGGTAAACAAGGATAAACAATGGGCCTCATTACACGGTAGGCGGAGGACCAAGGTGCTGTTAGCACCTTGGTCCATGCCGGTAAAATACCTGCACCGCCTTGGTGGAAAGGGGAATTACCGCCCTATTCCAAGGTTGGCGGGGCGGTAATTCCCCCTTCCCCCATTGCCCTTCCCCATTCCCATTTTTGTCCCATAGGGCTCTATGGGAATGGGGAAGGCGCTAATTACGGTGCCGCAAATTGCAGTACGGTAATTATCACCCTGGTCCCTTTGCGGGTTGGTTTTTAACGCCTGCTAAACAGCAGGCGTTAAAGTACCAACCCGCAAAGGGACCTCGTAGTAAGGTGCTAAGGGTTTACCGGTACCGGTGCCCTTACCGGTACCGGTAAACCCATACCGCTGTCCGTGTAATGAGGCCCAATGTCTCTTATGAAGAGCTCCGCAATAGGGCGACCAGTTATCTGGGCGGAAAAACAATCTGGAGGGACCTCGGCGCGTGTGGGATTTTGGGTACACTACACATTATGATAGGGATAGTGTTACAGACACGCCTATGCCGATGTCCCCTTTCAGTCCCCGAAAGACAAGATGCAATACTCTGAGGTTACCACTAGATGTCGGACCATATGCACAGCATGTGATTCTAAGCAGATTAACACGCATCAGAAACAGGGAAACAACAATAACAGTTAATGCACCAAGATCAATACAGTTCAGTGGCAGGAGTGTAAGGCAGGACTTCTCTAAACTGTAGCTAAAACAGAAAGCTAGGACATATACAAGACAGATAGTGCTAGACACTAGGACCCATCACATTCAAAGGAATGTGAAGGAATCATTTGTAACCACAAAAGGGACCTTGCATCCAGGCATTTCCTACTACATGAAGGTGATGCAGGACTTTAAAAATCAAGTGCAAATCAGGAGCATAGGCTAACAGTATAGTATTTGGGGCAAAACACCAGGGACCCAAAGGGAACCCATTAAAAATGGCACTGTTCAAGTAGATACCTATTACAGTCAATTCCAGAGGAGATGAATGTAAGTGTTCAAAGTTCCCCAAGGAATGCAGGATCAAGGCAAGGGCAGCACTGCTGCAGTGGGGAAGGCCAGGTAAGTACAGCTTTCTCCACAAGTGCAGAGATGGAGGCAACTAACCCAGATGAGACCCCCAAAGAGATACAGGGCCGGGAAAGATATTAAACAAAACCTGAACAAGATGCAGCCCACCATGATTTTATCCCTCAATGCAAGTCAATGGTGAATCATGGCTTAAAGAGATCTATATCTACATCCACTCACTACTCTGACCCCTGAGGGTAATGTGATGAATCCAAGGGAGTCATTGCTGATTTTCAGGCGGTGACCTACTTCCATGTGGCCAGGGGACGGCAGCCACTACCTGGTCCTGACGCTGGGGGAGGCTAAATAAGGGAAGATCATATAGGAGATACAGCCTCGGGGGAGATGCCATAGCTTGATTGGGTGAGACATGGCATCCCCCATTTTCTGTTGAAAATAACCCTCCCCTATCCAATTCCCTCATGGCCCATCGTTATGCATCCCCCTCCTTCTCCGATGAATAATAGGGAAGTCACTCTTCAGTTCAACCAATCATTTATCTAGAACTCATTTACCATTTGAGATTGCTGAGAATGGTTCTTCAAGTTATCCGAGTCAGTTCTCAAAACTGGACTTCCTTTCCCAGAATGACCGAAATACTCGGACAAGGAAGAGGGATCGAACTGTGCTGGGCGCAGGAAGCAACAACCGGTTGTGTATACATTACTGGTGCCGGGCAAGCTTAAAAGGCAAGTAAAGCAGAGAATGGATATCAACTGCAGATGGCGGGAGAAAGTTTGATATCTCTGAGGTTGAGGAAGCCGAAAGCCAATTACTGGCGTGTTGGGTTCAGGAGGCTCGCCACCAAAAAAAGCAGCAGCCACTGCGAGGAAAAGACACGCAGTGGGGAAGACGAGGATCCAGTGAAGGACTCCTGGCCATTTGCAGGTGTTTGCAAGCAGCGTGAAGTAAAGCAGACGTGTTCAGTAGAAGCCGCGGGAGGTGAAGAAACCAGGAATAAGAAGTCGGGAGAGGAAAACCGATGGTAAAACTTCTACGGTTGACTGTGGGAAAAAGCAGCAACACCAAGAAAAGCTGGTGAGTCTGCCCAGAAGCAGTGGGAACCCGGGCGTTTCCACGACCATACCAAAAGAAAGTGAATGAAGTACAAACAACCGAGCAAGAAAGAACAAATGAACTTACTATCAAAAGGGAACTTGAATTACAAACAAAACCCTTACAAACACATGAATATGTATTGAGCAAATATAGAAGAAACCCGGAACGGATAATACATCCAAAGGACATAATGAAAGACAAAGTATATTTACAACTTTGAGGAAGGGCAGAGAGCCAGTTTGATTACAAGTGTGTGAAAACAAGAAGCCCTGGCAGGAGAGTATACCAGGCAATACAAACTGTGTGAAAGCAAGAGGCCTTGATAAAAGACCATATCAGACGGCTAAACCTATGTGTAATAAAAAAGCCCTGAGAAGTAACATCAGGACTGAGAAAAGAATTGTGTTAATTAAAAGAGGCCCTGAGAAGTAATATCCGGACTGAGAAAAGGATTGGGTTGATTGAAAATAAGGATTTCCTGGGAAAAGGACTAGAAGAGGAGTTGTGTGAACCAAGAAGGAAAAAGCCTGGCAGGAAGGCATATCAGGTGTTCAGGACATATTGCAAAGCCAGACAAGTATGTATGTTAACACTGTTGTGAGCCACCAGAGGCATAAGCAACTGTTATATGTAAAACTTCAGCGAGCAAAGAAGAATCCAGAAGAAGGGAACCATCCTCTGGAGTGGAGACTTCTTATCCTAGAAGAACTTTGCTGTTGGAACCATTTAGTTTTACTTTGTGAACATTTTTCGAAACCTTCTAAAGGTTAAAGATATTTCTCGTTTCACCTTAGAGTTTAGTTTTAGTGCGAGGGTCAGAAAAGAACTTTGGACACAGGACAGTATTGTTTTGGACAATCTGACACAGACAGATCTTGGGTTTTGGTAGGGAAATTCCTCCTAGAGCAGGTTCAGAGAGGCATTTTCCTAACCCCTTTTTCTTTGAATAAATGTCTTGAACCAGAAATATGGCGAATTTGTATCTGAGTTTCATTCTGGACTCCTCAGAGTAAGTCTGAGGAATAATCCCCCCGTCCCCCACCCAAAGCGCAGTGGTAAGTACTTTGCGTTGGTCTCCAAAAAACAATGCTCCAGGAAGGCAGAGAAAGTCAGCAAGTACAAAGCTTCTTTGGCAGGGAAAGTGAATGTATCCGTTCACCCAGGGTTTGGAAACCTAAGCCAACCAAGACGCTGACGGCCCAGAAGAAGAAAAATTAGCCTTCCCAGGAGTTGGACCAACCATCCAGAGGCAAATGCAACAATGGAAGTGGCTCCAGGAAGATCGAGGAACCTGGCCAAGCAGGTTCCCATAGCGTAATGGTCAAGAGGAGGGCAGGCCACTGGCAAAAATGGTTCAAGCACAGGGAAGACGGTGAAGGTGACCCAGGAGGACCTAGAGGAGGTGGGGGTTCAACACCCTTCCAGGCATTGGCAGCACCAAGGCGGGAGACCCTAGTGGTTAACAGTGGGAAGTGGTGGCAAACGGCCCTGACAAGTTCCAAGATGGAAAAGGTGGTCCAACCAGCAAGAATGGCAACAGGAGGAAAAGGCCTGGGATGTACATCTAGCAAACAAAAATAAAAAGCAGAGCCCAGGTGAGATACTAGTCCCGCCAGTATGGCCAGACCATCTCTGAATCGGCTACAACAGTTTTCGGCAGGTAAGTTAACCTGTTTGTCCAAAAATCAGCCAGAATTGAGGGAGAGATCCAATAGGCCCCACACTCCCACAAATAGGAGATGGTCAGTCAACCAAGCTAGCCACTAATATCTACCCATCACCCAGGCCCACCACACAGGATGTGTGTTGGCCATGCCCAGGGCCAAAGACCAGATTAAATTGTCCAAAACCACAATGGAGGCTGCCATGTAGGCTCATAAAGAGCCCAAGTGTGCAAATCTGCCATTTTAGGACTGTCTTGTCATTCCCCCAATCAAAATAAGTCCATGAAACAAAAAGGTCAAGAGTAGGAATTAAAAAAATACATTGATACCCCAATGACTACCAAAATGATGCATTGAGCTAAAAATGTGGTAACCTGGCTTGCATCCTTGTTTTAGCCAAAGCGAAAAAAAGCCGACAAACGTCTACTCCACAGAACCAATGTAGGGTGATATCACTCTTTGGAGAAAATAGAATGCTTAACAAGCACTCATCCATGGGGCCTTATGGGCCACCAAAGGACTGAACACCTTACAACAAGGGCATAGAAATAGATGAAAGATTTTTTTTAAAAGAGATTGAAATTAAAAAAGTCTAGAGGGACCCTAGAAAGAGTCAGAAGGAACCTCAAAAATTTAACTCTGCTCTAACGTTTAGTTTACAACGTGATGTAAAACATTGTGATGCCTCTTAGTCAAAATATTGCCATGAAGCCCAATTAAAATACCAGAACTACTTTGTGCAAAGGATAAAACAGAGGTATCCAATAGTTACAATTGACTGTGGGTACTAATACAAGTGGTATAGGACAGAATGACGACCTGCCCCATCAATTACAAATACCCTTGTATTCATTCCCTAGCTGAAGTGAAAAAAAAATCCTCTTCAAGCTGCAGTTCCAAGTCTGCAGAGTGGAAAAGGGGATTCATTTATTATGTTCTAGAAAACAACACTAAACGTCACCCAAGAAAAAGCATAAAACAGCGGGGTAGTAGGAAGGCATCAATTATGCTCTGCATCGGGCAGCGTTCCCAGAGCAAGTCAAAACATATCACGCTCCGGTGCCTAAGACAGCAAAAAAACAAAAATAAAAAATGATCAACACAATCTTGCACTCCCGGGGACCCATATGGTGGAAAGTCTGCTCAGCTGAAAGCAGATTCCTGGGCAAAGCTCTATTCCCAAAGCCATCATCTCTACGACATGTAAGCAAGTCTGCAAGATGCAAACCATTACTCACCAATGCATAAAAGGCCTCTCCTCTCTTACTCATTCAATTGATGAGTGGAATCATCCAAAGGCACGTGCATGTTACAAGTGAAAATTGTGAATTCTAGTGTGATCAAATATTGCTTGTGCAGTATTATATCACACCATCAAAGATGGTGTTGCACAATTGCTCTCTGGCTACACATGCACAATTATCTGAACAGACAGATCGGCTGTGACTAGAGATGCATCCTTCCATACTAAAAATAGCTAATGCATGTAGCACAAATGGGTTAACAAACCAAAACAGCTGGCAAACAGAACCTGCAACTTACTTATCCCAGTAGATGGTTGGTTTTGGCTTGTGGAGGGCCAGCAACATAGGATATTGGGAAATGGCTGACAGCGCTCTACCCTGAGAATATCCATAATAAATGGTCTCAGGGAATTCTTCTCATCCAAAAAGTCATTCCACTGAAACATAGGACTGGAGGTATTTTTTAATGTTACTGAATGCTTGTTCACAAAGAAGATTAGATTATCCCACCGCCCTATGGGTTAATCCTTAAATATACTGTCTGGGCCTGATGCACGGCATCTGGGGTTAGCAACCACTACCCACATGTTGCTGCATTGCAATCCTCTAATATAACCAATGGGAACACTAGTTGTCTAAAAGTAGAAACACTTTTACACTTGCCACACTTCTAGAAAACCTCTGCTTGCACTCATCATCAATTTGTTCTTAATAACATGCAGCATCCAAATCATATCACGTTTTAGCTGTCTTAAAGATCATGTCACGTTAATGCCTATCTGTCGGGGCAGGATTGTGTGGATGCTTTTGTTACTACTTTGACTGTTGCATGACCCCTGGCTGGGCTCACGCGAGTGCCTACAGTATGAGACTTGTTCATAATGTGATTGAACAGGAAGAGAGAAACGTCCCGGCTAGTCAAATGGAATTCCACAGCAAGACTCAGGGGCAAGCATTTTAGACTCTTTTACTGACGCTTGCAACAACATTCCAAATTACAATGGAATCTACATTTCCCGGCAACCATTGCTTTGTATGAATTTGCAAACAAGTAAAACTGAAATATTTCTAAACCACTGTCCCCTGGTCCAAATCTGTGGCACAAGGCTTTATTATATCAATTCCTGTCCTAGCAACTTGCTCTTTCTTTGCTTCTCTTTCAGCAAGACAAGTACTGCTCTCTATTGTAGTCATTCTTAAACGATTACTTTTTTGCCATCTCGTATAATCGTTTGCAGTGCGATTTCATATGGTATTATTGTATGTAATTAAGTTTAGTGTCTGATCATTTATATTTTGTTATATTAACATCAAAGTCAAATATACATGAATTACTTGCCGGAACTTGCATTACATTTGTTGTTTTTTTTATGAATACTTTAGATTAAAATATAGCTTTTTCTACTTTGCCGTCATTAAACATTCAAAGAAGTAATTACTTACCAGTAATGTTGTTTCTATGGATATTTCTCCCAGATAGTCCTCATCTTGATAGATGTACAGAGCAGCGGACGCTGGATGGATATTTTTCGACATGGGAGCGTAGTGCCACGCAATTTCGACAACGGACGTGATGTTGATGGCCATATTTCAGGAATGCACTATGCCCCTTAACCTCAGTTCTTCCCCCCCGCCTTCCTCCGGCCTATGAGAGGGAACGCTATAGACTTATTTGAAATAAAAATAAAGAGAAAACCTAACTTTCCCAAATCCTAAGAGGGGTTTCCCTACCTCAACTAAAGTAGTAATGCATCTGTCAGGATGTTTTAGTAACTTAAAGAGTCCACCGTCCTGTGTCAAAATGTCCCTATCTCTGTCCCTTACACTTGTAACTAAACTAAATAGTAGTAACAAAGTTCTTGGTCTAGGAGAAGGACTCCCTCCTCCTGGACTGGTTGGCACAGTGCTGGTTGAACGGTCTCCAACCAGGGGAATTCCTGGTGGATCCACCTTGTGGGTTAGTTTGCCAGGAGAATGACTCCCTTTTCCTGGACCTCGTTAGTTTTGCTTTCCTTGCTCACACCAGAGCGAATGCCTCCCTTCCCCATGGCCTTCCTCAGACTTTATTTCACAGCTCATAAAACCAGGGGGAAGACTCACTTCCCCAGGCCTTTTTCAGCAAGCAAAGACACAATTGTGATAAGGGTCCTCGACCCTGGTTTCTCTTTTTTCCTGGTGTGCTTGGTGTACTCGCCCGTCAAGCACTGCAATGCGAAAAAGGGGTTTGAAAACTTTTCTTGTAGATGTGGGTACCAGACCATACTTCTTAAAGGTTTGTTTTTGGCAGACCTGGTACACTATCCTGCCAGGTACTGCCACAAAGAAAATAACTTCCAAAGTACATAGTGAAAGAAAGCATATTGGTAGTGGTTTGTGACCAACCACTGTCCTTAGGAAGATGATTCCTAACTACTGCAGTGGCTCCGCAGTGTTTGGTTTTCGGCAGGTGGCGAGTCTCTCTACGACCATGCGGTCCAACAACTTTGCTCGCTCCATCAGACCTCCGTTATTCCAGCTCTCCGGTCAGCCAGGCTACTGCTGACCGGGAAGGGACGTCTCTTCTCCCGTCCTGGTCTGCAGCTTCATCCCTGCTCCACGCTGGAGGTCCTCCAGGCTCGCGGATCCTCCTGGGAGGGTCTGACTCAGTCTCGAGTCCTTCTCTTTTTATGCTCCAATTGCTTGCACATTGTGTAATAGGAATACAGTAAACACTAGACTGCTCAATAGTGTGTCCGAGATTCCTCTCTATGCCTCTGCACTTCCTCCCTGTCCCAGTACTTCTCTTACTGTTCTCCATAGGGTAGACCTGGCTCCTCTTAGTCTCAGTATTTCTACTATGGATCTCCGTTGGGTCGGCTATGTTCTTCATCATCCAAGTACTGTTGAAACTATGTACATGACTCATGTACATGGGATGACAGGATAAAGGAGGGTTAAGTGAGGGGAACTGGGTGCTATACTGCGTTCTTCCCAGATAGCTGTCCCTTGTCCCACAGGCAGGATCCCTCCCTATGAGATATGCCTACTGAGTACCACCCCCCAGGGGGACCATCAGGTACAGCTTCACCTCCCTGGCCTCATGAGAAGGGCTCCCCTTAGGGAATAAGGGACGACATCACAGGATTCATCACAATGTGTTAAGGTGAAGGGCATCAAAACAAATCAACAATATTAAACAACTTGCTGTTTGCTTACCTTTCCTTTTTTTTTTTTTAAACAAAACAAGCTGAGTCCGAACAACTTGGGAACCAATCCCCAGAGCACCGACAAAGAGGTAACAGGGCCCCCAAGGGGCACGCTGCTAGAAGCAACCTTAGCATGAGGCTCATGCTCCATTGGATTCAAAATGGACCGGAAGCCCCACTTTTGACCCCCCCAGGAGCAAACCGAGCTGAGGTTGCCCCATAGGAGCGTGTGGGAGCGCATTGGGGTGAAGTTTGGAGCGAATCAGCTCAGCGCAAGGCGAACTTTAACTGGGCGAAAAATAGCAGAGAACCAGTGACTCCGGTGCCCGCTCTGCAGCTTTGTCTCAGTAACTTTATCCTATGGCGGAAAGGCAGGCCTGCAGCCCTGGGCCCTGTGCAGACACCCTCATCGGGGGAACCAGCACTGGCTCAGAAGGCTTGGAGCAATCCCTGACAAGGCAGAGGAAGCCTACGGTGTCCCGGCAGGTGGGCTGCTGCAAACCCCATTCCCTGAAGTGATGAGTTCTGGGTAAGCAGTGACTTGGGAGGGGTGGCATTTCCGATCCGGCCCGAGAGGGGCGGGGGGTGTTCTTCCCCAGCGGAAGGGTCCCTGGTGAGTGGGGAACAATCCAAGAAGTTCCAGGGGCAGTGGTGCTCTTCACGACATTCCGCACCGGAGTGCCCATGCAGGCTGGGCGCCTGGGAGTTCTTAATGGGGTCGCTAGCCATTGGATTCCCCCCATGATAAAAGACCATAGCATCGGATCTGGTATTGGCGGCTTCCCAGGCCCTGCTGGCATTTGGCCGTGAAGTAGAAGCCAGTGTCCTTGATCGCTGAGAGTGGATGGGCTCTCCCCTGCTCATAGAGGTTCACTTAACCAATGTTTAGGCCTGGCTCTACCGAGTGTCAGTCTTTGGAGTTGTAGCTGCCAATGTTAGACTTTGTGCATGTTCGGACCCCAGTGGCTGCTGAGCTAGCAGGCCCCATGAGCCTGCAAAATCCTTGAAGAATATTGAAGACATACGGGGGTAGAGCTGAAGTGATAGAGGAAGGGGCCCCGAAACCCAGAGCCGCCCTGTTGTCTGATGGAGCAGGAAGAGTGGCGGCCTTAGTCCTGTTGTCCAGTGAGGGGTACTGCTTGCCCAGGTTGATGCAAGGGAGGATGGGGGTGCTGTCCAGGTGTCTTATAGGAGAGCTCCAAGCTGGTGTGTCCCCCTCAGCTCTGTCCTGCGCCATTGTGGATAGTTAAATTATCTGGCCTTTACTGCCCGGAGAGGTGGTCTGAGCCCTGGGGACGACACTCTGATCATGGAGCGGCCTGCCTTGAGTGTTCTTGGCCCACCTGACATGGGAGGCCTCTGTGCACAATTGTGCTTAAGTCTGGGAAGGGAAGGTTGGTGTTTGCGGGGGACAAAGAGCTGGATCCCTCTGCCCTTCCACTCTGATGGACTGGAACACCTCCCTACAGAAGTTTCAATTTGATAGATCTTTCACCCCCGTGTTGGACCAGGTAACAGATTTGGAGACAATGGCAGAGTCTGCTCTCTACCCTGTCTCCACCAACAGAGATATAGCGGCCCTACGAAGAGATTCATGGCATACCTGCGGACATTGGGATGCGTATGGACACTTCGGGCAAGGGGCTGGATAAGATCGATGACAGACTGCAGAACTTAGAAACTAATCAAACCTCACTGGACATGATGGAAGTGAAGATTGACATGCGGCTCTCCGAACCCGAGAGGCGGGAAATGATACTCAGAATGAATGATTTTGAGAACTGAGAAATTCGGAATAACCTCTTTTTTTGTGGATAAAGGAGAATGAGGGGGAAACAGAGAGATATGCAGAGGTAGGGACCCTGATATCACTGCTGACACAGTTTCATTATTATGAGGTGAAAATAATTTTGGATAAGGCAGTTGAGTTGGGCCATTCCCTCTGGTTCCCTTTCTGCCTTTCCTTTGAGTTTGAAGCTGATGGGCTCTCTAGGCGACCCGCCTCGAGAAGACGATGGACCTCAGGGTGATGGGTTCCAGAGGGTGAAAAGAGGCAGGCAATAAAGCACCAGGCTCCACGAGGTTAAAATAATTTAACACCCCTCTGAGGGGTGATTCTTGAGGGGTGTGGGCCAGGTAGGCTGCTGGGTTGGTTGGCAAGGTGCAGTCGATGGGGTATAAGGCCTAGTGATGGATGGTTGGACCTTTTCTGCAAAGGTTTGAGTGGGGACCCTTGGTGGGGGATTATGTACAATGCTCTTTTGAGTTGGCCATTTGAGAAGAGAGGGGAGGGGGCGAATTTCTGATATGCTGTCGGTGCATGTTCTTTTTTTTAATTGAGCTAGTTGCTCACAAGATATTGGTGCGATTGATACAAGATGGGGCATGAGCACAATGGGGTGGCTGGGGGGGAAGGGGTGCCCAATTTTGATCTATTTGGAGTTGCATGAGGTTGGCGATGAGGAGGAAAGTGCTCTCCGGGGCTGCAGTGGCGCTATGGAGGGGGATCTTCAGAGTTTGAATTTACAGAGTATGACCCAGTGGAGCGGGCTATTCCTGATGGTGCAGTCCTACGCCAGCGCTGTGCACACATCTTCCCAATATTCACCAAGCATACTACAAGACCACAACATGTGACGCATTCCAGCCTCTTCGCTCCCACATCTGGGGCACCTCCCCATTACTGTAGTATACATATTTTTGAGTCAGGCTGGGGTGAGGTATACCCCTTTACTATTTTGAATGGATTAGGTGGAATCTCGAATTAGAGGATATATATTTCGTTAGCCTGCATATTTGTGTCCAGTGTGTGTCTGTGAGGGCCATTCCCAGGTCTTCTTCCCATTCTTCTTTAACGTCAGGTGCCCGAACTTCCCTGGTGGCCAATGTGACCTTATACAGTACTGAGGCTGACTTCTTTGTTCCACTAGGTGAGAGAACATACCTCAAGCTTGTGTGAGTAAGTGGTTCCTCTGGGAATCCATCGACACTGTTGCTATTGCCAAACGCAACCTGAAGTACTGTAATTTCTGTAACGGGGTATCACCTACGGTTGCTTTGATATCATCCCAGGTTAACGAAATTACTTTAGTGGAATAAGTCCCTGAACTGGCATAAGCCCTGGTCGCGCCAGTGCCTCGTTAGATTTACGTATTGTGTTGAGAGTTGGTAGGGTGCATCCCATATAGGCATATTTGGGTCATACGCCACAGTGTTTCTGGTATGACCAATTACCAGGGACGGGTCTATTTGGTTATCGCTCCTAGCTTTCCCTTCAGCTAGGAGACACGCAGGGTTCCCTCCTTGTGTCTCTAGTGTCATATGTGCTGTTTAGGGGCCTCCTCCTGCCCAGTACATAGCGTAGTAAGCCTAGGCTGATGGAACGTACAGTTAAGTCGGGGGCCGACAGTCCACCTCTTTCATATGGCATGGTGAGCCTTTTCCGGCTTGCTTGCACCTGTCCCTTCCATACGAACGTTGAGCATGCCCCCTGTACCTTAGTGAAGTTGGATTTACCTGGCCACACCGGCACTGTGCTGAACAAGTAGAATAATTTAGGGAGTATAATCATTTTGATTAGCGCTAGCCATTCCGTAAGTGAGAAAGGGAGTTGATTCCAGCGATTTGGTTTAGTGCATCTATTAATTCCTCGTAGTTGAGGGTGCGTATTGTATTGTATTTTTTATTTATAGTGCGCACCTAATCCAGAGGGTAACAAGGCGCAAAAGTATCAAGAGGAATGTACAACTTAGTTACATAGCATCAGCAGGAGGTGAGTCCAGCAGAGGTTACATTGCTGGGGCACCTTGACAGTAATGGACAATCAATCAAATAGCACACAGGATATACAGTATATACAAATATTCTATTGTGTATCCTCTAATAGGCCGGGGTATACATTGGTGTGCACAAATTACAGTTGTGGTAAGGCACCTATTAAGTATCGTGTTCCTTAAGCCAGTAAATAGTCTTAGATCTAAATTGTAGGTATGGGAGGTCCTCCCTAAGTGGTGGAGGTAGAGAATTCCAACATTGGGCTGCTTTGACGGGGAAGCTATTCCCCCCAGACATCATGCGTTTGAATCTGGGCACAAGGAGGAGATTGGAGTTGGCCTTTCTAGATGGGCGGGAGGAGATAGGTCTGATAAATCTAGTTGTTAGATATTGAGGAGCTGCCTGGTGGAGGCACTTATGCGTCAGGGAGACAGTTTTGAGAAAGATTTTGTCTTTGGTTGAGAGCCAATTGACAAGATCTTCTGGTATCCGAGATATGTGCTTTTTTTGGGATTCTCAAGGCAGCTCTTAGAGCATTATTTTGAAGGATTTGGATTTTATTGGTGATATATTTATTGCAGCCTGCATAGAGGGCATTACAATAGTCCAACTTGGACAGTATTAAAGCTCTAGCTAGTGTAATGCAGTTAGACGATGAGAGGAAGGGTTTAGCTGCCCTAATAAGTTTGCACGTGTATGATGTGGCAGATGCCATAGCATTAACTTGTTTTGAGAAGGTGAGTGTAGAATCTAGGTAGAAGCCAAGGGTTATGACCTCTTTGGCAACTGTAATCTTGTTATTGTCGATTACAAAGGAGGAGTAATTTGGGCCTAATTTAGTGAGGTTCAAAGGGGAGCCGATAATGAGAAGTTCTGTTTTGTCGTCATTCAGGCATAGGCCATGTAGGGCCATCCATGCCTGAATGATGAGGTACACTTTATTTACAAAGACCAAGTCCTCATCCTAGTCCCCCGTCAGCGGGATGAGGATCTGAGTATCATCAGCATAATTAGTGTAGGTGATACCCAGACCATCTAGGTCATCGAAAAGGGGCTTTGTAAATATGTTGTATAGGGTGGGAGAGACGCAAGAACCTTGGGGTACCCCACAAGTAATAGGTGTAGGGTCAGTGGCTGCTAAAGGGGAGAAGACTCTCATGGTGTGGTTGTTAAGAAAGGATTGGATCCAGTCCGTTGCCTTTTGAGAGCAGTGGGCCGCTGATTGCAGATGATTACAGAGTATCTCATGGTCGACCAAGTCGAAGGCGGCAGAGAGATCAAGGAGTAGCAATAGTGCAGTCTTTCCCTTGTCTCTCAGCTCGTCTATCTGTGTCTTGAGATCCAAGAGCGCAGTTTCGGTGCCGTGCAGTGGCCTGAGGCCGGATTGTCGGACTCCTAGGAGGTGAAAATGTTCGAGGTAATATTGAATTTGTTGGTATGCTATTTTGTCAAGGATTTTGAGTAAGAAAGGTACTGTAGTAATCAGGCGGTAGTTCGTAGGAGTCAAGGGATCTAAGTTAGGTTTTTTAAGGAGGGGGAGGACCCATGCTTGTTTCAGGTTATTAGGTATGGTACTTGTGGTGAAGGAGGCATTTATTAATTTGGTAATGAATGGTGCAAGCTCACGCGCCGCATCCTTTATCAATTGTGCAGGACAAAGGTCCCCATGGCAATTTGAAGGTTTGAGAGTGAGTATAACCTTTTCGACCTCTTTGGTAGTGACTTTATGGAAATTGAACTGGGGAGTAGGTGTAGAGGGGGGTGGCAGAATAGGTGGTACCGTTGAAGGGCTAGTGGTACTCGTTTTGATAGTTGGGGGAAGTGAATCTTTTTTATTGTTTATCTTAGTTTGCAAAGATGTGATTTTATTGGCTAGGGCTTTTTGTATGCTCGTGCACCAATTTTTATCCTTAAGGCAGGAGTCAGGTGTTTGTACAGGAGATTCTACCTCTTTCAGAATAGTGAAGAGCTCCTTGGTGTTAGATTTTGCAAGTGAGATTTGGCGTTGTAGGAGGCTTGCTTGGCCTGGATGATTTCTTTTTTATACTGGGTGGCTAGTATATTCAGTTTGTTCTTATTAATTTCAGTGGGGGTGTGATCTCCAAGCTTTCTCACAGCAATGTTTCTCCTGTCTGAGGACTTTAAGATGGGGAGAGAACCACGTGTTGATATGTTTGAGGGGTTTGCTCTTTCTCAACTTTAAAGGTGCAATGATGTCAAGGGAGGAGAGCATAGCTTTGTTATACAGATCTACCATAATGGAGGGGTCTGTATGGTCTGGAATAGCGTTTAAGGTCGGTAGGATCAGGGGGATAAGATTTTCGGGGGTAATATTTCTTTTGTTTCTAGTTTGGGCAGCTGGGGCGATACTAGTAACTTGTACTGGTAGTGCCTCTACTGAGAACGTGATCAAGTGGTGGTCAGTCCAAGGCAGTGGTAGTATAGATGAGACCAGAATGGGGCAGTTATGCACGGCTAGCCAGTCAAGAGTTCTACCTTTAATGTGGCTAGGCTCTGTGATCATCTGGATAAAGCCTAATTCCTCTAAGGTATTGTTAATTAATAAAGCATTGACATCAGAGGAATCATTAAGTCCAAGGTTGAAGTCACCTAGGAATCATTAAGTCCAAGGTTGAAGTCACCTAGTAAAATGCTTTTGGATGAGTTCTTAAGATTGTTCGAGATGATGTTAGTGAGGTCTTCCTCGAAGGATCCCATAGGGTCTGGGGGTCGGTAAATGAGGTGGATGGATATAGATTGTGTGTTAGATAACGTTAATTTAGCTGTTAAGGATTCACAGGAATCTAAGTTGAGGGGTGGAGAGCATTTCAGAGTAAGTTTGGATTTAGCTATTATGGCAAGGCCTCCGCCTCTAGATGTAGTTCGGTATAGTCTTAATAAGGTATAGTCATCTGGTAGGGCTAGCATAATTGCAGGGCCAGCTGCTGGTTGAAGCCAGGACTCAGCGATGGCTAAGAAGTCTAAATCTTCATTGTGCAGTACGTCAGCTAATTCTGTAGCATGGGCTACCATGGAGCGGGCATTTATAAGTGCACCCTTAATACCAGGTTGTGTTGGTTTCAGCGGTGAGAGCTGAGTTTTAAGGGTGTTTTTTTGGGTGCGGATGGGCTCTCAGAAGAGTCTACTGTTAAGTTGAAGAGGATGTTGGGAGGGGCTAATATAGCAGGGGTTAGCCCTGACATTGCTAGGCAATGATTTGGATAACGGATCATAAAGTCTTGGAAGTCTGGCCCGTAGTTTAAGGTTTCTTTGTAGAACAGTACATGGAGTGGTAGTCATGTCGGTTGGCTTGTGTGGATTGGTCATTGACATGAGTGGCATAAGTGAGAACGAATTTGGGAGCAGGGTGGAGAGATCCAAATTTATGATATATAGTAAGGATCTAAGTAGCACAGTGTAGAGTAGTGGGAAATGAATTGTGGGAGTGTACCAAGTAGAGGTAGTATAATGTGGCTATTGGCAAATAGCATACAGATTGTAGCACAGTTAAGTAGATTATGGCAGTGAGGTTTAGGTATCAGCAGATCAGGAACGCAAGTGGAAACGTGTCTAGATTCCTGTGAGACAGTACCTATGAGACAGTAGTTCCTAAAGCAAGGATAACAAACATCTAGATTCAGCTTAAGTGGTTCATCTATGAGACAATAGTACTTACTGCAAGGAAAAACACAACTAGATTCAACTTTAGTTGTTCATCTATGAGACAATGGTTCCTGAAGTAAGGGTAAGAAGACGCATCTAGATTCGGTTTTTTGCAATTAACTTAATAAACGGTAGCTCCAATGCAGAGATAAAAACACATTAGATTTGGCATTAATGGTTAACCTGGAGGCAGCAGTAGTACATGACTAGAAGGCACGTTTCAAACAGACTTAACACTTGTCCTGAGACGGTATTTGGAGGGGCAGGGAGAGCAATGTCTCGACTCTGGTGCCTATGAAGGCATGATAGTGCCACTGGTGAGAATAGTGCACAGCGCGCCGTTGGGGGTGCAGTGGATATCAGGCTCCAGTATCTTAGTATCAGTGTCTGGTAGACCAGGCATGAGTAAGGAAGAAGCTGCAATATTGTGGCATTGGCTGTGAAAGGAGGGCACAAAGGAAGTGGGTAGAGTTATGTGTGAAAAGCACGGTGATAACATGTGGCGTCAGATATAGGGCTACTTTGCAGTTCTCTGCTGCACTGTCATCAAGCATTAACCGGTTGACAGCGACAATTGTTGCCAGAAGTATTAACTCAGCATCTGTAAAAGGATTTTTGTTTTGGCCCAGATAATGTGGTAAGAAACTTCCAAAGCATTTGCAGGTACTGAGACCATAGTTTTAAGTGTCTTTTGCTTTTGTTTGCCTTGCAGCTGCCATACAAAGAAATCCCTGGCTAAATCAGCAGGTTTTGTTTCCAAATGCCATCTTAATTATGCTTGCTTCAGGCTTGCTAATGTAGCGCCACAAATCAGATTTCAGATTAACTTCTCCAGCAATTGCGATCCATGTGAACCCAAAGTCCAAACGAGAAACATCATGTATTTTTGCATTTCTTTTGTCTGTGTTCACCTCTTCTTCTGCTTTTCATTTGAGATTCCTACCATCTTTGGGCACTAGGAAACAATCCGTACGTGTTGTGCTGTGTGTGCTATTTCCACCCTTAGATATTTCACCCTGTTAGGTGCCCACTGAAGACTCAGACTTGGCAGTGTTAAGCCAGAGACCCAAGTAATTCCCAAATTTATGAACAGCACTTGTTACCTTTTGCAAGCATCTCCCGGGGTCCCTTACATATAACCAGGGGTGTTGCTAGGTCTGGAAAAGACCTTGGGCTACGTTAATGTCAGAACTGTCGGGACTGGGGGCTAGCTAGCCTTTTGGTTGTAGCACCTGAGATTCTATCTTGGGCTACAACCAAAAGTCCAGGGGCTATAGCCCTCTTAGCCCCCCCAGCAACGCCTCTGCATATAACAGGATATCATCTGCATGTAGGGTTATTAACTCTTTTCTACCCGCTATTGTTATCCCGGCTCGACTGTGCTGTGCTCTCAGTAGGTCCGCCAGTGGCTCTATCACTAGGGCAAATAGCAATGGGGACAGTGGGCAGCCTGGTCTCGTACCCCCCGCCAGTTCCAGGATCTGTTATAACATCCCGTTGGTGCATACCCTCGCATGTGGTTGACTGTAAAGTATGCAGCTCCATTCGAGGAAGTTCGGACCAAATCCATAATTGTTCAGGACTCTGAATAAAAAGGGCCAATACACAGTGTCAAACGCCTTTTGTATAACTAGGGCCACTGCCGCCCATTTCCAACGTCTTTCAGGATTTTCGCAATTATGTAGTAGCACTGCCTAATGTTAGATGCCGTGGATTTGCCTTGTACAAACCCAGCCTGATCTTCGTGCACCATATGTGGCATTAGGGGGTTCAATAGGGTGGCCAGTATTTTCACTAATATTTTCGTGTCAGTATTTCTAAGTGCCAGCGGGCAATATGAGCCACATTCTTTGGGCGGCTTCCCTGGTTTGAGTAGCAGCGTTATGACCGCTTCATGTGTGGTGTCCAGCAACATGCTAGTCTCCAACGCTTCGGTCCATAGTGAGTGGAGACAGGGAGTGAGTATCTCTATGAACTCTTTACAGAACTCCGCACCCAGCCCATCCGAGCCTGGAGCTTTCCCACCAAGCAGGGCCTTTTAGGGCTTATTTTATCTCATTTATTGTCAGAGGGGTATCTAAAGCATCCCGAGCTGCCCCTGACAGGAGATTGGTGGTTATCATTTCTAGGTAATCATCAATATTCCTATCTGTGGCTTTACTTTGGGGGGAATATAATTTTGCATAGACGTCGTAAAACACTGCGCTAATTTTTTCCTGCTTATTGACCATTGTCCCGTCCTCCGTGGTAATACATGGGATATTTGTGTTCCATCTCTCCCCACGTACCATATGTGCTAGTAGTTTCCACGGCCTTTCTTGTTCCCCAGATCTCCTTTTGCAGCGGCTGGTCTGTCAAAGTAACGCAGCTCTCTATCCGCCGCCGCCGAAATTCTTCTAATTGAGTTTTAATGTCTGCCGCCATCTGTGTTGTCAGGCTGGTCGCATATTGCATCTGTAGGCTGGCTATTGTCACCTCCCTCCTCCCCGAGTTCTCTCTGTATATCTCGGAGTACCCCCAGTTCTGTAGACATGGCAATACCCCTGATGTATACCTTAGATGCCTGACGCCACAACATTGCCTGTCTGATCACAGATCCATCATTGTTCTAAAAAACTCTGACGTGTTGAGCCATGCTGGTTTTGAATACTGAGTCTGCTAAGGCAGAAGCTTTGGCCCGCCATGGGGTTTTCCGTGGGGCGCTTTAAGGGATTTCTAATGCCAGTGTTATCAGTGAATGATCTGATAGGGTCCTGGGGAGTATATTAGACTCTGTCGCCCATCCCAGTACTCTCGGAGATCAGCCAGAGGTCTATCCTAGAATGCATATTGTGTACTGTTTAGTAGTAGGTGTAGGCCCTTTGTGTTCCATTCAATGTAGGCCAGCATCCCTCAGTCCCAGATGTGTAATATGTGCATGTATTGTGCGTGCTGCTCCAGTTAAGGGACTGGGAATAACAGATGTCCTGTCTAAATCCACATCCATTATGGTGTTGAAATCCCCTCCACATATGACTTGGGCTGTCGGGTATCTAGCGCATTTCTAGAAGACCTCCTGGTAGTATTCTGGATCGTCAATGTTGGGGCCGTATACATTGAGCAGTTGTATTTCTGTGCTACCCAGTTTGCTGTATACAGCCACATACCTGCCGCATGGGTCGCTCTCCGTTCTGTGGTTGGTGAATGGTAGTGATCTATGTATTAGTATCAGGACCCCCACCCCCGGGCTCTGGTGGAATAGGATGTGTAATATCAGTGTTCTCCCCACCCTGGTGTGAATTTGCGGCCTTGGTGCTCTAGTAAATGCACTTCCTGCAAATATAGGATCTCTGCCCCTTGTCTGTTGACATATGCCATTACTTTCTTACTCTTTGCATGCATGCCCGGCCCTCTTAAGTTCCAACTCAACAATTTTATCTCTGCTACCTTTCTATCAGCCAATCGTCTATCAGGCGTACACGTCTGTGCAGCATTTTAACTTTAACTCCCCAACTGTCTCCTTGACCTCCCTCCATTTCCTCCATTGTTCCCCAAACTTCAACTATGCCTAATCTAACATTTCCCCCTCCGCCCCAACATTTCCCCCTCCGCCCCCCACCCACACCCGGGTCACAAAACTATGCACTTGCATTGGGAAGTGGCCACCTCAGTGGTGGCCAGGGTCCAGGCGCTAGCGCAGTAACTTATCTCCTCTAGCTGCTGCGTGCTGCTCCAGTTAAGGGTCTGGGAATAACAGATGTATCCACATCCATTATGGTGTTGAAATCCCCTCCACATATGTGGACCATGTGTTACGTTACCAGTGTACATAATGAATTCCACCGATCTGCTTTGTTCCGGTTGTCCTTTACGAGTTAATAGGTTTGTAGGCGGCAGTGTCTAGTATTTGTCTCATTCTTCATCGGTCAAGGACAGTCTCCAGTTCCTTAATGCAATCCTGTCTGCTTTGAACATGAGTGGTATCATTCTTTCCCTTCGTCGAATCCTGGTGTTTGTCGGGCAATGATATGTTTGTTTCGACAAAAGTGATTGCCTCTTCTGGGAATGTAAAAAAGTATGCCTTGCTGTTGTATTGCATCCGCAACCTAACCAATTAGGGCATGGCTTAGGGTACCTTTCTTTCTCTCCACATCTTCTTAACTCCGGTAAATTTTCGTCTTTCCTGCTTGACTGCAATTGTGTAGTCGGGAATATACTTATTACGCTAGATCCTTTCTTTAGTTCTTGTTTGTCCCTTGTGGCTCTTAATACCAGGTCCCTGTTGTTCATGATCCTTGCTATTATCGGCCTTGGCTAAGCACGCGGCTTATGGCGTGGGCCAATGATCTGTGTGCACGCTCAACTACAAACACTGCTGACCATCCCGGATCTCCTAGCAGTTCCCTTAACAGTTCTTCTACTGCTAGTTCCAAGGGCCCTTTCAGTGCGCCCTCGGGTACTCCTACAATCCGTATGTTATTGCGGCGTGACCACGCTTCCAAATCCTTGCATTTAAGTTTGACTGTGCCCAGATCTTTGGCCATATTGAGGACAGTGGCCTGTAATGACTAGCATGTCTTCGGCAGCGCTGATTCTTGTCTCTGCCTCTGTGATCCGCTGCGTGGCTTTCTCAAGTTGGTTACGGATTATTGTGACGTTGGTCAAGTTTGTCGTTAATGGCTGAGAATCCTTGTTGCATTGAGTTAAAAACACCTTGCAGATCCATGACCGCTGATGTCCTCTGTTTGGGGCACCTCTGGGCAGCTTGCACCCCTTTCTCCTGTTGCGGTTCCTTTGGGGGTCGATTTCGTGAATGTATCCATGGACCCGCTTTTTTTGGAGTGGGCCCCCTTTAGGCATTATACAGGATGCTGAAGGTGTGTTCCATATATGGTTGCTGTCTGTCAGGGTCGCAACAACCTCCCGGCTGTGCCTGCTAGTATTTTCCTCTGCGTGGTCTGTGTCCGGGGCATGCGTGGTCCGTTTGGCCCCTTACACAGTAGATGCCCTTGTATGCTGGCAGAGTATGTGATACCTTTGTTCCTTGGAAGCCAGGTGACCCGTTGTACTCACTAGTTGTTCCCCAAATTGCTTTGCTAGTCTTAGTATGTCAGCAGCGTCATAATATGCTAGTTTGGTGCTGCGTTAAATCAAAGCACCACTTCAAATGGCGTAGTTGTGATGTGGTATAAATGTGGTGCTTAGCGTGCGCCCTTTGGTTTCCCATATTAATGCGCAAGCTGTTTGTGATTACTGTGTGGGGGCCTTTGTTTTCAGAGACCCCACTGTGCCTCCCTAGAACTCTCCATTGTTTGCAGCGGGGGAGAATGTTGCCGGGAGGGTGGATGGGGTGGCAGTGATTACCGTCTTGTCTAATTGGCTTCGCATTGTGTTTCACCCCAGTTTTAGGCTGCTGTTGCTCTCAGGGCCCCTACACATCAATGGGTACTCTCCTGTGTAGGGTCCTGTGCATTCATCTGTGCGAATGGTGCCCAGGCCAAATGTGTGCCATTCATTTCTAATGACCTCATGGCCATGTATGCTGAGTGACTCTGCTTCCACTTCTGATGTTTGCGGCCCGAGCTATGGATTATGCACCTCCGTCAAACCACATACTGCTCGGCTAGCTTTCGTGTACCTTCAGTGTTTGCCATTCCGTATCCTCGCGTGTCCTGTCCTCAGAATGTAGCTCATATGCTACCTCTTGTAGCGCAGTCTTGGTAAAGGATACCGTCCCTGTCAGCAGCCTCAGTGTGCGCTCCCTCTGTTCACAGAGCTTGCCGCCTGCCCTGGCCGTAAAGTGCCCCCTTCGCTGGAGTTCTTGTTTTGTGTCTTTGTGGAGGGCTAGTGTTATGGCCGGTGGGGACGCCTCCAGGAGAATGGGTTAAGACTGGCAGTGCGATCGCTGCACCAAGACGAGCCATGCTGTTATTCTTCCCGCCGTACCAAGCAGCACATGTACTGCATTATCCCCAGTTCGCTTTGTATGTTGTAATCCCCCGGCAGGGTGCCGTATATTCGTAGTGCCACCAGTACTGGCGGCCAGATATCGTTCTTGCGGTATGGTACTGGGGCCAATGTTTGTTAAGCCCTCCGTGGGGAGAGGTTGATGGTTTGCGGCTCTATCCGCGGGTCTAGGCTTCTCTCACCGCTATCCCGGCTTACTGCTTATGGTGTTCGTTTGCACCGCAAGTACGCCTTCCGAAGAGGGGCCGATGAGCTTACTGTGGTCCTTCTGCGTTGCGTTTTTGGTCCACAGCCGTCCCGTTCCACTCGCCCTTTGCATTACTGAACAGGGCAGCTCATTTCTTTCTTTATTCTTCCCCCATAGACATGAAGATTGCCATGTCCCAATGAAGCATTCGGTCTTCTGGATGCTGTGCGGAAGCCCTGGCTGGGGCTTCATATCCCTGCATGAGAGTTAAAAGCAGCTTCCCAACAGGAGGATCCTGTGTGACGTGTTCCTCCGTGCAGGCCGTCTCGTCTCGTATAGCAAACCCTCCACAACTCCAGTTGTACCGGACCAATCTTGACGATTTTTGTGCTCTGGATGCACTGGACCTTCCTACGTCTACTCGTATAAGTTGGTCAGAAAATGTACATTATTTAGCGAGTTTCATTCCCAGGACCCCGGTTCACCACTGGAGTTCACACACGAAGCTGCATTTGGTGACGTGCGCAACAGCGGCCCCCAGGAATACCATGAGTTTAACGATGAGGAGGGCAACGTGCCTAGAAACACTTGTCTACAGGTGCATTATAAATGCCATATCATATGACCAGGCCGTGGTTTGTGGGGGAGGGGTTCAAGGCCACGATTTGAGGAGTACAGATGGGTCTAGGTGCCCAGAAAAAGTGAGAGGGACAGAGGGAGGAGGCGTATTTATGGTCAGAGATACAGGAGGTGCAGAAATCTAAGTTAGTCAACAAAATTAAGAATCTGGCAGGGAGAGACCTGTTCGATCCAGGGGCAATAGGCCAGGAGTTTTGCAAATTTTACAAGGTCTTATATGCCTCAGAGTTCCCTGGAGACAGTTAAATAACACCCCAGTTCCTTGACTCGCTACGTTTACAGGGTTTATCATGCATCGGCGCAGACAGCATCAACGACCATATCACTCCGGAGGCGGTGGCCCTCGCAATTAAGGGATTACAGTCGTGTACCACCCCGGGGGATGATGGATTCTCGGTTAGGTTTTAGAAGATATTTTGGTCTCTCCTAGCCCCGCATCTAGCCAAGGTTTTTAACAGGGTGAAGGGAAGCTCTTCCCGTCTCAATGTTCACTGCTATCATAGTGGCTATCCATAACCCGGAGGGAGTGTTCCTCTTACCGACCTATATCCCTTCTTATTACAGACGTGAAGATATTAGCAAGACGCCTGGGTCGGAGGCATGAGGGATACCTTAGAACACTGATCCATGGGGATCAGGTGGGGCTTATGCAGGGTAGACAGGTATTGGATAACATATGAGACGACCGATCTGATGCATGTGGCTCAGGGGGGCGGGCGTTGATGCAGTGGTGATATCTCTGGACTTGGAAAAGGCATTCGACAATGTTGAATAGCCATATATGTTCCAGGTCCTGGAAAGGTTTTGCGTGGTGCCCGACATGCAGCAATGCATAGAGGCCCTCTATGAATCCCTGGCAGCCCGGGTGTTGGTTGATGGATCTCTTACTGCCTCTTTCACGTTGACCAGAGGGACAAGGCAGAGGTGCCCCTTCTCAACCTTTTTGTATGCTATGTCTCTAGAGCCTCTAGCGATTGCAATCTGTGAAAACCCTAGGATCAAGAGGATTCAATGCGGGGAAAAATTCTTTAAGCAGTTTATTTGCAGACGATATCTTGGCAGATCTAGTGGATTTGCACTCATGGGTGCCCTAGCTTATGTCCTTGATTACAACATATGGACAGTTTTCAGGACTCTAGATCAACGTTCACAAATTGTGTGTTATGCCGATTCGACAGGAGGGGTCTCGCTTGGAGAATAGAGTGCAGTTTAAGGGGATGAGAGTTGAAAGGGTGGTATCTATGTATCTGGGAGTCCAGATTCTATAATGCTCACCTGGTATCCACGGGGACGCCACTCAGTCGCCAGGCTGGACCTTCGCCCCCTCTCGGACCTCTTCCCTTGGTAATGCTTCAGAGAGTTGGGCCTGCAATATAGGAGTGCTGGGTTCAAACTTAATTTTTCCTTGCTGCTTAAACCCGCCTCACTTGAAAACCAGACCTTCCCTCAGACCTGTCCTCACCTTGATTTTTTGTATGATGCGCTCTCCGTCCTGCTCCTCAATGCAGGGGCGCGTAGATGGAGCGGGCTTGTTGCAACCGAGTTACTTCACTGGTGCGAGCCCTGTGCGAGTCCAGTCCTGCTGTGACTCCAACTTTGTAAGCTAGGTTGCTTCTTCACAGTTTTGATATTTCAGCCTCTCTTCTTTCCTTCTTCCTCCTTATTAATTCGCTAATGTCTCGGTTTTCTTTCCTCTAGGTGTGGAAAGTGATGTTGGCGTTGCCATGCGGATCGGCGTGGAGCATGAATTTGTGAGCGAATGCACGATGCGCTGCGTTATTCCGAAAGTAATGTGTAGTGCGCTGCGTTAATTTGCCTTTCTTGTGCTAACCTGTGTCTCTTGTCTTGCTTGCAGGTAGCTGTGATGTTCTAGAATTGATGCCGACCACGAGACGTTCGAATCAGGTAAGAGTCTTGTACTTCCTTAACAAGAATGGTTAGGTACTTACTAACGCTGTTCTTTATCTCTCTCCTTTCCAGGTTCGCTGTGCTCCGGAGAAGGATGAGGCACCTGGATGCTGGTGTTCCGCAGAAGGATGCAGCGCCTAGATGCTGGTGTTCCCTGGACCGGGTAAGAGATGGACCGAAGACAGGACAGGTAAGTGCTGTAGTAATGATGTTCTTGTTCTTTTAGGGTGCGCAATGTCTGGAATCAACAGGTAAGGAAATCAGGAGGCAGAGCTTGACACAGTGAGCGTCACGCTGCTAACCGCAGAGTAACGCAAAGCGTGTTCCTCTGTTTGGGTGTGGCTCATACAGCCCCAGGTATTCCAAGGCCCGACCGCACCCAAAACACTAGACCGCATGGCTCAGTTCTTGGTACTGAGCTATGTGGGAGCCTCCAGGTTGGACCCAGCCCATTACAAAGTCCAGGCTGCCATATTACCTTCACATTAAGCATGAGCCTGGCGCCAGAGGCACCAGGACTGACTCCAGGAGAGTCTTTGGCAAGGCGGCAAGGCTTCTGAGGCCATAATAGGAGACCCCTTGCTTGGCTCCAAAGGGAAGACTGACTTGCCTATGAGGGTTGGGGGTAGAGATCATGACAGATTCCCAGGGATCTTACGACGCTGTTCTCTCTGAACTACACTCCAATGCTCGCGATGCTGAGGGAGGATATGGCGAGGTGGCCTCCCAGAGTGCTCTCTTGATACGGGAGAATGGTTTCAGTCAAAATTAATGTTCTTTCGCGGTTGCTTATCTCTTTTCGAGCCCGCCCACAGTTGTCCCTGAGCTGCATCATCGAGAGCTGAAAAGCATGCTTGCCCGATTTGTGTGGCAAAACAGAGTCCTGAGGATTAAACACTCAACACCAGCATCACCTAGGGAGGGTTTGCTTACCGTGACTTACACACTTATTATAAGGCAGCCCAGTTGAGGGTGCTGGTGGAACATTTGAGGGATGATCTGGGCAATTATTGGACCTTACTTGAGGACTTTGCTGCGCACCCGAAGGAGGTTTGGGATGATCTGTGGTCCCCATTGCATGCAATTCCTGAGGCATTACGATCTCATCCTAGCCTGGGGGTTTTGTGGTCGATATGGAAATAATCGAGGATTAATGGCCACTTATCTGCTTGGCTCTCTCCGATCTGCCCGGTGAGGGGCCCCCGAATAGACCTGGCAAAACAGGGTTTTTGGTCACTTCCAGACCTGGTCAGATGGAGGGGTTGAGAGAGCAGGACAGTTTTTGGAAGGTGCCTATATAACCTATGAAGCCGTGTCCGAGGTCGCAGAGAAAGAAGCAATGCGTATCTTCGAATATCTGAGGCTGAGGGTTGCTTACAGACGGGAAGTGGGGTGGTATCCTGTCTAGGAATTTGACACAATTTTAATTGGTCCTGGCCTCAGCTGAGGGTCAGAAAGTAATGCTCTTGCGACTATAAAGGGCCATGATCACGGCCGAGGTGGGTAACAGACAGGACTTTAAGCATCAGTGGGAGAACTGGCTGGGGAAGGGAATCCCTGAGGAGACCTGGTCTAGGATTTTCAAGTTGCCTCTCAGGGTAACCGGTTTACATCCACCATCAAGCACAATTTTGAGGTTCTCCATGGATGACACAGAGACCCAGTCAAACGTTCTAGGATGTTTTGGGGCTTTTCTCCGCTCTATTGCTGGGCCTGCGGATAGCAGGCTAGCTAGTTACACATGCGGTGGGATTGCCCAGTGATTCAGACTTATTGGGCAGAGGTCCTCAGTTGGATGAAAGAAGTAATGTCTCCCTGGACCTAGACTTCCTCCAAAACCTGCTGGCAGTCCCTCTGGCGCACAGTGGGGAATGGGGTCCTGAGACCGTGGGAATCAATGCTATGGGCAGGCAGTGTAGCACTAGCGCAAAAGTGGAAGTCCCCAGGAGCTCTGGATAAAGTGATCTGGGAACAGAAACTTAGGGTCATGTACACAATGGAGAGGCTGACAGCCATCGGACATGATCAAGTGGGAACGTTTTCTCATGAAGAGTGGGGTCCTTGGATTGGTAAATGGGAAACATGTTGAGAAGGGGGAAAGGGAGGTTGGGTGGAATGGGACACCAAGTCAGTGTGGGGTGGAGGTCCCGGAACCCGGAGAGATGAGGGGGGGGGGATCCACCGCTTGAGGTGTAGAACTACTTGTAGTATTTTAACAACTACTCACGTGTAGAGCGGGTTCACACCTGGCCATATGTGTATTGACAGCGGTATCATTTAAATTCAAGCCTATTAGATTCTGGGTTATTGAAGCAAGCATCTCTTGAGTTTTGGGGGTGGGGAGGGAGATATTTTTTCAGTTGTCATTGTGGTTATCTTGTTTTGAGTCATATAATGCTGGATCTGAACACCGATTTGACAAAATGACAATAAAATGTAAGTTTAAAGAAGAGCGACAACAGACTGCAATTGAGACCCATGAAATTCCAAGCGGGATAGGCTGTATGGGTGATGAGGAATCTGGGAACATCGCTGGTACATAATTTTTCCTTCAATGGATTGCATTCTCCCACAGATTCCTCATCTGGATGAACTCCCAAAGCAATGACCATACTGGTGGATGGTTGGAAGTCGCACCAAGGAAGTTGCCATACCAAAGCGAGCATCGGCAACTCGGGCGACGTCCGAACTATAATGTTTGTCAAACATGTGCAAAGAGGACCACTTTGCTTGGTGACAAATGTCCGTAGCCGGCACTCCCCACAGCAGGGATGAGGAGGCTGCAACCCCTCGGGTATAGAGCCCAAAGCGTGCCGGTACCTCCTTACCTGCATTCTGATAGCACTCTAATATGCCAACGAGAGATATTCTGTTTGGTGACTGCTCGCCCTAACCTAGATTGCGAGAATGCAATCTCTCCTGAAAGAGCCTGTTCTGGCCAGGTAAAAACTCAACCCTTCTTGGGGTCCAACTTGTGGAGCTTCTCCTTATCCTCAGACGGGTGGGCATAGCGTAAAAAGCTGGAAGATTTATACTTTGCCCCAAGTGGAATTCTGATACCAACTTAGGTAAAATGTAGCGCAACCTTTTAGGAATACCCTCAACTTGAAACACTTCAGGTTGGGGGGCTTACAATATAGTGCCAGCAATTTCTTTCCCCTACCTTTCTAGTAGTTCTTCACAACACAATTTCCAAGGACACTTTCCTGCTCCTCTGGTTTGGTTATTCTTCGCGTTTCACAACTACAGTTTCTCAATGCTTCACAGGTTTCTCAGCAAGTATTTTATATGGCTTTTCAATAGGTGGGTGCCCTCGGTCTAGGCCCAGGTGTCGGACCACACGGTCCACCCATCACAAATCACGAAACCGATACACCTTACTTGTTTTGTCTTTACCATTGCTTGTTTGGCCACTTCTCATTTATTGCCACTTCATACTCTGCTATGGCTCTTGCCAATGATATATGATATGATGCAGCATTTATTACACGCCTATACACAAGTGTTTCAAGGCGCGAGGAGGCTAGGGAGGGGGCACAGAAGGAAGACAAAGACAGCGAACTTACTAGTCCTAGTGACATTGAGATTGCGCAGTACAGGGGAGAGGGGAGCGGAAAAAGTGCCAGGGGGAGGGGGAAGGTGGGCAAGTGCCAGACATGGGATAACACAAGTACTGCGGTCAACAGGTGGCAAGTGCAACAGTCAAAAGTGCAGATCGCAGGTGTCTACTAAGTGCAGGTCAGGGGACTGTAGGGTTGCATTCTTTGGTATCTCAAAGTACAGTCTCAAATGGCTCTTGCTAATCCTTGTTTCACACAGTTCTCAATGGCTCTTGCCAATGCTTGTTTCATACAGTTTCAGAATGGCTCTTGCCAATGTAGGTTCCACTTTCAATAACAGCTTTGTAGCGTCAACAATGTCAGTTGAATAACTTTAACACTCTTATAGCTTTGGCAATGGTGGTTTATATTTTAACGTGTACATTACACTCTGCCAACCTCTCTTCAGTCAACACAATGTTCTCTTGGCTTTTATGGAATAAACATAACATTCTCTCCTTCCTTTTACTTCCCAACAATGCTGGCATCAAAGATGCAGTCGTATTGAAAAGGAATGGTTCATTTGCGAGCTGTCTTTCTACAGCAAAGCCGATTAACAATGTGTTGCCACTAAGTTGCTGTTTGCGTGCAAGTTCCTTTTCTATTGCAAACGTGTTAAACAATGTTGTTTACTAATGTTCGTGTGCAAGACCACTCAGTGTTTCGTACGTCAATGAAACTCACTGGTGCTGGCGCTTGCCTTTCAGGTCTACGCTAACCTTCCTGCACCCTCCTTGCCCCTTTGGGGGTCTGGGGGGTCTTCAGCCTGCAATGTGGATACTCTGATGTTCCCACAATGCCCAGAGGTAACGAGCAATCTTCAAAGGGATCAATGGGATGGCTCGCTTTAGCCCTGCCTCCCGCTGCACCGACTCTGCATGACGGAGTTCCAGCGCCACTCACGGGAGCTGACCCAAACAGCAAAGGGGTCGTTGGTGCCCTGGCACGCCTTTTGTCACAGAACGGGTTCTAACAGTTTCCTCTTCGCCAGCCGCTTCCTCTCCAGCTACTTCCTCCTTCTCTCTCTTTTAGGTGGCAAAAGCCTTTTATATCTGTTAGGAGTGATATGTGAGCTCAGGTGTGGGTCATTAATTCCAACTGCCTGACTATGGCAAAAGATAATTAGGTAGAATTGCCTGGTTGTTCCACCTGCATACGTCTTTAGTCCTCTTCTTCATCTCAGTACCAGAGCCGTGTGTATGTATGAATGTCTATGGGAAAATAGGGGTCTGACCTACAATACCCTGCTAAGGTCTGGGGGATTGATCGAACATTTTGAAAGGGAAATGGGGGATACTGCGTCTCACCCAAGGGTGCCTCACCCCCACTCCCCAAGTCTCCTCCACCCCGGTGATCCTCTCTCGCATATCCACCCCCAGGGTGAGGTTCCAAAAGCGATGGCCTTTCCCTGGCCCCATGGGAGGAGGATATATGGGGAAAATAGGTGAAGACGCCCTCGGATTCCTCACACTGCCCTCAAAAAAGCAGTCTTCACTATGAGGAGTTTGATGCAAGTAGAGTGCAAAGGCTCAAACAGAGCCACCAGTAGGAGTCCTAATCAGGGATCACAAAAGGCGAAGGAGAAAAAAAGAATGAAACATGCCCTTCAGGAGCTGGGCCACTAGTGGAACTGTAAAAATTGAACTTTGTTCCGTCATCCTTTTAAACAACGAAAGGGCAGCGATATACCCCTTTACCATGCTCACTTGTAGGCCTGATTTGGCTAACAAAAACTCCATCACTAAAAGGTGGGACACAACATTGGGTCCACTCCTTTTGCATTGCACCAAGTAACAAACGTTCTCCATCTGCAGGTGTCAGGGGACCTAGTGGACAGTCTAGGGGCAGCCAACAACACCTCTTACACCTACCTCCTCATCAAGGTCCCAGTCTCCGTATGTCAGCCTCTCAAGAGCCAAGCATGCAGGTTGAGGGGGTCCAGGTTCGGGTGAAGCACATTGTCTACCGACTGGGACAAGCGGTCCCGGCTTCCGAGGAATACGGAGAGGCAGGCATACGGCCAGTTCCAGACGATCCGGGTACCACGTCCTCGCCAAGTCTGGGGTGATCAGGATCAGGTTAAAGCGAAGGGATGACCAGTAGCAGCAGGAATGCAAAATGGAGGTTGAAGACCCCACTCCAGAAATGTGTCCCGCAATGTCACCCCTGGGGGAAATTCCCTCAAAAAGAACTGCGAGCATTTTGTGTGGTCTTTCGTCGCAAACAGGTCCACTGTGGGGTGCCCCACGGGGTGAAAATCTCTGCAATGACCTCTGGTACAAGCTCTCACTCGTGGGAGACTGAGCTCTGCCTGTTCAGGGCGCCCACCAATCCATTCTCCACCCCGCCAAATGGGCTGCATTCAGAACCGTAGCTGCATGACCTTCCTGCACATGGGCAGCAATCGCACATCTTTCTGCTTGTTGAGGTAGTGCATGGGCACTGTGTTGTACGTCAGACCAAGGACATAATTCCCCTGCAGAGAAGACGCTGTCAGCGCTAGTGTGACTGCTTGCAACTCCAGCAGATTAATGTGGCTGCTGATATGGTAGAGAGCCACAATGAGCTACCCAACCCTTCTGCAAGGTGTCTGTGACCACCTGTGCTTCCGGCCTAGGCGACAGAAAAGTCCTCCTGCCAACATGTTCATCCTGTCGATCCACCAGACCAGGTCATTGACCACAGACCTCGAAACACGGAGGACATCAACATCTTCGATGCAGGGAGAATGCTGGAATTCTGGAAGATACTCACGATTCTTGCCACGTTGGTGACCCTCTCCTCAGGAGAAAAAAGCCTTCCCCTCCTAGGTGTCCAAGACCGCTCCAATGAACCGGAGCCTCTACGCTGGTGAGTTCTGCAATTTCTCTAAGTTCAGGGAGAAACCAAAATCCTGCCGTAGTGAACAAGTATCCTCAAGGTGCCTCAAAACTTGTTTGGGCGACTGAGCCTGGATCAGCCTATCGTCCAAGTATTGGAATACAAAGTTGCCGGCTCTCCTGAGATGGACTGCTACTACTGCTATCAGCTTGATTAAAAACCATGGGTGCAAAAGTCAAGCCAAAAGAGAGCGCCTTGAACTGATAATGTGCGTTCCCAATAACAAACCTCAGGAACCGCCTATGCTTCCTGTGGATAGGCACGTGAAAGTAGTTGTTCTTAAGTACCAACACCACCAGCTAGTCTTGGAACTGCAGAGCCTGGAGAATATCCCTCAACTTCACCATCCTGAATTTGTCCTTCCTTAGGAACTCGTTCAAGTCCCTGAGGTCCAGAATGGGAAGGAGCCCTCCCCCTTTCTTGGGGACCAGGTAATATTATGAATACCAGTCCGAACTCCTCTCCACAGCAGGTATTTGAGGTGCTGTCCACGTGGAAGCAGGAGTAGTCTGCTTCGTCTCCTCCGTCTATCCCTGGCCGTGGGAATCGAAGTTTTCCCTGCTTTGTCTGAGGGAGATGCACCCTTATTTTAAAGGTGGAGTAGCACCTGTAGCCCCAGACTCTTGATGCAAGGACAAAAGACTAGAGGCTGCTGCTGTACAGTCAATCCCAGCGACTTTGCTGTAAGCTTAGAATACTTAATTTCTCGAGGGACTCATTGACTTTGGGGTCAAATAAATGTTCCCCATCGAAGACCAAATCAAGCAGCTTTGATTGGAAATTTGGGGAAAACCCTGAGCCCCTCAGGTAGGCTCATCTGCACAGTGCGTGTCCATGGCGCAGCCCATACAGTCTGCAGGGTCCAATCCCGCTTGGAGCGCCTGACCGGTCATCTCCTTAGCATCAGCTATGATGTTCAGGAAACCATTCCTGACCTCCCTCTCCGGGAGATGGTCAGAAGCCTCCGAAATGGTGCTCCACAGGACATGATCTTCTTTGACTCTTTATCCGTGGGGAGTGTGATGAATCCTATGGATCCCTTACCGAATCCCTGCCTACAGTCTCTTACCAGGTGCCCTGGGAAAGGCAGACGCTTCCTGATCCGGACCTTGGGATTGGTGCTTTGCCGGAGGATCACCTGGCAGAAGAGAGGGCTCAGGGAGATGAGAGGAATCCATGGGATATGACACAGTATTTGCCATCATTTTTGCGCTCCCACAATATATAATGGCTTGTTTCCATCATGACCCTTCTATTGCATGGGTCTGTGTGGGCGAAAGCAGTCCAAAGCCCTGTATGAATAAAACAAACCATCTCTCTCAAATTCAGGGAACTCCAATAATTGAAAATCTCCCTAACTTCATGTTAAAACTTAAATGCCTCTTTGCCAACCAGTCTAATGACTGATTTGAATAATGTTCCCTTAGTAAAGGTAGTGGGGAAAAGAAATCAAAGTTCAAGAAAGAAACCAGTTAAGAAAACGAATTATGTTAGTTGGGACTCCAAGTCCCATAATTCCCTCAGTACTGAGTAGAGGAAGAGGGATGTAGAGTAACCATGTTGTAGTGGTCAGCTTATTAACCCAAATGGCCCACAACGGAGAGAGGCTGGGAGGTTTAAATGGTGCCCTGAGGTGCAGGAAAGGGGGAAGCTGAAAATGCCAGAGAAACATAGGCAGAGAAAGCAGTGTATGCCTTGCAGCCTTGTCTGCAGGTGGAGGTGGGTTTAACAAAGCGGGAAGACTCCGGGACCACTGAGGGTCCTGAGAGGGCCATTGCCTCTCCCTATCTCCTATGCAGAGGCCGTGCAGCATAAAGTCGGCGTGGTGGACGACCCCGAGAAGCAGAAATTCAGCGTGATGGTAGACGCTGAGAGAGCTCCAGTGACTAGGTCGCACAGGAGATTCGCAAAAGCTGGGGAAGCTTTGAGTTGGTGTGGCGGTAGCAGGAGCGGACAACCAAAGCTGTTTGCCAAGTCCAGGAGAGCAGCAGAATCCAAAGTCCAACGAGGACCGAGCGAGAGCGACTTACCTAGCAAGTTTCCCACTTGTAAGTGGTTCCGCAGCACTCAAGTGTTGCTTGCGTACGCCAGGTCAGCAGTGCTGCTCGAGTGTGCATGACAGAAACATTTTCATTGAATACCAAACTATTAGAAAACCACAAAGGTGGCGGTTACTGAAACAAAGTAGCTGTGATGTGCCTTTTGTGAGCTTTTGGAGATCACGAAAACCCAGTGAGAAAGCAGTATTGAGAATTGGGAATACCAAGCAATACCAAAGCCAAAAGAGAGCCAAAGCTGGGCCAAGTGAGAACACCATCCATTGCCAAAAGCTAAAAGGGAGTAATAAAAACCCCAAGGGCTGTAGAAAGCGCTATTCCTATGGTAAAAAGAAGGTGCTTAATCTAAACTCACATTGCCAAAACCAAGGTAGCCACAAGGAAAGACTGTATCGTAGCTACTGTTTAACCATGGGTGCACAAGGGGGAGAAATGTGGCAAAAAAGCTGCCCTTCTGGAAGAAGCAATCCAGAGGGAGATGAGCAATGTTTGTAGAGTGAACCTTCTATTCCTGGAAAGCTGCAATGTTGATACCAAGAAAAACTATTGAAGTTGTTCTTCTAAATTGAAAGTTACCATTGAAGCACTTTCCTCTTGTGTTGTGGAAGAAGCAGACATGTAGGCGAGTGTAACCGCAAGGCAAGAAGTGATTGCCCAGAAGAAACCTGGTGCGAGGATAAGCCAGGTAGTAGAAAGTGCAAGTGCTGAAGAGTGGTACTAAAAGAACAACTTCTTGAGTTGATTTTTCCCAGCGAGTTGTGGAAGCTGGCTGAAGGAAAGTTACAATTCTTAATGCAATTGAGAACTGTGGTAAACTATCCTGACCAAATTATTTGTTGTTGCTATAAAGAGGAAACACTTCTTATTCCAGGAGGAGTGAGCGCTTATAACTTATTTTTCAAAGTACTTTGTTGAAACAATGAAACTTTGTGAATTCAACTACTGGAACTTTGCGTTGACACAGATTTCCTTTGGTTTCTTTTTCCTATTTTGGATAAAAACCTTGTTTGGATCTCGGGAAAGGGAAGTTCGCCCATACCACCACAGGGAGACATTGATTGGACTGTGAATCAGGTCATATGCTATATGATGTTGATGGTTTGAATTGCCATGTGTTCTTTTTGTTTTGACTGTCGTATAAGTTTGAGGGTTAGATATCCCTTAATTGAGTGTTCCCCTTTAGTTTTACATCGGCAGGAAACTCCTCATTAGGGTAGGGTTCATGAGGCGTTTGTGGAAAATATTTTTGTAAATAAAATGGCAAATTTTGAGAACTCTCTACAAAGTTGTCCACCTCACATTTCTGACCCCTCACAGGAGGTTCGACGTCAAAGGCCTAAATGTAACCGTCATGGCCTGCACCACTAGCCCCTCAGGATTCGGGTGAGCTGCCAATAACGGAAGATCTCCTCTTGCTGGCTTATATTTTGTCAGCTCTGTGTCGACCGCCGGCATCGAACATGGATGTTGCCACAAGGTCATGACAGGGTCTGCCATGGCGACATTTAAAGGTAAGGCCCGTTCAGTCCGCAGTCTCCAGTCAATGTCGTCGGTAAGGTCATATTGCGATACCGGCTTCGACCGAGTGCTGAGCCTTAAGGTTACAACTACCTTCTCGACCGCCTTGCAGTATGGGTGTTTGGGTTTGCGTACGGGTTCGATTGCTGGGACTCGATGGCTGGGGACGTGTCCAGTCCGCTCGCGTTCTAGAGGACCTCTGCCAGCTCTTGTAACCCTGCCTGGCCCGTCACGAAAATGGACAAAGGAGCTAAGGCTACACCACCCTGTTGGTTCAAACCCAAAAGATATCGGGTCACTCTCCTTATCGAAAATTGACCGCATTGAGGCGAAGGATCGATCATGCAGAGTTCCTGCCGGTCGATGGGCTTCTCGGCCTGAGGGGGCTGTTGATGGTATCGTCGCAGGAGTAGGTTTCTCCTTTGTGGTTTCGCTCAAGGTTTTTTAGGCCTCACTTGGCTGCCTTTGTGAAGAACGGGGGTTGGAGCCGAATCCACCAGTAGCATCTAATCTGAAGCTGTACCAGCTGAGGCCTTCTCAAAGATCATCATTTGCCTTTTTACACCCTCCCATTTCTCCTTAGACGCACCATTCACAGCGTAGGACTTACCCTCGTCACCTGATTAATCTGAATCACGTCTGCGCATCCTTTTGTGTGATGGGTTGAGGAAGAGTGGTGAAACTCGCTACACAAATGCAAGCACTTCTTAGACTTCTTGTGTTGCCTTCCCTCTCAATGTTTCTTGGGGTAGGCTCCTCGGTATTGTGCTCTGAGGATTTAGAGACAGACTTTGCCAGGGATTCCAACGGTTGTCTACAGAGTGCCAGTTTCACCGAGCATTCCTTCACCAATTTAGGGTTCAAAGCTAGACAAGAATCGCATTGCTCAATATTGTGTCCGACACCGAGACGCCACACACATATAGTGCGCAGATCTGAAAGGGACATTTTGGAGTTGCAGTCCTTGCAGCGTTTGAAATTGGACGGTTTAGGCTTTGACATACTGGCATAGTATGAAATTGATTTCATTCTCAAACGTGTTCCGAGTAGCGTGCTGAGTGTGTTTAAAAAAGGAACCAACGTAAGGGGGCGTAATGCATTCCTTTAATACGGCAATCAACGTCACGTCTGTTGTCGAAGAGTGGCATGGCCGAATATGAGCGAGTCGTCCAGACTATGTTGAGCGGCACTACGACCCCATGTAGGAAGGTTTTCTGAGCAACTGATGCTGGATGGAAATCTATTAAGTTGAGGAATCTGTGGGAGATACAATCCATTGAAATAATGCTTTACAACGTGCTGTATTTTAAATGTTGTGCCTCAGAGAACTTTAGATGATCACAAGACGAGTCGACTCTGCATGAAATGCTGTCAGGACTGTTGAAAGGATAAAATCACTAATAGTAAGTAAAACACAGAACGTGCGAAGTGAGCCACAAAATAAACTGAAAAGACAGTGAGTGCAGAATAAACACAATAAATAACAATCAAACATGTCACATTTCACAATGTGATTAATTCAGTATCACACCACATTTTAAAGAAGTTAAATCATTATAAACTTCTTGAAAACCAGTCAGCTTAAGTTTCGGCCAAACAATGCCTTGATTAATGGCCAAGCCTTCTTCAGGACGGAATCATTCGATACATCCACAAGGCACAATGAATCTCAAATATCCATACAGCAAAATCATGTCTAGTAAATATGCATCAACATACTTTCAACGGTTCCATGTAATAATGTCCCCGCAAAAATATCGCCATGCAAAAAACATCGCCGAAAAATGGAGGTTTTTTTGTGGGGACATTATTACATGGAAAATGCGGGGGACACCCCTGCAACCCCCAAAACTTTGTTTTTTCTTCATGGGGAGCGGGGGACACCCCCGCTGCCCCTGTCCCCATATATATGGTCACCCAAATAATATCGCCATGACTTTTTCCCAGCAATATTATTTGCGGCGACCATATATATGGGGATAATATTACCTGATACCCTTTCAACATAGGCATACAAAGAATTTCACATACCAACCAGACTCTGTGCCAACTAATTATAATGAATCAGAGCAAGCTTTTAATTTGTGAATCCTTTCACCAGAGCGTTTTAACCCTGAAGCTGCTTAGGAAAAAGTGTTTAATCTGTGAACAAATACAGTCTATAACTTCACTATTCAGTAAAACAGATTAATCCAGAGCCAAAATATTGCCACAGTATAGTAATTAAACAAAGTGTTCCCTTAAATGTGGCCCGTATCAGCGCTCAGTTTATATGTACATACTGAAAAGCGGAGGAGGAAGGGGGTGCTAACAAAATGATTTTCAAGGCCTTAAATATCTGTTAATAAAGGCAACAAAGGAAAAACCAATGGACAACATGCATGTGAAAGGCCTACTTATTGAATTAAAATGTAATCTAAAATCGAGTAAATGCTGTGTAAAGTGTACCTCAAAAAGATTTTAATGAAACTCGACTTAAGTTAATAGACCTCGGCTACGTAGGAACCGTGAAAAGCTGCGAGTTCAATAACCTGACAAGCCATGCTTGTTCAGATACTAGCCCATCACAAGCCTGAATTCGAAGCAAGTGTTTTTCTGCACTATCTTGAAAGTACTTGTGCCAATCAAAACAAAGTTCTACGCAGCTGACATACCAAAGGAAATATCTAAAGAATCACTCACTGCTGTGACTAAATGAGTGATTTATGGTGCAGGCTAATCACCTAGAAGTACTCTGATATATAGGATAGTGTGCCCAAATATACCTCAACCTTTGACTGGCACAGTTGGAACTTAGAAATTCTGCACCCAGCAAAAGCTGCAAGGGATGGTACCGAAAAAAGAGATTTTTTTAGAATTACCCACTAATAATATTCACATAATAGGATTGCCCACTGCATGTATTCATTAAGCCCAGAGATATGACTTGACAGTCTGTGAATCCAATGTGGTTCCAATGTGTGCAGCTTAGAAACAGTAGAGAAATTATTACTGTTAGAGGCTGGTTTCAATAAATCAATAATAAGCCATTCAAGCTGGTTTTCTGTATGTTGTTGCAGTTCAAAATGTTTTACTAGATGAGCTTCTGCATTCACTTTAAATCTTTTTGGCCTATATTCCTATATAGTGGAGTGACAGTTCTTGTAGCTATTTCTATATATAAGTGGGGCAACTATGCACACAAAATATTTGGTTTGAAAATTAGGATGTTGTCTCAATTGCCATATAAAGGAACAATGTGTAAATTCAACTTGGGCAAGCTGCACAACGGACACATGGAAAATGGCCCTCTATTGGTGGTAATGTCAAGTTAAAGCAAAGAGGGAAAGTATTATGGATGTCCAAGATAAAAGTGCGTTTGTCACAACGCCACTCGCAGTAAGCAGATTCCATAATTTTTCACTTCCAGAAATTACAAGATGGCCAGTTCTTCATGGTTCGCTGGTGTGAGAACAGATGTAGCAATTCAGCTTCTGTTCCTTGTGTACTAGTCCTGAATTTTCTGCTGAATGAGGAAAAGGGCTTCTAGACTATCAGCTTCTACAGATCTGACTCGGACTGGGCACAAATGTGTGTTTGGTGGCCTTGCACCTTCTGGACTGCTGGGGTGATGATGGCCGAGTCTGACTGCCCTGTCTGCTATGGTCAACGAGCTGCCCTGCATGCGACCAAACCTGGATCGATATTTGGTCAAGGAACTATTCCTCATCCTGGTGCTTCACTAACAAAGAATGCGCGTTCAAGCTGACATATAGATGGTACTATTCCCCAGCCACACCGCATAACATTAAACATTCTCTGGACCCACCTGCTGGGGCAGATGCAGGCGCAAGGCTCCTACTTCCATACGTGGTGGGCAGGCCCATGGGTTCAGGCCTTTTGGAGCAAGGTGCTCGACACGATTGCAGCAATGACTCAGGTCCGTCTCCCCATGGAACCAGTGGTGCTTCTGCTAGGCGCCACAGTTCTGGAGATATACCCAAAATCTGGGGCAACGGCCAAGCCGCTCACCCATTTGCTGGTTGCGGCGAAAGCTACGATTGCCTGAACCTGGAAGACATTAGAGGGGCCTCTTATCCCCCTATGGTGGATAAGGATTTGGGATATTTTGGGATTTTTTGGTGGAGGAAAAGGTCACCGCAACAAAAGAGGCTCTCCTCCTCTATAGATTTGCAGAGATCTGGTCCCCTGTGCTGCAACAGATTTGGACTAACCCTCCCCAACACATAAGCCTCGGCTGGCCTCACACTTTCTGCATTCCTGATCTGGGGGCGAGGGGGCAGTTCTGTGGAGTGGGCAGAGGGTACACCGGGCAGGGGATGGAGGGGGGGTTCATGGGAGACATTTTAGATGTACTTTTCTCTTGAAAGCCATTGTTTGTACTTACCTGTTGCAGCCAAATTTAAATCAAGTTGTTAAAACAAAAAAAAAAAAAAAAAGAAAGTTGCCCTGAGGATGCTGACGTGTACATGGATTTTACTGAGGAGGTGGATTACACTGAGGGCATCTATTTATTTCAACGAGTTTCAAGGCAGGTAATTTGGGCTGTGGTGTTCCCAGCCTTTTGCTCCAACCCACAGCTGTGTGTAGTGGGGTTGCCTTAAGCAGCACAAGCTGTTGACAGCGCCATACACGGCTGTGGATGCAGCTATGCTATTCTTATCACTCTGGTGTTCCTTTCATACAATTCAGCCCTCACCTGGGCTAGGTGGGTCAGTTCCATTATATGCAGGCTGGGATCAAAGTTAAGTTTCAGTGACTGGTGTAGGCACCATTGGTTGGAGGACAGAATTACAAAAAATAAAATATGTGGATTGGTCTGGTGATTTGGTCCTTAAAGAATTCAATTTAAGCCGACTGAGGAGGTTGTATCATTGGCAATGAGCTTTAAACAAGGATATTACATGCCTTTTTACCAAGCCACAGCATTGAGATTTCCCATACAATGTAGAATATGCGAATTCCAATTAAATTAAAGATACAGAAGAGAGGAGAATTCCACCCTATGATGTACTAATGTTTCATGGCTGCTCCGTTTTATTATCATGTTATGTGGTCACCCATTCTGACATTACTCTCGTCCCTTATAATAATAAGGGACGAGCTCGTCCCTTATAATAATAAGGGACGAGACACATACCTAAGTGTGTTGTTAGGTATGAAGGCCAAGTCGGTCTGAACAAAGGTTGTGATGCAAGGTTAGATGGCAGGCTGTCTTCGTGATCCTCTGTTCTTCTTTTGGAACAGTTTCCCAGCTCATGTTTGGAGTGCAGCTCTGTTTGGGAGCGCTTCCTTGCATGCCTTAAGTCACAAATTCCCATCACATGAAAAAGAAGTGTGAAAAAGAAGTGGCTTGTAAAGGAAGTGGGGCCATAGAGCATAAAGTCACAGGATTGCCCAAGGGCACAATGGCTTGGAATGGTTTCAATATACAAATGTGTTTGCAATTACAAACCTACCCCCTAAACCGGTCCCACTCTCCCCACCCCTAGATCCCGCTCTGCGCAACTAAGAGCGGCACAATGGAGAGAGGGATTAGTGAACCTCATCCCCCAGAACACACCAGAGGACACAGCGAGACACCTAATATGCCCATCACACTCCAACTGCCCCAACATCCACCTTCTGACTCCTCCCACTCACACTGTCGCCAACCAACTACACAACACCCCCAACTCCCACTTCCCCAGCCTTCGCGCAGCAACAGAAGCTCTGGCCAATATTGCATTCACCAGAGAACCACCCACTCTCACCCACACACCCATTACCAATCACAATACAAGGAAAGGGTGAGATCATAGGCACCTAAAGCCAACCCTAGCATCGCCCATCCTCCGACACAGCTCGCAACCACTGCCACCCCAGTATAGGAGCGAAATCTCACTGCCCACACGTAACCCAGTCCTAGCTCTTTTCCCCTCCGCCCCTGTTGCCCCCACTTCAATTGTTCATTCATCTCCACACTCCACCGCGTGCTCCCAGTGTACTGCCAGTCCGCACACCAGGCTCCATCCTCTACCCAAAAGGGCATCCCACCAAATATCCTGCACCCTCATCAACGCCAGGTCAGTTTCCAAAAATAAACTCCACATCTATGACCTCATCACGGATGAAAACCCAGACATCCTATTCACTACTGAGACCTGGTTCTCTGATGACTACCAACACGTCGCCCAAGAGAGCTTCCCACCTGGCTACATTCTCACCGTCCGGAACAAGTCACGAAGGAGAGGGGGGCTCGCTATATTACACAAAGACCAATTCAAGCGAATAACCAAGGACACCACAACCAGCACCACAGACTACGAATCCCTTCTGGTAAAACTCCAACTTGCATCGTCCATCTCACACAGCTTCCTACTCATCTACAGACCGCCCCACCCCCCGCTATAACGAATACTTTGCAGACATATTTGGTGAAGCACTGGCCGCCAACCTCATCCTACACCCAACTCTCACCATCCTAGGAGATTTCAACATATGGTTCGACCCCCGTCAAACTATGACCAGATCACTCACAGAGAATCTAGAACCACTCAACCTGAAACACCAGACCTCCACTCCCACCCACACGAGTGGTCACACCCTCGACGCAATATTCATGACCACAAATATATCTACCATGCCCCTCCACCCCTTGCCATAGACCGATCACTCAGCACTGTCCTTCTCCATTCCTCTGAGTACCGAGGTCATCGGTTAAGGCCCCACACGACCACCTCCAACCCACGCGTGCTATTTTCCCACTATGTAACAAAGTGGTAATCATACCAGATTTGAACTCTCACTCTGCAACTCCCTCAATTCACTTTTCCTCCACAAAGGACCCCCCACCCCCATCAATAGAATCCTTCAACCTCTGGTTTACAAGTGCCCTAATGCCCCTCACCCTGTCAAAACGTACCTCGCTGAGATTGGGACCAACGCCTAGGTGGTTCACCCCCAATCTCAAACTAAAAACTCTCGAGCTCTGCCTGGAATGGGCTTGGAGAGCTGACGCGTCAACCCAGAACAAAACTGCCTTAGCGAGGACAACCAGAATTTACAGATCGGAAAACAAAAAAAAAAAAAGCAAGAAATCATTCTATGGGAACCGAATCCAAAATGCTTGCAACCCAAGTAAGAAACGACAGAATCATAGCAGAATTCAAATCCCGCTCATGCGCACACTTGCCCACTCCAAGCTCCCAAGCCTTATGCGACACCCTCTTGCTCCACTTCGACAATGCCGCCAACGAAAGACACTCCGCCATCATAGCTAAACTAAAACTATTACCGCCACCTCCCACTCGCCCACAGACCTCTGCCCAAAACACCCCACAGACACATTCTCTTGACTCGTTCTCTCCCATCACACACCAAGAATTCTGCTCGCTTGTAGCAGTCAGCCGCCCGTCAGGCTCCCTTGAAGACCTGTGCCCACCCTGAATGCTTAAAAAAAACGAACCTCCACCTGTGCAGGTAACGTCGCATGCGCAATCCATCATCACTCACTCACATCAGGCCCTTTCCCAAAAGCCCTAAAACATCCTACATCAAACCCATTCTTAAAAAAACGACTCTCAACCCACTCCTCCCCCAAAACTACCGCATTTCATCACCAAACTGATGGACCACACGTCACACAAACAGCTTGGCCATATTGCTGAAACCAACAAGCTCCTAGACCCAGTGCAATCAGGCTTCAGACCACTAAGGGGAACAGAATCTTCCCTAGTCTCTATCTGGGACGTCCTTAAAAGAACAGTAGACGCAGATGGCTGCACGGTTCTCATCCTGCTAGACCTCTGCACAGCCTTCGATACCATCGATCACTCGATTCTACTAGTCAGACTCCAAACACTAGAAATCAGAAGCGCAGCCCTTTCTTGGATCTCCTCCTTTTTCTCCAATCGGTCGCAAATTATGCACCTCGACCAGTTTACATCCATATCACAACCAGTATGTCAAGGATTCCCCCAAGGAGCATCCACATCACCCTTAATCTTCAACTTCTACATACAACCAATTCCCGGAATCATCCGCTAGTACAACCTTACCTTCTACAACTTTGCAGATGATACCCAGATCATCCTGAAAATCCCTGACTCTGAAGGCTCTGGCAGCCCGGACTCTCTGACATGGACCACTGGATGACGACCAACCACCTCATCCTCAACCCTGGGAAAAAAGAAATCCTAGTCTGCAGAAAAACAGCGCTCCTCCCCCAACCAATCCCATGGCCCAAACCACTAGGACAAACAGTGGCAGCCTCTAACGTGGTAAAAAACCTTGGATGCGAGCTCGACTCAGATTTATCCCTCACCCAACATCATTAGTGTATCCAAAACCTGTTTCTTCCACCTACTGATTCTCCGGTGGATTTTCCCCTACCTCACCTAGCTCCACTGTTTCTCTGCCATCAATTCCATCATCCTGTCCTGCTTAGACTACGCAATCTGCCTCTACCTAGGAGCCCTGGCATCCCAACTAAGGAAACTCCAAAGAATCCAAAACGCGGCAGCATGCCTGCTCATTAATCTGCCCGCCAGAGAACACATCAGCCATACCCCGAGAGTCCTCCAATGGCTCTCTATTGCTCTACGCACCACCTTTATAGCCATGTTTATCAGCCACCGTGCAGTCCACAACAATACCGGTCCGGAATTCCTCCGAGACACAATTGTCCTCTACCAACCTTCCAGGAACCTCCGATCTCGCACAGCATTTCGTCTAGTGTTCCCACCTCACAGCTCCACAATGCTTGTTGGTTCCTCCTCCTCCATCCAAGCACCAATCATCTGGAATTCCCTACCGCTACACATTTGCAACACTGAACACGACTTGAAATTTAGGAAGGCCCTTAACACCTGGCTTTTACCAATACTCTCCCAATCCGTTGCACCCAGAGAATACACCACTAATATACTCCCCTGCATCAATCATAACACAGGGGCCAGCAGCTCTCACAGCGGTTTCACCTGACACACCACCACCAATCGTACAACAACAACTCCCCCCCCCCCTCCCCCCCGACAAGTACTCTAGGTAAGCAAGCAGCCTTCATTGTGGCACACCTAAACACTATCAACCCACCCACAACAATACTTCCACCCGACAAGCACTCCAGGTAAGCCAGCAGTTTTCGCTGTGGCACACCCACAACATTCTCACCGCACCCTCACCCGCCGGTCCACATGAGAGACCAAAAACAATGAGAAAAGTAGCCTAGGGTAGCACACACCCATCACTAAGGAATCACTGCAACTGTTAACCTGCATTGCTCATGCAGAGAATTCTCAATATTAGCAATCTCCCACTACTGATGTACTCCCACATCTTGGTATAAACAAACCATCGATGTGGCAATAATCACAGAGCCGGCGGTCCATTACCTCCTATGGTAATGCCCCCGGGGCCTGAAGTCACAGGCCAGGCCATAGCGAGGGCCTTAACGGTGGCCTGGGGCATTACCACAAGGCAGTAATGACCCGCCGGTTCGGTGGTTATTGCCATTAGTATTCTGGGGTCTGCAGGCTCGGGATAAAAGTTTTCCTCGAGTTTGCAGCCCCGGAACACTAATTACCGACGAAACCTTTTCAAGCAGAATTTATTTTGCCATTTGAACAGGTTTCGTCACAGTAAGCGTTGGTTCTAGGAACACTAGAACGTGCGTACTGCTTCATTAGTACAGAGCAACAGGGCGCCATTTTGGGCCAACTTGCGCCGTACTAATGAATGGGGAAAAAAATACAAATAAAAAAAGGCCACTTTGGAAAAGGGAGAAGGGGCTATATGTGGTCCCTTCTCCCTTTCTAAGGTTGCCCTGAAAAAATAAAAGTGTACCCGGCACGCAAACTATGTTTGTGCGTGTACAGGATTACACTGTGGTATGGCTCGGAAACGAGCCAATCCACGTTTAGTGTTACCCGTGGACGTGGCGTGCCTGGTACTAACGACTGTTATATTACGGAAACCTACCATTTTATATGCTGAAACCTACAGCATTGAGAAGCCTAGGCCTCTCTCGAATCTAGGTGTAGCCTCCTTCTTTGTTTATTATATGATGAAGCTTACTGCATTGTGATACATAGGCCTCTCTCCCACTACACAGGATTCTCAAATCTAGGTGTAGCCTCCATCTGTGTTTACTACATGCTGAAACCTACTGCATTGTGATACATAGGCCTCTCTCCCACTACACAGGATTCTCAAATCTAGGTGTAGCCTCCATCTTTGTTTACTACATGCTGAAACCTACTGCAAAGTGATACATAGGCCTCTCTCCCACTATACAGGATTCTCAAATCTATGTGTAGCCTCCATCTTAGTTTACTATATGCTGAAACATGCAGCATTGTGATACCCAGGACCATTGGTATAGGACTCTCAATTCCAGACCTTAACAAATATCACCCCAGCCGAACAATTTTGCAGCTTACGGTATGTATATATCACATCACTAGTGTTGACACAGGACACAGGCACGGCCAAGCATCCATGCATGACAGAAAATGGCTATGCACATCCGGTCTAACGTCACACATAGCGGTCCAGACTGAAACACCTGACGTACCTCAACACCCCTGCCACTAGCATACAGCGACTATCACCCGAAAGGAACCCGGTATAGCTGGGCTCACAAAGACTCTAACAATAACAATCAATTTCAAACCCTCAACAGCACCCACCCACGTGTCTGACCTCTTTTGGGGCTGCTTAGTCAGGCCTTGCAGCCACCCAAGTCCAGAACAGCAACATGCACACATGCATCTCCTAAACTAAAATCCCACCACATCGACCACGGTCACCAAGGATGTTCCAACTGAGAACTGAGAAAAAAGCGCACTGAGGCCACACAAGTGGGAAAAGAGTGCCATATACATAACCAAATACAATACATACAAAAACAAAGGTTGCTGGAAAATTTATTTCCGTTGTAATTTGGTTTGCTGGTTAAAGTTTCAGTAAAAACTTGAAGCATATGGAACAAGTTACTTAACTGTAATTGCTGTTCTCCAGCATTGGTATCTTTCATGGATTCACATGCTCATGAATATTCCCCGTCGTCAGGCTGGGAATCCTCTGTAATATTAAAGCAGTTTAGCTTTAAGCTTAAAACTGCTTGTTGCCTATTGCTGGACGACAATTGGTTGCCTTCAAGCACGCCTGGTGTCTGCGCACAGCTATGTTCCCTATTTGTTGAAAGCTGGTGTCCACGATGTCTAATGCAACAGTAATGGCATGGTCCGAAGTGGCTTCTAAATCGTGAACAGCGCTAGAGCCTCATCTCTTCTATCATCGGTTAGGAAACCATCTTGTACCACAACTCACAGTCATACTGCAAGAGGATTGCCAAGGAGTTGGCTGCCTTGATGGTAGTGGCCGTGCAAATTACCCTTTTGCCAAAGGAATCTAGTTGCTTACCCTCCTTATGCGTGGTACGATGCATGGAGAAGAAGGGTTGACTCCGAGCACCCGCCGATACCACAGCGTCGCGGCAGGGCTGTGTGCAAAGGCACTTAGGAGCTTTATCTGTCTCCTTATACTTCTTCTCCAGGCGATCCTGTTTTTAGGAGGAGCCGAGAAGGAATTTTTCATTATCGAAAGGCAATTTCCCCAGATGTCGTCTAGCATTGGGATTGCTACTACAGACTTGCTTGAGGCTTCACGCCTTTGAAATAGTAAACCCTCTTTCTTTTGTTCCTCGGGAGCCAGGTGGAATAGCTTAACAGCACGTGTTAAGAGTGCATGGAAAGATTCCATTTCAGCTGGAGGTGAGTCACGCAAGGGCAGGTCTGGTGTCTCACCATCAGCTGGGACCAAGTCATCATTGTCATCCGTTTGAGCGTCTGTAGCCATGTCTGTGTCATCAGCACCAATATCAGTGAGGGCAGTGACTGAACAGATAACTGAGGAACCGACCAAGGAGGCAGGGGTGGAACTAAGTCTCCTCTTGAAGGAAATGTCGGAGGGCTCTTAGTATGGGCTTCTTGAGGGGCCGGAGTAGGAAGCCGATGTTGTAGTTCCGTGACCAAGGTTCTGTGACTCAATAACTCAATAAAATATTGAGTGAAAGGTCCCTGGGTGCAACTGGTATGCCCAAAGGGGCAGCAGGTATTGCAGGGGGTGGAACGGAAGGAACTGGAGGAGGCTGCACTGGCGGACGAGACATTGGCAGGATAGGATCGGGCTGTTAATTCATTTCTTCGCAGTCTAGGCCCCCGCAGGCTCGTCATCTGAGACCTCACCTCCTTGAAGCAATGTGGCAGGTGGCGCTGTAGCAGTCGACACATATGATACCAGGGTGAAGAGTTGCTTGGCTGATGTGGACCTTGGCAGAAAGGACAATGCTGGAGGCATTTCCCTGTCCATACGAGCCTCTCCGGTGAAACGTGGCAAATGCTGGAGTTTGAGACTGCGCCAATGGTGCTAAAGACAGTCCATGTGGCAGAGAAACTCTTGCCAATTTGGTAAGGACGTTAGTTGTGGGTGTTGACAAAGTCATCAACAAAGCAACTGTTGATGGGGCAGCCGTCGACAAGGAGGTGGACAATTTTGATGGTTACGGACCGTCGACAAGGTTGGCATCAGCAAGGCATTTTTGCCTGTGACTTGTCGCATAGATGCGGACATCGACAGATGTCACTTCTCCGACGAGTGCGTCAAGGACGAGGGTGCTGCCGGAAACGCTGACTTGGTCGCCGAACTCGAAATGGAAGCAGTCGAGGACGGAGTCATCGACGAAGTGGACAGTGTTATCAGCGTCTATGGAGTCATCAACGGTAGAACAGTCGGAAGTGTGTGACTTGTGTCCCTTTTTGTTTCCTCCCCAGGGAAGGTTTTTCGCGTAATCTTGATCTTTTAGACAATGGAGTACAGTCCATGGGCCTGCTGATTCTGGTAGAGGCATGACTGAGGAGCGAGGTCGAGTCGGATGCCCCAGCATCCTCCTCCAGCAATGGTCCATGTCATGGTCTGGGTGCAGACAATATAAGTACATGGCGGTCCTCCACACAGACATTTTTGAAGCGACACTTTGTGCAGGCCTTAAAAAGGCTCTTCTTTGTGTCCATCATCGCAGAGAATGAGGAAGGCCTAAAACTTGTGAAGAAGACTTCACACAGTCAAGAAGATCCGATGGTGGTCGGGATCTTCACCAGCAACTGGTCCCTGTAGCGGTAGTCACTAAAGTGACTAATGTTGAAGAAAACGATTGAAAACATCTTTCAAAAATAGGACAAAATGTTGATATTTCAAGGAGTGAAACAATGAGAACTCCCCAACAAGTAAACATGCAGTAAAAATCTGAAGGAGGACTAATGTCATTGGTTGGGGCAGTATGATCCAACGTGACAGCAATAGGCTATACAGGTGACAAGAAATGTTAAGTTTAAAGCTAAACTGCTTTAATATTAACGAGGATTCCCAGCCTGACGACAGGGAATATTCAGGAGCATGTGAATCCATGAAAGATCTAATGCTGGAGAAATATATGTGTCTTTTTTGGAAATATTTATTTGCATTGATATTTCATACACACACACACACACACACACACACACACACACACACACACACACACACACCCCCCCCCCCCCCCCCCCCCCCCCTAGCAGTCTTTCAAAACTGCGGCTATCCTATTCCGCCACAGTATATTTCCCTACATCCCCAGAAACAGTGGGACTCTCTCCTTTCTCCATGTCATGGCAATGTTACATTTCACCAACACCAACCCCAGAAACAAGTAATTTCAACTGTTGCACCAGGCAGTGTATTGATCTATTAGGGTAATAGAGTTTGTAATCTTGATAGAAGAGTATCCCCATTTTTTACAACTGTCCCTTGTTTCTCATTCTATCTTCTGTGCGTCTGGCTATGTCGATGGGTGCCAACTCTACCATCATACCCTTGACAGAAACATCCTACTATGCCCTTACATCTTTGTCATTTTAATCCAGAACGCCCACTGACCTTGGTGTCCTTAATAGAGTTAGAGCTCCATTATGCTAGTATTTATGGAGAATTATTCACCTGTCATCGATGGTGCATTATAGCAAACAGCAGTACCTGACTCTAGCGTGCCACAATAACTTACTGTAGAAAAGTAAATTCCTTGGACACATCCATCAGGTTCCATAAATTAGCTTTATTCCAGTCTCTTTAAGATCCATTAAGATGACAAGTATGAACCACTGGGTACCATCACCCAGGCTGGGGCTCTCCAACTGACATACAGTGGAACATTCAATACAACATTCCTATATTCACAGCTAAACATTCTCTCAGGCACACCAACATTCTATCATGCATTCCCAAGCTGCTGCATTCACACCAAGCACATTACAACACATCTCCCTTCTTCACACACACAAATCCACAGAAGGGCAACACACAGGGAACACTCATACAGGGCACCTTTTTTGTGAGAAGTGCAACTCAAAGATAAAGCGGAGGGCGTCCCCCGCCAACATACTGGCAGTGCCTCTAACAACAGCCACTCCCTCCAACGGAAGGTGCCCTCCCTTTCTGCCCATAATCAGTTTGTGAAATGGGAAGCCCCCCCCCCCACCCCTGTATTCACTTACACATCTGACCCATTCCTCACTTCAATTCAACTCAGCCGTGTCCAAAAGTGTGATCCAAAGATACCAATGACCAAACCTCACACCAGAGGAGAGGTCCCACTCCACACTATACACACACTTGACTCAGTGTCGTCACAAACCAGTAACCCCCCACTCATACAAGGGAGGTCCCATACCATACATACCTCACTTCAACACCCTTAAAATACTCTACTATACTTGCAAAAGGACATTTTAACATTTTGACATTGCCCTAAAAGTCCACAACTAAAAACATCTTTAAACCTGAAGTTTGCTAAACAGGTCACTCTAACCCATACTCTTTACTCTTTTACTGAACAGTCATCTTTTAATGATGATGAAGTTCACAACTAAAAGTCCATAGCTGAACGCAGCTCTAAACGTGAAAATTCTCAAAAATGCGTTAGTCCCCTGCATTTTCCCATAACACCAAACATTTTCCCAAAGCACCTTCCTTTCATTAGGATTACTGCATTTGACACTGTAGGAATTAATCCTAAAAGTCCATGTTGCAGCCAGCAACCTAAAAGTCCATATTCCGGCCATCACTTCAAAGTCCATGTTGTGGCCAGGAACCATAAAGCTAAAATTACTCAATAACATTAAATTAGCACACACTCACCACTCTCACTCCTGACCCACTTACCATTTGCCCTATAATGGTACGACTATTATGATTACAAACTTCCTAACATCTAAACTCCATGCACAAGTAGACCAGAAATGCACTAAAAGCACACATGCCACTCTAACCAAACCTATAAACTTTGAGCTTTTTCCCATTAACCATTTCACATAAAAGGATATAGGTGGACTAATCCTCGCAGCTTGTCCTCCCTTCTGCAACTCGCCACAGTCCCTTCTCCTTGACAAAAGTGTACATTAGAGTCAGCTCCGTCCGATTACCCTCCATACTTGTGCACTGACTATGCTTGATCTTCACTTGCACACAGGCTGCTTCTACACTTGAAACTTCCTCCATACACTGCTCCTTACTTCTGAGAGCTGCTGCATAGTCGAAATGTGCATTTCCACCTTTTTTTCTTGCATTTTCGAAACGCTGACACTATTCTTTGCACAACTTTAACTTGAGATAGTATGTCCCATGACATCCCTGTTCTGATGCTCTGAACCCAAACACCAGTGCTGTGGCATGAAAAGTGCCCAATGCTCCTAATCTCACAGCTCTAACACAGGTACTTCCTCATTGACGCACAACGTGTGAAACATCAAAAGAAAACAGATAGTCCTTTCCTTCATCGTCCCTCAGTTGAAGGGTCAACAGCAGCATTTAGCCTGCTGTGAGCATACAGCATTCGAACCTTGGCCACACTTCGCACACAGGGGCTACGTAATCACTCGAGTATCTGCCAGCAGACCCTGTAAAGCTCCCTGCCATCAAAGACTTCTCCTGGCCTTGTAGACAAAGCGCCAGCTTCCCAGAAGACAAAACACTTGCGTATCTTGGCTGCCTCCCCAAACCGGTGCACCACCAGTTGCCGCTCACTGCATAAGGTAGAACAACTAATGGGTCTCCCATGTACACGGCCCTACTTTTTGTCACTTCCTTGCTAGGGCAGCACAACTTCACCCTTCTCCACAGCGTTGGTGCGGGGAACGTCATCGCTTAACCCTCATTCTCATTTCCTGGTGCCCAGCACAGGATTACAGCTCTTTTGTCCCAGCCCTCCTCCCTGCTAATGATACATCATTTCAGAATGCTTCTGGTGCCAAATTTCCGCACGTGCCCTTGATGCAGGTGCCATGAGTGCCAAAGAATTCCAATTTCAGACATCTAAAGGAAAAAGGACTCCCCTTATGTATATATTGCCTAAAATACATAAGACCTTTCGAACACACCGGGGAGGCCCATCGTGTCCCTCTGCGGTCCTATTCTAGAACCCATCAAGCAATTTCTTGATTTCGTCCTTAAACCTTTGGCGGCTAGTTTGGACACCTATTTAGCAGATACCACTGATGCTATTGTTCATCTGGAAGGACTGCCATTTAATTCAGAGATGGGCTTGTTGATTACACTGGATGTCGAACTGCTCTATTCTAACATTCCCCAATTGGAGTCTCTCAGTGTTATGAAAGAATTCTTTGATCTTAGAACGGACCCCCAATTAATCCCCAGTTAATTTTTGATAGAGCTCCTCGAGGTAGCCCTAACTAAGAACATTTTTCGGTACAAGAAAACATTCTATTTACAGATAAAGGGAACGGCTATGGGGGCTGCTTTTGCCCCCAACTATGCAAACATATACATGTGGAAATTTGAGAAAACTTTCATACTAGATGATACCAACCCTTTCAGGTCAGCCCTCAAATTTTACAAGCGTTATATTGATGATATTATCATCATATGGGACAGAGAAAAGGGCAATTATGAAGACTTTATAGTATAGATCAATACGTTGAAAACTAATTTGAAGTTCACAATGTCCGTCAGCAATTGGTCCATAGCATTTCTGGATCTTTTAATTAAGACCAAGGACGGACACATTATAGTGGACCTCTACCGAATGGAGACAGACAGAAATACTATCCTTCAGTTTGACAGTTACGGTAGCAATCCTCTGATGTCAAGAGGCCTACGTTTCACCCAGTGAAGGAACTGGCAACGGCACCCTGCACCAGACGCAGATGGAGAGTCCAGCATTCACCTATCTAAGGTGAGCACGTTGATCTTGGGGCTCCACAGAAAAGCGAGGAAGGGAAAGGGAGAGAGATACCCAACAACCCCAGATCATTAACCCCATATTCTTTCACCTGCAGATATCTCACTCTTCGAGTTAGACACACAGTGCGAAGAGGCTCAGCCCCGGAAGCCAATCGAGTCCTGCACTTCACTTTTCGAGTCACAGACACCATCCTGCCAAGACCGGCGCCTCCGTGGGAATCAGGTGAGCGTTACAGAAGGCGAAGACCACCGCAAAACTCCTACCCAGGCGCAATGGAAACCTCGGATACTGATCAATTGGCCCAGTTGCTTGGGGAACTAAGAGCAGAAGTACATGTAGCTCGTCAGGAAACAAACGCTCTAAGAAGAGAGCTGATAATATCCAAGGAACGAACAGAGGACCTCGCTAGGCAATTGCTACGAACGCAGGCAGGGCAAACACCTTTGCCCGCTCCAGGAGGAAATTATCCTTCAGCATCTTCCTCAAATCCAGTGCAAATCAATCTACCCGGTAATGTGCCCTTGGCTCCACCCGAATGCTTTTCTGGTGACCCAAAGAGATTTGCAGTGTTCATTAACCAGTGCCGCCTACACTTCTTATGTAGACCAGCTGCCTTCCCAACAGATCAGGCCAAGGTGGCTTTTGTGCTTTCTTATCTCAGTGGCAGTGCCGCAGATTGGTCGATCCCTTTAGTCACTCAGGATGATCCGGTTCTTCATGATTTCCAGGCCTTCCAGTCCAGCATGGAGAAACTGTTCGCAAGACATGCACAAGGGCTGGCCCTGGACAATGAACTCCTTTCGTTACGACAGGGTAATCAAGACCTCTTGACTTACATTGCCTCATTCAACAGACTTATAGTGGAAACTCAATGGCCTGAGGATAAAAGAATAACGCTTTTCTACAGAGGCCTGCGTGGAGAGCTCAAGGATGTGTTAGCTCAAGTTGTGAATCCTCCACAAGAATGCTCAGACTATATTGACTTAGTTGTTCAATTGGACCACAGATTACAGAACAGAAAGGCTGACCGTTCCAAATTTGATACCCGAGTGTTTTCTAAACCGCAGACCTCTACTAGGGGAGCTGACACCGTGGAACCCATGCAAATAGGGGGCATGAAAGGACCTTTAACCCAAAAAGAGCGAGAAAGGAGAAGACAGCTGCAATTATGCCTCTATTGCGGAAACTCGGGGCACTTTCTTCGAGACTGTCCAGTGAAACCAGCTAAGAAGGCTGTAGGAGCCGCAGATACCTGTACCACAAATTCTGAGCAGGGAAACGACCTAGCCCGACAAGTGTAGAGGTCCTCTTGCCGAGCGTTAAAATCTGTTTCATGACCTCGCATTTCGTGGTGCCTATGGTCCTCATTAGCCCTGAACGTCTGGATCGTTTGCATGCAATTGAAGCTTACATCGACAGCGGAGCAATCGGTAATTATGTGGACCGTGAAATGGTATCAAGATGAATCTACCTCTTGTCCCTAAGGCAGTAAAAGACGTCATTACTACAGTGGATGGCACGGAGATAGCCTCCGGACCAGTAACTCACGCCACCCAAGAAGTGACGTTAGTGAGCTAAGAGGGACACCGGGAGAAAATCGTGTTCGATGTGATCAAGGCCCCTCAGTTCCAGATCATTCTGGGAATTCCTTGGTTAGAGAAGCACAATCCTCAGATCGATTGGCGAGCAAAGACGGTTCAGTTTCCAGAATGTATCTCCACTTGTTATCCTCGGCCTGATGTTTCACTGGCGGCAATCTCTTCTGAGGTTCCCAAACTACCTCCCGAATACCAGAAATTCCAAGACGTCTTTCGGAAGGACCAAGCTAACACCCTGCCTCCTCATATGTCTTACGACTGTCAAATAGATCTGATACCCGGAACAACTCCTCCTTGCAGTAGGATTTATGCCCCCACCGAGCCAGAGAATCTTCACCTCAGACAATATCTGGACCAATACCTAGCTAACGGATTTATCCGTCCTTCAAAATCTCCAGCTTCCTCGGCTTTGTTCTTCGTTCCGAAAAAGGAAGGAGACCTTAGGACTTGTATAGATTACCGCGCCCTGAATCAAATCACTGTTAAAAACAGATACCCGTTACCTTTGATCCCTGAACTCCTGGACCAAGTCAAAGACGCATGTATATATACAAAGTTGGATCTCAGAGGAGCCTACCACTTGGTACGAATAAAAGAGGGCGATGAATGGAAGACGGCCTTCCGCACCAAGTATGGGCTGTTTGAATATCAAGTTATGCCCTTTGGACTATGCAACGCTCCTGCCGCCTTCCAGTATTTTATGAATGATGTCCTTAGAGAACTCATAGATGTGTGTGTTGTTGTCTACATTGATGACATCCTCGTCTATTCATCATCTGAAGAGGAACATCAGAAACACGTTAAAGAGGTCCTCGAGAGATTACGTCAACATAACCTTTTTGCTAAGCTTGAAAAATGCGTTTTCAACGTAACTGAAGTTGAGTTCCTGGGATTCATATTGTCACCAAACGGAGTCCATATGGATTCAAAGAAAGTCGATGCAATCATCAAGTGGCCTTCACCAACCTCTGTAAAAGGAGTTCAAAGCATGTTAGGCTTTGCTAACTTTTACCGCAGGTTCATTCCTGAATTCTCTCGAATAGTCCAGCCCATCACCGCTCTATTAAAGAAAAACAAACGTTTTGAGTGGTCTACCGAGGCGGAACAAGCTTTTCAGGACTTAAAAGCTAAATTCATCTCTGCACCTGTTCTAAAACACCCTCGCCCAGAACTCCCCTACATCGTAGAAACAGATGCTTCTAGTCTTGCTATGGGGGCAGTTTTATCACAAAGAGATCCGGTCACACACCAATTACATCCTGTAGCCTTTTGGTCCCGCAAATTCTCGGCTCCCGAGATCAACTATTCAATTACAGACAAGGAACTTTTAGCTATCAGATCAGCCTTTAAAGCCTGGCGGCATTATCTTTTGGGAGCCAGACACACAGTCACCGTAATGACAGATCACCGCAACTTACAATATCTGAAGACGGCCAAAGCTCAGTCTTCCAGGCAGCTCCGCTGGGCTCTGTTTTTGGCTGAGTTTGACTTTATAATTACTTATCGACCAGGAAGTAAAAACGGAAAAGCAGATGCCCTCTCCCGGATGGGAATAGATGAACACTTGACCAATCCTGAACCAATACCCATAATCCCGGAACAAAGGATTTTGGGCTTGGTCAGCGCTCAATCCTTTGAAGACATCGAGACTACAGTCAAATCACTCGTAACTCCGACAGAATTACAGGACTGGCAATTCAAGGGGAAGGATTTCTCAGTGGACCAAGACCTACCATATTTCCGAGGACGATTGTACTTTCCCTGTGAGAAAATACAAAAACAGGTAATCTCCTGTTATCACGACTCATTAATGGAGGGTCACCCTGGCATTACCAAAACCATGGAAAAGGTCAAAAGACATTTCTGGTGGCCATCATGGAAGAAGGATATTAGAGACTTTGTAATCTCCTGCGGTGTGTGTGCTCAAAATAAAAGTCAGAAGGAGAAACCAGCCGGCCTCTTACACCCACTGGACATCCCTCCCTGTCCATGGCATACCCTGTCCATGGATTTCATCACGGACTTATCTCCATGCTCAGGGTATAATACCATTTTAGTAGTCGTGGATCTATTCTCCAAGATGGCTCACTTCATTCCCCTGAAGGGCCTACCTTCAGCTTCAGTATTAGCCCGAGAATTCTTAGAAAACATTGTTCGGTTACACGGTTTTCCCTCGGTTTTGGTCTCCGATAGGGGAAGTCAATTCATCTCCCACTTTTGGCGAAGTTGCTGTCGCTTAGCCCAAATTGATGTGAGACTTTCAACCAGTCACCATCCCCAAACTGACGGACAAACCGAGAGGACAAATCAAACTCTGGAGCAATATTTACGTTGCATGCTCCAACAAACTGAAAACCCTTGGAAGGATATCCTTTGGATCGCTGAATACGCTTATAACAATTCGACCCATTCTGGAACCGGAAAGACTCCCTTCTTCCTATTAAACGGAAACCATCCTAGGACCTCTAACCTGGATCCTCCCCAAGAATTCGAAATACCTGCTGTGGATCACTTGCACTCGGTGATCACTCGTACTTTTAAAGAAGCCACTGCCCATCTGCAAAGAGCTAAAGCTCTATACAAGAAAGGAGCGGATCAACACCGTAAAGAGGCCCCTCACTACGCAGTGGGAGATCAGGTCTGGTTATCCACTAAGCACCTGCCTCTAAAAGGACCCCGCACCTTCATCCCGAGATACTTAGGACCCTTTCTCATCTCTGCCATAATTAATCCGGTGGCTGTCAAATTGGAATTGCCTTCGCATATGAAAATACATCCAGTATTCCATGTCTCCTTACTAAAACCAGTACAACCAGAAACCCGATTGACCGAACTCCCAGAACCTGTTCTAGTGGATGGAGAACTTGAGTTCGAAGTAAAGAACATCCTAGACTCCAAAATCTCCAAATCTAAATTATATTACCTGGTTGATTGGAAAGGATACGGCCCCCAGGAAAGGTCTTGGGAACCCTCAGAACATGTCCACGCACCTCGTCTGGTCAAGAAATTCCATCTGAATCACCCCGACAAGCCAAAACCCCCGGAGAAGACACGCTTAGGAGGTGCCTTGAGGGGGGGTGCTGTCATGATCACTGCTTCCAAGGAGCTAGGACCAGCCCAACGTCCTTGGAAGCAGGCCCCTAACCTACATCCTAGGCACCAGCCGGTCCCCACTGGGACCTTTTGGATCTTGTCCTGGCGCCGGTGGCACCAGGCTCATCAAAGTCACTGGTCCCGGCACTGGAAGTGCCAGGCTCATAATTTGTATGAAGATGCTTGGGTGGACTTACCTGCAGCAGACCATGCTGCTTACTTACCAGCCACATAGGAATCCTCTGTGAGCCGGGACTACTTTCTTACCTGGGTGGGGCAAGCTCCACTCCCTGGATACAACACTGGAACTCTTCTGGAACAGGAACTCTTTTCTTACTTAGGCGAGGCCGTGGAGGAAGACGCCTCATCACTCCAAGGCTATTTAAACCACACCCGATTGATGAAACGTGCTTCGCGTTATTCTGCATCTGCAGCAGAACGCTCACCGTGTCTGTTCCAGTTTTCTTCTTTCCGATCCTGAACCTGCAAGAACAAACGCTTACCATTCCTGTATCCAGCCTTCAGTAGCACCTGCAAAGACAAGAAACAACAGGTTAGCACGGCAACCTTCACGCGCAGCGCTTTCCTCACCTGATCCATCGGCAGCTACCATCTCTTCACGCTGCTCCTCCGCCTGTGAAGACAAAAGCATAGTTATTCCTGTGTGGAATTACTTACCGGCACTCCGGGAATTCCGGTTTTCTTCAACGCTGCAATCCTGCACCTGAAAGACAAAAGAAGAGACATTAGACAGGTATTTTACTTACGCGCCATCGCGCCCGCCACAATAGGGCGCCTGCAAATACTCCGGCGTTTCCAGCGTCTCTTCAACACCCGAACTCACAACTGCAAGGGAAAAGAGACAGTTAGAGAGCTTTTGAAAAGCAGGCAACCGGCATTTACTTACGCATGTCCAAGCGCGTCATTCCAAGACCCTGGCTCGAACTTCGGCTTTCTTCACACCATCTTCTACCTCAAGAGCCCTGCAAGACAAATAGAAAAAGCATTATACAGAGCCCTGTTCCACATTAACGTGCCCACGCACCTAAAGACTGTAAGGACTTAAAAGGTGCCCGGAAACTCACCGTTCGTGCAGTTAACGATGGTAGCAATCCTCTGATGTCAAGAGGCCTACGTTTCACCCAGTGAAGGAACTGGCAACGGCACCCTGCACCAGACGCAGATGGAGAGTCCAGCATTCACCTATCTAAGGTGAGCACGTTGATCTTGGGGCTCCACGGAAAAGCGAGGAAGGGAAAGGGAGAGAGCTACCCGACAACCCCAGATCATTAACCCCATATTCTTTCACCTGCAGATATCTCACTCTTCGAGTTAGACACACAGTGCGAAGAGGCTCAGCCCCAGAAGCCAATCGAGTCCTGCACTTCACTTTTCGAGTCACAGACACCATCCTGCCAAGACCGGCGCCTCCGTGGGAATCAGGTGAGCGTTACAGTTGAAGTACGTTGCCAATCGTGTTTATTTATTATGTCTACATATGTGAAGTACACCCCATCCTGCTGCTGTTGTCTTGGTGCATGCTTTAGACTTATGTCATTTTTTTGTTACACTCTCAAAACTTGCATGCCCTCACTTACTTTTCCTCTTAACACAATGTCTGGCGAGAAACTAATTCACACTGCCCACAAGTCAATCAACTTAACACCAGTACATTCAGGAAAGCCCATATGCAATCCTGTACCTTCAACTGCAACATTTCATAACTGGAAGCCGAGTTTCGGTAACCGTGATGTTAGGTCTTTCTTTGGTGAAAAACTATGTTTAAACCCAAAGCTATCTACATGTTAAGCTTGCTCAGTAAGCTCCTTTCCCACACACCACACCTTATCGGACCAAACATTACTACATGCTCTTGGCAAGGAGCCACTCCCTCAGCCCCAGTACATCGAGGAGGTGTCTATTCAGTCACTGTCCAATAACCCTCAACCTGTCTTGAACATTTCTGAAATCAGCTCGCCGGTCTCAGAAATCTCCATCTATGCAAGTCAGTGCGAGTCCCCCATTGCCATCCGCTCTGACTTGCATGCTGATTCCACTAATTATTCTTCCCCTGTACCGGCACGCTCAGCGCGCTCTCTGTCTTCTTCCTATGTTCAGCCTACTCCTCGCCCAAAAAGTCGCTCGGACTTGCAGAATCCTTTGCCTTTCACCCTACTATGATAGATCCGACTCTTGCGGCCATTAATACTTCACTTCTGGGTCTTTTTAAATTATTTGATTCTCTTGAAGTGAAAATTGTGAGTCAATTGACCCAAATAGATCGTCTTGACTCTGGCCTAACTGCCTTACGTGATTACCTTTCATGTCCTACAAAGTCAGAGACCAGCCCTACTAAACTTCTTCGGTTGTGGCCCACTCACTTACAAGCACATCATCAGTCTCTTGTCCTTCTTTGCCCATTAATATTTCGTCCTCACTACACCCTGAGGTATGCATTCCAACAGCTTTACCTAGCATCCTCCAGATCATTCGGCCACTCGAAGTCTCAATCCTCTTAATCTCCGCAAATGACAAAAATTCATCCTGGTCTAGTTTGAATCAAGCGGAGAATCATACTGAGGATTGTCTGGCACATCTTCCACCAACTGCTGAGGTGATAACTAAAACCAGGCAAGTAACATCCCATGCACCTACTTCGAGGCTGAAGGGCTGTGCCAATCAACCGAAAAGAACAAAAAACCTGCCAAGCACGAAACAACCAAGAAATAGTTGGGTCAACTTCTTTCATGCGTTAACAGCTTCTGCTATTCCATCTCCAAACCCCCCCCTGTTTGCGCCCGCCACATTCACTCCTTTCCAGTAGCCAATCCTGATGTTCATTCCTTAAAGCAAGTCATCAATTGCTCCCCCGTTGCAATGGGCAATTACACCAACATTTCGCCGCCGGATGCAATAGCACCTGTCCCTCCCAGCCTGAACTATGCCCCTCTCAATGCTTTGGTTGATGTAATCAAAAATCTCTAACAACTGTCACAAAAGTAATTGATATCACCAACGATGAGTCCACCCCTCATCCCGTGGCTGCTGAGACCCAGTCCTCGATGAGATCCACTCAAGATGTAACCTTGTCAATGGACACTATGAAACTAGCCATTAATGCATATGTAACTAACAGGGTGCCGCAACTTAGTTTAACTACATTGTATCAAACGTCTGACCACATTTCGCATCCACCTCCAAACATACAACGTCCTGCAAGTGACGCAAATTTTGAATGTTGCCCGGGACCAGGGTAACAACCACCTCCGTTCATATGGTACACTTCCTACCAAGGTAACCAAGGAAAATGGCTATGATAACCGATCACAAATGACCAAAGCTAGATTGAACAAATGTCCCACTCTGATCTTAAAGTGCCGTGGTGGGCCATTTAATATCTATGACTTGAATCGTAGCAGTGTGTTGAACATCTTTGGAGAACTATCTCATCTTGAAGATATCGAATCAGGTGACATCCAACAAGTAGAATTCATCTCTGACACAGATCTATCAATAGTCAGATTATGGATTCCGTCGGGTGTCGTTCTCAACACCATCTGGAAATCTAAAATGACTTTGTTTGAAATGGGTTTTTTGCTTGCGCAAGATCCTATGCGCGAGCAAATCCGACAGGCCGACCTGATTCCCAATCAAATGATGAACGTGTTTAGAAGTACCTCATCTGATAGCAATGCATAACCATTACAAGAACAAACACTAACTCCTTTTGTTTTAGCGAGCTGGAATACCCATGGCAATTCACATTTCTCCACATCTTTCAGACAACTCAAGAACCATTACGATATTTTTGTCCTGCAGGAGACCTGGCTCATCATTGAGCCGGTTTGGGATAACTACCAAATTTCACTGATTCCAGCTAAGAAATCCACGCAAGGCCATCCCTCTTCTGGTCTACTTGTTGCAGTCAAAATTAGCATGGGTCTCTGCGTGGGCTTCCTTTGGTACTTCTCTCCAATTGGTTAAAATTGTATGGCACCAGCATTCTTTTGCAGGGTTGAATATCTATCGTAATCCCTTGGGGCTGACTGATCAAACCTTTCAAGAACTTATTAAGCTGCTTGACATGGTTCTCATGGCACCGAACATTTCTTCTACCATAATCGTGGGTAACTTAAATCTTGATTGTATTAATTGTAAGCCACATAAAAAGTCGAGAGATGGGACCTTTTCATGACTGACCGCAATTTCTGTAGAGCAAATGGCTCTGTGCAGGTGACATCCCTGCCAAAGCGACATGGCACAGAAATTCATCCTCGAGTATCATTGGTTACATATATGTTGATACTAGCCTATTCCAATCACTTTCGTCCTTTGAAATTTGGGAAAAAGAAGTGATCATAATCTTTTAACCCTTAAATGCAAATGGCCAGCCGCCCCCACCCAGTCCACCAGGCGATGGTCAAAACAGAATCTAAACATCAACTGTGCCAAAACTCACTTTCGTTGGTCTGTCCTTCAGCTTGCTGCCTTTAACAAAGCCTTAGACAGCAATTTTTTGGGAAACTCCTTTGAGCAATACACTCACATTTTGGACATTGTCAAAGAATCCATTATCATAACAGGGCCCCATGCCCTTTCTCATACTCATAATCTTGAATCTCTGGTGAAACAAAGACGTTGTGCATATCGCTGTGAAAGGAAATGTATTTGTCAGTCTTCATCGATAAATAGGGTGACTGCTCTTAGAACAGCTATGTGTAGATACCTGAATTGGATAAGAGGTCAAAGAGCTCGCCTTTTCCAACGAGATAGAGAAACGATGCTTCGCCACATGACCACAAACAATTCTTCCCAAATCTGGACCTTACCAAATAATCATTCATGTCGAACGCAACCGCTGGCCCAGATTAAGGGTGTCCAAGAACATCAATGGGTTCAGTATTTTACAAGTCTCGACATTGATGAAATCTTTCAAAAAACACCTTGTACCATCAAATGTGCTGCATCCTGGGACATTGAGTGTTCTGTTCCACTCCTAGAAGACCTAATTATGAAATCAAGTTCTTCTCGAGCGGCAGGACCAGACAGCCTTAATAATTATATGTTCAAACTAAATCCTACATGGTGGGCGACGATTTTGCACAAACTATTTCATCAAATCTTTCTGACTAAAATATTACCCACTTCTTGGACTTCATCTATCACTGTCCCTGTATTTAAAAAAGGGGACAGGTCATGCCCACCGAACTATCGCTCTATAGCGATTCTTGACGCCCCAGGTAAACTATTTGCGAGCTTAATTTTACGCGATTTCAATAGTTGGACGCTATCGAAAAACTTCCGAGATCACAATCAATCGGGATTTGTTGCCGGTATGGGCACAGCAATTAATCTAATGTGCTTAAATGCACTAAAAGCATAATGTTGTACCACCAAACAACCAATTTATTTTGCATTTGTTGATTTAACTTGTGCCTTTGATTCTGTGTCCCGCTCTTTACTGTTCAACAAACTGCAACGGGATAATTATCCTGACACTCTGTATGACATAATCCATGCCTTTCATTTTAATACTTCAATCCAAATTCGGTTAAATTTAGCAGGCCTTCTTTCTACTCTAATTCCAACTTTTCGGGGCCTCAAACAATGTTGTCTGCTTGCTTCATCCATTTTTTATTATTTTTTGCATGATTCAAAAGACATTTTTCATGATGTTTGTTCAGATTCACCAACACTCAATAACCAGCCGATCAAGGCACTATTCTATGCAGACAATCTTGTTTTAATATCCAAAACTCAAATTGGCCTTCAGAAATTGTTATCTGCTTTTGAGGTTTACATTAAACTAAATGAATTTAAGGTTAACACAGACAAAACCCAAATTGTTGTTTATGCCCCAGTCAGATACCAGAACTCTCAATTTATTTGGTCTATCAATAATGTCAAATTGACTACAGTTAATTGTTACAAATATCTAGGCATGGTTTTGTAGGTTATTGCTGCAGCCAAAGGTCAGTTGGAGAATGTTGATACCAAATTGGCCACTGCTATCTCCCAGACTAAAATCATCATGCGACGATATGGCACATTTCCATCAATCCAGCTTTACTCTTTTGGAACAAAAAAATTACACCAGGTTTGCTTTATGGTCTTCAAACTGCTGCTCACTTACCGCAGTCTTGTTTAGACAAGCTTGAGGCCAAATTTTGGAAACAAATTTTATGTCTCCCACAATCTATTCCCATCTGACTTCGCCATATTCCCTTTACCAATGGCGATTATGTAGTTTATTCGGGAAATGTCTCATTTCAACTTCTCATAATGTAATGCTGAAAGTACTGTCCTCGTATTTGTTTTCTTCAACACATCAGTGTGTTGGGAATTGGACTCTAGGAGTTATTCATATACTTGTATGTGCTGATATATCTATTGTTATGTTAATATCAAATCCCACCAAAGCCAAAACATTGATATATGAATACGACTAGATTAAGAACTCAGAAAAATGCTTTACATATCAACAATGTGCTGAATTGAGATTTGCCCCTAAAAAAATGCATGTTATGGCAAGCTATTTACAAAAAGCTCCATCTCCTAGCCATCGCTCCTCTATGCTACGTCTTCGCCTTAACTTGTGGCCCACACGTGACCTTCTGGCCACTCGCAAAATGATATTACCAGAGGAGAACTTTTGTAGATTTTTCCTTGATTGCACATGCCACGAGACAATTTCCCTTTGTCCAGCACTCGTAGCTTTACGAAAAATTCACTTTTCAAAACATTGTAATACATTGGGACTTCTTGAGGATTATGATCGTTGGGACTGTACTTTTATCCTCGTCATCCACTTCTATCCAGATTGCTCTTATTGGTTTTCTGAATGCTTCAGAACTGGATAAGAAGATTGAATACTTTTTTTTTTATTGCAATTTATGAGTACTGAATTTAAATGAATCTCATTTTCTTTTAATTCCCGTTTACTTTGCTTTGACAAATGTTCTTTTATGTATGTATTTATATTTCTTTGTAAAATGATTTTACTTAATTATATTGAAAAGTTGATTTAATTCAGCTGTATCAATAATTTTAAAAAAAGGTCCATGTCCTCGAAGGGCAGATCCAGGATCCGCTTCTGCATGTCATATGAAATTTTGTGGTGTGCATCCACGCCGTCCTTCTCATTTCTACCCCCAAGGAACAGCGCTCTGATGTGTGCGTCTATACGGGAGACCGAAGACTCAATGAGGTCCTGCACAACAGCCCAGGCATCTGCCAGACCAGCCTTGAAGGAGGCTTGCTTATCCGAAGTGAGGTCGGGAAGAAATTCCCAGAGCTCCCACCACAGCCTCGGATTAGCCGTAGCCAAGAGGGCATCCACGTTGGCCTGCAGCAGATGCAGCCCTGAAATGGAGTAGCAGCGCTTTCCCAAGAACTTTGTCCTCCTTGGAGAAGCAACTGGAAGAGGCTCCCGTGGAGGAAGACTAAGACAATGGTTTAGAATATAACGAGGTGGCAGCCACCACAGAGGAATTGGGCTGCAGGTGGGAGGCAAGGTGAGGTACTCTGCCTTATAACAGTACATAGTCCTACTGTCTACAAAGAGGCGAGCAGAGGAAGGAGGTCTGGAGTATGTGCGGGATAAGGGCTGTACCGTAGACAGTTATCATCGTCAGAGCGGGAGACCCTCTCCATGAGAACCTCCTGCATTATACCACCCCAAGGGTCACTATTGGGTAGTGGCCTCAACTCCCTGGCCTCATGGGAAAGGGTAAGTGATGACATCTAGTGAATCATCAGAAATTATTTTGTATTCGGTGCATTACAGGGCCAGTTCTGAATATTTTCCTGTATGGCCCTAAAAATCTGCAACTTTATTTTGTAATGTGGCATCCTCTACTTCAACACCTGGAGTCACCACTCCTGAATAGTACCCACCATCGGGTCCAAACCATCATGTACCTCTTTTCCCATACAGTTAGCGCTTTAAATTAAAACTACCACAAAATAAGAAGCTGCAGCAGAAACATATTTCTTAAAATTTACACAGTCCATTAAAGCTACCATCACATAGATGGGCAATGTACGCATGTACAACAATTTAAATAGCTTGCATTCACAGTACGTCTGCATAATTAAATCAATAGAACTTTTCAGCTGAGAAGCCATGTGCCTGCCCGTCCACCTCCCAAATTGAGTTACAAACACCTATGTATTTATTACAGTTCTTCACGTTCATGAATACTGTTGCAGAGTGGTAGCAGCAGACAACACCTCTATCCCAAAGCCTGTGGTTGACACGGAGGACCAATTTTCTTGTGTAGATCCTAGGACCACAGTTTGAGAAAATACTTCTAAAATACTTTCCTTCATAGTGTATATTTTCATACTCAAAGCAATGTTTTTAGGATCCTGCTGTGAATGGTTATTACGTGTGGGTTTAGTATCCTGCTGTGAATGGTTATTACATGTGGGATTAGGAGTGGCAGATAGTGTGCACTATTTACCAAATTACCTGTTACAGTTCTCATAACCGATACAAGAAGCACTTTCGTGCCATGCTAGGTAGGCATGGTACACCCATCCCCTAACCTCCCCAAACACTGTACTTACTTATCGCCTACAATTCCCAGATTGATGGTTGGGTAGCCATGTTCCTGAATTGTTGCTAGAAGAGTTGATCTATTACTATCTCGTATCTTCCCTGGTAAGAGGTCATCCTCTGGATTAAGAAGCTGGAAGCAAACAAAAAATCAACTGTCAACCTGCATTGTTGCCAAAATGCTCAGGAGAGACCTCTTGATAGTACACAATCACAGTTCATGATGGCGGTATGCATGTGATAAACAAACAGGTTTAAATAAAATGACAAGGCAATTTGCAGCAAAATACAGAAAGGAACCAAGAAAAACAATGCTGATGCCACTGTCTAAAAAAAAAAAACTAAAAAAACATTGGTTTCAATTAAAGTACAGTGGCCTCATTACACGTAGTGCGGTAAACCATGGTGCTATTAGCACCATGGTTCATGCAGGTAATTTACCGGTACCGCCTTGGAGGAAAGGGGAATTACCGCCCTATTCCAAGGTTGGGAAGGCGGTAATTCCGCCTTCCTCCATTGCCCTTCCCCATTCCCATTTTCGCCCCATAGGGCTCTATGGGAATGGGGAAGGCGCTAATTACGGTGCCGCAAATTGAGGTACCGTAATTAGCACCCTGGTCCCTTTGCGGGTTGGTTTTTAACGCCTGCTAAAAAGCAGGCGTTAAAGTACCAACCCGCCAGGGGACCTCTTAGTAAGGCGGTAAGGGTTTACCGGTACCGGTAAACCCTTACCGCACTACGTGTAATGAGGCCCACTGTGTTTTAGGATAAACTATTTTCCTTTTTTAATTAAGTTTTATTAGTGAATCAGCACATATAGAACTGAAACGGTACATTTTCTCGTATACACACCTCATAGTTCACATACACATTTTTAAATTTTCCACCTCCCCAACAACAACTTTGTCAAATACTACCCCCACCTGCCCCCTACTACTACCCCCGCCCAAGCCCCTTCCCCCCCCACCCCCTTCCCACTAACTTGGTTATGGGTTGGCAACTGCATTTGTCTAGATGGAGCGCTCCTTCCCTCATTATGTAAAAAAAAAAGGGGAAGGCGAGGCGCGCACTCCAGTTCCTAGTCAAATATACCTGATGCCAGAAGTAACTGGGTTAAATCCCAAAAATGAACAAGTATTAACAGGGTTGAATCCCATCTGCTGCAGTTCAGTTGCTCTGTTGTTCTCCTCCAAGCGCTTTCTTGTCACAAACAATCAGGGAGGCTGTATTTCCTTTCAGGTGTTACTAATTAGTTGCTCTTTCAGTCTCAAAGGATTCTGGTAGCTTTAGAGATAACATTTTTACAATTCAGGTGACCAGGAACCAACACCCCTTCAAGAGCACAAATCTTTCCCAAAACACCTGAAAAGAAAGACTGCCTCCCTGAAGATTGTTAGAGACATGAAAGCGCTTGGAGGAGAAGATCAACTGAACTGCAGCAGGTATATATGACTGGGAATTGGAGTGCACACCTCACCTTCCCTTTTCTCCTTCCCTCATTAATCCAACTGTGGGTTAGAGTCTTTCTTCCGTATCCACTGGTGGTTTCTACTACCTGTCTATGGGGCCTAGGTGAGGGTCTGTCGTTTCCATCTCTTTCCTCCTCTCCCTACTTCCTGTTCAGGTCCCTACTCTCCCTTGCTCCCCTCCTTACTCTAGCTCCTTACATTGGGTCCCGCTCTCCCATCAATGACCTCCATGGGCTCTGGGCTCCCATTTGGGTTGTTAAATTTGGCTTCTCTGGGTTATACTTTTCTAGGAAGGCTGCCCACTCCATTTCCTTTGACGGGGTCAGGTCATATAGCTGTCTGGTCAGCTGTTCCATTCTGTACATGTCGAGAGCTTTGGAAGCTCACTGCCTTTCACTTGGAAGTTTCAATTTCTTCCATCCCGCTGCCAGACAAGCCCTGGCTGCTAACAACAAGTAGTGTGGCAGTTGTAGGAGTTTGACCTGGTCCTCCTCTACTGTCTCCAACCCGAATAATACCAGAAGGGGGCCCATTTGTCCATCTATCCCGTCTAGGCTCTTTATCCATCCCAGGATCTCCTTCCAATATTTCTGCACCTTCTTGCATCCCCACCACATGTGCCAGTAATCTGCTGCTTGCCCACACCCACTCCAACAATGCGGGCCAGCCCCCAGGGTCATCTTCGATAATCTTATGGGATCCGATTGCCACCTATAAAGGAGTTGGAGTACATGTAATTTGTATTGATATGCCACTAAGGTGCAGTGTGCATTCACGCATAGCCTTTGCCACTGGTCCGCCCCCATTTCCATTCCCATGTCCTTTTCTGATCTTTTCATAAACACTTCTATCTCACCTCCCTGTGCCTCGAACAGAGCCTGGTACAGCTTATATATTAACCCTCTCATCCCTTTCTCCGTGCTCAGTTTCCTCTCTGTACCCGTCAGCTCCCTTTGCAACTCTTTCTTCCAACATTAGTACCCCTTTCAGCTGCAGGTATTTGAATACTAAAATCGAGCCCTTCCCCACTGTCTCCTCCAAATCTTTCAAGTCTATGAAGGCATCCTTCTTTAGGACTTGCCCCACTCTCTCCACTCCTGCCTCGAACCAATCCTGGTACCTCACGTGGTCTGGGATAAGATCCCTTATTGGTGGGGCCCATATGTGGCTCCGAGGCGAGGGCCACGTTGTAACCCCATTATTTCCCTTTTGAGCCTCCACAGGCTCCAGAGTGGGCAAAGGATCGTATGCGTCTTTACCCTTCTCAGGGCTGCCTCCCTCGGCACCCAGAGCCACTCCCCCAGCATAACTAGCCTAAACACATAATTTTCAATGACGACCCATTGCTTCTGCTTGTCCCCCCAGAGGTAGGGGACCAGGGCTCTGAACTGAGTAGCCCTATAGTATGTGCACTTGTCAGGTAGGCCCACTGTTCCCTTTTCCTTGTGCTGGACTAAAATTATATAGGTGACTTTTTTCCCTAGCCATAGGAATCGCACCACCTTACTTTTTAATTCTGCAAAGTGCAGGTCCGGTACCTTTATTGGCAATGCCTGGTACAAGTATAATACTCTAGGAAGGAGCACCATCTTAAGCACATTTAGCCGTCCCAGCCATAAAATGGTAAGTTTTGACCAGGTTTCTAGCTCCCTGAAGAGCCGGTGTAATAATGGGGGAAATTGCTCTGATATAAGATGTCTAGATCCCTGGCTATTGTCACCTCCAAGTATTTTATATTGTCCCCATCCACTGATCCCCCTAACCCTCCCCATTCTCCGGTTTGTTCTTCCGTCCCACGTTTCAGGGGAGGAGGACCGACTTTCTCACATTTACCTTGAACCCTGATACGCTCCCAAACTCGAGTATCCGTAGCACCCTCGGGACCGCCTGCTTTACCTCTGTGAGGTACAACAACATATTGTCTGCATATATGCTCACTTTATGGCTATCGCCCCCCACCCTAATACCTCTTACCTGGCTGTCCATACGTATCTTCTCTCCAAACGGTTCCATGGTCAGGGCAAAGAGGAGGGGTGATAAGGGACACCCCTGCCTGGTGTCCCTACTGAGGGGAAATTCACTAGACTTTGTTCCGTTTACCACAACCCTTGCAATGGGCCCGGAGTATATCACCCTGATAGCTCTAAACATCCTATCACCCACTCCTATCTTTCGCAGGACAGCAAATAAGAACCCCCATTCGACTCGGTCGAAGGTCTTCTCGACGTCCAAACTCAGCAGTGCATGATCTCCCGTTTCTACACCCACATGTTCCATAAGGTCCAGAGTTTTCCTAATTGCATCTGGGCCCTGCCTTCCTGCTATAAATCCCATCTGATCTGGGTGGACTATTCAGGGTAGTTTCTCTTTAAAAGACGTTGCTAAGATCTGCGTTAAGATTTTCTCATCCACATTCGGGAGTAAGATGGGGAGGTATGATGAGCATTGAGTTGGGTCTCTTCCTTCTTTTGGGATCACAGAGATCAGTGCCTTATTAAACGTGGCCAGTGCCTCTCCCGTTTCTAGGATATGGTTGTATAACTTCACCATGTGTTGCGACAGGACCCCAGCGTATCTCTTATAGAACCCGATGGTATATCCATCCTTCCCCCGCGCCTTTCCATTGGGTAGGCGCAACATCCCCTCCTGCACCTCTTCTGAGGTTATCGGGCTATCAAACTGCTCTACCTCTGGGTTTATAATCCTAATCATATCCACCTCTCTCAAATACTCGCCTACTGCAACTTCCCCACCTGGGGCCTCAGATGTATATAGCTTTTCGTAATATTGGGCGAATCCTTCTGCAATATCTTTCGGCACCACCCGGTTGTACCCCTCAGGAATCTCTAGATTAGATACCCATCTTTCTGCTCTTTGTGCCCACAGCCTTGCCGCCAAGAGTGACTGCCTTGTCCCCTTTTTCGTAGTGTTTCTGTTTGAGGTACCTCAATTTCCTTAGGGTCTCAACCAGCCCCAACTCTTTCAGCTCGGCCCTTTTTGTGAGTATTGCCTCCCTGTCTGTTCATCGGCATCCCCCTTTGTAGCGTGCATCATTTCCTCTCCCTCCACTATCTCTTTTCTCAATCTCTCCTCCCTATGATTTATTTTCCTTTTGCGTCTTTCACCCTCACTAATTATCAGTCCTCTCCAAGTGGCCTGCCCCGCATCCCAGGCCACTCCTGCATGTGCTTTCCCGGTGTCATTTAATTCGAAAATATTCGATGATTGTTTTGGCTAGCCGTTCTGCAAAAATCAGGTCCTTCCAGAGCGTTTTGTTACAAGGCCAAGTGCCCCCTGGCCGGGTGTAGTCCCTTTACGTCTAGGGTCATAAGTACCATATCATGATCAGACCATCCCACTAGCTTATTGTCACATCCCATTACCCTTGTCCCCTGGTCTCTATTTAGGAGAAGATAGTCAATCCTAATATACGTTTTGTGTGGGTCCGAGAAAAAGGTGCACCCTTCCTCATGCGGGTGTTGCATCCTCCACACATCAACCAAACCTTGTGACTCAATTGCCCGCCCTAGGTACCCCATTCCGTCCCCAGCTCCTCTTGGCCTCTCTTGCCCCCTTACCTTCCTGTCCCAGGTTTCATTTGCCCAGGAGTTGAAGTTTCCCCCTATAATGTAGAAGTCAGCCTCCAGCTTTTGTATTGCATCGAGCGCCCTATTTATGAACTGTGCTTGTCCCTAGTTGGGCACGTACATCATTGCCAATGGTATTTTCGCACCCTCCATAACTCCCTGCAGTATCAGTAACCTGCCCTCCAGCATGTTAGTGGCTACACATTCCCTTAGTTTGCATTGTTTGTGTAATACAATTCCTACTCCACCCTTTTTGGAGTTCCCCGATGACCAGTGGACTTGTCCTATTCCTGGCCCTCTCAGTGCCCATTCTTCCCCTTTTATTAAGCGTGTTTCTTGCAGGAACAGCACGCCTAGGGAGGTTTTGGGGAATTCTCTCGCGACCAGCAACCTCTTTGTCGGGGAGTTTAAACCCTTTACGTTTAACGTTCCCACCACCAGACCCCCATCAGCTTCATCCTTCCTCATTGTAAATGCACCAACTTGCCCACCTTTTCTTCGTTTGCCCAGCATATGACGCTACCCTTTGCCCCCCTGCGTTGCTTTGGGGAACACATTTCTTGTGGCCGTTGACTTCTACCCCAGGGCCAGTCCAATAACAGGAACCACTTATTAACTACATAACTGTGTGCAACTGTAACTTAAGTTTCAATAAAAGTTTCTTAGACACCCTCCCTCCCATGGAGGGTCACCTTGGAGCTGAGACTACAGCCTCCCTCCAGAGAGCCATGTTCATACTTGTACCTTCCACCCGATTCTTCCATTAGCTCTTCGGCCTTTACGTCATCTATTCTCTAGGATTGTTCTCTCGTGGTTGCTCCAGCGTTCTTGGCGCCTTGTTTTGTGATGGTCCATTCAGCCTCATGCATTTCCTGCCCGTTTGCCTTTTCTCCTCCTCTGCGGGCCTAATACTCGGCCTGCTCTTTCCCTGCTTGTACTCGGTCCCTCAGAGTCCCTTACTTCCATTTCAGTGAGGGCCATGAGGTGACTTAGGGCTTGTTCTGCCTCTTCTGCAGAGGTTATATGGTAGTCCACTGCTTCCACCTTGAACTGCAGTGAGAGTGGATATCCCCATCTATACCTAATGCCCTTCTCTTGTAGCCACTTGGTGAGGGGCCTACAGGCTTTGCGCCTAGAAAGAGTGAGGTTGGTTGGACAAATCCTGCTAAATCATCACCTTAAAGCCTTCGAAGTCCTGTTCTCTCTGTTACTTTGCTCTATTCAATACCTCCGTCTTGTACTTATAGCTCAGGAACTTTGCTACTATGGAGCAAGGGCCACTTCCATATGGCTTGCCTCCTCTGTGTGCCCTTTCCAATTGTATCGGTTTACTCCATCTGCCTCGATCAGGTGGTTCACTAGGGCTTGTACTTTCTCCTCCACTTGCCTCTGTGTTTCCCCTTGCCATTTCCTTCAGGCCTAGTATCCTTATGTTGTTTCTCCTTCTCCTATTTTCTAGGTCATCCATTTTGAACATGACCTCTTCTTCTCGGAGTTCAAGTTCTATCAGCCTGGCATCGAGCCTCATTTCGCCAAGGTCAGCCTTCAGTTGGTTGTGCTCTAGGCCCTCTACCTTGTTCTCCACCGTTGACATCCTGCCAGTTAAGTTTGTTAGCGAGGCCTGTATGTCTCCCCAAGGGCCTTTATTTCCGCCAGTATGTGCCCTGTGTCCTCCTTCGGTGAAAACAATGACATGTCCTTTTCCGCCAACATTTTCATCTCTGGTGCCTTTCTTGGTGTTATTCCCACTTTCCCCGATTGCGACGCCGTGCTGTCCATCTTTGTCTTTCCACTGTTCCTGGGGTCCTTCCTACTCTCCCCTGGTTTTCCTCTTATCGCCTTGTCTCCTGCCAGAGTCACTTCGTTCCTCCTATTTTTGGCTTCCTTTCGTCGCTGTTCCACACTGCTCGTGTTCGCTCCCTTGGCCCCTTACCCCTTGCTCTTTCACTTTGCACCTACTTTATCGCACTTCTTTTTCACCTCCCAGTATTATACCAACATTCACTTACTCAGTGGTGCCATGCCTTCTCTCCCCACGTCTCTCCTCCTGTTCGAGCTTCCTCCTTCTGCTGTGATTGTCTAGCAGCCTTGTGGTTTGTCACCCGTTTCCCACTTGTGTTCTCCACATGTGGGACACCTTACTTTGGTTGTGGCTGTGAGAGCTGTGGGGTAGGCCTCGGCCTTGGGCCTTCTATTGCTCTTCCCAGTGTGTCTTCTAGCTTTTCCGGTTCGTGGGAGCTGGTTCCTCCGAGTCCCGCTGTACCAAGCACCCCAATGCCCTGTGCTTTACAGTCCCCAATCCTCAAGTTTGAGCGTGTGTCCTCTGTTTTGGTTGGGTCACTTTGCCTCACTCCACTCAGCACTTTTCTTCCACCTCTCCACACTTTAGGCTTAATGGCACTACTGAAGTTGGCTCCAACACTCTGAGGCCTTGGGGTGCGGGTCTATGCACCACAAGTCCTTTCTATTGCATTCCTTGTTTATTTCTATCTTCTCAGGACTTCTGGTGTGTGCTTTCTTCCTCTCCCTCTGCGCTGCAAGCTAGTCCCTCGTGTTGCTGGGTTCTCTTGTACTTTTGTTGCCTCTGCCCCTCTTGCCTTGGTGGGGGGCAGTGACGCAAGAGTGGAGTACTGTGTTCCCCCCCTCCTTTTTTTTATCCCCCCGTCTGTGCGTTCAGGTGCCCCTCAGGGTACTTCACCCCAACTTCAGGCCCCTATGTGACTCAGTGGTAGGTAATATTGGCATTTGTGGGTAGCTTCTAGGGCTCTGGGCACACCAGCCCCATCACCGCTCCTCCTCCGCTTCCCAGCCGGCCGCCTCACTATGCCACTATCTGCTGGGAGAGGTGCGGTCTGATGGCGCTGGAGCTGGGCACGTCATCGGCATCACCTGGTAGTTCCCTTTGTCCGCTGGGGGCTCTCCTCACTTTGGGCGCACTCTCCGTCATCTTCTCCCATCTCTCGTCCCCTCCACCATCGGCTCCTTCGCTGCTTTGCTGTCTGCCGGGCGACGTATGGTTCTATGGCACAGGGTCCCGGGCCACAACCGATGATTCTCTGTCTGGCGAGGGTCTCTGCTCTCCTGGGCTGGGCTCCTCCTCTTCTCTGCACACTTCTGAGGGATCCGCTCTCTGAGACCGGGGCCGCCATTGTAGCCGTTGCTCGCTTGCTGCCAGTCCTTCCTCTCCGGTCTACTGCGCCTCCGGGCCTCGACTCCTCCCCGCTCCTCTCCCAGCACCACCCTCGGCATCCGGGGGTGAACCTTCAGCACTCCTTCTGTCGTCCGCTGTCCTGTGCTGGAGAGCCTGGTAGCGTTCTCCTCTTCCACTTGTCATACTGGAGCCCTTGGGCGTCTCACCCATCCAGTAAGCCAGACTGGTTGTACCGTGGGAAGGGCCCAGTCACCTCTTCTCCCTGGAGGGTTTTCCTGTGTCTTTGGCTTTTGCTGCCCACTTTCTTTCCTGCGGTTGCTTTGTCTCTTGCCTCAGCACACATATATTTTCCTATTTTCGGGTGGGCAAAAGGCACTCTCTCATCACTTTGTCTCTGGAGGGAGCGGGAGCTGTAAGTCTATGCGGCCATCTTCCCTGCACTCCCTAGCGGTCTCCTTCCCAGCCTTTTTTTTTCTTTTTTTTTTTTAAAAATACGACCCTGTCATTTTTGCCCAATATTTACATTAATGAAAAAACATAAGGAAGAAAACTATGTATCTCAAAATTCAATAGGCGTTTCAAGAGTGACTTATTGTACACTTCATACTTATGTATGTGGTGGGATGGAAACTTAATTTATTTTAAGATTAGGGTTTGGTAGTAAACCAATTATTGTAAGATCCCAAGTCACTATCGTTTGAAGTGGAAATTCATGTTACAACCACTAACATATTGGAGGTTAGTTATGTAACATATCAGAGATATCGAAGTACACAACTTTTAGACTGTACCCTAATCACATGCAGGTGGCACCAGTGTTTGCAGAGCTCTGCCATCTGCTTTTTTTCAAATCTATAATCAGTTAAATTGGTGTATTGGAGAACTCCGCAACATAAACCTAACCCACCAATCATGCCAAATGTGTCCTGGTCACAGATCCTTGCTTTTCTCGTTTATAAGAACCTTCAGAAATCTCCTTAGGATTGCCCAAAGATTATGGAAATAATAGTTCCAATGACGTGCACTGGTCTTGCTATAGCCGGCTCCTTGTGGAAGCCACATACATCAAGCATCATGATATTTAATAATTTAATGAGACACTACAATGTCTAAAAAAAAGGCACCAACGCACACAGTGGGCATTCTTCGTTTGTGTAACCGAACAACAAAGTAGATATTTGGATATACTAAGAGCTCGCTAGTTCCAAACAGTGGTCGAAGTGAGCGGGAACGGTCGGGAGCGGTGCTCCTCTACTTTTTTAAATTACGTTTTACAGCTCCTATACTTTTATTTTTAAAAAGAAACTGTGATTTCGTTTTAAAATAAAAGTGCAGGAAGATGTTGCAGCTTGCACTTTCAGTGCACTGCACTGAACGTTCCCTTAAACAGCAGGTGCACGTGTTTGGGGGTTTGTATTGTATGTGGGAGGGGGCGTGGTGATGGGGTTTGTGGGGAGTGGGTGCAGGAAAGCAGGGAACATAGTTCCACTACTTCTTTTCGTACACTTTGACCACTGGTTCCAAAACAGTGGAAATGTGGTTTAATCGTTTTAAAAATAAATGATAACGTACTTTCCCAAAATCACCTTGACAGTGTGCTAGGAACAAATTAGGACACAAATGAGTGCATGGTTACATCAACTGTTGTTGCCTTAATTCGGGAATGAAATCTTTAGGTAGCATGATGTGGATCAGCGATTGTAATTGGGATGATCAGGAGAGACTATTTCCTTTCAAATGCTTGTTAAAGGGCTGTTCTTCTCTTTATTTTTACTTATATCACAATATTTTTGTAATGTGCAATACAACACTTTGCATACGTAATACACGAATAATGTAATTTATTTTTTCACCAATTTTGTATCTGCGTGCCAATAGGAATGCATCCTGCTACCGCTTCGGACTGTTGTCGGAATGAATCCAGTTTCCCTTTTCTACCTCGCAATTTACTGTTTCACTGGTATTAATAGGTAACAACCTTTCCTTGCTCAGGTGATCTGAAATTATCTGAGACTCCCCAGATGTTTTGGACTAAGACTTCTATGATCTCTCACCATTGCCCAGCTGGGGAGCAATGATGGAAGTTGTAGTCCGGAAAATCTGGAGAGCCAAAGGTTGACGACTCCCGTTACAGATTAAACTTTAAATAAGCACCTGAAAAATAAAAAAGGTTTAATTACCTGAAAAGACAGAAAAAAAATATGTGCATTTTGTGCGCATTCTGCATAGTATAAAACTTCGAATCCCATAATGCCGAATGAGGGGCGCGGGCGGTGTTCCCTGCTCTCCTAGTTCGGCCTTATGGGCTGCGGGGAGTGTCCCCCCGCTTACATTACATCAAAAGCAGGGGACAAATGTAAAAAAATAAGAAAAATTTGACATTTTGAAAATGCAAACATATCAGCTTTGCAGTATTCAGCCTCGTTCTTTTCAGCTGCAGTTATTTAACTCAGATCCAAAACAGGTATCAATGAATAGCAGAGAATGAATTGTATCCTCCTTTTTGATTATTAGTTCCAAGCAATATTCATATAAATGGCTAAAAGACCATGCATAGCTATAATTTCAATGGATTAAAGTTGCTCAACTTGCTGTCACATAAGCATTTGTTTTCTTGGACTTACCACACAACTGCCAATTTTAGATCCCCAGCAACTCAACGAATGGCTAACTAGGGATTAGCTTTGAGGCTCTGATCTTTATATGGCCAAAGAAGCATATTTTAAGTGCCACTGCTTTTAAATATAATTATTGTTATGGATTCTGTAGATAAAATGAGGGTCTTTCCTAGACAATAGATGCATGACCAATATCACCTTGTTTCATATGGCTATACCTGTTATACCTGGCTATACCTGTAGTTTCATGCTGCGAGGGTGGTGATTCGGTCCAACCCTTCCTTTATTCCTAAGGTTACGTCTACATTCCACCTTAGCAAACCCCTGGTGCTTCCAGGCTTCTTCTGGAATCCTGCGTCAGCTACTGAACTGTCACTGCATACGGTGGACTTTGCTTAGGCCTTGACTTTCTATGTAGCTCGCACAAAGGATTTTCGGAAGACTTCTCAACTTTTTGTGAACTATGGTCCTGTGAATCAGGGAAATGCTGTGTGAAAGGCTTCCAGATCCAGGTGGCTCTGCTGCTGCATCATGCACTGTCATCGCTTGGCTGACAGACCACTCCCGGGACGGCCTCAAGCCCATTCCACCAGAGCCATTGCTGCAACTACAGTGTTTCTCTCTGAGGTTCCCTACTGGACATTTGCAGGGATGCTACGTGGAGGTCTATGCAAAACCTTCACCAGGTTCTACTGTGTCACCAAGGATTCCAGACACAGAGACCAGCATCGGACAAGCGGTGCAACGCAACCCATTTGCTTGAGGCGAGTCAGTTCCAGGGGAAAGTGTTTCTTCTGTTGAGCTTTGCCACCTCCCGTGGTTGTGTATATGTGTACTTCTGTATAATCGTATACACGAGCATGTGAATTCATGCCAAACCCCATGCTGGAGAAGGTACAAGTTACTTAACTGTAACTTTTTTCCAGCATGTGTCTGGCATGGATTCACATAAAAACCCTGCCTCCTTCCCCACTGTGCTCTTCTGGACCTCACATGCTTTGAATCTGAAGATGGCCGCCGGGGGCAGGACTCGGGAGAAGGTCGTCATTGGATGGGTGCAGTATGACCCAATCTCCAATGATAGGATAATGACAGAAAGGCAGTTTTCAAGCTTTTAAAGCAAAACTGCTTTCTTTGTCTTACGGAGGATTCCTGGCCTGGCGGCAGGGAATATTCATAAGCATGGGAATCCATGCCAGACCCATGCTGGAGAATAACTGGTCGTGTATAGTGCCTACTATATTTCACTGGCACCCCCACCTGCCAAATTACTATAACTTAAGAAAAATACATTCTTTTGCAACATTACTAATGGTCAAGGTTTATGGTATTTTTGTCTTTATTTATACTCATTTTTGGCTGCTTTGACTGCATTTTTCCACATTCATTGTTTGTGCTGTAAAAAATAATTTGCAATTAATAGGTTTATGCATTTATTCGAATTAATAACAACGTGTTTATTAATACACACACAGGTCATGCAGGACACAAACAGAGCTGGGTTCTTCCACATCAAGTATAGCTCAATTTTTATCTTAACAAATGGCTGATGCTGTGATTGCTGCGGACAATGCAACTTCCATACATGAATATCTGCTTTTCCGATTTTTTACATTTTTACAAACAAGTACTGACGGAAAACAGATAGATTTCCTTTTGTTTTTATTCGAAACAAGTCACAGGAAACGCAGCCTTCAATAAAACGGGATGTTCATTATTCTCAGACTCAGATACAACTGGGCCGGATATATCAGCAATGGTCCAACCCAGCCATATATTATTCATGAAAAATTACTTCATGGTCATAACACAACTTGCATTATCTAACACATGCTACAAAAAAGGACTGGACGACAACAACCAGATGAACTCAAGTTTGTATTACCTCGTTCCCCGTTGACATGACAGCAACTACTGGAAACTTATTAACTTCTACTTCTGTGACCCCAACGGTAGCTAGGAGACCAATCTCAGAAGGTCCCATGTGGGTTCCTTTTGCCAGAACACATTCGCCTCTTTTGATGTCGTGGCCTATGGGCCTGAGGATGGAACAGAAAAACAGAACAGTTTTCAAAAGAGAACATGCTAGAGGGCAGGTTGCATGGTGCCCCTGTCAGGGTACATTTCAGTTCACACAATAAAAAACATGAGTGTCTCAATGAGTAGGTATAAAATCATCCAAGCTCACTAAAGGCAATCCCTACATTATTTGAGGATTAAAGCATTATTTTATCAACTTATTTAAAAATTATATTTGTAAATTTCATTAAGAGTGATACAATAACCTACATTAAGTGCATTTCTATATTATTGTAGGATTATTTAATGCAAATCTGGACAGGACTACAAATACTGAAAACCGCTCACAGGTGACAAGTTCTGGATTGACATGAAATACAATTTGAGCTGAAAGACTGTACAGCCCGAATGAACTTTGCATTTAGGAGCGCTAGTTGGGCTGTCAAGCATGTTCCGTTTTTAAAAAGTATTTAATGACTTCTAGGAAGGCAACTGTTGCCATGAATTTATTTGAAGGCACAGGAATTAGGACTAGTTGGCAAGTGGTATACACATGAGCAAAAGGGCAGACAACAGCTGGTGACTAAGGTCAACACAGCATTACATGAGGACACAGGAGAAGGCACATTTACAAGATATATCAACAAGAGGTCAACATATACAAAATGGGGATTATGAATTTGAACTGAAAAATAATGGGAATAGTGAGAAATGAGTTTCATGAACTGTGTTCTATTAGCACATGGACATCGGTTATAGACGACCTCTCAGCCAACCACATGTTCCGAGTGAAGCCAATAACTACTGGTATTGACTGCACTCTGAACATTCTGACTTCAAAAGCAGACACATTATTATGCAATTTCCTGGCAAGATATCTTTGAACCAGACACTTTTTCTCCAAGCTAACCTTTTTTTTCACTGCAACATCCTATTTAACACACCAACGAGAAAGCAAAAACATGGGAAAATGCTTTAATTTTCTAATAGAGAAACTGTTTACTTTTCCACTACCTCTGATGTGCGCCCATGTTAAACATGCTCCAGTTTAGCCAAATTTGCAATTGAAATGCTCATATGAATACAAGCTTGCTATTTAAATACAAAATAAAACCACATTTAATGTGCTAACTTTGTCGATTTACTTTCTCATTGTTAAACTAACATTTTGTACTTCCACACCAAAGCTTCAAAGCATGTATTGCTACCATTATGTGCGAATATCCTTATAGAGCTCGGGAGGGGTCGTTCTTGCATGGTGTGAGACAGGCATGGTATCCAGAGACACAGATTTAAAGATGTTAGTTTCAAAACCTTTATTTACTACGGTTCATGGGTTGATGTAATGCATAGCTGGCCCTAACTCTGAAGGGACCGTCCCTTAACTGATGTTTCTAAGGGCCATTGACGTCTAAGAGTCAGAAACAATAATCCATCTGTGTCTAAAGCTATGCTTGCCCTTACTCTTTAGAAAAATGTTTGTAGTGGGGCAATTATTGACCAGAGGCATGTTCAGACTCTGCCCCAATGCCTTCCTCAGAAGAAACAAAATTATAAGGCAAGAAAGGACACATTTGAAAATGCACTTTAAATTCTGCTGGAAATACAGCTGACACAAAGACTATTGTTTTGCGCCACATAAGTAGGGAACAGAGAAGGTATTATAAATAGAATAGATTAGGTGACGGGAAGGCCTGTACACAAGATAGGGACTCACTATACAACTAGAGCAGAAAAATGGTAGGCAGGTAAAGGTTGCTACTACCCATAGGAAGGGAGAGAATATGTGAAGGGCATGCACCAGGAACTCGGTAGATAGTAAAATAGATGCAAAATAAATGTGTCCTGCAAAGGAAAATAACGTGACAAGCAGTTGCCATTTTAAAACTCTACCAGAACAGCAGAGAATCAAACACTGCAGCTTTAAGAAAGACCCCAGCTAAGCACGCCAGTTGAACAAATCCATTTCATTCAGGAAAATGCTGTGGCCAGTTAGATGGTATCTGCCTCAAAGGAATGTCAAAGCCCAGGGCTCCATATGGGAGGGTTACATAGCAGAACAAGATACCATTGGGAGCATTCAACTGTCAAGTTAAATCAAGTTACAACGGCACGGCAGACTATTTGAAGTCTATCGGACGAACTGAACATCCCAGGACATTTCCTAAGTGTCAGACATATTAATGTCTCAGCGATCAGCTAGGCGTGTCAAAGAAATGCAGATGCGTCTAAACAGATAAATAATTACTTTACACATGGTAAAATCAGTAGGATTCATAATAACAGTATTCATAAATGTGTCAAGAACAGAATGGCGGTTACTGTTGTGTGGATAAGGAGAGCTGGAATTTTTAGAAGTTTGTCCTTGAAAACTCAGACATGGAGATAACATGGGCTGTTTTATTTAATGAAGAACAAAGGCGATACGCTTGTCCTCTCCTCCCATTTACATAAAACATGTCATCATGCTGCCAACTCACGGAGAGTGTGACCGCATGTCAACCGATAAGCACATGTCCTTTTCACTGCAGAAGTAATTTAGAGCCTACCAATAATATTCAAGTATGATGATGTAGCACATTTTATGGGATGTTTTATGGGTGGGATCTTCGATAAAGAATTGTCAAATCATTATTGTTGGACATATGGGATACATTACTCACCGTAATCGTATTTCTGATGCTTGTATCTGCTAAGATTCACATGCTGTTCATAGGCCAACATCTAGTGGAAGCTGCAGAGTATTACAGTTTGTTTTTCGAAACTTGAAAAGGGGCGCCGAACCAGGGTGCGCCAGTAATACTATCCCTAGTATGACGTCCCCTGTACCCATGATCCCTCACGTGTATAGGACCCTCAGATTGTATTTTTTCTGACATGAGGTAGCAAGAGGAGTAGCGTGAGTACAGAGTATCCGAGCAGATAAGATAGATAAGACTACAAGCATCCATGCGCCTTCTCTCAGAGGGTAGGAAGGGTGGGCGCATGTGAATCTAAGCAGATACAAGCATCAGAAATACGATTACGGTGAGTAATGTATCCCTTCTGAGGCTTGTGGAATCTGCTTAGATAACATGCTGTGCATAGATTAGCGAGCAGTGTTAGAAGAAGGAGGTGGGATGTGAGAAGGTTCATGAGCGAACAGATGTCTTAGAACGGCTTGCCCCACTTGAGTATCTGTCTTGGAATGAGTGTCAATGCAGTAGTGCTGAGTAAAGGTGTGAATAGAGCTCCATGTAGCTGCTTTGCAAATGCTGTCAAGGGGTACATTTGCAATGAAAGCCAGAGTGGCCCCAGTACCTCTTGTAGAGTGGGCCCTTGGAATAAAAGGCAGTGTTTTATCTGAAAGGGAATAGCACAGTTGGATACATCTGACTATCCACATAGAGATGGCATTCTTAGAGACACAATCTCCTTCTCTGCCTGGAGCTATGGAGACGAACAGCTGATCTGTCTTTCTTAGCAGTCTAGTCTTGTCTACATAGTAGAGGACCACCCTCCTCACATCTAGTGTGTGGGATTTCACCTCAGCAGAGCTTTGTGGTTCTTGGAAGAAGGCCGGTAGCTCAACAGACTGGTTAACATGGAATTTGGAAATGAACTTAGGTGATAACCTAGGGTGAGTGTGTAAAACCGGTTTATCCTTATGAATAGTAAAGAAAGGATACTGCCCTGACAGAGCTTCAATTTCACTGACCCTTCTTATGGAGGTGATGGCCACTAAGAAGACACTTTTATAAGTCATGTGTTTGAGACTAGATTTGTGCATGGGCTCAAAGGGAAGTCCCATGAGCTTAGCAAGTACCACATTAAGGTCCCAACCTGGTGGTGGGTTAGAAATTGGAGGGTGGAGTCTCACCCCTTCCATAAATGCTTTGATGACTAGCACTTTCCCCCATAACACCTTGTTATGGGAAGTGGTGTAGGCTAATAAAGCTGCCAGGTGCACTTTAAGTGATTTAAACACTAACCCTGCATCCAGTAGGTGGAGCATATGGGTGACAACATTAGAATGAGTACAATCAACTGGGTTGATTTGCTTATTCTGGCACCAAATAACAAATTGTTTCCATTTGTCATAGTAAAAGTGCCTTGTGTTAGGTTTTCTTGACTCTTTCAAGATATCCATTCATTTCTGGGGTAAATTGAGATGGAACAAGTTACTTACCTGTAACTGTTGTTCTCCAGCATGGGTCTGGCATGGATTCACATGCTCATGAATATTCCCCGTCGTCAGGCTGGGAATCCTCGGTAAAGAAAAAACCAGTATCAGTTTCGTTTCTGATCTGTCTTTCGTAGCAATAACCAATCACTGGTCTCTGCGTCATACTGACCACAGCCAATGACTGCCCTCTACCTAAGCACCGCCTCTGGCAGCCATCTTCAGATTTGGAAGCACGTGAAGTGGCAGTATGACCAAGTGAAGAGCCGCAGAGGGGTAGGCGGGAGGGTTCGCATGTGAATCCATGCCAGACCCATGCTGGAGAACAACAGTTACAGGTAAGTAACTTGTTCCTTCTCCAGCATGGGGTCTGGCATGGATTCACATGCTCATGAATAAAGAATACATAGCAGTACACACATGCACAACCACGGGAAGTGGCAAAGGCTCAACATTAAGCATCACATCAACTCAACATTAAGCATCTTACCTCCTCACCAGGCTCACCTCAGGCGAACAGGTTGCGCAGCACTGCTTGGCCGACCCTGGACTCCTCCCTGGAATCCCGGTCGACGCAGTAGAATTTCGTGAAGGTGTGCGTCGACCTCCACGTAGCAGCCCTGCATATGTCCAGCAGGGGCACACCAGATAGGAACGCCGTGGTAGCTGCGATCGCTCTGGTGGAATGGGCTCTCGGACGGCCAGGCAGCGGTCGGTTTGCCAACCGGTGACAGTACATGATACAGCCGGAGAGCCATCTGGAGATGGAAGCCTTCGAGAGAGCCTTCCCCTGATTGACAGGTCCAAAGTTCACAAAGAGTTGTGACGTCTTCCGAAAACCCTTCGTGCGATCCACGTAGAACTTCAGCGCTCTAGCTACATCCAGCGAGTGCAAAGTCCTCTCAGCCGGCGACGAAGGCGACGGGAAGAACACAGGTAACACCAAGGGTTCGTTGAGATGGAAGTCCGACGGTACCTTGGGCATGAAGGAGGGGTGCGTCCTGAGCACTACCCTCGTGTCGTGGAAAGTCAAGTACGGGGCCTTGCAGGAAAGGGCCTGGATCTCACCCACTCGTCGTGCGGAGGTGATGGCCACGAGAAAAGCTGTCTTCCACGATAGAAACTTCAACGGGGCCGAGTGCAGAGGCTCGAACGGAGGTCCCATGAGCTTGGTCAGCACCACGTTGAGCTCCCACGCCGGGGCCGGAGCCTTCACCGGCGGGAACGATCTGAATAGTCCCTTCATGAACTCTTTCACCAGACGATGAGACCACAAGGACGTCCGCCCCGTGGTTCTGGTGTATCGGGAGATCGCAGCAAGATGAATCTTGATGGACGCGTGTGCCAGTCCAGCTTTGGCCAGCGTCAGCAGGTACGGCAGTACTTGGGGAGCCGTAATCCGTAGAGGGTTAATCTTCTGTGCGTGGCACCAGACAGAGAACCTCTTCCATTTGTGTCCGTAGCATTTAAGAGTCGAGGACGCCCTGGCCTTTGCAAGAACCTCTCTGCAATCGGCCGGTATGTCGTATCCTCCAAACTCTAGCGCTGCAGGAGCCAGGCCTGCAAGTTCAGCGACTTCGGGTCGTGGTGGAGGATGGCGCCTCCTTCCCTGGAGAGTAGGTCTGCGTCCGCCGGCAGCTTGATCGGCGGGGACGCTGACAAGTCCAGAAGGTCCGGGAACCATATCTGCCTCGGCCACGCAGGTGCGACGAGGATCATCCTGCACCGTGACCTCTTGAGCTGGTTGACGAGCCGGATTAGCAGAGGCAAGGGAGGGAACGCGTAGAGGAACAGGCCCTCCCAGGGGAACGAGAAAGCATCGCCCATGCTCCTCGTCTGGGGAAACCTGCTGGCGAACCTCCGGCACTTGGTGTTCGTCGCCGTCGCGAACAGGTCGATCTGGGGTGTGCCCCACCGTCGGAAGAGGCGATCCACTAGATCCTGCCGTAGTTCCCACTCGTGGCACGAGCGCAGCTCCCTGCTGAGTGAGTCGGCGATGGTGTTTTTTATCCCTGCCAGATGAAACGGCACCAGAAAAATCCCTTGGGCGACGGCCCAATGCCACAGGTCCTGCGCCTCCTTGGACAGCGCTGGGGACCTGGTTCCGCCCTGTTTCCTGATGTAAAACATGGTGGTGGTGTTGTCGGTGAAGATCCTCACCACCTTGCCCTTCAGGGACGGAAGGAAGGACCTGAGGGCCCAAAACACTGCACGGAGCTCCAGGACGTTGATATGCAGGGACTTCTCCGTCGGGAGCCAGAGTCCCCTCGCGTGCAGATTTTCGGTGTGCGCTCCCCACCCTTCCAGGGAGGCATCCGTGGTCACAGTCTCCTGGTGGGCTGGGGTCTGGAAGTCCATGCCCGCCGTCAGATGCGCGCGGGTGCCCCACCACCGTATCGCTCGCCGGAAACTCTCGTCGAGCTTGATCCTTTCCTCGAAGCTGCCCGTCGTCTGGATCCAGCGCGCATCCAGGAATTCTTGCAACGGGCGCATCCGGAGCCTGCACATGGGAATGAGGTAGATGCAGGAAGACATCATCCCGAGGAGGGACTTGATGGATCTCACTTTGGCCGCGTCGGCCACCAGCATCCGTTGCACCTTGCCCAAGATGGTCCTGGTCCTCTCCTCCGACGGGGAGGCCAGAAGGGACACTGTGTCGAGCCTCGCTCCCAGAAACAGTGCGACTTGCGCGGGCACCAGGTGGGATTTGGTGTAGTTCACGGAGAATCCCAGGTCCGTGAGGAGTTGGACGGTCCTTGCCGTGTGGACCACGGCGAGCTCCTTCGTCTTGGCGCGGATGAGCCAGTCGTCCAGGTAGGGGTAGACGTGAATCCCCTCGCGGCGCAGCTGCGCCGCCACCGGTGCGAGGCACTTGGTGAATACCCTGGGTGCCGACCGCAGTCCGAAGGGAAGGGCTTTGAACTGGTAATGCCGCCCTTGGACCACGAACCTGAGGAATTTTCGGTGCCCCTTTAGGATTGGAATGTGGAAGTAGGCATCCTCCAAATCCAACGACGACAGGAAGTCTCCTTCCTCCAGTTGACCCAGGACGTGCTGTAAGGTGACCATCCTGAACTTCTGCGCCTTGATGAACTTGTTCAGCCGTCGCAGGTCTAGGATGGGGCGCCATCCTCCCGTCTTCTTCTTCACGAGGAAGTATCGCGAGTAGACTCCGGAGCCCCGAAGCCTCTTTGGGACGAGTTCGATGGCGCCCTTTCTGAGCATCGCCTTTACCTCCAGGAGAAGTTGAGGGACGTGAAGTTCTCTCCTGGCCACGGGGGGGACGCGCGGGCACCTTCTTTGAAACTCGAGCGCGTGGCCCCGGGCCAGGGCGTCCAGCACCCAACGGTCGGTGGAGATGGACTCCCACACGCTGACGAAGCCCGCCAGCCGGCCTCCCACCGGGGTGCTTCGGTGGGGGCCCGACCCCACGGCCGGTTCAATCCTGCTTGGACGCGGCCTTGCCGCCTTGACCTCCTTGGCGACGACGGCGGGGTCCGCTAGACTTGCCTCGTCCTCTGTAGGCCTCTTGCGACGACGAGCGGGCCGCTTGACGGTAGGAAGCGAAACCGCCACCGGAACCTTTGGAGGCGCCCTTGCCTCCGCCGCTCCGAAAGGGCGTCCGTCGTTGCTGCAGGACTCCCAGGGCCCGGGCCGTCTCAGTATCCGCCTTGATGGCCTGGAGGGAATCGTCCACCGTCTTCCCAAACAGGTTGTTCCCGTCGAAGGGCATGTCCAGGACTCTGGTCTGGACGTCCTGCCGAAAATCCGTAGCTTTGAGCCATCCACGACGTCGAAGGCAAACGCCGTTGCCTAGCTGGCGGAACCCCGCGTCGGCGATGTCCGTCGCCACGGTGATGGCGTGGTCCGAAGCCACTTCACCTTCCTGGAGGATCTCAAGGGCCTCAGCCCTCTTGTCGTCCGGCAGAAAATCCAGCAGGGGAGCCATCTTGTACCAGAGCTCCCTGTCGTAGCGGGCCACGATAGCCAAGGCGTTGGCCGCTTTAATCGTCGTCGCTGCCGACGAGATGACTCTACGTCCCATAGCATCCAATTTCTTTCCCTCGCCGTCCGGCGGGGAAGTCGATGTGGAGGCCGCACCCCCCCCGCTTTCTTCCTGGCCGCCGCGGAGACGACGGAGTCCGGGGTAGGCTGCGCCCGGAGGCATAGGGGGGCCGTGTCCGGGACCCGGTACTTCTTCTCGTACCGGTCTCTTCTAGCTGGCGTCGTGGAAGGGTTCTTGAGGAGGGAAAGGCCCTCATCCCAAATGTCGTCCAACAGAGGCACTGCGAGGACCGTCTTCCTCTTGGCCTCGCGCCGCTGATAAAGGAAGCCTTCCTTTTTCTTCTCCTCGGGGCAGAGTTGAAAAAGCTCGGAAGCCCTGGAGATCATGGAATGGAAAGATCCGATCTCGTCGGGCGGAGAAGCCCTGGTGGGGGGCGACGACGGAAAATCCTCGTCGTATGCCTCGTCGTCCGTACCCGTCGCTGCCGTGTCAGTCCCCGTATCATCCCCTCGGGTGGACGGGGAGGAGGGCTGGACGGGGCGCGACGGTTGAAAAGGAGGTGGAGGATGGATCCTTCTTTTCTTGGCAGGGGGAACACCAGAAGGTCCCGGTTCTGGATCCCCCGACGGGAGAGGTTCCTCCGTCGGTAACGGTAGCCTCGTCCTTATCTCAGTGCATAAGGACTGTATGGCCAACAAAATGGCCGCCGAGTTGTCTCGCGGCGCTGGCAGAGGGGAATCCGACGGGCGAGCAGGGGCCCCGTCGGCATCCTCGACGATGTCGTCGTCGCCTGCGTCGGCACCCATTCCGACGGGCTGGTCTTGTTCCACGCCTAGGCCGTGGCTTAAGACCTCGACCAGCTCTTCTTCTGAGGTTGAGGCCGAATCTACGACGACGCCCTGCCCCCCCTTCTTCTCCACGGAGGTTTTCACGGGGGTCCTATCGATGGGCATAAAAGAAGACTCCCTCCGAGGAGGCAGGGAGATTCTGGGCCCTGAGGTCGCCACCACTGGAGTAGCCTCCACAGGCTGGGCCAGGGCCGCCGCGACCGTTTCGATAGAGGGCTTGGTCGGATGGATCAAGGCCTTCACCACCCTAGGTGCGCTCACCGCCTTGTCCTTGAGGGAGGGGGCACTGCCACGCTCCTCCTCTGCCTTCGAGCTCGACCGGGGCCTCTCCAGGAGCTTCGCCGGGTGCTCGGCCTTCCTCTTACCCGACCCAGAGCGTTGGCTCGTGGTTGATGGTGCCGGGGAGGGTGCGCCCTGCCTGGCGCCCGTAGAGCCCGACCGTTCGGCGCTCCCGGTGCCAGCGGACTCGCGGTGCTTGGCCTTATGTTGGGCCCCCGTCGCCGGGGCGCCCTCAAAGGTCTTAGAAGACCGCTCGGATTTCTTCTTCTTCTCGCCAGACGGGCTCTTACCCTGCAGCCAGTTGGCGAGACGTTGATGACGGTCCTTCATGGTCCGTTCCGACATGTCGCCGCAAAACGCACAGTCCTTCTCCACGTGCGTTTTGTCCTCATGAAGGCAGTAAAGGCAGAAAGAGTGTTCGTCCTCCTTAAAGACGTTCTGCAGCTGGCATCCAGGGCAGACCCTGAACAGCTTTCCGGGCGTCGAGCTTCCCTTCTCCTGGGCCATCTCCGAGACCGGGCCTGAGAAGCTTCTGGAGTCCTCCGAAGCGTAGCTCGACGAAATCTTCACCCTTGAGGGGCACAGATGAATCCGACACGGGTCCCCGTAGATCGGATGTAGTATCGGTGGAGCTTGAGGCTCTTTGACCGAAGAATCGAAGTTTTTGTGAAAAAAGCGCGAAAAAATAGCACTAACGCTCGAGAGCAATAGCACGAGGATCCCAACACATGAACGTGCGGTAAAAATCTGAAGATGGCTGCCAGAGGCGGTGCTTAGGTAGAGGGCAGTCATTGGCTGTGGTCAGTATGACGCAGAGACCAGTGATTGGTTATTGCTACGAAAGACAGATCAGAAACGAAACTGATACTGGTTTTTTCTTTACCGAGGATTCCCAGCCTGATGACGGGGAATATTCATGAGCATGTGAATCCATGCCAGACCCCATGCTGGAGAAGTGCAAAGCCTATGACTGCTGTCTGTTAGAATCTGTACAGACTGGTTGGATAGGAGGGGTTTGAATGCCCGAAGCGCTCTGAAGACTGCCAAACGTTCTAGCAGATTGATGTGGTTCTGAGCCACTGTGTGAGACTAGAGACCCTGAGCTGTATGGTGAAGGTAGTGGGCTCCCCACCCGGCTAGGGAGGCTTCTGTTGTGAGAACAGCCTGTATCTCTGGATCGTAGAAGGGTTTCCCCACCAGCGAAGACTCTGTACTAGTGTTGGCAAAACGACCACTAGATCGTCCCACTGACCACTTGCTTGAGACCACTGTTTCGCCAACCATTCCTGCATAGGTCGCATGCGCAGGCGCTTGGGGAACCGAGTAAATGCAAGATGCCATCATGCCTAGCAAACGCATAGCTATGCGCACCCTTATTTTGCGACCGCCACGATATTGAGGAATTTGCAGCAACAGATTTTGAATTCTTTCCTCTGATGGAGAGGCCAACCACGCTTGGGTATTTAGGACAGCTCCTAGGAATTGTTTTGAGGTGCTTGGCACCAGGCTTGATTTTTTTCTCGTTGATTGAGAAGCCCAATTCGAAGAGGTCGATTGTTCTTTGAATGTTTAGTCTGCAAATTAGGGGGGACTCCCCGGTAATGAGCCAGTCGTCTAGGTAAGGGTACACTGGGATTGCCTCCCAGCGTAAGTGTGCCGCCACCACCGCCAGTACCTTGGCGAATACCCTTGGAGCAGAGGCTATTCCGAAGGGCAGCACCTTGAATTGGTAGTGCTGGTTGTCCATCTTGAAACGCAAGAATCTCCTGTGCGCTGGGAACATTGAAATATGAAAATAAGCATCTTTCATATCCAATGTTGCCATGTAATCCCCCTTTTTTAGTAGGGGGATTACCTCTTGTGGTGTAGTCATGCATAATTTTTGTGGCTTGACATACTTGTTTGCAGGGCGCAAATCTAATACTGGGCGCATTGTCAGATCTTTTTTCGGCAAAAGGAAGTAGGTTGAATAAATACCCGTTTACCTGGCTGACCGGGACGACTTCTATGGTGTCCTTTGCTAGCAGAATGGCGATCTCCTCGAGGAGGATCTTCTGATGTTCCAGCGAGTGTACCTTCTGTCGCGGAGGATGGTCGTGGGGGCACCCTAGCAACTCTATGCAGTATCCTCTGGACACTGTGGACAATACCCATCTGTCCGAAGTCATCCCCTCCCATGCGTGGGTGAAGGTGGAAATGCGCCCCCCTACTGGGGATGCATGGGAGGGGACCTGAAGCGGAACGTCACTGTTTGCTGGGTGGCTTACCTCTAGCGGGGCTGCCTCTCCCCCTACTGCAGCCCCTGCGAGGGAAGCCCTGTGAGGATTGGGATTGATTGTTGCCCCATGAAGTTCCCCGATTCTGGTAATAGTTTGATCCCCTTTGGGAACTTTGGCCCCGAATGCAGCGAAAATTGTTGTTTACCCTCTGTCCAGAGGGTTTATTGGTAAGTTGGCCAAGAGATTTTAGGGTCTCGTATTCATCCTTAGCTGTTTTTAAAGCTTCCTCCACTGCCTTGCCGAATAGTACGTTCGGCTCTACCGGCATATCTAGGAGAGTGGCTTGGGTTTCAGGTTTGAACCCTGACTGCCTTAGCCAAGCGTGACGCTTTATAACAGTGCCTTCGGCGATTAACCTTCCAGCATTATCTGCTGCATCAAAGTTTGTCTTTCGTATGCATCCTGATACAGACCTTCCATCTGCTGCCAGTTGAGCCAACTGGCTCTTTAGGGGTTCAGGTGCGGAGACTACCAAAGCAGATACCTCCTCCCACTGATGGCAATTGTAGCTTGCCAAAAGAGTGCAATGTTGGCAATTCGTGCCTGATAGGCGGAAGTGGAGGCAACCTTTCTACCCAGAGTGTATATTCTTCAACTCCCTTTATCAGGAGGTGCTTCAGAAGAAGCAAGCGGTGTACCTACCCTCTTTCTGAGGGCCCTACACACGTGAGGGATCATGGGAACAGGGGACGTCACACTAGGGATAGTATTACTGGCACGCCCTGGTTCGACGCCCCTTTTTGAGTTTCGAAAAACAAACTAATACTTTGCAGCTTCCACTAGATGTCGGCCTATGCGCAGCATGTGATCTAAAAAGATTCCACAAGCCTCAGAAATAATTATATGTAGTTTAGTAGAGGGAGCCATTGGCCAGGAGCCATAGGTTTTCATAACAATGGCATCAAAATGACTCTAAAAACTGGTGTTTCCTGTTGAGATGTGGAGAAAATCTTGAGTGAGAGCTTGGCTGTTAATCTGGTTTTCCCCTCAGTTTTATACTGCAATTAAAGCTGGGTTATCTTGCATTTGGCATACCACAAACCACTTTGTGTTGTCTCTTTATTGGCAAATACCAGTTAGAGGGCTATGTGATTTGACCTCTGTTTTCATGTGTTAGGAAGTCTTTGAAAAGGCAAAATAGTGGTACAACAGAAAATAGGAAAACATGGGTTGGTTTCAGGTAACTCTCACCAGGTGTGGGGTGGTCAGCTTCACAAAAATGAGTTAAATCAACAAAGGGCTGTTCATCAGACATTCTCCATAGTTCTTGTTGCAGTCTTACACGTTCAAATGTCTTAAGTTTCTTGGGATTCCCTTTGCCAAAGCTTTAGCTCTTCCAAGTTCCAAAACCCAATCAGAAAGAAATACAGTTCCTTTCTAAGCTCCTCAAGGTTCCCTTCCCCAAGCCTGAGCTTCTTTAGCATCAAAACCAATAAGCATTCAACTTCATTAGACCTATCTTGGTTTATTGCATTATCCAAGCTTAGGCCCCTCTTGAATTCAAGCACAAGTAAACTGTCAAGATGTACCTTTCCTTTTATATTCAGTTCTTTCATACACATTTCATGTGTGGGATACACTCCGAGCCTTTCGAAACTGCCAGGCTCTTTGCTTCTCCTAGGCGTAACCACTCTGATCTGTATCCCCTCACTTTATTCCTTGCTCTTTCCTTTTGAACCTCTCACCTTCAGGTGCTTCCTGTACCCCTTTCCTGCTTTGTTCCTTTTACTTTCTCTTGCACACTTGCACCTTCCTTTGCTTTGTCCTATCTGTATTGTGGATTTTGCACACACATTTTCCTTCCTTTGCACCTGCTAGTTTTCCTCTTGTGCCACTGCATACTTTACACACTTTTCTTTTCGTACACACTTTAAATGTCTTTACTTTCCTTCGCCGCTAACGACTGTTTCTGCTTTCCACAAACGGCTTTCTTAAGCTTCCTCTCGCTTTCCGCTTCGTGCCGGTTTAAAAACTCTCTTTTTTGCACTGTGCTACTTTACAACTGATGTCTTTCTCCCGCTCTGCTCCAATCAACCACCTGCTCCCGAGTTTCTCCCTCACTCACGATAACTCATCGGGCAGCGTTTCATTGATGAGCGTTCTCCCTGGATACACACGGTTGAGGTCAGGGTCTCACCACCTGTCCCTGAAATACACTTGGGACAGCACCCGTCCCAAGGGAACGAGCATTTCGCCAAACACCAACAGCAGGATGCAGGCTGCCTCGCTCCAGCTCCTTGGAGGCACGGCTCCCGACCCACGCTGCAGCCCTTCACAAACACCGGACCAGCGTCTCAGCACACCGTTCTCCTCCAGGCTTCAGGTGCTGTTACTCTCTGCTCTTTGGTGCCTCAGGTCCAGACAATATCACCAGCTTGCTCGCTCCTTTGTGAAAAACCACATCTTTTATAGTTGAAAAAGCAGTCAAGTGGAGTCAGGTGTGAATGGTCATTATCAAATGCCTGTCCCTGTCTGACTATTAGTGAGACAACTTGTGTTCCTTCTATAATAATAGGTTTCCCTTACTTTTTCCCCAAGTTGTTTCTATAGGTAAACTTCACTGATCCTAGTTTCATCCTCCTCGCTATTTGCTGGAAATGGGGAGCGGGAGATGGGGTGATATTGAAAATAACCCATGAAAGTTGAGGGAGAGTGGGTTGGGATATTATTGGGAATGGGGGAATACCATGTCTCGCCCATGGGTATTCTCCTCCCAATCCCTTGTGACCCTCCAATAAGATGATCCTCCCTCGCTTGTCCACCCTCCAGGGTCGGGATTCAAAAACGATGGCAATTCCCTGGCCACCTGAATGGAAGATCCCGAAGGAGTAGGTGGAAGATTACCGTCCTGTTTCTAACAATGGGATAATGACCCATTCTCAACTTATGGTCGTCATTATCCTGCAATAACGAGCTCTCCCTCCGTTTAGAAGGCTATATTATATTTAAGGCATTTGATATATGGCACAAGCTCTTTGAAATACAAGTGGAGTGCATTACAGAAAATATACATGCAAGTTACAGCACTGTATGTGGGTCTGTTGGAGTCTCCATTACAGCAATCAGAATGGGTTGAAGGAGTGGCGGGTGGTAAGATGTTAATGAAATTACAAGTTGGGGGGGGGGGGGCAGTTCAGTTTGTTTTGGAGTACATTAGACTAAAATGTTTGCCCACAATTACATCATTTTTGGTCAAGTATTAAATATGGATTGAAACCCATGTTTCCAGCTCCTAAGGTCAGCACCTTCACCCAACAGACTGCATTTCCAAAAGGATCAACTGATCTACATTAGAGCGTTCAGAAGTTCAATTGGGAAGTTAGATTTACTAAAGTTGAATCACAAAGCAATGTAAACATATTGCTTTACAGCTGCATTAATCCTTTCCCAACCAGTGTTTTTTGTCTACATTTTGCTAAGACACCACTCAAACACGTTTAAGCTGTTTCAGAGAAATATACAGACTTAGTCTCAGCACCTCCAGGGCTTAATAGTAATGTGCACAAAGGCTCAAGACGAAAGGCAACCAGGAAGACATTTCCATTTTTAACACTGTTCAGTATTTTGTTTATTTTCAGACTGAATATCTATTACATGAAGATAGGAATTTGTAGTGGTTCTAGTGTGTAAAGAGGGTGATGTGTAATATTTGCACGTATAAATATATTAAGGCAGACTAGCTAGTTTGGTTATGGTGCCCGGTTGTTTTGATGCTAGTGTTTTTCATGGCGACAAGCCAGTCTTCCCACATGTCGTTCAGGATCAGAATGGACCCTACTGTCTTTTTGGAACTCAAGCTTAGATAGAAAAGGAATCTTTCCTTTGTTTAGTCAATGGAGAGTGTGACGAATCCCAGGACATTGTCCCAGCTTCCTTAGGGGTAGCCCCTTCCCATGAGGCAATGGAGGTGAGGGCGCTACCCGAAGGTCCCCCTGGGGGTGGTACTCAGCAAGTGGATCTCATGGGAGGAACCACTCCTGTGGGACTGGGGACAATTATCAGAGAAGAACAGGGTATACCCCGAATACCCCATGTCCTCTCTCATCTCCCTGCCCCATACAGGGTAACATGATTCCACACTCTTCCAGGTACCTATGTCAGGTAGACCATCCAAACATCTTCCATAGTACTGAGACAAGGAAGGGTAGGGTATCCCTGTATGAACTGTGAGAGGTCAGAAATGTGAGGTGGACAACTTTGTGAAGGTTTCCCATAAGATGCCAATTTATTAAATCAACAAGGTTGGATAAACGTCTCACTATCCCTACCCTAATGAGGATTTCAAGATTTCCCTGCCTATGAAAATAAACTAAAGGAAACTAACAAAAGAATTCTGTCCCTCACGCTTATACATACAACAAACTCAACAAGGTGATATCTGGCAATTGAAGTAACATACAAATAAAGGTTTTGTTCACAACCTGATAACTGCTTCTCCTTCTAACCTGCGTGAATTCCCCTTTCCCAGATTCAAACAGAATTTAAATCAATAGTTCAAAAGAGTAAGAAAATCCCTTCTTGGAACAAAAGTTCCAATTAAGTTCCTCTTGCTTCGTTCCTCTTGCTTCAGTGAGTGTCTCAGTTGGACTTCACCAACAGTTCAAGATATTCAACAAGCTCTGTATCTCCCCACTTGTGACAGAGTGTTCAACACAACAACTTCTCAGAAAAAAAGAATACTTCCACAGTTCATCAGTATCAACACAATTGCCTTTCTGCGGGTGATACTTGCACACTTCACTAAATACTTCCTACAGCAATGTTAATTTTATCAGGATGATTTCACAACAATTCACAAAATGCTTTTGTTGTCTTGCCACTTTTTTAATATACTGTTAACCACACCCCAGTACTTCATTAACTTACACCTGGTCCACTCACCTGCCAGGTCTACCACTACAAGGTCCCTCGACTTGGTTTACTTGCCTGCCAAAACCAATGAAACTACTAACACTACTAGTAGTACTTCTGTGGCACAGTTCTGCTTCATACAGTTTGTAAAGTCATTTGACTTTCCACAACATCAGTTTTGACTACTTCTTTTGGAAAGACATGAGACACATAGGTGTTTGTTCCACACTTTTAATTGTCACTTGCAATGCAGGTTATGCTCCTAATCTCCTAAATACCTTCTGTCAAAAGGTCAGCCTTCCTGCCACTCTTGCATTAACCACATACTTTTGCTCTTCTTTGGTTTAGGCAATGCTTACTGAGGTCAGTTCCCCCTATTGCTCTTCTCCCTCTGGCAATAGGGTATAAAGACAACTTGCTTCTTAATTGTCCTCTCTTGGCTCTGGCAATGTTTGTTTGTATTGGCTTAATATTAGTGCCATCTCCTGGTTTGGGCAATCTTGGTTTGTATTCTGACCTTCACAAAAAAAAAATTACCTTTGCCAAGTTCTTGTATTGCCACTTTCTCCACTTCGTATCAGCTTGGCATGCAAAAGGAGTATTACTCTGCTTTATATCAGTTTGATATTCAAAATACTTAGGTTTCTGCCACATCACTCTTTTTACTTCACTTTTTTTACATCAGTTCAACATTTAAAACACACCGTGTTGGCCATCGGGCGATCACGGAGCACTTAGAGGTCAAAATAGGCTAGTGAACTCGCCATGTTTGGTGTTCAAGTCTGCTTGCATCGCTGCCTTCGGGCCTTCTGCTGCTTCTGCTCCATCCAGCATGCAAAACTGCTTTTCCCTCTTTTCCGCGGCCCGCCCTGGCTGGAAAAGGAGCGTTTCTCGCTCACAAAGGTCTCTGGTGCTCGCCTGCGAACAGAGCCCGACTGATTTCGGGGAAGGCTTCTCAACTTCACTCTTCCTGCAGCGCGACCTATGAAACCACGGTTTCCAGAGGGAAAGCCTTCATAAAATATGCTTGCGCTGAGCAACCTCTGCAATTAAAGTCTCTGAAGGAAGAGACCCACTCAGAACCGGCATCCGTTCTGCATGGTGGCGGTCCCAGAGCCTCTGCTCTCCTTCAGCTGAAACCGCAATGTGGAGTTACTGCAATCACTCCACCTCCCAATAATGCTCTCTGCGCTACTCTCTATGGCCGGCACCTGAGGAGGCATTTTATGCCCATCAGACTCCCTCAGGTGTGGCTTGTTAAACCCGATTAATCCGCAGATCAGTGCCGCCATACCCCTCTTCTTTGTCCCAGTACTTTGGCTATTGTGGGACTTGAAGTCCCAAATGTTGAATTTACTCTTTTTAATGGGAATCTTATCAAATTAATTTCTATCATTAATGATCTTTTCACAAGGAGTATCATAAGGATCTAATGAATGGTTTTGCTTTACAGGGAATTTAGGGTTTTCAGAATCTGAAATGTCAATATTTAGAGATAAATCTTTAATATTCCCCTGTTGATCATGGGAGTTCTCACCTCTATAAATGTGAGTGACTTTGCAAGGGGAGGTTTTACTCCCAATACATGATTGGTTGCAACAGTTCTCATCACCATCAGGATAATTAGCTTTGGGGAAGAAAAGCTCCCTCTGACAGCAAGCCATTACATATTCTGTCATCACTGACTTCCTCCTCTGAGGAAGACAAATACTGCGTCCCTCCCAACAGAGTCCTCCCATTCCCTTGGGGACCTTCTCCCAGGTGATCCTTCCAGCTAATACCACCCGCAGGGTCGGGATAAGGTAGCGGCTGCCTTCACCTGGTAGGAGAATTTAGGTAGGGTCTTTGTGAGGACTCTGCAGGATTCATCACAGAATCCTCCAAAAGTACTGAGATGAAGAAGATTCCAAGCAACCCAGTTGAGATGAATAACATCAGTACTGTGAAAATAGAAGAGGCGTGGAGTAAAGGTGTGCTCTGTGGAAACAATTCCAGCAGTCTAGTAAAAATGGAGAATCAGTATACTGCTGATACATAAAACGGGAAGAAGGTCTGAAGAGTTTGGTTAGTGCTCCCTCGAGTATCTGCAAGCAGGTCGGTGGAGCGAAGAAGGGAGACGGGAGGAACCAGGACGCAAGAGGAGAAGCAGAAACCTTCGGAGATTGGTCAGAGGAAGAAGGACCATTCGCCCTGCTGGATGTAGACCACATAGGTCTGCCAGAGAGAAGAGATTGTGCTGCGCACACCAGCAAAGCAGAGTATCAGCAAGCAACAGTGACGGACGACACAGAGCTCAGAGGGCAGAAGAGACCGACACATGGAATCGGCATTGCCCGAACAGAAGCTTCCTGAAGGTAGGGTTGGTGGGAACGGAGAATAGATCTGGGAACTCCCTAAGAAGGTTAAAAGGACTCTGGAGTTTAAGACTAGGAAGAAGGCCTATGAGAGATTTGTTTTAATAAACTATATGTGAAGAAGGGGTCTGGGACCCTAAGTGCAAGAAGGAGAATGAAGAAGTAATTAGATGGAACAAAAGTCTAGGAAACCCAAATACCAGCATTTTACTACAACCAGTATTCAAACAGAAGTGCAGCACAATTTGGGAGAAAGTGGGGAGACTGGATTATGGGTCATAAATACAGAAGTTGCATGTCGAATGGGACAAGCCCAGAAGACTCCTGGTCTGGCTCTCCAGGCAGGAAAGTAGGCACAACCCAATTCACATAATTGAGGATGAGCAGGGGGAGGAAGGTTTATTCAGGAGGGAATAAATGAAGTATTCTCCTGATTCTATGAAAGGTTGTACTATCAGCACCAAGAGGCAGAGGAGGAGAACATACTTGATTCCCTGGGAGAGATCAACCATCCCAAGCTAACGGAAGAACAAGCACAGACACTGGAGGCACCACTCACAGTAGACGAGCTGACAGAGGTAATAGCCGATCTTCCAACAGGCAAGACACCCTGGCCCCGCGATTACTGGAGATGCATGAGGAGGGGTATGAGAGGGGACGGCTACCATAATACCTTTATTGAAACCAGGGAAGCCACCCCTTAAGTGCGGCTCCTACAGGCCGATCTCACTGATAAACCAAATACTCCAAAATCCAGACTGCAGCCCTGGCGAACTGGCTGAAGCGCGTCTTATCTGCGCCTGCACACACGGATCAAACGGGATATGTACCGGGGAGGAACACATCATGGAACCTGCGCAGACTCCACCATGTGACAGCACAAACCAGAGACAAGGGGAATGCTTGGTGGCATCGCTCAACGCTAAAAAAGTATTCTATTCCGTTAATTGGAACTGGCTCCTGCGCATGCTCGCTCACTTTGGTATAGGGGAGGGATACCGCTGGTGGATAAGACTCCTATACAGGGACCCGAGGGAAAGGGTGAAAACGGGTAGACATATTTCGGAGGGTTGGACAATTGGCAGGGGTACGAAGCAGGGATGCCCACTCTCCCCAATGCTGTATATATTGACCTGGAACCATTGGCGGTCTCTCTCAGGAAGGACTATAGAGATAGACAGGGTGGTCCACCAACTCTCGATACATGCAGACAACATACTTCTTTATAATCGAGAACCCGAGAGTACACTTGCCAGACTTGTTGGAAGCCCTAGGGGCCTTCGCTAGACTGTCGGATATCACTATTAACAAGGAGAAATCATCGCTGTTCCCCCTAGCGGACTTGAGGAGGGCTCCCCCCCGACCAGCTGGTTGAGTTAGGACTCGCACAGACGCCAGAAAACCTTCCGCTACTTAGATGTGGACATATATCACAACACCACCACGATGACAAGCAGAGCTAATACACAGACGGCCTAGACAAAATAGGGAAGACAAAGTTCTGGAAGACGCTCCCACTGGGTATGATGGGGAGAGCGTCTTTACTAAAGATGACAGTGTTGCCAAGTGTGCTGTTTGGCGTTTGGACGGGGCTCTGCTTGGACTTTCATCTGCATCTGCATCTGACTGAAAAAGGCTGTATGCGCAAGAGGAAGCCTCATTTCTTTTCATTCGGTGAAACGCTGCTTCTTGGACTTGCGCTTAAGGACTACCATAACAATGCACGGCGTGTCATAGACACACCCCCTCCTCCAGCTACTCCCGGAATTCCCTATAAAACTTGCATTCATGTGCATCCAGCGCGCGCATCCAAGTGTTGCCAAGTGTGCTGTTTGGCGGTTGGACGGGACTCTGCTTGGACCTTCATCTGCATCTGACTGAAAAAGGCTGTATGCGTAAGAGGAAGCCTCATTTCTTTTCATGCGGCGAAACGCTGCTTCTTGGACTCGCGCTTAAGGACTACCATAACAACAGTAATTTTATATGCAAACAACTATAAAGCGTGTGTTGATACGTGTCTGTGGGCTGGGCTGGGCTCTAGTGTGCTCGGAGCTAGGCTGGGCTGGGCTGGTGACTCCTCCTTGGGCTCTAGTGTGCTTGTAGCAAGGCTGGGCTGGTGACTCCTCCCTAGTTTTAACATCACCCCCGCAAGCCCTTTAGTGTCCAAGCACCTGCTCTCTGACGCGTTTTTCTTTTTTTTTTCCTCTCCTAGATGCACGGCGTGTCATAGACATACCCCCTCCTCCAGCTACTCCCAGAATTCCCTATAAAACTTGCATTCACGCGCATCCAGCGTGCGCATCCAAGTGTTGCCAAGTGTGCTGTTTGGCTGTTCGGGTGGGCGGGTGAGGCATGGTGAGTGTGCTATACATTTTTGGCATTTTCTTTTTATTGATTTGCCGTTGATGCACGTTTACCTTCACTCAATGTGGCACGTAACAATTGTCAAAGTGTGATTCTATTATTTTGTTCTCTTTGCATTTTTTTTCCTCTTTGAATCCCCCCGCTTTGTGTTGTCCCCCAGCCTGCCCCTCGCTCCAGTCAATTCCTGAATTCGGAGGTGCGGCTGTTGGGTGGACTGGCTGTGTGGAGGTGAGGTGGGGCACTCCATAGGGGAAAAAGGAATAGTTTGGTCTCAGTAACTCTTCAACATGGCCACAGTACTAAGAAATGGGAAAATATGTCTTCCGACCCCAATTCCCAAAAACCCAAATGCTGATCCCTCAAATGAGGGCCAATGCTCCCCCGTATTAAATAACGAAAAGGATATGGCCGAACTTAAGGCTAACTCTGAGAACCTAGGGTTAGGGGGTGAAACAAATGAGCAAAAAGTCATATATCGGGAGGTGGTGGTAGACAATGACCTTCTGATAAATATGGCAGTAAATGAAAAAAATTCATATAAAAACAGATATTATACAGGCAGTGGAATTATCTCATATGATCGCCCAGGTACATGCAAGGGACAGGGGAAATGTGTCAGAGGATGACAAATTTACTCCAATGGGTTTATCGTTTGACTCACAAATTTCCCATTCAGACAAGTTTCCTGAGTATTCGAGAGATTTTGCCTGAACAACAGTCTGTGGAGCAACTAGTGGAGTCAGAGGATACAAAACTGGATGTATCGATGATGTTACAAACTATGAAATTAGAGTTGAGCAAACATCTAATGCTCTCAAGAGGACCCTACATCCCTGTCAACGCAGCATGCACCCGTGTTGACAAGGTGCCAAGGACGAGGTATCTCGTCCTTGGGATTACCTCCCCAGTGCCAAGGACGAGATAGCTCGTCCTTGGCACTTAAGGGGTTAATGAAGGAGAAAATGTTAGAAGGCTTTGCATGGTGAAATACTGAAATCACCAAAAAAGGCCTTGGCACTGGGGGGGAAACCCCATGGCAGTTAAAAGGTTAATATTTTTCCTCGAATGCAGACCCTAACTCCACATAGAATATTTTCTGCCAATGCAAAATGTCCTCTCCCGTCAGCCTCTATTTTTTCTGAGGCCAGGGGACAAAAATGGCCTTTGGAGGAAAATATGGACTTGCCATGTTGACTTCGGAGCCCAGAATTCATTCACCGCCCCCTAGGGGCTCTTTGACTAGTTCCCCAAATCCAGGGAACGACGAGCAATTTGAGAAATCATTGCCTGTAATTTCTAGGATATTAAATCTCCTTGATAAGGGACATGAGCTGACTCACTGGGAAATTAGAGATCTGAAACGGGTTGTATTAGATACAAAATCCAAACTTAATAAGGTGGAAGGATTTCTAATGGGTAAAATCTGTACCGATATCTCAGGAGCAGGAAAGACAACTTTACCCTTCCATGTGACAGCTAAATCCCAGGGTTCTCAGACTTGCGAATTCCTAAACAATCGTCCAAGCTATAGTCTAGCTGTAACTACAGTAAGCAAATCGACAATGACCGATTTTGCCTTTATAATCAACACTCCAAAAATATGTGACGAAGGGGATAAACAAATTCTTACGGTAATGAAAAAACGATCAAAAAATGAATAAAGTAGAACAGGGAGTGTCTAGTTTGATTCAGTCTTTTTCCCTCAAAACAACTGGAGGGGAGGGTGAAAAGACCGTGGTGACATTAAACCCCCCCCCCTCCAGATCCTCCAGATAGTCCGTCAGTCCTGACAGATCTTTTGGAAAAGTTCAAAGATGTAAACAACTCACTTGCGGGCTCTCAAAACACAGAAGACGTATCAATGCAAGAATGTGAGGGCTATTCTCTCTCAAGACGCCAAAAAGGTCTGGCATTGAAAGCAAAAAAAAGGCAGCTAAAGAAAAACCAGTTACCGGACAAGGTACAAACAAAAACCAAAGAATGCAAAGTTCTGACAAGTGAGGTTGCACTGTCAGACCTGATACAGCTGAATGAAGAAAGTCGAGTGGCTTTGCAGGTACATAATGTCATCCCTGATCTAAACCCCTCCTGTCCTGTCTTGGACAATAAAAAAAAACAAAAATCACTAAAAACAAAAAATATAAAGACAGAACAAGGGGGGGGGGGGAGATGACCGCCGCAGTTGGAAATACAACCTCTGGGCTTGAGAACAGATCTCTCTCACTTAGTCTGAAGGGGGAGGACACAAAAGAAGTAAAACAGCTCCAATTATCCAACTTTTACAAAGTACTGGAAAATCAACCTCAAGTCAAATCTTACCGCAGGAGATCCTAAATCAGAAAGAGGAAGCCCCAGTGACATCATTGGAATCTAATAGATTAGGCTTTACCTCTCAACCATTGGCTTGTAATCGGGATCCCCTACCAACAAGGGAAGTGGTCTCCTGGCTTTTGCCAGACAAGGCGCCCACTTTAGAAATGGAACCGGCTAATACAAAGAAAAGGGATTAACAGAGGAAACGGGGAAAGACAATAGTGACCTTCCAATGATCATTAAGAACATTCTATTGGATTTGCTACCAGAGTCATGTAGGCTAAAAAATCAGGACCAATGGGAAAGCCAAGAGGAAGGAAATAGAAATTTCCATCAGGACCATGAGGAGGTTCCCACTAATATTAATATGCAAGGTGAGCAGACTCTGAAACACCATATTCGGAATACTCCTCCAAGCATGGGAGAAAACTCACAAAGGGTCCAAGGGAACTTGTCGCAACAGCCTTTTAACCACAGAATTACTCAAACAAAACACTATCAGGATGGTGACGCTAGGTCTAGCCAACAGTCAACAACACCAATTCACATTAAAGATAGTGATTTGCGCAATATGACCTGGCAGCAACCGGCCCTTCCAGATTATCCAAGCATTCTGCTATTTAACCTATGTGACATTGGTGGCCCGCCTTCCCTAAATAGGTCATGTGTCCTCTCACTGTTTAATGAGATTCCAAAATTGAGATTGATTTCCTCGGCGGACATTAGTTTGGTGGACTTTATTCACCCATCGCGGCTGGATCATGTGAGAATAGTCCCGAGGTCTCAAAACATCTTTGACCTCATAATACAGGAGACGGAACACTTTAATAAGATGGGGTATGATATCCTTATTTTCAGCTGTGGTTAGGATAGCGATAGGGACTCTAAAGATCAGAAACCCAACGCGCCACCAATGCGAGAGGAAGGCCGTATGAATAAGGACAATACCACTACAAGGGGAGGTGATGATCAAGATTGGAGATGGCTAGCGCTATCCCTGAGAGAATCTATATCCCAAATCCAAACCATGCAAAAGAAACTTTAGTTGTACAGATCTTACACAATGCTGGCAAATGCTCTCATGGAACTCTAAGGGCCATTCAATCTTGATGACCTCTAATGTGGTAGGCACCAAACTTAAATCCATGGATGTAATCTGTATCCAAGAAACTTGGTTGAGAGTTCCGCTTTATTTGGATGGTTTTGAATGTAGATACCAATTTGCTATGATAGGGCCCTGTGGTAGATCATCTGGGGGCCTCTTAACAGCTGTGAAAATAGCAACCGGAACACGAATAATGGAATCTCTCAATATTGCGAGCAGTGTTTTGGTAACTGTACTGGAATATAGGAATTCATACTGTTTGAGTCTTATGTTAGTAATGAACATTTACTATAATCCGCAAAAAAATGTAATTGACAATATTGTTCCGTCCATTAATACTTGCCTTTTGAACATGTTGCTCAAATTCAGAGGTCTTGATATTATCATATTGGGTGACCTTAACTCAGAAATTAGATATGTTGTGGGAATGCATAAGAGGACGGGATCCATTTCTATTAGATCTATGGGAAATTCGGGACCGATAGACGGGGCACCCTACTCCACCTCTCGCAAAACTATGCAGGGGCACATCTGGTCTAAACCTTCCCATTCTTGGGGGCTCACCCATATGAATACAGTATTCGATACCTCTGTAATGAGCTTGCATGGTCGAATGGCATACATAAATCAGCTATAGATCACATGTTCCTATCAGACCAACTCGCAGCTCGCTGTGTTGACTTTTGTGTGGGTGAATCTTACGCGACCGATCATAGAACTTTGGAGGCTAAACTGTATTGGAATTGTGTTAAACGGATCCAGGATTCCCTTCCAACGACCATGACAGCGTCATGCAGGGGGAATAGGATTAGATGGCATGATGGCAACATAGATAAATTAAATGCCACCTTTCTCTATGAGCACCATTGTACGCCACTATCCGCAAGATTAACATTATTTTAGGTTCCCCTTTTCTGTGAATATGTTAAATGTCTAATTGACAGATCTGTAAAAAAATAAAAAAAATTGGAAACACAAGGCCCCAACATGCGCACATGATCCTATGGTACGGGCGAAAACAAATGAAACAAACTGACAAATTAGACCAATCCAAAAATCCAACCTACATCAGGATATAAAGGTTAAGGCAATTCATTCTATTAAACAAGCAAAAAAAAGATTGGCTGAAAACCCATAGGATGTATATGCTGGAGAAAGATAACGCAGTAATGTTAACGGCACTAAGAGATCCATCTACCCGCCAATTTTGGACGCTAATAAATTCATTGGAAAAAACACAGGTAATGCAACAAACTGTATGTGTACAAGAGGATGTCTGAGCCACTCATTTCTCTACTTTATATGAAGGAAAGTTTGCTATGACAAATAGCTTAGAAACAATTAAAATGGGAATTTAGCTATGTAATTTTGATATCGAAGATATAGAAAAACAGATTAAGGCCGCCAATACCTCTCGAGCTGCATGCCCTAATGGGCTCACCAACAGTACTCTGAAGAGAAACCCAGAACTATGGGCTAAGGCTCTTTATATATTATTTTCAGACATTATACTGACACGTTCTATTCCTTCCTCCTGGAGGATCTCCTATATTGTCCCCATTTAAAAAAAAGGGGACAGAAGGTGCCCATATAATTACCGTCCGATATCTATCATGGACGCGGATTCTAGAGTATTTGCAGGAATAGTCCTTCTGAAAATCGAGGAATGGGTAGAAGCAAATAGGATACTCTGCATGCAACAATTTGGTTTCCGAAAAGGGATGGGCACCGAAATAGGGGGGTCTAATTTGTACTCTTTTTTCGAAAAGGTGTGTAAGAAAGCCGCCACCCCCATATATTTAGCCTTGATCGATCTTTCTCTTGCGTTCGACAAGGTGGATCGGGTAAGACTCTGGTCCAAGCTGGCTTCAATGGGTATTCCATCTGGACTTCTGACCATTCTCTTCCATTTACATGAAGATTCTGCCATTTAAATTCACTTAAATCTATCTGGGGTTTTGTCACGGCTTATACAAACAGGTAATGGTTTGAGACAGGGGTGCTTGTTTGGACCCACCCTTTTTAACCTATATATAAGGGATGTTGATGGGCCATTAACAGCTGCATCGCTTGTTACACCAAGGATTGAGGGTGGGAAAATATCTTTGACAGCGTATGCAGACGACATCCTTCTGATCAACGCTACCCCTGTGGGTCTCCAGCGGAAATTGGTGGCCCTTTCAAAATATGTGGACATAATGGCTTATTTATCAATGGGAAAAAAATCTGTTGTAATTACTCTAACTAATCGGAGGAAACTCCCTAATTTCAGATGAAAGATAGGGGGATGTCTACTGCTTAAAGTTAGATCACTTTGCTATCTGGGTTTCCGATCTTCAGTGGCGCTACAATTCATATGTACTGGAATTACTATTTCGACAAAGCAGATAAATTGATCTACCAAATGCAAAAGGTTGCTACTAAATACTGTAAGTATTCAGTGACCCCGATAATCAGGTTCTATAACCTTAAAGTTCTACCTAAATTACTATATGGTTTTGAAATTCTACCATTTCCAACTCACCAAATGGCTGCCAAATTGGAGTCTAAAATTTGGCGGAAAATACTCTATTATCTACCAAAGGATGTTCCAATGTCAGCTATTCGTTTTGAGTTGGGTCTTCTCTCATTAGACAATAAAATCAGGTTGAAAAGGCTAAACCTTTATCGGAATCTAATTATCACCAAAGAGAATACCTTATATGCACTGATGGGATGTAGATTGAGAACCAGTTCTTCGACTTCGAAGTGGTAGAAATTCGCTCAGGTACTACACAGAGAATCCCCTGTCGTTTTTGTCACAGTAATGAAGTATCCGATACACTGAAGCCCTTATTATTAAACTGTCAGGCATTGGTAACCCAACGACTGGCAATCTTTGGTAAATTTATCCATGGCCGGTCAAGAGTTGAAATTGAAGATTTTTGGTGGAATATGCTCTGTGGCAAATTGAATGCATTGAAATTGGCTACAGTGACATTTTTGCATGAAGTCTGTAATCTGTCTGCAGCCAAATAATTTCACCAATTGAACAATGTAAAAAAAGAAAAAACTTGCTTGAAGAGACAACTGCTATACATCGCTACAAATGTATGTATGTTCTAGTTAGGAATGGCCTAATATCAGCTTGGGTGCTGTATATCCTGTATGTAAAATAGGGTTTTAATCGTCTTATCTTATCCTTTTAAAAAAAAAAAAGTTTTTAATTGAATTTGAATACTCTCCTTTTTGTATAAAAACATATATTTTGTGTTTTCTTTTGTAAAGGTTTATATATTGTAAACCAAATGCAAAATAAATAAAAATAAAAAAATACTAAAGATTACAGTGCTGCCCGCTTACTATATTACTTCACGAATATCCCACACAACATACCTGGGTCCTTCTTTAAACGTCTCCACATAATGGCGAGGGGATTCCTGTGGGACGGGGGAAGAAACAGGATTGCGCAGACCACTTAACAAGGGGATTATGAAAGGGGGGGGGGGATAAGGCTGCCGGACTTTGAATGTTATGACCTGGCGGGCCAACTCCAATTTGTGGTAGGGTGGCTGGGGGATGACACATCCATACACACACTGCTCATTCAAACGGCAATACCTCAATATTATCTGAGGGAACCCTTATGGCTAGACGATGTCACAACCAAATTGCTCCCCAACATGGTCAAATTGGGCCTGACCCTATGGAAAAGGGTGTGGAAAACTCAAGGGATATGGGACCCCTGCTCTAGGTAAATCCCCCTTGCGGGACTAGTGGACATCCGCACGGAGTCCCCTAACAATATATTGTGCACAGTGGGAGGACAAGGGAGTAGCCCATATTGGGGACTTATGGAGAGGCGGACAATGAGTGGACTTCCAGACCCTAATTAAATAGCAGAACATACATAGAGGACAATTTCAATTGTAGAACAGCATAGTCCGGAAGATCAACAGAAAGTGGAAGATGATGCCTGAGGGGGAGGAGAATGAAGGGGAATTGGACGCATGGTATGATATGTCAGAGGGAGGGCACACAGTATCCAGACTTTATGAACAGCTCCTACACAATAATGAGAGGGAACTGCAAGCGAGAGCCAGATGGGAAGAGCGACTTCAAAAAACATTCACAGACGAGGAATGGAGGAGGAAACTTGGGTACATAAAAAAGGTCTCTGTGAAGGCTAGAGTCAAGCAACTGCAGCTCTACCTCACACACAGAGCATACCTCACGCCCAAGAAAATGTCTCTAATGGGAAGGAAGCAAACCCGAAGCTGCACGCGCTGTACAGCGGAGAAGGCAGATATGCTCCACATGTTCTGGTCTGCCCAGAGGATAATCAACTTATGGGACACTGTTAAAAACAAGGCGGAGACAGGGGGAATGCAAATGCGGGCTTGGTCCTCAGAGTCCCATCTGTTGAGGCTGTTCCCACGGGGCAGCAAGCAGAGGACCCATACTACAAAAATGAAAGACTTAATTCACACATACTGGCGAAGCGCCGCAATGGCATGGAACACAAGCACAGGGCCGGAGATAGAACTGTAGTGGGCTGATCTTCAGAAATGGACGATAGCAGAGACGTCAGTGTGGCCCAGAGCGATGCGGGGTGGCAGAAGGGGAGGGGGTTGAAGCGATAAGAAAGTGGGGCCAAGCTACACAAGATTTGTTTGAAGGCACTGAAAGGCATGAGACAACAGACCCTGGGGAGCCGGAGGAAGACTAAGCTTCCAGCGGCAAGGGGAATAAGGACTTCCAGCGGGGAGGAAGCCAGTGGCCAGGAGCAGGGTGGATGGGTCCAGACCCGGGGCCATGGACAATGTGAGGCAGAACATTGTGGACAGACACGGCGAAGGCCAAGCCGGTGGGCCAAGAGGAAATGAAGGTGAAGCGCGGAATCCAACACATAGTGCCAGTTGTAGTTTCATGTTTTGTTGTGGTTGGTCATGTGTGGAAACTAATAAATATATATATATAAAAAACAGTATGCAAACAATGGCAATGCCTGGCAAGATAGTGAAGCAGGTCTGCAATACTAAATAAAGAAGCCATAAGACTAACATGTATAGTACCTGCCAGGATAGTGAACCAGGTCCACCTTACAATAAAAGACCACTGTAAAGCCTTAGAAGGGCAAGAGAAGAAACCATACTCCATGACATTGTCAACGGTGAAAGCCTAAGGAAACCAAGGGAAGGGCCATACCCCTTGGCTTTGGAACTGTGAAGAGCCAGAGGGGAGGGAGCCATCCCCCCTGTCACTGTGAATAGAATAAGTAATTTGAAGAGACTTTCTTAATTTTGCCTACTATTGACAGAGAAATCATCCAAGAGAACTGTTAGAACGTTTTTTTATATAATCTGTGAAACAAGTCTCATCACAACGGTGAACACAAAGCTTCAGTCCAGAAGAAGGGAGTTGCTCTACTGGATTAAAAAGATCCTCGTTTCTTTTCCTTAGTTAAAGAATTGCAAGGTATGGAAATAGGTTTTGACACACAACAGTGAACTATTTGTTTAGATGGACATCCTGATCAAGTCGTTGGTATTTAGTTGAGGCAAGGAAACCCTGCTTAGTATTAGGGACAGTTAGGGTTTTTCCTTTTATTTGAACCTAAATAAAAGTCTTTAACCTCAACAATGTCACCTATGTGTCAATCTCCTCCTTCCGCACCCTTACATGAGGCGACTAAACATTTTGGCGGCCTTAGTCATGGCGGACAGAGTGGAAAGCACCAATTTCATCCAGAGGAGAGAGACCCTCGGTGGGAGCTCTTCCGGTTCTCCCCCCACTGGCACAATATCATCAAACCCGTTAGCATTCGAGGATCGAGTAGAGGCTGCATCTTCGTGTCTATTCTTCAGTGTCCGTGGAGACGTCACATGGTGGTTATTCGTCAAGTGGAGGTGGACACTGATGGGCGTGTGGAGGCCAAGGTCAGGATGATCTAAAAGGCGTTGGGTCCAGTGGGGGAGGAACAACAAGGATCCTTGTCTGGAGTTCTGACACAAGCATTTGAAGGGTAGACAAAATTGACATACTTGAGTAGTGTTCCTCAGGTCGTGGCTGCAAAGGGCTTGGCAGGCCCGTCAGAGGAGGTGTTGACGTCAGAAGCACTGGCCCAGCAATGGGCTGCACTGGAGGCAGGCTAGGAAACAACTTCTGGGCCCTCGAAAGTCATTATTAATAGTGTGCTCCAGGATGTCCTCAGGAGGAATATGGGAAGGCACTGACAAGCTGGGCGGCGCATATGGCTTCAGAGTGAAGAGAAGTTGTTAGGCTTCTTGGGCAAACTTGGCTGTGTAGGACTTGTATCCAGACACCCTGATGCAGGGTACAAGGACGAGGCCCCAAACGAGTGAACAGTCATCAACAAAGATTGTCAACGAGGTTGGTGTCAGGACACACTGGGAATGGTGGGCTTCCACTTCACGGTTCCATCGACACCTGTATTCCACAACAAAGTGATGGTGTTGACAGTTTGCCAGGGCAACTGGGGTAAACCCAGTAGCCACACCGCAACTTTAGCTGACAAAACCAATTACGGGTGATGTCGACACGATGTCCCAGCCAGCCAATGGAAAGCTGGCATTCTCCCTTACCAGGAAATAAATCCTAACATAATACGGCAGGCATCACTTCTTACTCCTGAAAACGAGTGGCCGTCCTGCTTTTCTGTGGATTTGTGTGTGGTTGTTAGTGTCCTGACCTGTTGTTCACACATACTGGATTTTGGCTTGGTTTCCCCTTAACTGCTGTGATCTTGCTGGTGTTCTGACCTCCGCTTCTGCACTCTGGATTGTCCTTGGTTTCGACTTACCGGTTTTGGTGACATTATCAGTTTTCTTGTTGTTTGGACCTTGGTCTACCCTCAAGGCAAGTGATTTGTTTTGTTTTGTTTCTTCCTGTCACCTGAATCCAAGACCCTGCTGCTGGATTATCCAGATTACTCCTTCCTCTTGAAGCCAAGATCCATTGATAATTTTTGTGGAACCCATTTACCTAGTTACTCCTCGTACCAGCGGGTTAGGTCATTGCAGACTATTACCCCTGTATTTTATTGCGGCAGTATTGCAGCCGGCTGGAGGATCGTCCAGGCGGTTCTCTGGTATATGGACTGCTTACTATTCTCTGAGATGCGACGTCTGTATGTTAGTTCCTCGAACTGCGCTTGTATGGAACACAGGTAGGCCAAACAAGGACGCCTGAAGCAAACTATTGTATTTCACTCCCTTGACCAGTGTTTTAATTAGTCATTTTCTGTCTGTTTCTCCCTCACAGTTGTGAAGGCAATCTGCAGGGGATTTGCTTTGTTTCCTGGTTGCTATTTTTTTGCCGAATGCCTTGGGTGAAGGTGTTGGAATGATTGCTCGGACGGTGACCAGGTGGGCAGACATTTAGGAGGCCACCCTAGTTTAGTGGAACAGGGGAACCTTCTGGACAAACCAGACCAATCTACAGTAGCTTGGCAGACAGTCAAGACTAAGTCTCAGGAGGGGTGAGAGTGAACGGAAGCCCACAATAAGCACTGTAAGGAAGGCATGGTATCAACAGACAAATGACCAACAGTTCAAGGGTATCTATTGAACTTAAAAAAAGGGTTTGAAAAACGTCCATTTAATCCTAAATCTACAGATGGGAGCAAGCTATGACCATCAAATAATAATGCAGTCCTATTCGTGTCTTGTCAAAATAAAAGGGCCCATACTAACAAACCTATTGCCAATCCTTACCTCTAAATACAAATAGAATGGTAAACAATGTTACGAAAATAAAAGTGTTCACAAAATGACATGTCAGGATGTTCAGGCCGTTGGCCTGTTTCCTCCACGTTTTCAGCACGGGACAAAGTGGTACACTCGAGCTTAGTTCAGACTCTGGCTTCTCTAGCACGAGGATACAATTCAATCATTAGCATCAGGGCCTTCTGTGTTCAAGTCTTTTTGCCTTTCAAAGTCTCTTCATTCAGAGGGCCTGATGCGACAAACGATAAGTTCCTTTCCTCTTTCAGATTTTCACAAGTACTACATTTCTGAGAGGTTTCACTATTCACCTTGGATCCCCCTCAGCCAGGCTCAGATCGTCTCAACACAAAGTTTGTAAATTAGTTATGCTTGCAATTTCTTGTAGGATATTCTTTCTCGGGTGACTCATGGTTCACCCCGAATCTTCTTCAGTCAGGCTCAGATCTCGGAACCCCCTCAGTCGGGCTCAGATCCCCTTTAAAACAAAGTTTAATTAGTCTTCCTCCGCCGGGTTCGGATAAAGTCCAATTTCCAATATACAAACTATACACAAAATTGCTTTTATCAAAAGCTTTTAACTGATCTGCCTCTGCCATATACTTTTTCGTCAACTATCGAAGACTTTCGAATGTGCACATGGTTTTGCTTGACTTGTTGCAGGACCACTTCGATTTCACAAGTCTTTATCACTCTTCACATATGCCACCTTTCAGCTGGATACCTAACAGAGACTTTTCGAATGAGCACCAATGTGGTGCCGGACTACTGTCTACAGTATTGTATCTTGGCTTCAAAGTTCAATCACTCATCTGCTGCTGTTTAATTGTGTCCACGTCGCTTACCAGATACGTGTCATACCTTGTTCTCTTCAGTTTTTCTATACAGTGTTGCTGCTTACAACCTTAGGTTCAAAACAGACCGGTCTGGCATCAGTCTCCCCAACTCATCGGCTGTGCTGACTTCACTGGCGCTGCTTTGTTGTATGAGCCAAGGACACTACCACATCGGCAAACTATTCTCCCCACGCTCACTACCGACACGGGAGAGCCCTTGGTACCTCCGAGACACAATGCAGGATTCTTCAGCCTTGATTCCTGGTCTTACCTTTCCTATTCTTGAAGGTTCATGAAAGAAACAGTCTTCCGTTGAAAAGGTCAAGGGCACTTCCCTCCTTGCAATCCTATTAGGTTTAGCGATCTTTCGCCTTGTATTAAACTGCCATCTTAGAACTGCTACTTCCTCGTTTGCTTTGCCGAGCTTAGAGTGTGCTTTCGTGCTTTGCCTTTTATCCATGTGGGGAAGTGTGATGGAAGTCAGGTGTGTGTGTAATGGTCAGTAATTGCTTGACCCTGCCTGACCACTGTATTGAGTTCCTAAGTATCCTACCTGGTAGGATAGGGTAAAGGTGTTACATGGAAGGGGATACCGTGTCTCGCCATCCGGTGTCCCACTTCCACTCCTCGAAGAATCTCTACCCAGGTAAAACTCCTGCACTGGTCCACCACCAGGAACTGGATCCAAAAGCAATGGCCATGTCCCGTCCTAGCCACCTAGATGACAGTTCCGAGGACTAACGGGTGAGAAACCTTCAGGTTTCTCACAGCACACACTGTAAAACTCCACAGATTACTCTTAGAAACATGCATAACAAAAGAACAAGTTACTTTCTTACCTGGTAACGTTCTTTCGATGGGATGGTCCTCCGACGTATTCCATATCTATGACAGGTAATCACCACAGCTGTGCTGCTTCGGAAACTTTTCCGGCGTCTGCGTCCTGCGTCGATGACGTCGATACGCCGACGTCTAGGACCTCCTCCGACGTCCGACGTCATCCGATGTGATAAGTAGGACGCACGACGCCTGTAGCCTCAGTTGTAGTTTTTTCCCCCAGAACGTGTGACAGAAGTCAACTGCCAGTCAGACACAAAGCCTTGCGGAACGTAAGCTGCAATCGCAAAAGAAATTCTGCAGCGGGGAAGGCAGGGCGGGAGCGATATGGAATACGTCGTCGGACCATCCCATCGAAAGAACGTTACCAGGTAAGAAAGTAACTTGTTCTTCGAGGGGATTGGGTCCTCCGACGTATTCCATATCTATGACAGACTCCCAAAGCAGTACCAGAGCAAGGAGGAGGGAAAGAATTTATAAACAATTTTAGAATAGCCAATCAAATAGCAGAGCAAAGGACCGCCTTGCCAAAGGCCAGATCCTGCCCTCTGATGGAATCGAGGGAATAATGCCGTACAAATGTATGTACTGAAGCCCAGGTGGCTGCATCACAGATGTTGCGAATAGGAACACCCCTCTGCAGGGCAGTAGATGCAGCCATGCCCCTGGTAGAATGGGCCCGCAAGCCAGCCGGTGGGTCCTTACCCGCCAAGCGGTAACACTCCGAGATGGCCAAAACAATCCAGCGGGACAAAGTCTGTTTCGTCACAGCTTGCCCCAAACGCTTACCAGCGTAACCAATAAAGAGCTGATCGTCCACTCTGACCCGGGACATGCGTGAAACATAAAAGCTTAAAGCTCTCCTAGGATCAAGCCTATGGAGCCTCTCCTCTTCCTTACCAGGATGCGGAGGAGGATAGAATGCCGGAAGAACAACCTTCTGGGCTAAATGAAATTCCGTCACTACCTTCGGAAGAAAAGAAGGACGAACTCGAAGGACAACCCTGTCCTTGTGAAATACAGTGAAGGGTGGCTTAACTGAAAGTGCCTGTAACTCACTCACTCTGCGAGCGGAAGTAACCGCAACTAAAAACACAGTTTTCAGAGTTAACAGCCTCAAAGGGCAAGAATGTAAAGGCTCAAACGGAGCACCCATAAGAAACCTAAGAACAAGGTTTAAATCCCAACCGGGCACCAGGAAAGGTGACGGAGGGAACACATTAGTGAGCCCTTTCAGAAACTGTGAAATTAAAGGGATCTTAAAGTAAGAACACTCATCAGACGAGCGCTTAAAGATGGACAGCGCTGCCAGGTAACCTTTAATGGTACCCACTTGCAAGCCCCTGTGGGCCAAAGAAAGCAAAAAGGACAGAACCATGGGGATGTCACATGCAAAAGGATCCACATTCCGAACTCTGCACCAGTCGCAGAACTTACGCCAACGGCAACGGTACAGAGACTTAGTTGCTGGCCTTCGGGCCGAAAGCAACACCTCCATCACGTCTTCAGGGAGGTCCCAATCCCTATACCTCAACCTTTCAGAAGCCAAGCGTGAAGGTTGAGGGATCTGACCTCTGGATGGAGAACCAGACCCCCCTCCCGTGAGAGCAGATCGTCTCGGTAGGGAAGACGACGTGGAGGGCAGATGGACAAGTTGAGAAGGTCCGGGTACCACGTCCTCCGAGCCCACGCCGGAGCAATGAGGATCATCCGGGAACCGAACTTCCGCAACCTCCGCAGCACTTGCGGGATGACGGGGACAGGAGGAAACGCGTACAGCAGCGGGAACGACCAATCCACCACGAACGCGTCTCCTAAGGCCCCTCTTGGAGGAAATTCCCGCGAGCAGAACCTCCCGCACTTCCGGTTGACACTGGAGGCGAAGAGATCCACTTGAGGGGTCCCCCAAAGGGCGAAGATCTCCAGGAGAATCTCCTGAGCCAACTCCCACTCGTGAGAGATCGCGCTCTGCCTGCTCAGAGCGTCCGCCGTCACGTTTTCGACTGCGGCCAGATGAACTGCCGAGACCGAAACTTCCTGCTGGATGGCCCAGAACTCGAGCTGCATCGCCTCCCTGCACAGAGGAAGTGACCCTGCCCCCCCTTTTTTGTTGAGGTAGTGCATGGCCACCGTGTTGTCCGTCAGGATCAGGACACTCTTTCCTCGCACAGTCGGCAGAAAAGCCTTCAGGGCTAGCCTGACGGCCCTCAGCTCCAACAGATTGATATGGAGTCTGGACTCCGACGGAGACCAACGACCGCTGACTGTCAGCTCGTTGGCATGAGCTCCCCATCCCGTGAGGGATGCATCCGACACGATCGTCACCTCCGGCCAGGGAAGCCAAAATGGAGCCCCCTTCATCAAGTTGCCTTCGACGGCCCACCACAGAAGGTCCTGGGCGACCGAGGGCGGCACCTGAATCGGGTCCGACATCCTGCCGGAGGACTGCGACCATTGCATCTTGAGTGCCCACTGCAAAGATCTCATGCGCAGGCGAGCCTCTGGCACCAGAAGAATGCAGGATGCCATGAGGCCGAGCAACCTCAAGAACTCGAACGCTGGGAGCGTCTGGGCATGCTGAAACTTGTGCACCATCTGCTGAATGTGAAGAGCCCTCACCTGGGGAGGAAAACACTGCCCCAGGGAAGTGTCGAGCACTGCTCCGATGTACTGGAGCCTCTGCGTTGGCGTCAAATGGGACTTCTTTAAATTGAGGGAGAAGCCCAGCCTGTGGAGGGAGTGGCAGGTGACGGACAGATGATCCAGGACTTGCTCGGGAGAGCTCCCCCTGATCAACCAATCGTCCAGGTAGGGGTAGACGTGAATCCCCCCTTGCCTGAGATGCGCTGCCACCACCACCATGAGCTTGGTGAAAACCCTCGGGGCGGAGGTCAATCCGAACGGCAGGACCCGAAACTGAAAGTGGGAGTCGCCAACCGCGAACCTCAGGTACTTCTTGTGCTTGGGATGGATCGGCACATGGAAGTAAGCATCCTTGAGGTCGAGTGACACCAACCAGTCCTGAAGCTGAAGGGCCTGGAGGACTTGAGAGAGAGTAACCATCTTGAACTTGTCCTTCCTGAGGAGTTTGTTCAAACCGCGCAAGTCCATGATGGGTCTCAATCCCCCGTCTTTCTTGGAAATCAAAAAATAAGGGGAATACCATCCCTTGTTCCTCTCCGCTACAGGCACCAGTTCTATAGCGCCTTTCTCCAGCAGGGACTGAATTTCCTGCGCAAGGAGCGGATCCGGACACTTCAAAGAGAGGTTCCCCGGTGGATTGTCGCGAGGCCTGTGCCGAAAGGGAAGACAATAGCCGTGGGCTATGATCTCCAGAACCCACACATCTGAAGTAATGGCTTGCCACTCTACAAGATGCCGCGCCAGCCTTCCCCCAACCGGCGAACCATGGGACATGGCCTCATGACTGAGTAGGAGCGGCTGCGGCGTTACCCGAGGGCAAAGAGGTAACTGCCCGAGCGGCCTTGGCACCACGGGTACCCTGTCGTCCACCTCTGGTACCCCTGCGTTGGCCTCTTTGACTGCCAGCTCCTCTCGCTCTACTGAAGGATGAGTAATAGCGAAAGGAACCACCCCTCCACTGCTGTCCCCTAGGACGAAAAGGCGGAGGTTGGCGAACTGCAGCGCCCAACGACTTCGCTGCAGCTTTTGAGGTCTGCAACCTCTCAAGGCTCTCGTCAGCCTTGCTGCCAAAAAGGTGTTCACCATCAAAGGGCATGTTGAGGAGCCGGGACTGTACATCAGGAGCAAACCCCGACTTCCGCAACCACGCAAACCTGCGTATCACGGTGCTCGCCGCCATGGACCCACTGACGCATTCAGCCAAGTCCAGACCCGACTGAACGGACTCACACATGGCATCCTTACCATCCTGGACCATAGCAAGGAAACCCTCCCGTTCAACTCCTTCGGGAATATGTTCAGCCGCTAACGCAACACAGTTCCACAGAGTGTGCGTGAAACGTGACAAGGCACAAATGGAGTTGGCCGCCTGAAGCGCCATACCACCAGAAGAAAACACTTCCTTCGCCCAGCCATCAAAACGTTTGTCGTCCCTATCAGGAGGGATGGTAGGGTACGACGCCTGCTTTGCCGGGGCCGTGGCCGCCTGCACCACCAAACTCTCCGGAGTGGGGTGCCTGGTCAAGTAGCAGGGGTCGCTACTGGCTGGACGGTATTTACGCGACAAGGATCTGCCCACCGCCGGGAGACTCTCCGGAGCAGTCCAAGCCGCCGCCACCCTTCTCTGCAAAGCCATATGGAACGGCAGTACCGGGTCAGTTGGGGGACCAACATCAAGGATGTCCGTCAGATCATCCTGCACAAACTCCCCTGGGGGAGCAGACCATCCCAAATACTCAGACACCCTAGCCATAAGGCGCCGGTACGAGGAATCGGCATGGGAGCCAGGCTCAGGCCTACAAAAGTCCACCTCCGGGGAGGTGTCCAGTCCACTGGCATCATGCAGTGACTGCCTCAAATCGTCAAACTGACTATGGCCCGAGACAATTTCATCAGGCACCAGACTAGGAACCAGGCCATCAGAATCCTCATCCGCCTCCGAAATAAATTCCAGGTGGCGAAAAGGCACCCGAGAGTGCTTGCTCTTAACCAGAGCCTTCCTAGGGGGTACACCCGTGACACGGGGCACCTCCGACACGAAAGGCGTCGATGGCGTCGAGCGAATCGGCGCTGACGCCGAGAAAACCGGCAACGGCGCCGAGAGGATCGGCGTCGACGTCGAGGAAATCGGCGTCGATGTCAGATGCAGCGCCTCCAGTATCGGCGGCGTCGACACAGCCCTCGAGGCCGGAGCCCCGAGCGTGTCCCTCGACGACCTGAACGTCGACGGCCTTGACGACGTCCTCGAAGCCGGAGCCTCGAGAAAGCCTGTCGACGCCCTCGACACCTCAGACGTCGACGTCTTCCTCGAAGACTTCACAGGAGCACACGGTCTCGAACGCGTCGAGGACCGGGACCTGGAACGGGTACGGCGAGAACGAGCCTCCTTGTCCGAACGGGACCGCTCCCGTGACTCGTGCCGACCACTCTTGCGAGCGGCGTCTCTCGACCTCACACGGCCGACCCCACTCGGGGGCGCGGACGGCTGAGTACCCTGCGACTCAAGAATCGCCAACATTTTCTTCCCGAAGGAAGCCCATTCCTCCGGCGTCGCACGGCTGGTGGGGTAACCGACGTGCCGGGCAGAATCCTCGGAAGAGGACCTGGAAGGCGACCGGTGACGGCGCTTCCGAGAATGCCTCGAAGAGGCTGAGGAGTGGCGAGACCCACTCCTAGAAGAAGACCGACGAGACTTCCGACGATGACGCGGAGAGTCACCCCTCGAATCATCCGTCGAAAGCCCCGCCGACTTCGACTTCCGGGGCTTGGACACCCGACCTACCGACAACTTCTTCTTACGTTCGCGTAAGGCTTTGGACGTGAGCGACAGGCAGTCAACACAGTCATCCGTGTCGTGGGCCTCCCCGAGGCACCAGAGGCAGGCGTCGTGCGAGTCAGTCACCGACATCTTGGACCCACACTCCCTGCACTTCTTAAAGCCCGGACGCGGGGTTGAAGACGAAGTGGAAGACATCGCCGAAATTCACAAACGAACAGGTTCGAAGAACCAGAAAGAACAGAACTCCAAAGAGACGAGGCTTAGAACCGAGAAACACAAAGCAACACGTTTGCGGAAAAAACGGAACTGAGGCTACAGGCGTCGTGCGTCCTACTTATCACATCGGATGACGTCGGACGTCGGAGGAGGTCCTAGACGTCGGCGTATCGACGTCATCGACGCAGGACGCAGACGCCGGAAAAGTTTCCGAAGCAGCACAGCTGTGGTGATTACCTGTCATAGATATGGAATACGTCGGAGGACCCAATCCCCTCGAAATACATTTATTATAGGCCTTTATAAAAAAACACGATTAAACCACAGTAATCAAGAAAACAATTACCACACACGCTTACTCACTATGTAACATATATACAATAATGCGATTAGCCTAAGGTTGATGATGGGGGAGAAAATAACCACAACCTGTAACAGGAAACAGCTTAAGACATATCAGTTCAGGTAGTCCATCAACAATCCCTAACCTATGTAGTCCAGTCCTATGAAGTGAGTACAGTTGTGCGTTAACGTGCGGTCGTGCGTAAATCGAAAAGCGGGTTCTCTTCAGGGGGTTGTAGCTGCTCAGGAAGGGGCTTGAGGCCATGAAGAATAAGTTCCTATTCCTAGAGGAGGGTCTACCCTTGCAGATAAAGCGACTTTCGGAGTTCGGGAATAGCTCGGGAGCGCAGGCTATCCCTGCCAAGATGAGGATCTTTTAAAGGATTCCCGTGCATAAAAGGGGATGGATGTGCCCAGATGCCACCGGTAAGTGATGCAAGTACTCAACGAACCTCGACACAGTCCGGACCAAACTTCGGCAGTCTAGCCCACTTTGCTCGTGGGTGTTAACCCTGCAGTTTCAGGACACTCCGGCTCTCAGCGGTTGCGGGACGGGACAATCGTCCATGGCGGGACGATCGCCCGTGGCGGGACAGTAGCCTTTACTCAGCTCTCAAAGAAAAGAGAAGGACAGTTCTGGTGCTGCACGTCTCAAGACACAGTAGGTAAGAACTGCAGGCAGTTTCAGTGATGGTCACCACAGCAGGGCGACAAAAGGACCGCAAATTCTCGTGGCATGGCGCACAGAGGATCTAGGACAGGTTTTGGCGGGAGAGGGCCCAGGACCACAAGCTAGTGATTCCCAAAGTCTTGAGTATCAACTCGGGATGGCAGCGTTCCTGTGCGATACCCTGGATTTGAGCTGGACAGTTCACTGGCTCTTTGCTAGGGTACGAAGGAGATGTCCAGAGTAGTTGTTCCCACTACTCCAAAGGGGCGAAGCGCCCTTGCAGGTCTTCTTGGTTCGATGAAAAATCAGTGGCCTGATTGGACAACAGTGGGTCAGGGTGCCAAACCTTCCTAGGACGTCACTGGAGGTTCCTCACGTCTGCTTTCTTGTTAAAGGAGAGTTCCGGGACTTTTTTTTTTATTGTCCCTACGGGTCGGCCATGTGTTTGTAAGCATAAATCGGTAGATCGTAGGAAACTTTCCTATGGACCTTACCCGACTTTTCGCCCCTTATCGCACTCGAAATCAGCCTCCATTTTGTGATAATCCTATCATTCCGCCGCATCGACCTGGCTCACCTGCCTTTGCGGCACTAAATCAAATCCCCCGCCCCTGAGCCTGACATCAGCAGACGCGTACTGCCCATTTCAAGCACGTCTCGTGTCAACAATCGCTGCGCCTCAGCTATTGACGTGTTGCCATGGAAATGGCAGGACGCCTCTTTCCCCAATAAGTATAAACAGACCGTTTCACAACATACAGCAGCAGATTTTCGATTCCATTCCTCTCTCTGTGTTACTTTGAGTATTCTGTGACTCGTTTCAGTGCTCTGGTCAGCTACCTTCGCCGCTTGTAGCCCGTGTGAACAGATACCAGTACCACCGCTATAAATTATTTTACTATCTTTACCGCACAATGGCCACAATAATGCCGTATATGTACGAGCCCGAGTACACCGAGGAAGAACTACTGGAAAGGCAAGCACGCGAAAACGATGGGGATTCGGACGGCAGTTGGGAGGACCAGTCAACGGATGAAGAGCCTGGACCATGTCGCATGGACGGCGTCTCCACCTGGTGCACGTGCAATCGGTGCGAGCTAATGCCAACTGAGGAGGAGAACTGCTGCTGCCGTGAAAATTCCGGGTGCTTGGCCTACATTTCGGAAAGCGAGCAAAGTCAGCAGGAAGGCGAGCAAAGTCCGCAATGCATCACCGAGCTGCCAGAGTTCAGGGAAGCCTGCCTCTCACGGACAGTGTTGAGGATGATGATGGTGCTTATGCACGAACTTCGTGGCACTGTTCGTCCGCGTAATCCGAGTAACGAGTAAGTATACTCTGTTTGTGATGTCAGTGATGCCACCACTATTTCATGGTCGTCTCCCACATATAAAATTACATTTACATATCATTGGAACGCATGTAAATTGGTTCCATATAGTGCATTTTCTAGATATAATTTTTTTCTAAGGAAAATGACATGTGTTACCTGAATCGACATTGATAAGAAAGTTTGGTCAGTTTAATACAGTTTGCATCTTTTTTTTTCACAGGTGGTACAGGCTGGTGGCCTATCGTTGCTTCACTTGGTGGCTTCACGGGAGGCTCGGACACCGCGTTCGGAGAGTAATACCTGCCTGTGCGGTACTTGCCATTAGACAACATTTCCCCAGTGACAGTGGACAATACCGCGGATTTTCCCTCGATGTGCTGCAACCTCAACTTTACAATGTGTAATGTTTATTATTTATGTTTAATTAAAATCTAAAATAAAGCCCAACATATATTTTAACAATGGTTGTTTTGATTTTTTAAATGAATCTAGTGTATATTCTCCTGGGAGGGTGAGGTATTTATAAACTCACCCCCCTGCCTTCCATGTAGTAGATCCTGCAGCCATCCTCTTACATTCAGTTAGATGGCCTCTCCTTGGTGAGGCCCTGCGGCAAACGGGTCTTGTCTGCACGACCACCGCCCCGATCCACCCCCCGCCTTATCAAAGGCAGTTCGCACCGGGGTACTTGAGCTGCTGGCAAGTGGAGCTGTCAGGGAGCGATAAAGGCCAAGAGGTGCCAAAGACCATGTACACTTCAAAGTGGTCTATAGAGCATGGGTTTGTTGTTCCCATGTCTACCTCCAGACCCCGTGTCTCCTGCCAAGCATCCCCCTCACGCTGGACGGCCCCCTGCAATCCACATAAGTGTGTCTCCATTCACGAGTCTTCCTGTGTCTTGTCTGCACGACCACCGCCCCGATCCACCCCCCCGCCCTATCAAAGGCAGTTCGCACCGGGGTACTTGAGCTGCTGGCAAGTGGAGCTGTCAGGGAGCGATAAAGGCCAAGAGGTGCCAAAGACCATGTACACTTCAAAGTGGTCTATAGAGCATGGGTTTGTTGTTCCCATGTCTACCTCCAGACCCCGTGTCTCCTGCCAAGCATCCCCCTCACGCTGGACGGCCCCCTGCAATCCACATAAGTGTGTCTCCATTCACGAGTCTTCCTGTGTCTTGTCTGCACGACCACCGCCCCGATCCACCCCCCGCCCTATCAAAGGCAGTTCGCACCGGGGTACTTGAGCTGCTGGCAAGTGGAGCTGTCAGGGAGCGATAAAGGCCAAGAGGTGCCAAAGACCATGTACACTTCAAAGTGGTCTATAGAGCATGGGTTTGTTGTTCCCATGTCTACCTCCAGACCCCGTGTCTCCTGCCAAGCATCCCCCTCACGCTGGACGGCCCCCTGCAATCCACATAATGCCACGACATATACACGTCATTCATTCACAAACACACCCCTGGTTCGAATTCTTTATAACCCACTTCATATTTCTAATGAGAACTTCTTTGCGCTTTGCTAGTCAACCCGTGAAGGTGCTGGTTATCTGCTCTTCGTCTCTGTGAACTTCCGTGACCACTTTGAGCAAACTCGTCAGTTTGCAACCTGTGAACTGCTCCCTGTTCTACGACAAGAAACTACTCTGATCCCTGCATCTAACTGTTTGTTCGTCAAGGTAAGTCCATGTACCATAATCATTTTGCGTCCAATTTTTTAATTTATATCTATTTGCTAGTAGTCATCAAATTGCATCCATGTTTTCTTTTCGTTCACGACAGTACATGCAAGGAACTAGTCACATGTTCTGAGTTTAGTCAAATTACTTTTTCTATTTTTTGAAAGTTATTGAAATACTTATCCGCATGTGAATAACGTGTATAGTTCCAAGAACCAAAACGGACCTTGCATTGAACCTTTTATGTGTCATTTACTGTTTTAACACATTGGTATTCATAGAGAATTGTTGATCTTTACTTTTCAGAACTTTCCATAATGCCTGCCTGTTCCATTGGCGGTTGCCCTTCGAAGACCCATAACAAATCTGAAGGTACTATAATGCATGTTTTCCCTAAGACAATAGATCAGATAAGAGAATGGGTCCGATATTGCGGATATCCAGCCTCTGAGCTAGAAAGTAGAGTCCTAGAAGTCTTTGCGGACAAGAGGGGTGATCGATACCGCATCTGCAGCAGGCACTTTAGCCCAGACATGTACTCCACATCATTGCTAATAAAGAAGAAAACACCGCGAGCGAGGCGAAAATTGCTCTCAACCGCTATTCCCACTCTATTCGTCCACATCCCTCCACTGGTGAGTCAAGTTTACGTATTTATCTCTCGGCCTTGCGGTAGTGTGTAGCATTAGCTAACAATAATTTCCCCATTTATGTATCCACTCAATATGAAGGCGGAAGATTCTCCATCCGTGTCGTTATTGCAGTCATCAGCCACTTCAAGCGCCTATCGGGTAATCTTACATAGCTATTCTTACACTGACTTGTTTTAGGCATGTAAATCAATAGTTTTAATTGATCGTGTAATTATTTTACCTAATGGTACACCCTTGTACTCGTCCTCTAGTCTTTGTTTTCAGTTATAATTATTGTTATCCAAAATAATGCAAGTACTGTCTTTCAGGGAGATGCTGAGGAGTCCAACGCATTGACGACAACCGTAGATGTCACTCAGATGCTCGAGGTACGTTTCCGGACAGTTCCATCGATGGAGATCATCAGATCTTGCATTCTTGTAGCGTGATTGTTACACACAATGTTTCTTTCGTTTTTAGCCATTGATATGTCCTTCTGTCGTCGCCCTCCTATTTGTCTTCTTTTTTCAATATTGTGTTCATTACTAATGAAAGTCCTATGTTTCAGGGAGTCGATGGAGCATTAGTCCAAGTAGAAGGGGGAGCATGCAGTTACGGGTCGGCGCAACAGCTTGCAGAAGTGTGCACCGCAGTTACATCGTCCCTTGATGTTCTTATGCATTTCGAGGTATGGATACTGACAGTTCGATCAAGCGAAATCATATGACGTGATTACATCCGCTATACTTCCTTCTTTATTAACGCAAGTACTATGTTTCAGGGAGATGACGGAGCTTCTTCTACAAGAACATCACCCCTAGTAGTTGATGCAGATCTCTGGGTGGTGACACTTCCAACGATCGAGCAAATCGAATCATATTTACATATCCATTATTTATTTTAGACAACTGATCATTTGTGCAGGTCTATTTAGATGAGCCGTTGACGCCTGCTCAAAGTTTATGTTCTTTTTAACAAAATAGAAAAGCATACTAATGCAATTACTGTGTTTCAGGGAGTTGCTGAAGCGTCATCTTCAATAATATCATCAATGGAAGTCTATGCGGAGCCCGAGGTATGGATCTTGACAGTTCAATCTAACTAGATCAACAATGCGTGAACTATTGTCGTTTGAATGTTCTACACAATGCGTTCATTCGTGTTTTGCTATTGAGATGTACGTATGGGTATTGGTCCCCAAGTACATTTTGTGTTTTCAATATTATTCTACATACTAATGAAAGTTCTATGTTTCAGGGAGTCGATGGAGCCTCAGTGAGTGATGGATGTGCTTATCATGAAAATATAGTCGTTGCAGCGCGAGAGGAAGTGGAGACATGCACACACGAGTCGGAGCAACAGCGTCCAGATGTTGAAGTTCGAGGCAAGAAAGTTTCAAAGAAAAGAAAGCAAAAGAAGGTTAGTGTCCTGTTCACTATATTATGTTGTCTTTCACTGTCAATAGTTCAATACTGTAAGTTGTGTTTAAACTGAACATCCCTTTTCTAATCTGTCCTCTAGTTGCGAGTGGGTGTAAGAACTAGATCTACACAGACAGTGAAGCGAACGAGAGATGTTGCTTGTCAAACCTTTTGGCAGGGACTTGAGACTGGAGATGCATCGTGCCAATGGGAAGAATATGAAGTGATTGACAACGGAGCTATACCACCACCAGCCATTGATAGTGAATGTCCTCCTGGTAGTTTGGATGCAGTCGGAGATCAATTCACAGAATCCACACCCGCAAAAAATAAGAGCGCGCGAAAGTTGAAGACATTGTTTTTTTCTCCCATCTCCGGACAAGGAACAGATGTTGCAATGGAAGAGAATGACGTGGACGACAATGAAACACCATCAATATCACTCAGCATAGCGGAAGACGATATCAGAGATTGTACCTTTCATGCGAGTGACATGTCCTCAACGTTACAGGCCGAACCAGCTGGGATGCAGAGTGACAGTATAAGGAAAGAGGCCAAATTCATTGTATTCGATAGCTGTTTGATGGATATTATTATGATGATGAAATGTGGGCATTCGGTTGGTGGGGAAGTATGTGGGGAGCCATTGATTAATGTGACTCGTGCAATTCGAGGCACTAACCTTAAAATACATGCCACCTGTACACAATATCATCCGTTCGCATGGTCTGCACAACCCATGCTGGGGCAACTGCCAGCAGGCAATCTACTTTGTGCAGCGGCCGCACTTTTTAGTGGTTCAAGTTTTAAAAAGTTACAGTATTTCTTTCAGTTTGTGGGAATCCATTTCATTGCGAAAAGTCAGTTCTACAAATACCAAACCGATTATCTATTTCCAGCCATCAGCGAAGCTTGGAGAATGGAAAAAATGTCAATGGAAAGTACATTCGCGGGCAAACGCTTCAGGCTAGCCGGTGATGGACAGTGCGACAGCCCAGGATTTTCAGCCAAGTACTGCACCTACCACTTTCAGGACATGGAAAGTAAGAAAATTGTGAGTTCGGTGGTCGTGCAGGTGTCACAAAGTACATCCTCAGTGGCCATGGAGAAAGTTGGCTTTGTAGCATCATTGCAAGAACTACAATCGCGGGGAATGGTGATCGACCTGATAGCCACGGACAGACACGTTTCAATTGCCAAGACAATGAGAGAAGAGTACAAAAATATAAATCACCAATTTGACGTATGGCATCTTGCAAAAACAATCAATAAAAAATTGTCGGCTGCAGGAAAAAAAAAAAGATATGCAAGGTATTTCACAGTGGTCCAAGTCAATCAGCAACCATCTTTGGTGGAGCTCAAAAACATGTGAAGGGTCGTTGGAAACTCTACTGGAAAAATGGCGGTCAGTAATGTTGCACTGTAGCAACGTACATCGATGGTCGACAAATGAGCATTTCCACAAATGTGAACATGGCCATTTGTCCACAGAGGAGGCACGGAAGAAGAAGTGGTTGATTCCTTCATCACCCACTCACAAGGCCATTGAAAAGATTGTATTTGATAAAACTATAACAAGAGATTTGAGGGGACTCACGGAATTCTGCCACACAGGAGATTTGGAGGTGTTCCACAATATGTGCCTAAAGTACAGGCCCAAAAGATTGCATTTTGGCATGGAAGGCATGAAAAATCGGACTCTTCTAGCGGTCTTGGCACATAACCATAATGTTGGCCGTCAACAAAGTAGGACGACCGGAACTTTAGGGACGCTTCGCTACAATAAGGCCTTCACTAAAAGAAGTAAACAATGGGTGATCAAACCAGTGTTTGAGGATATGCAATATGAGTTTATTGAGAGACTTATCGTAGATGTCCTCGATAGGCACATACATGGAGTGGTGAACGAACCTATGCAGGGGACAACTGCATTGCCACCCAACATTGCCTCTGTTCCATGTCCACCTAAAGCAGAGCTCATTGAGAAATACACATCACGGTTTAAATGATTGTAATTTGATTGTCTGTTCTCTCGAGTCTCCTCATGTTGCAGGCCCATTGCAATTAAACCAAACAGTAATATAAATCATTTTTACAAAAATTATAGAATGTTTCCGTATTGCAAAAACATGGCCGACCCATAGGGACAATAAAAAAAAAGGCACGCAGACAAGATGTCCCTAAAACTAACTGCAGCTAACTAGAAATGTGTGCTCGCTCAAAGTGAAGGTCAGCTGCTTTGATGTTTTGCTCGGGTGGCGGAACGGCCCACGACCCAATATAAGGTTCTATTGTGATTTGACCTTGACAGGCCGGGACCATCCTGAAAGACTAAGAAAAGATAATGAATAAAATTTCAGAAACGAAACGATGAGCCACGTTCATTAGAAGAAGTAACGTCGGCAAAGAAGGAGTGGTGTTTCGGGTCTGCCCTACACAGAGACACAATGGAAAATGCAAATATAATGTAAGTAACTTTTGATGAGTTTATACCGCAATTTCATTACTATACAGTGGCTTTAAAGACGGGTTCAGTTGTACTTGTTCGTTCTATGTGGCATATTGTTTTCTACCGCGCACTATCTTGAGGAGAAACATCTGCTTTTACTGAAGCACCTCAAAACCTTCCTCTTTGCTTCTGCTTTCTCTCTCCCTCTCCCCTGCTACAACTGGTCCACTGTCTGCGACCTCAGTCCTGGGCCCTTCCACTCTCCACCTGCACTGCCTCCCTGTCAACCCCTGCACTGGGGGACTGTCTCAGTATCCTACAGCCCCCCCTTCCCAGCACTTGTTCTGCACTTACCTTGCACTTGCCACCAGCTGGCCCTATTTATTTATTATTTTATGCTACTTACCTTGTACTCCACTCCCCCCCCCCTCCATGCCTCGCCACGCCTTTAAACACTTGTGTACACCCAGTAGCGCTGCCCTCGCTATGAAATGAATAATTTTAATAAGGATCTGATGGTGAGACTAATTTCATTTTTTATGTTTTTAGGTACATCATTCACTACTGTCTGTGTCACGAGTACCAGACACCGGCGGACGGCTTCTACAGCCGCCAGTTGCTTCTCCGCGTGAACAACGTTACCACCCTGACCATTTTATGGGACGATCGCCAAGTACAAGTATGCCCTTATGCGGTACTAACGGTTAGATGCAACATACCTACCGTTGTGGTGGCCTAGTGCCTCGTTGTTGGAACAGCCATGCGATTATCAGTGCGACCGAAGAGCTTATTTTTATCGTAAACCAACACCCTGTGTACTGCACACGAACATCGCTTCCCTCAAGACGAACTAATTTGGATCGAGAGCAAAGAAAAATGCAAATCGCTGAATATTCTCTAAACATTTGATGTCCAATAAACGTACTTTGCCAAATGTACAATCTTGCCGTTTGCTTTTAAACCACGGTTTCACATTCCGAATTGTGGCGCTGTATTGTGAGATGCTCTAAGACCCTGTGTACAGCAAAGGACCATCGCGTTCCTCAATACGAACTTTTTGGAACGTGAGCAAATAAAAATGCAAATCGATGAATATTCTCTAAACATTTGATGTCCAATAAACGTACTTTGCCAAATGTACAATCTTGCGGTTTGATTTCAAAGTACAGTTTCATATTCCGAATTGTGGCGCGCTGTATTGTGAGCTGATCTGTGTTGATTTCCGGGGTCTGTGTGGAGTCGCGTAGAAGACGCCTGGGCGCGTTTGCCTACGCAGCTCAGTCACGTCACGGATAGAGGCGGGGAATATGAATGTTTTGATAAAGTCTGTTTCAGGGGCGGGGGATTTGATTTAGTGCCGCAAAGGCAGGTGAGCCAGGTCGATGCGGCGGAATGATAGGATTATCACAAAATGGAGGCTGATTTCGAGTGCGATAAGGGGCGAAAAGTCGGGTAAGGTCCATAGGAAAGTTTCCTACGATCTACCGATTTATGCTTACAAACACATGGCCGACCCGTAGGGACAATAAAAAAAAAGTCCCGGAACTCTCCTTTAAGGATACTTGGATCCTTATGAGGTTCAGTGTGAACCTCAGTAGATTGACCTGCAATGGATGCAGAGCCCCTTCTCTTATCCAAGATTCGGTTTGCGCTCAAATCTCAGATAGCCAATGGAAGATCTGCTCTCTTGCATGCATGCCAGACGTGGGCCAATCGTAGCCCAAAGTGGTTCCAGTCATTCATGGCTACCAGACATACTAACACCAGTAGTGTGGACTGGGACCCGACAGTCCCAACCCTCTTTATGGGCACTAGCACACGTGACATGCAGGGGCCCGTGAAAAATGCGGTTTTCGCGGGAGGCTGCATGCCCAAATAAGGAATACCCAGGTCTTTCGACATGGGGGAAGGCAAAGGGACAAAATGGCTAAAGGATTGAACAAAAGACTTTGTGGCACAGCCATTTTCGACACTGGCCACAGTCTTGGGCCCAACCCGGTAAGGTCCATAAAAACAAAGTAAAGATACTTTAAAAGTAAACTGGTGCCAACAGTTCGTCCTAGGCACACTGGTACAAACACCAAAAAATCCTTAGAGGGTAGTTAGGGACATAAAACAAAAGGACCCCTAAGTGCGGTACTTTAAAGGTACTTGGCATATAGATAAAAAGTTATCAAGAAATGGCAACATAGTCGAAGACTAAGGGAAACATAGTTTCCCAGTACTGACAGCCTGAAGGATGCGTCGGTTTCCCCATAACAACTTAGCAAAAGCCCAGAGGAGTGAAGCTGAAGGCTGTGTTCCACTGGAGAAAGTCAGGTTAGGTAAGCCCAAAAAAAGCAAAACGTTTGGAGGGTTCACAAATGGAGGGGAAATGGCACCTAAGAGAAATCTTTCCTAACAGGTGACAATTGGATAAAGGCCTTCTGTCTCTGTGGAAGTCCTAAACCCCACAACTGTCTGAGACAAAGTAGAAACCGTAATAGGCTTGGAGCGTTTCATTGTCATCGAGGAAGTCGTCTTTGGTTTTAGCTTTGTGGAGGACAGGATGTTTGTCGACGACTGGGTGATGATGGTTTAGGAGTGGTATGGCTGAAGGACCCTCTCGTCGTCGAAGGCTTCATAGACATTGGCGACTATTGTTTCATCGTTGGGGTGGACGGTTTGTGCAACAATGGAGGTTTCTCAGGCATAGTAGGCTTATCAGACCCTTTTCCCACAGGAAGTGTCCTTGTGGGATCTTGACATCTTAAAAGAGGGTGCATACTCTGTGGGCCTGTTAGGTCACAAAGGGGCACAGCTCCACGCAGAGTCAGGCCACAGTACCTTCACCAAGACACACGTTTCCCGTGTCTGTCCTTGAGAGTCTAGGTGAAGAAAGATTGGCAGATGGAGCAGGAATACAGATTAGGGTCTGGGTACTGTGAGGATGTAGGAGGAGGAGAATGGCAACGAGGGGTCATGTTTGGGGCTACAAACCTTTATTAAGGAAAGAAAATAACCTATCTCTTGTGACTTCTAAGGGACTTGCCCTGCCTATCCCTGGGAAAGTTTAGTGACCTGGCAGGATGTCTGCTCAAAAATAATATGCTCTCCGTACTTTGTCAGAAACCTAGCAATCTAACCCTAACACTAAACCAAAAGCCTATAACAAAAGTAAAGTATCTTCACCAGGAGAATGACTACTTTTTCCTGGTGTCTTGCTTCAGTCTTGTCAAAATAGATATTCTTTCAGTGCCCCTTCAAAACAGGGCCAGGGGAATTACTCCCTTCCCTGGGTTCCTTTATCAAAGTTCTCCACAGTGATAATTCAGCACTTTTTCAGAAAGCGGTTACGCTCACCTGGCTCCCACAGAGGCGTCGATCTGGACTGGACTGCTGCGGTCTCCACCAATGTGACACGTAGGGCCGAGATGACGGACTGGACTGGCCCACCTAGCTTCGTTTGCTTGGCCCGTAGGAATATTCCTCTGCAAATGGAGAAAGGGAATTAACCACCCGTGGAGTCGAGCGTAAATCCCCCCACCCCGCTGTTCTCCCCACTGATCACCTTGGATGTACCCTCTTATAGTCTTTTATAGAAAAGATGAGCTCTCCATCCTGCATTGAGCGCAGGGACGCGTAGATAACCAGTTGCTTCACTGGCTCGAAGGAATTGGTGAGTTCCAGGACAATATTGACTCCGATATTCCTGGCAAGACGCCTTAAGTATGTAGTTCGTAAGAGTTCAAATGCCTGACTTTCACTCTTGTTCGATTCCTTGCAGGTTGCAGCTTGACCCTACTGAAGAGTTCCTCGTGGCAACCGGTAATGTTCTGGTAAGGATTAGTATTATCCAACACAGTCCGATAAAATAATGTCCATATGTAACCTATTGCTTTCTCCCTTATCCAGGCGCTGAGAGAAAGTATGAAGTCTCGGGGAATAATACCTCCAGCGGTAAAATCAGGTAAGTCTTTTGTGGTGAGAAGGGTTCCCCTTGTTAGTCCCTCGTTTCACCTTGCTGTCCTTTTGTTTCCCCTTAGGGGCTGGGGTTCGGCTAGGATGCAGTGGAAGCTGCGCCAACCCGTGAAGAAGAATAGTACCCCCGGTGGTAAAATCAGGTAAGTCTATGGGGGGTATTCCTCTGTGTATTCCCTTGGCTCACCTTGCTGTTCTCGTCTTCTCCTTAGGTGCCGGAGTGCGGCGGGAGCATGCAGGAGGATGCGGTGAAATGTGAAGATGCTGCGACGGCCGGCGAGTTCAGCGCGGCGCTGCAGTAGGCGAGGCGGCGCGCATAAAATAACTTCTTTCTTCCAGCTCGAAGGCGTGATGGATCGGGAATTCAGGTAAGGATCAAAGGTATTGCTCTTGTTCTAACCTTTTCTCCTTCTTTCTGCCTTTTTCTAGGAGCTCCAAACTCGAGGCGGGCGTGGCAGAAGACTGGATGCAGACTTGCAGGCACGGTGAGCGTTACGCTGCTGGATGCAGAATAACGCGAAGCGTGTGGTGCTCTTCGGGCGTGGTTTAAATAGCTTCCAAAATAGTCCCAGGTAAGTATTCGTTCCCAGCCCCACCCGAGTAAAAAAATAGTCCCTAGGTAAAATAGTCCCTTCCAAGTCTCGTTTGGCTTGGAGCTCTTGCAGCATGGTCTGCATCAGGTAAGTTTGCAGCATGGTCTGCATCAGGTGAGTTTTAATCTATGAGCCTGGTGCCTATGGCGCCACGACTGACTCTCCATATGAGCCTGGTGCCATAGGCGCCAGGAATGCACCCAAATAGCCCCTAGCGGGGGTTGTTGGGCTTGCTTGGGGTAACTTGATGCCTGCTTCCGGGGTTGCTGGACTTGGTCTGGGTCCCCGGGGGTAGGCATCATGACAAAAGCCTGCATCAGTCCCTTCAACTCTTTCCGGGTAGTAGAAAAGCTCCCAGCTTTATTTGGCTTGATCGTCTGGATAATAAATATCTTTTCCAGGCGCCTCTGTATTTTTCTAGTAAACCTTTCGCAAGTGCGAATGATTGCGCCACTGCGATGAGGGAGATGACTCCCTATGCCATCGGCATGGAGCAATGTTATTGGCTTGGCCATTGCGATGGAGGAGTTGACTTCTGACGTACTCTGTTTGAGCACTGGTATGGGTTTGGCCACTGCGACGAGGGAGAGGAGTCCCGAGGTACTCTGCTTGAGCAGTGGTATGGGTCTGGCTACTGCGATGAGGGAGAGGACTCCCAAGGTTCCCTGCTCGAGCAGTGGTATGGATTTGGCCACTGCGACAAGGGAGATAACTCCTGATGCACTCGAGTGTGCTGGGCCTCTTCCCATTCCCACTACCTTTGGGATATGGCTTCGGCTATTCCCAGGGTCGCAGGGCTTTTTCTCCTCCTCGATTCCTGCACAGCTTGGCAACAAGCATGTGGTCTCTGCGCCATTTCTGGACCCAATGGTGCAGCTTCCAGCAGGCACACCCATGCCAAGTGAGTCCGCTCCCTCCCGGCTCTCAGGACACTTTGGCAATGTCCTGCCTTTCCTCTCTTGCTCCCGGAGAGACACGACTGCTTCGGCTGCAGCATTCGGACTTTGAACTTCCTGGGCTTTGTTCGCATATTCCTGGTTTCCACAATGAGATCTTCTTTGTCCGTTTTGGCTTTTCTGTTCATACTGTTGATGCCGCCCTCTCATAACGACAACACCTTCTATACAAATCTCTTCGGCACTCTTCATGCCTTCAGTGAGCCACCTTGTTACAGTACTTGGCTGACTCTTCACCTGGTTACTCCATATGACTCAGGTTCTTCTTCGTCTCACTAGGTCTTATACTTGTCAGTGTCATGGGTTTAGCACATGGTCCTACTATCATGGGTGGATGAAAGGGGTGTCCTTGAGGGTAGGTGTCTATGTGCTGTTGTGGTGGTATGGAGGCTTTTCCCCAGATGGACGTCTTTATTCCAGGAGGGGAGTCCCTCCCTTTGAGGTCTCCCCCACCCCCTAGCGGGGCTATTGGGTAGCAGTCTCACCTCCCTAGCCTCAAAAGAAAGTGCTCCCCTCTGGGGAGAACTGACGAGGCCTGGCGATTGGTCACAGTACAAACAAAGAAACTCATGGGGACTCCTCCACATAGATGTTTTTAAGCGTACATGTGGAATACGTCTTGAAAAGGCTCTTTTTTGGCCTTCAAATCAGCCATGGTCAGGGTTAGAAGGGACACCACACTGGACTCAACACTAGAAGAATACAGTTGACGTATGTCCCTGGTAGGAGAGCACCAAGTGGGTGCAGGAACATATTAACCGCGGTATAATAAAGTACTTATCAGAATCTTCCACGTGATGGTAAAAGTAAAGCCGAGTGATGTAGATTCTCAAAGAAAACGATGAAAAAAAAAGAACATTTTGGTGAGGACTCCCAACTCTAAACATGCAGTAAAGAATCTGAAGATGGCCTCCAGGGGTGGACCTAAGGGAGGCAATGCCTATTGGCTCCAGGTAAATGACTCAATACAACTCTGAGAGAACACTAAAGTGAACGCAGTTTCTGGTTTCCATTAAACTGTTAATGTTGCTGAGGTTTCCCAGCTGGACGATGGGGATTATTCGAACAGCATGTGAATCTATAAAGGACAGAGTGGCTAAGAGCAACCTCCCTCCCCCATTTCTTGGTGACCGTACAATCTCTGAAATTCCTTTTCATAAGAATACTGAAGGACAACATAAATAGGACCATCTTGTTTGTGTTAATCCCCACTGTGACTAAGCCACTTGCCTTTGGGTATGGGACGGTTACATTCAGGCCCTAGATATCTTCTCTGAGGATCCCAAAAAACATCTTAACCAAAGGAGGCCAAGAAAAAAAAAACTTGAATGACAGGAGTCAGAAGCTCCCTCCAGCCAAACCAAAACTAGTATCGAGGGAAACAATTTCCCTTAAGGGAACAAAGTTGCAATATTCTGAAAACCCAGACAATGGGTTTGGATACATGATACGACTGGCAGCATTGCTGGAGGAATGAATGTAGAAATGTTTGTGAGACTAGCACGTTTGACAGGATCCCCATGAATGCACTGTTTCACTTTATCAAGACACTAAATGCACAGCGCATCTGATGCATGAGGGTCAAAATAAGCATCCCTTGTTCTCTCACTCCTTTAAGCTTTGCGGGCGTTACAATTCTTCTGTGACACACACTTGCTTATATAAACAAACCCTTCCCCAGGCTTACTGCTTATAAGCACATTCTGGAAGTACAGAGGGACTACATTCAAAGCAGACCACTTCAGTTCAACAAAGCTTTATTTGGCATAGGCCATAAAACCATCATTCACATAAAACAATTTACAATTATACAATTACAATTCATTTCAATTCATTGTGGTAAAAATACATCAATAGCGGGGAGTAACCAGGGGATCTCAATAAAAACGTGTCACAAAATAAATAGAATCGGCAAGATCTCTGCATAAAAGAAGAAGGTGCTATTTCAGGTGCAATTTTATGCATATAATTCACGACCCACATGGTAGCCCCGACTTATTCTATGGATTATGTGCGACAGGCATGGTATCAAGAGCGATGCAGACTCAAAGGTGTTTGTTTTTAAAACCTTTATTTACTAAGGTTGGTGTAATGCCTAACTGCCCCAAACTCTAAAGGGATGGTTCCCTTAACTAATGTTTCTAATTGCCATTGCCGTTTAAAAGTCCAAAATAAAAGTCTTTCTGTGTCTAAACCTATGCTTGTCCTCACTCTTTACATAAATGTGATAGTATGTCTTGTTAAATAAGGAAAAACAGCGATAAAACAAAAAAAATCAAAAGCCATTGTTGGTTTCAGGTGGTCTTCTCACCAGGTGCAGTTTGGTCAATGTCACAAAAAGGTGTTCAATCAACAGGGCTGTTCGTAAGACCTTCTCCACAAGGCTCTTGCAGCGGTTTCAAACACCTTCAGTGTCTCCGAGTTCATTGGGGTTCCCTGCCCCATGCTTCAACTTATTCAAGTTCCAAACGCCACTTAAGAAATTTAACAGTTCCTTTTGAAGCTTCTCAGGGTTCCCTTCCCCAAGCTCAGGCCCTTCCAGCTTTCAAACACAAAATCAGTTTCATCAGAATGCATTTTGATTTATTTGGTGGGCCTACCAGGGTTCCCTTCCCCCAAGATCAGGCCTCTTCCAGCTTTTGAAACAAAACAAAATATATCACAGTTCAGTTTGATCAAGATGCACTTTGATTTCTTCGATAAGCCTCTCAGGTTTCCCGTCCCCAAGCTCAGGCCCCTTTCAGCTTCAAACACAAGTTCAATAACTCAGTTCAAGTTGTCAGGATGAACCTTGCCTTTTCTATATAGTTCTTTGCACATATCATTCACTTATGCGGTGAAGTCAAGAAACTTTCGAAAATGCCTGGGCATTGGCTCCTTCTCTGCGCAACCACTCCGACCAATGACCCCTCTCTGCATTTCTTTCTTCTCTTTCTGTCTTCTTCAGGTGCTTCCTGCACCCCTATACATTGTCTTTCCTCTCCGTGCACACTTGCCTTACTTTTTATCGTACCCCTGGCACTTTTCCTTTACTCTTATCGTGCTGCCTTGCACCCCATTTTCTACTGAGGGTCACTTGCACCCTTGTTCATACTTGCACTGTTGCTTTTCTTTACTTTCTCTGGCTTTCCACTCCGATCTGCCTTTCGTTTTACTTTTTGCTCCGTTCTGTCAACTTTACTTTCTGCTATGCTCTTGCTTTCAGCTGCACTTTCAGCTTTTCTATACTTTTCTTTCCTTTCAATTTCATATCGCTTACAATGTCCACGCCTTTCTCCTGCTCCGCTCTCATCCAAACGCACGCTCCTGAGTTTCTCTCACATTCTTCATGAAAATCACAGAGGCGGTCCCTCCACGATATGCGGGGGTTGAGGTCAGGGTCTCACCACCTGCCCCTCAGACACCATTTGGGTCGACACAGGTCCCAAGGGAACAAGCACTCTCTTGAACCTGGCTGCGTTTCTCTGGCTCCCTCACCACACTGCAGCACTTAATCCACACCGGGCGAGCGTCTCTGCACGCTATCCTCCTCCAGCCTGCAGCTCCTGCTTCTCTCTGCTCCTGTGCACCTCCGGTCCAGACTGCATCGCCCAACTCGCTCATCCATCTGTGCAAGACCACACTTCTTATAGTTAAAAACCCAGTCAAGTGTAGTCAGGTGTGAATGGCCACTATTAAATTCCTGACTATCAGTGGGACAACTTGAGTTCTTTCTAGGGTAGGTTTCCCTTATTTTCTCCATGTTATTCCTATGGGTAATCTTTACTAATCTTCGTTGCCGCCTCCTCTTCTCAGTATTTGTTGGAAATGGGGAGGGGAAGATGGGGTGAGATGGGATTTGTCATTTAAAGGCTATTTTATTACAAGGTGATTGGCAAAGGATAGGTGGAGATCCCCTGGCCCTAGTTTGGTAGACAAAAGGTGATTCTCTTTGTATTAAATTATTCCCTGCGTTACCCACCCGGACATGCAAGCATGAACCTGTACAACACTTCACATGATCTGAACTGGGGAAACGCAAAGAAGCGTTGGATTTAAGATTATGTCTTTGTTTTAGCTTACCTTACCCAGGGTTACTCTGGGATAATCGGTTGTCTCTCCCTTGGGTTAGAGCTAATGGGACCTGCATAATACAAAGGCTTCTGGGATCGCTTCACCTATCGTCCTATTTGAACACTGCGTCTCTCCTATGGGGTTCTCCGTAGGGCAATCCCGTTCTCCCCTACCCAGGTGATCCTCCCTCGCTTGTCCACCCTCATGGTTAGGATCCAAAAGCGATGGCCCTCGCCAGGCCACCTGAACAGAGAATTACCGGGGTCTAGATGGGAGAATACCCCAATTTTTCTCACAATTACCGGACCTCCATGTAGTAAATGAATTCAGAGGAACAAAATACTCTCAGCAAAGTAAGCAACAAGTGTGATATCGAGTGCAGTTGTGTCTATTTTTCCATTCACTACAAAGATGCCATAACAAATAGGCTCTAGCACCTTGAAGCATCTTCACGCTAGATGGAATTATAATAATGAGCTCAGACCAAGTAATCGGACATGCACACTATGAATATGGCAAAGTACTACTTTATTATCAATTCAATAAAGCAGAGCAACTGGCAGACATCGGACTGGTGCATGCACACTCACAAACTTGATTGCATAGAGGTTTTATACCCCAATATGCGTCATCTGTGACGTCATTCTACGTGGAAAAATGCAAAACCTATAAAGGGAAAGTATTGGTGAAGGGAACATATCTACTTATAGATCATATAAGGATTAGTGCATTATTGGCTACCCCTTGTCTGGAGAGCACACCTTTAACTATCTCTAAATACGTATAGTACTGACTATAGTGGACATAACAGCTGATTGGCTTCTGCAAAATTGTGTGTAAGGTTGTCCCCAAACCCCACTGATTGGTTGGCATACTATCCCAACCCTGGACCTTTGGCTCCTTTAGCAGCACGTATATGAAACTAAACCTAGGTGTTTGAATCCCATCAGACTACTCCCCATTTTCCCAATGATTCCATCATCTCTCATCGTTATGCTATTAGCCGAAGTCTTCCGTTTGTAGTTGACCTTGCTACTTGCTCATTGTCCTGGAACATTCAAGGGAGTGTGAGCACACCACTATCTTAGCTTAAGACTCTAATGAATAGACTTTGTTTTTGATTTCTGAGGCACATGTGAAAAGACTACAAATTTGTCAGTTTCAGCCTTCCATTTGCTGCTATTTGATTCAATTATGCAGAGTGCTGTTACTCCTCTTGGCCTCTAGAGACTTGCTCACTCTCTCTCATATGAACTTTGTACACTTTTAATTAACCAATAGTTTGGCTCTCACAGACGTTTACGTCTTCTTCCATCTATGAAGAAGGTCCTACATTCAGAGCTTATCCATGTAAATCTTTGTGCTCTGTGCTTATCCTTTGAAAATAGCATTGTTAACACAGGGCCAAACTTGACTCATCGTCGGCTATGCACACAGAGCAGTTTTCCTGCGTCTCCTGATCCTACAGCCACGCCCTGTCTCTGATGTAGCTTGGTTAAATTTAGCGTGAACCAGCTTCCATTTTCCTACTATGGCCGTCCTTGTCACATTATATATTCCTCTATAGCAGCTTCTACACGTTTTCTTTCTACAGTGTGTTACTGTATATTTACAGTTATTGGTCAGTAAGCTAATTCATCTTCTTTAGATCTGTGATTACTTTAGCTTTAGGTACATGTTACTCTTAGTGCTTCAGTCACATTGTTACTTTTAAGTATTTTCATATTGTTTCAGCATAGATCCATATATATTCTTCATGACATCACTTTGTCTTCATCAGATTCCATTTAACGTCCATCCAGTATATTCATTGATGCATTCTGACATCTTGGCAGGTGACATCCCTACATATAGCATTTATTCCATGCAACATACTTCCACACTTTCAGTGAGAGGGTAAATTCTGTATGACTGTCTGAGTCGACGTGATATAGGAACTATAGAGGGGGTCCGATTTATGGCTTTTTTCCAAAAATACCAATATGACAGTGGCGAGTGGACAGGAACTAGCAAGATGGCGCCTACTTGCTCTTCAACACTCAGGCTACCAGTGTACCACTAGCCTTGACCAAGCCGTCTCTACGCAGCCAGGCACTTTATATATACTTAGCCACCAGATTCTCCACCAGCATTTCAGACATACATTTACAGTATTGCATCACATCTACAATACTAGTGATGCCTCTTGTCCTGAGAATAGGTTTCAGATATTGCAACCTGAGTGATTGCAATTGGTCATAGAAAAACAAGAAATGTGTGACAGCCTCTTCACCCATTTTGCACAGTGGGACTATTTTGATATTACCTGCCCTCCATGTGCTTGTGAATCCTGCAAGCTTGAGAGTGCTGATTCTGAACTCTTGATACAGGGATCTCGCGAAGGCCGGGGTAATGATATCCAAGTACTCTTCATACCCGATGATATCCAAGTACTCTTCATACCCAAAGTCCCCCTTGGCTTCGAGGTAGCATGGCCCCAGACTTAACCCCTTACACAAATATCCCATGGTCCTCCTGGATTCTTGTAGAATACCATCTTTAAGCCTTTTCCTTGATGCTCTAGCCAGTACACTGGGTTCAGCCCACATTCCTGGCAGTTCGAGCCTCCCAAGTGTTTCCTTCATATGTGTAACCAACAGGAGGCTTCCTGCCCGTCATGGGCCAGTAGTTGACTCAATGCATCCCCCTATAGCATTCAAGGCCCTTTGTTGTCCACAACCTAAACCAGTGCAATGCTGGTCTGGTCGTGACCTAATCTGCTATTGGACACAAGTCTATTTGCAGGTGAACAATGGCATTAGGTGACCCTTGGGGTAGCCTCAGCAACTTTTTTAGAACAAAGAGGTTTAGGGGCTGTAACATGCCACCATAACGTCAGCCTCATATAGAGGGGATAGCAGAGTTTTCAGGGGAATGGCAAGAGAAAACCTTCACCGCCAGGGCACACAAGAATCCAAAATAGTGGCTGGTCTTGAGATAACATCTGGCAAGTGCTCCTGCAGACCACATGACCACATAACTACAGACGGTGCTCATACACAGGCCAGCCCAGCCCTCAAAACCCAGGTACAACCAATGTCACTAGGCACCACCCAAGGCGAAAGAAGATATCAGCCTTCAAAAGGCAGCCAGTCCAGTCAGTCTGTGTCAAGCCTTTGGAGTACTAGCATGAGGAAGAGCAGCAGGCTGTGGGAAACACTATGCAAAGGCATGTGATGGAGGAGACCAGAAAGGAGGAGATATTGGTGTCTGCTAAGGAATCAGAAGCATGGTGCAGAGAAGAGGAAGAAACAAGGGTGGCAGGAGGAAGAGAACAATAATGGTGTGCATGAGAGCAAACTTATTTGGAAGGAGACAGTGTAGTAGGGTGGTATAATGAAAACCAAATTGGAGATTTGTCCTGGGAGCAGGAGGACGAAAGTGAAGAGCTTGGAAGAGAGGAATGATGTGGAGAGGACAAAGTAGACTGCTTAGAGGCAAGAGAAGATTACAGTGAGTAATGAGTACTTAGAGAGAGCGGTACCTAGAGCGTGAGTTGTTGGCAGGAGGAAGAAAATGGATACCCACCAAGAGAGGGAAGAAGGGACTGAACAGCTACAGAAAGGGATATAAATGGACTATCTCCCTTAGGTAGCATGGATAAAGATGTTCAGGTGGACCATGCTGGTTTAGTGGAGAGTACAGACGCAGGTGGAGGAACGAAATGTCAGGAATACTCTGTGGGATAGAAAGGGCAGCACAGGAGTAGTTAGGTTGGAAAGAGGATCCAAGGGGAACAGCAGGAAAAGAAATTGGAGCGAAGTGACAGCAGTTTCAAAACCCCAACAGCACACAACAGACCTACCCAGAAGTGCCAGTCTTGGGCCCAGCCTGTAAGGAAGCCTTTGCTGCCCCCCTGACACCCACACCGAAGAGTTGCCCAAAGGAACTCTCGAAGAAGGCTGTGAACTGGAAAGGCTGAAAGAATGTGCCTGCCCCGAGAACCAAGGGAGCAAAATCTCTCCTGCCAAGTCAGGTTTTCGAGGACCAGATGACCACCATTACTCCTACACCAGGAGCTGAGTAGAATCCCCCTTTGAGTTGGCCTTAGATTATTTTGATTGCTTGGAGAACTTGGAGAAACTGTACATTTCTTTGACATGCTTTTGAGAGAGACTGACTATTTTCCCACATTGCACACTGCCACTTGGAGACACAAGCATCCTAACACCTTGTTTTTTTTAGTTTCGCCAGCATTCAAACACATTCTATTGTATAAAAATATTCATATAAACTTGTAATACATACTTGGCGTTGAGGCTTATTTCTTAGAACACAAAGACAGGCTTTTATTCTACATACTTGTTGAACCACTTTTACCCTTCCTTTTCAACCTCAAAATAAAACTGCAGCAATTATAAAAATTGTTGTCAGAGTTGTATGTTCCTCTCTCCTCATGGTACTTTGCGAAAGCATTCAGTGCTGATGTAGGTTCTTTTGTAACTACCCAAAAGTCAGGAGCATCTGAAAAAGTGTTCTACCAACGTGGAGTCCAATATACGCATAACGATAGTTGCAATAGCCTGTAACATTAACATATATGAACACACACCACCCAACTCTACACTACCCTTCCCCATTGAAGTAGTTTTGAAAATGTAAAATGAATATGAACAACCGGGAATGCGGTGCACACTGCACAGTAACACACTCCATGTAATAGGTCGGATCAGCTTTTTATAAGAAACATAGACAAACTAATTAAAGTGTAAGCAATGTGGCGGTTTGGGGTTTCATAACCAAACCTACATTTGTTTATATGGCATCCTTTATAAAAGCAGACGGTCGTGTAGTAAGGCCTTGAAGACATTAGTCTAAAACACATGTTACTAACCGGATATCCTGGCCTGGCCGGGCCTGTACCAGAATTCGTACCTCTAACTCTTCGGTACCCTGCAAGAAAATACCACATTTCTATGTTAGATTCTTTGAGAAAAGTACAATTGTAGCACAACACTGGAAAGGCATGCTTGCTCATTACCTAGTAAAACCCATGCTGATTTATAGCCCATTATTTCAAAAATATAATTTCAAAAGTAGAATATAAGGCCATATTCCACTCCTAAATAACCTAGCAAGTTGCAAGAGTTTAGCAAGTCAATCATATCCTCTACAAATTACAACTCCTAATTCTACTGAAATCCCACACCTGCCTTACCTGAAGCATAATATGTTGGGCCCTCAATAAGACTTTGTATGCCGTTAAATGTTAACTATGTTATGTGTTAAACAGCTCAAGTTTTGCTTTTGCTATTAGCATAACCAAACCTAGACCAAAGAGGGCACTTGTCAAGAACAGAATTCTGAGAGTTTACTTTTTTTTGTTAGAAACAAATGCTCACTTCATTCTTTGCAAAACAAGCTGCCATGTTTATAGTTGCAACTTGAGCACATTTATCATGGCTGTATGACATAAAATGGTTACCTTTCTGTTTACACAATTACTTCTGCACAGCTCCCTCCTACTAAGAACATACAGGAACCATACCACATATTGAAAGGCAGCAGAAACTGTTTCACGTAGCAATGTAACCAAGGCTTTGTGCAGCCCACAATAACATGTACACATATGCGGTCATGGCCACACCCACTCCTCTGTAAAGGAACTTACCATTGCCATTTGCCAAACAGCAAGTACGCAATGATGCCAGAGGGAATGACGAGTGGATATTATGAATAGAAAAAAAAGCCATGGGCTAGGAGTGATTGAATCACCATAAAGAGTACTATCTTACTCAAAATTCCCAATTTACTGATTCCTGATATCTGATAGAAAGAACAATGGCTTCAAATAAGTACCTCTTCCTGGACTTGATGGACTAGGGAGTTGAGGTACAAGTAAGCACATCTCATTCCGACAGCCTCCAGCCTTTGTTGATGCAGGTTGCAGGGACATCCACCACTTGGCGCGTCATCTGAAATGCACGTTAGCTCGCAGACATACTGCTCAGCCCCAGGATGCTTAACAGATGAATGCTGTCAACCCTAAGGGCGTCTCACAGAGTTTTAGCCTGTCGAAATCCAGAATGCAAATTGGTATTGAGATGAGGCCAAAAACGTCTAGGGAAGGAGAGAACCTGAAGGCAGCCACAGAAAAATAATGGTTTCATTTCTTGTGCAGGGCTGAGCTGTAGATTCAGAGCACGTCCTTGGGTATTTCAGGGTGGCTGCAATGTTTATTCACTGTGTCCCATGCATCCCTCTGAACAAAACAACAGCAAATTTCCTATAAGGCTCAAATCCGACAGACTATCAATCATATATAGAGAGCTTCTTCAATGCCCAAAAGACTGGTCCTCAACTTGTGCTCCTTGAACTGAGTACCATAGAAGCAAAGTACCCCCTGAGGCTCAAGACAAAATAACCCAACAGTCCTAGAAGGATGTGAACAATGAAGGTATACCTGGAGACTATTCCTTTGAAAGGGATGGAACTCAAATGTCACTTGCATTAAACAAAAAAAAGGAGGGCATCACCCCCAAAGTCCCCATTCCTTGGAAAGTAACAGAAGGTAATCCTCACAGGATGCCTGGAGCTCACTCACTGGCCGATCGGAAAAACCATCTTCCTTATTAGGAGGTTTAAGTAACAGAGTACGTAGGGTCAAAAGGAGCTGCCATCAAGAAAATCAACACCAAGCTCAATCCAAGCTGCTTTAGGAGGGAAGGAGCTAAGCACCTATTTAAGAAGGTGCAAAACTGTTGGGATCACACATTAGTATCTACTTTTCAGGAGAGCACAACAAAACAGTGTTAATACATCAACATCACGTGAACACTCTCATATTGAGGCCACTCTTGGCCATAAACCACGGAAATAAATCTAAAAACAGCAGCAGCACACAACAACAGGTTGAGATCCTTATCAAAGCAATGACTAAGACGTTTGCTGCCCTGAGAAGAATATGCTGCCTTTGTGTATGGCCTTTGGGCAGAAAGCATCACTTTACCTTCCTGGTATCCCAATCTCACAAAATCCAAACATTAAGGTCTAGGATGGCCAGATTACCGGGGAACATGAGCTTCCCACCTGCAACAGAAGATCCAACCTCAGACACGAGTCTTGACGACTGGTGCTGGGAGTGTGGCAGGAACCGTATGCATTGGTATCACGCAGCAGACACTATTGCCACAGATCTGAGAACAATATTGGTCTCATTATTTGTATTTTTGCCTTTCTTAAGCCTACAAACCTTCAGTTTGAGAGGTTTTTCAAACCATGGCAAAAGGTTACTTAAGTAGCACCAGTGGTGCATGGAAATTGGGCATGCTGTTAATAGATAGATGCAGATCTGCATATGTATCAGCTACATCATATCTAGTACTCATGAGTTGCACAGGTGCCCCAGGTGGTTATTTAAAGATTGGCTGGGTGAAGTTAGCACATAGGTATTTCCAAAATGAGGGATCTGTGGCAGTACGCTATCCATTAGACAAAAGAGTGGATAAGTAGTAGAATTCCTGACACAAGTAAGGATTGTACTTTGCTAAGATGGTATTGGCTAGTCCGAACAAGAAACCTACTGACTTTGTCCATGTGAGATGAGAAACTGCTTCTTTGGTTGTGCCCGGTAAGCCCCACTAAAACAGTAAGTTTGTCCTTCAGAGCTCTATTTAATTCCTTCATTTTATTTTTTTATTTTATTGCAGTTTTAATATGCAAATATAAACAAGAGGGAAAACCCTCTTCATGGATGGCCAATGCCACTCAACGGAAACATGAAACCCAGACTCATTGTCCTACTGAGACCCGACAAGTCTGCTTTTACAGTGGTGGGAAAAATCCAATAATGTGAAATAGATGTCCGAATCAAACGCTCTCTCGCTATTCATTCAATACTACCCGCCACCCTCGCCCACATCCAAGGCTCTCACCAGCCGTGGACCATAACAACTAACATACAAATACCTGTAATATTAACGGACCCACTCTCTTATATAACGTGATGTAAAACCAGGTTGGAACTCAATTCCTACCTCAAAGATGCCCACTACTTTTTATTTATTTTTTTAAACAATTTTTATTGGTTTTTCTTTTTACAAAACACATAAAAAACATTTAACCATCAAACGCAGCATTTTATTTACATTCCCCCAAACATATATCTGCATGTGTTATTGCTGTCCTCCCCCCACTCCCCTTTAACGTGGGCTTGCACCTTAATTCTTGGGTTACCTTCTCTGGGGCTAATCCCCTTCATCGTTCTCGGACGTGTCATATTCACTTGAATCTGTATGCGAGGATCCCGACAATGTGGCTACCATTTGTCTCCAGGCAATCAGAGGGCCCGTTTCCCCATCCTCCCCCTACTGGCTGCCTCGTGCCATGCCATTGTCTCAGGGTCTACCCATTTCAACAGGCCGTTCCACCATGCCTCTAGCCCGGGTCTATGGGCTGATTTCCAGCACATGGCTGTTCTTCGCTTTGCCAGGATGTAAGCCAAATCCCTAAGTTTGCTAACATGTTTCAGGTTGCGTGGTCTTGTGAACCCCCCCAGCATGCACGCCCACACTGATTCCACATCTAGTTTAATTCCTTTATCAGATAGGCGCAGCCTGACTTCCTCCCAGAATTTCCCAACCTCTGGGCACGCCCAGAACATGTGGATCATCCCAGCCTTCACCTCCCCAAATTTGGGGCATTTTTGTACTTCGGTGCCCCCGAATTTAGCGATCCTTTGGGGGGTCATGTACGCTCTGTGGGTAACGTATAGTTGGATCTGCTGCAGTCTCACGTTCCTAGACACCTTTTTATGGTATCTTTGGACCCTTACCTACTGCCCGAAGATGCCCACAACTATTGAAATAATTAAACACCGTGCAGAACGGATTTATAAGATAACAGGACCGAGGGAAGGAACCCCGGCACCAGCTTGCTTCATCCCCTGTGCTGGCTGGACAGAAACTTAACAGGCAAGGTTGCCAGCAGTTTCTCAGCATCCCAAAAAATGTATTCTTTCTTGGTCCAGGAGAACCTCAGTCCTGCCTTAACCCCTCGCACCAAAACGGATTTCTTTATGACGTTTAATCTCTTTCTTTTCTGTTCAGTTGTTAGCACCAGGTCAGCAAAGTCTGGGCTAACACAGCCTTAAAAACCCTCTCTCTATCCTGGGCTTCAACAAACCTGACCATGAGAATCAGACCCACAGCTGTATTCAGAGATGGACCGGAGGTGGGGACTTAATACAGTAGCATTTGTCCACATATATGGGTCCTCCAGCAACTCTGGGAGCGAGTTGGCAACAAAACTAATGGGGTTGTCCCCCACTACTCCGGATGGGAGACCGATGATCCGCAGTTGCGCCGCGCGTGCCACATTTTCCAAGTGTTCCAATCTGGACTCCATTGCTAAGTTCCCTTTAATGACCGCCTCCATGTCACACCAAGCTTGCTGCACCAAGGGAGACATTTGGGCACATTGTTGGTACATTTCAATTGCCCTCTGCTCTAACGTAGCTGTCCGAGCCTCCAACTGGGCCCCTTTCTCGCTCATTTTGTCAAATTTTATTTCAAGTCGCGACATCAACTTCTCTATCCTACCCAATGCTGCCATCACCGGGGGCTGGACCTGCTCCTGGGCCGCTACGTTATCCTGGCTATGTTGTCTACCACGCAGTTAAAAAAGGTTTGCCTTCTCAGCCTTAGCCTTAACCTTCTTACTTGACTTCCACAAAGCCATTTCAGCCACCTCTTTTCAAATGGACGTAATTGCAAAGAAATTGTGCAGCCGTTTCACTTGTCTGGTGCCACCTAGCGGGCCACTTAAGAAGCCTCACTGGGTAAGTGTGACTGTAGCTTCCATATTAAAATCGCACCTGTTGGGTCCCATGGACACGTCTAACACTTCACCGCACCTCCAAATGCAGGGGACGGCCCCACACTGACTGTGCAGGGCCCCCCACTTCCACGCATGTTTACAGGGGTGTCCAGTCATAATTTCGAAAACATAATTTCGAAAGTCAAAAAAGTCGAATCAAAAATGTCGAAAAAAAAAATGTCGAATTTTTTTTTTTTTTCCGAAATTTTTTTTTGGGCTCTAGTTTCTGTGAAAAAAATAGGTAAAAATAAAAAAAAGGGGGGTTGGGGGGGAACCCCCCCATTTCGAAAAAAAAAACGTCATTAAAAAAAAATTCGACATTTTTTTTTTCGACGTTTTTTTTTCAACTTTTTGACTTTCGAATATTTTGTATTCGAAATTATGTCTATGAACCGTTTACAGGATAGTCTCTGCCTCTAAAACTGGAAGCTACTTTCCTCTGGTGCTTGCCAGGAGTCAAAGTAGCACCTCAGACTACAAGAACTCCACAGTAGTGTGGCTACATCAGTAGCAGCATATGAAATGGGTCTCTGCTCCACCTCTGTACATGCTGCCATCTCCATTCCGTCCATGATCCCTAGCACGTTGGAGGTCTGAGCCCAGACAGGCAAGCTGGTCCAGCTAGCTGGTAAGGGCCGACTTCCCGCTAGCCGTCTGCTTTGTTCTCTCTGCCTGCCTTTGGACCTTCCAAACTCACGGGTCCAGGCGGTGCCCGGTCACAGAAGACCAGACCGCCTACATTCAGGAGAGCACAAAGTCGCTGTGGGTGTGCCTGTGTGTCCCAGGTCCTGCTCTGCACATAAGCAGCTTCCTCTGATGATCTCCGCTCCAAAGCCAAGGTAACCCCGGCACACACCATCCACGAAAAACACCGCGCTGCAGGACTCCTCTGCCAGCACGATTGCTCGGTCCCCTCCGTCTCAATCAGGTCAGGAGTCACACAGCCCCCGTCTGGGGGTCCACGGTGATCCTCTGTGTTCTGGGGCAGCCTTTCAGCGTGCACAAGCGGTCGATTCCAGCACGGCCTTCCCACCTGGTCAGGAGTGACACGGGAAGGCAGCCATCTTTGTCGGGCTCTTGAGCACCCCACCAATCCCTTAATTCTAAGGTTCAAAATTAGGTTGCTAATAGATTTATTTGGTCTGTTTGAACATATAGGGCGTTAAGCGAAGAGAAAGGTGGTCGGAAAGGTGGTCGGTCAAAAAACCGAAAAAAAATATCGAATTACCAAAATCTCGAAAAAAAAATCTTGAATTATTTATTTATTTATATGTATGTATTTGTGGGTTCAGGTAAGTATAAAAAAAAGGGTAAAATAAAAGTTTCGAAATAAAAACGTATTAAAAAAAAAATGAGAGTTTTTTTTTCGAGATTTTTTTATTCGGTTTTTTGACTATAAACCGAAGAGAAAGGGTTGCCAGTGGGCAGGAAATGAATGTCAGGACGAAAATGCCCTAATTCCATGGGAACAAGCGTGAATGCCTACAGGAAGGCCAACAAACATAAGTAGCCCCAGAGGTCCCTGTTAAAAACACAAGGTGAAGAAAGGATCAGCAAAGTGCAGTGTGGTACCAAAGGTGTGGATTGAGATGGACTAACAAGACTTTGGGAATGATTGAAAACTCCAGGCCTGGTCTGACTGGAGATTCTCCTTTGCACCACAGCTCATACTCTAGGATTTGAAGTGTGGGCACTGTACAAGTAATGCAGGTCAGCACCAAAAGAACCAAACGGGCAGTTTGAGATACTGACCATGTAGCCTGCCCAAACCATTGATCAATGGCGCTTGGGCAAATGGCACTACGCAGGATCTTTTAGTAGATTTCTTTTGTGTCTTTTCAGTAGCAGTAATGGATGAGGTGGTACCATTAGCATCCATTTTTTTTGCAGGGAGAATCTAAGCCCAGAGAGAGAGCACAGCCTCTCCACAGCCATACTTTGGGGGTAAACACGCCAGACTCGAGATTGGGCGGGCCCTTCAATGCAGCAGTAACAACGTTACAACCACATTTAAGGGCTACCGCCCAACTCGTGGTCAGGCCACCGGAACTTTGATAGCTGGAGCCCCCAGAAAGAGATTTCTCTAGGCCAACCCATCACCGACACTTGCGTCAATGCCACTTCCAGACAGACTATTATGGACATCCTCTTCACTGTCCCCACTCCTGACCTATGGACCCCCATCCGGTCACCACTCTTTCTCCTCCTCACTGATTAATGATGGCACTAGGTGGGAAGTACTCCTTGCATTCTTCTCAACCCTATAGATGTATCATTAATGTCTATCACAATGGCACTATCACAGGCCAAGGTTCTCAACCTATTCTGCTCCTTCTCAACCAGTGCCTATCTTCTCTCAAACTTCATCCCTTCTCCTGCCACCCCTTCTTCCTCTCCCCTCACTTCTCCACCACCACAGATGGGAGATCCACACCCCTGTACACCCCCTCGGAAAACCTTCAAAGGTGGTAAACAACTTCACTTAGCTACTAGGAATGCTCGCTCTGCTGTCAAACACTCCTCTGACATGGGGTCTCCTTCTCGAAGACTTTGACCTGGACGCCCTCGCTTTTACCGAAACGTGGTTCAATGCCAGCTCTGTCACTGCTCTTGACACTCTCCTTCCTGAGGGCTAAAAAATCCTCTCCAAACCCAGACCCAATAGGCCTGGAGGTGGAGTGGCCCTGATCTTCTTTGAGTGGGTCCCTGCTTTCATCATTCCTACTCAATCCTACTCCTCTTTTGAATGCCTCGTCTGTAGGCCTCGCCTACACTCACTCTCTCGCCCTTGCCACTATCATCCACCTCTCGATTCCGGGTCCTCTGAGACTCCCGCTCTCTCACTATTCTTCCTTCCGGCCCTACTCATTCTGCCAGCCACTCTCCTGTTGCCCTCATCTCTGGTGACATCCCTTATCTCTAATTCGGTAACCACCCCGCTCTCCTGGTCTGACCGCTCTCTTCTTTCCTCACACCTTGGACCCTCGGCCCTCTATTGAGCCAGCCCCTGCACTGCCAGCCTCCTTTGCCGTCATTCGACTGATGAAGCGAGTGTCAGTTGCTGTGTTTGCCTCCACCTTCATCCCCACTTCAACCCCCGATCCTGACTCTGTCCTTGCTAACCTGCACCCTGGTCATCCTTGCCCCTGCCATGAGGATCTGCCTTAAACCTGCCACTGAGAACAGCTGGTACACATCTGATCTAGCATCTTTGAAACACAAGTGCAGAGTTGCTGAACGGAAGTGGCAGGCCTTGGGCTGACAAACTGGCCTGCTGCCTGCTCCAAAGGCTATATCACTTCTCTATCCGCTCCAAGAAGTGGGCCCACATCCAAGCCTGCATCTCTGGAGCCACTAACAACACAGCCAAACTTTTCAAAAATCTGCAAGGAACTCACCAATCCACTTTCTGTCTTCACCTCTGTCCTTCCTTCCCAGGCTCTATACACTACCTTGTCCTCCCACTTCATATCCAAAACATAGGACATCCAGTCCTCACTCTCCTCCACCCCCATCTCCTCTCCCACGCCTGCTCCCCTGCCCCTTTGGCCACCCTCCTCACAGCCTCCTCACTCTCCTCCTTCCTGCCCATAGCACTGGATGAGGTCTCTAAAGTGGTCCGCTCTATAAAGGCCTCCTACAAACAGGTGCACTCCTGCTCCTCCAGAACCATTAAGAACAACATCTTCTCTCTTGCCCTGGCTCTTGCTGACTTCTGTAACCACTCCTTCGCCACTGGCTCTTTCCTTCTATCCCTCAAGCACTCCATTGTGCACCCTCTCTTAAAAAAGACATCTGCTGACCCCTCCAGCCCAGCTAACTATTGACCTACCTCTACTAACCCCTTCCTGGGTAAACTGTTGGAGAAGTTGGTCCTCCCGCAACTGACCTTCCACACTGATTTTGTTGGTTGCCTTCATGGCCATCAATTTGGATTCTGGGCATCCAGAGGCATGGAAACTGAACACCTGTGAAACCATGCTTGCAAATCTAGATTCCAACTCTCCTGCTGTTCTCATTCTCCTCGAGCTTTCGTCTGCCTTTGACACAGTCAACCATTCCATCCTCCTACAATGACTCTGTGACACCCTCGGGATCATTCTTCCGGCAATGGATTGGCTGATCTCTTTCCTCACTAACCACCCCTCCCAGCTGGAACTAGGTCCTTTCTCCTCCCGAACAACCTCTACCTGTGGCGTCCCCCAGGGCTCTATCCTATCGCCATGGCTCTTCAATATCTATCTCGCCCCTCTTGCTCACCTGATCTCCTCCTCTCCTAATTTCCAGTGTCATGCCGATGACACAGCTTTCCTGCTCGCTCATCCCGACTGTCATTCCGCCATTCAGGCGTGGTGTGCAGAGAATGATCTCTCTCTCTCAATGCTATTAAGACAGAGATCCTCCTCATCGAGACACCTGTGGCCTCTTTTCCTCCTACCCTCTGGCCACCCTCCTTGGGCCCTCTACCCCCACCATCTTGTGAGGCCAAAAACCTCGAGGTCATCTTCGACTTTGTTCTCTCCTTCACCCCTCACATCATGGAACTTACCAAGAATTCCCACTTCCAGCTCCATCTCCTCAGAGGCATTCTTCGTTTTCTCACCTTTCCCCAGAAGCTCAATGTTTCCAGACCTTTGGTCCTCTCCAGGGTGGACTGCTGCGACAGCCTCCTCAATCTCCCCCTTTCCTCCCTTCGCCCTGGCCGCTAATCCAGAATAGGGCTGCAAGACTTGGCCTCGTGCCCAGGGACTGTATTTTCCAGCCCTAAAATCTCTCCACTGGCTCCAGGTGGCTGCAAGGATCCAATTCAAGACCCTCTGCATCATCTGCAAGGCCTTCTCGGGCCTGGGACCAAACTATCTCCAACTTTCCCTCCCTAAATACTCCTCTCCCCTGCTAGAGCCCTATGCTCCTCTAACTCCAACTCTCTGTCACAAACGCTTCCCTAAGCAGAGAATGGGGGCAGGCCTCTCTCCTCGGCTGGTGCCTCCCTTTTGAACAGCCTCCTGCCCCTCTCAGACTTGAGCTGGACCTGCTTAAGTTCTGGAAACTGCTCAAAACACTGCTCTTCTCTACCCCTTTCCCTTCCCTGCTAATCACCCCACTGTCGCTGTGACCAGTGGCCTGGTCATCATGAATCTCACAGGATCCCAGGCCATTCCTCCCAGTCAATACGAGCACCCACCAAACCCTAACAGCACTGCCCTGCGGGCCCCTTCTAGCACTTAGCCTGAGGTTCTCCTCCTTGGCTCCCCTTAACACTTCCCTCCCAGGCCTTCCCTCCAGCACTTTCCCACTCCTCTGCTCCTCCTTCCATCCCCGTCCCCTGCACTTCTCCTCAATACACTTGCACATCTGAATGCCACAAGGCCTAGCAGGACCAGGACTGTATATTAACTGTTTTTGCAATTTTTATTATTTCCCCTGTTCCCTTGCCATTTAGCCCTGTGGAGCTTTGAAACACAATTCTGTTGTATAAAGCGCCTAACAAATGTTCAATAAGTATAAATAAATAAATACTCGAGCCAAAGTAGAGGCAGGTTTGCCACTTCATCTAGGAAGTGTACCTGCAAGAAGGGGCAGACTGAAGCCCAATGTGTAATGCCCCAGAAGGCTTGCTTCGTACAGAGGGAGATTTACTTGAATTGGGGGTGCTGCAGCCCATCCCTAGAGCAAGATTTGTTAATTGATGGTCATTGCCTTTGTGAAAACAGGTTTCCCTTCTCTGTAAGAATCAGATCAAATTTCACCCAAAGAAACTGTATGGTTCTTGTAGTGAGATGGTGACACAATCTGCCACTTTCACCCTTCCAGAGGTTGCTTGAACTGTCAGCATATTTCTTCAAATGAAAGCAGCTGCCATCCTCGCACCCCCATGCAGGAAATGAAGGGCCACTGGGTAGTGTTTTCGGGTCGTTCAGGATCATGCAAAATAGTACTTGCCTCATGGATTTTCTCTTTTCTTTTTGCATGAAGCCAAGGGGTTGAGAGGAATATTCCTTTTGGATTATATAAGCGAGAGATGGTTGTGGACAGAGTGAGAGAGTAGTAGAGTAGAGGAATTAAGAGTGGAAGGCAGAAGTGCAGCAGGGGAGAGAGTAGAACAGAGTGAAGGAGAGAAGCAGTAATCAGAAGAATAGAGGGACAGAGCAGGAGATAAGGGAGGAAAGTAGGAGGAAGGTAAACGAAAGGAAAGAACATCAGGGTGAGAAGCATGAGAGTGTCAGGGGTAAAGATCAAGTCAGAGCTGGTTAATTGGAATACACCCCTTAAGATCATTCTTCCTATGGACCCTAGGTTAAAATTAACCTAGAATACCCTGGAGGCAGCAAGAGAGAGAGAGAGAAGATGGTTATCTTTAGGCCCTCCCCACTAGCCAGCCAGATCTTAGACAGTAGGGCTTACCGATCTCTAGGGATCACCTTGAGATTTAGGAAAGTCTGGGCTAGGTTGGTGATGAGAGAGATAGACGGTCCTTAGTAGAACCCTATTAAAACCTTTATTAAAAACACTTGAACCATCTTTGAGAGATGGTGCTGGTGATCAAATATTATCCAGAGATCTTAAGATTGTTTCTAATAATACCTCATATGTTTCTTGGTCAGACCATTTAATTTGTTTTTTTTTAATCTCGAGTACCTCCTTTAAGCAAGAAAACTGATCACGAAAAAGATATAACTTAACTTACCCGCAGATTTTGACAATTCCAACATATGAGAAATAATTTGACACTTCCATGCCAGAGGTACGTGTATAACCTATTGCCTTCCTTTACTAATACATGTGATACTATTGTACCATTACAACTTGTAAATGGCTATTATAAAAAATGGTTCCCTTGGTTTACTCCTGAATATTAAATATTTGCTATTCAGAGCACAACGAAAATGCAAGTAACAGCCCTCAGCCCTGTTTCTTCTGAAATCTATATATAAGGATTATAAATGAACTATCTTTAAAGCAAAGACATATTATTTGCACTAGCTGATCCTTAAAGCCGACAATTTTCCAGACTATCTAATCCTTTCTAAATTCAGTCCTGGCTGCTCAGTTAATCCTTATAAGAGCAGCATGGTCTTGCTCTAAATGATTATTTAATTTGAAGATTGTAGATTGTCAAGATGAAATAATTTTGCAGAAGGCAGCAAAGAGCAATTTTAAGACTGTGCCGCCCGAACAATTTCATCCTCAAAAGGAAAGCTTACTTACATTTTGTCCAGTATCCTTAGCGAATATTATTGATATACTTTGATCTTGAATAACTATCGACTGGTGGACGGGGCTGCCTTGGTTTATAAAGATTCTGGAAAAAGTAGTTTCAGTCCAATTGCAATCCTTTGTTGAATCCAATTCCTTGGTTAGCCATTTTCAATCTGTCTTTTTGCCCACAGTTGGGACGACATTCTTGAACAAGCAGAAAAGGGTGGTCCAACACTTGGTCATGATATTTAGCTGTGGCTTTCAACAGAGTGAATCGGGACATTCTCATTCGTCTTGAGACATTCACCCATATCTCCAAGCTTGTTTTCAATTGGTTCTAATACTTTCTATCGGAAAGTACCCAACAGGTCAAACTTGGACCATTTCTGTGCACTAAGCAATGCTTGACATGTGGAGTACTTCATGGTTCTCTGCTGTCCTTGCAACTGTTTAATATATATGTTAAACCGTTATATGATATCTTGATACAATCATTTTAGTTCGTAGTCCCCTTTCTTCCAAACTGCATGGGCGTCCCTCTCTAGGTACGGGAGACAGAACTTTTTTCACCAGAAAAAAACCACCTTCCCCTTTAAATTTAGAGGCGTGCATGGGCGCGGCTGTGGGAGCATGAGCTCCCCTGACACCGCCCACTGGCGCCACTCCTCAGTCTCCATTGACGCGTTGACAATATTTAACATTGCCTAATGACAACAGAATTAGGGGGGAGGATGGTGGGACATATGGAGGAAAGGGTACTATGGACTAAGAGTACGTTAGTCACTACGGCGAGTAGCTATTAATTACTCTTACGTCCCGTCCCCTTTCCTCCATATTGCATGGGCAATTACAACTGAATGTAGCCACAGGGTGGAGAGGAGACCCTCCTTAAGAAAACAAGTTACTTAGAACCACCTGTCCGAAAGCCGCGTCCGATTTAGAGCCAGCGGTCAAACAGTAGTGCTTACAGAAAGCTGATGGGGTGGACCAGGTGGCCGCCCTGCTGATGACCTGCGACGAGACTTGCCGCTGAAAGGCAGCAGCCGTGGCCTTGGCTCCAACAGCGTGGGCGTGCATGTTAGCTGGAAGTGGTTTGTGCTGCCCCTCGTACGCTTCTTTGAGGACAGAGACCATCCGCCAGGATATGGAAACCATAGAGGCCTGATAGCCTGGTCTTGGACCTCCAAAAGTGACAAACAGGGCGTCCGATTTGCAGAAGCCCTTGGTCCTGTCCAAGTAGAATTTCAGACAACGCGTGACATCCAGGCAGTGCAGCACTCTGTGCTTCGTCCATAGGATCGGGAAAAAACATAGGAAGGACTATCTCCTCATTCAGGTGGAAAGCAGACAGAACCTTGGGCAGAAATGCCGGGTGCGTCCGCAGGACTACCTTGTCCTTGTGAAAGGTGGTATAAAGCTCAGAGGCGACCAGCGCCTGGATCTCGCTGACTCTACGAGCCGAGGTAAGGCCGACTAGTAAGGCCGTCTTGATGGTGACCAACCTGATGTCCACAGACGCCATTGGCTCGAATGGTTTGTGAGCCAGTGCGCCCAAGACTATGTTAAGGTCCCACACCGGGTGCAGTCTCTTGACGGGCGGGTAGAGCCTAGTGAGACCCGTCAGATGTTTCTTCACGATAGACTTGGAAAAATGCCTACCTCCAAGTTCCTGTAAGCCCCAATGGCTGCAAGGTATGTGCGGCAGGTGTCCACCTGTACTCCTGAATGAGCGAGTTGCGCCGAAAAGGAGAGCACGTCGTCCAAAGTGCAAGCCAAGGGGTCAATTCCCTTGGAGTCTGCCCAGTGGCAGAATCTGGTCCATTTGCTTTTGTACTGGGCCCTGGTGGCTTTGCTCCTGGCGCCTTGTATGATCTCCAGATTGGCCTGTGAGAGGCCCAAACTTTCAGTGCTATGCGGACGATACCCAGCTCATTTTCAGGCTACCCTCGGCCTCCTCCTCCCCCTCCCTCATCTCTGACAGTCTGTCTGCTATCCAGGATTGGTGTGCTGCCAATGACCTCTGCCTTAATGCTAGTAAGACTGAGATCCTACTCATCGGCACACCAACTCCCTCCTTCCCTGCAGCTCTCTGGCCGGCCTCTCTTGGCCCTCTTCCTGCTCCTACCTGCAAGGCAAAAAACCTCGGGGTCATCTTCGACTCCACACTCTCCTTCTCTCCTCATATATCTGACGTCTCTAAGAAGTCACATTACCAGCTGCACCTCCTCAGAGGTATTCTTCCCTTCCTCTCCTTCCCCCAGAAGCTCACTGTCTCCCGAGCCCTGGTTCTCTGGAAGCTGGACTACTGTAACAGCCTCCATCTTAATCTGCCTGCCTCCACTCTCCGCCCTCTGCAACTCATCCAGAACAGAACTGCGAGACTTGTCCTTGGCCTCAAGCCCAGGGACCGTATCTCTCCAGGACTGAAATCTCTACACTGGCTCCCAGTGGCTGCGAGGATTAAGTTCAAAACCCTCTGCATTGTCCACAAGGCCTTTTGGGGCCTGGGGCCTAAATACCTTCAACTCTCTCTTCCTAAATATCTTCCTTCCCGAGCCCTACGCTCATCCGTCTCCAACTCCCTCAGGGTCAGCCGCTTCTCGAAGCAACGAGCTGGGGGTAGATCTCTCTCCGCGGCAGGTGCCTCCCTCTGGAACAGCCTTCCTGCCTCCCTGAAACTTGAGGAGAACCATCTCCGGTTCCGGAAGCACCTCAAAACCTTCCTCTTCACTTCTGCTTTCCCTCTCCCTCTACCCTGCTAAATTCTTCACCAAAACTGCACTGATTCTGCAACTGGGCCACTCTCACCGACCTCGGTCCTGGACCCAGTCACTCTTCACTTGCACTGCCTCCCTGGCAACCCCTGCACTGCGGGACTGTCTCTGTATCACTACAGCCCCCCCACCCCCCCCAGCACTTGTCTGCACTTACCTTGCACTTGCCACCAGCTGGCCCTATTTATTTATTATTTTATTTCTATTCTACTATTTGTACTGCACTCCTCCCTCCCCCTTTCCCCTTGCACTTTTTCCCTTCCCCCTACCCCTGCACTTGCGCGGTCTGAATGACACCTGGCCTAGTAGGATCGTTGTCTGTCTTCCCTTTGTTCCCCCCTCCTTGCCTCGTCGCGCCTTGAAACACTTGTGTATAGGCGCGTTACAAATGCCATATCATATCATATATCATATCTAAGGTGCCGAAGCGTTACCTTCTCAGGTACCCTGCTGTGAGGGCTGGTTTCCCTGGCGCAGGGTGGATGACTCTGCCCCCCTGCTGCGCCACAAGATGTGCTGGGCCCGTCGGAAGGTGTATCGGGGGCACCTCCGAGAGGCTGAGTAGTTCCGAAAACCATGGCCTGGCCAGCCACCACTGAGTTATCAGAATGATGAGGAGTTAGCGAGACTGCTTGATCTTGCAAATTACCCTGTGGCTCAGAGGAGTGGGCAGAAAGGTGTAGGCTTTCATGCAGGTCCGTTGGAGGTGAAATACATCGCCCAGAGAGCCCTGACCTTGCCAGGATGCGAACTGGGGACACTTCTTGTTGTGCCAGGTGGCAAAGAGATCCACGTGGGGGTGACCCCACTTGTTGAAGATCTCCTGAATAACAAGGTAGTTTAGCTGCCACTCGTAATTGTCCGCTCCCAGCCTGCTGAGCCTGTCCGCTTCCAGGTTGGATTCCCCCCAGGAGGTGGACTGCCAAGAGGTGAATGTCGTTTTCCAGGGCCCATTCCCACATGCTGATCTCCAGTCTGCACAGAGGAAGGGATCTGTTGCCTCCCTGCTTGTTGAAGTAGTACATGCTGGTCGAGTTGTCTGTCTGGATGAGGACAACCTTGCCCTTGAGAAGTGGTAGGAATACTCTGAGCGCTAGCCAGATGGCGTTCAGCTCCAGCCAATTGATGTGATATTCCTGCTCCTGTTAAATCCAGGTGTCGTGGACCGAGAGATCGTCCAGGGTGGCTCCCCAGCCCACAAGCAAAGAGTCTGTGGTGATGGTGGCCTGCGGAGAGGGCGGCCGAAAGGGCTTGCCCATCCGTATGTTGCAGTCCATGGACCACTATTTTAGGTCCTGGTGGAGAGATGGAGGAACGTTGATCTCGGATTGCGAGCCCCGCTCCTGATTCCATGAGGCCGCGAATTGCAGCTGAATCCTTCTCATCCTTAGTCTTGTGTGTGGCACGGCTAATAGGACCACTGCCAGTAGACCCAGGAGATGTTGGTACCACCATGCCAAGGTCACCTCTCTGCTGAGGAAGTGGGCAGTGGCCCTCTTGATGGCAGAGATTTTCGACGGGAAGACCTTCTCGGAGCACGTGTTCCAAATGAGTCCCAGGAATGTCTGCGTAGGCTGCAGCTGTGACTTCTTTAGCTTGATCTAGAATCCCAGATTGTGCAGTGTGTTCATAAGGGCATGGGAAGAGTGAAGAACTGCTTCCGGAGATTTAGCCCTCACGAACCAGTTGTCCAGGCATGGGTAGATGTGGAGGCCCTGCGCTATGAGGCGTTCATGAGTCTGGTAAAGACCCTGGGGGCCGAGTTGAGGCCAAAAGAAGGACTTTGTATTGAAAATGGTAGCCCATGATACTGAACCGTATGAAAGAACGAAATGGCTGCCAAATACACGTCCTTCAAGTCCAGAGAGCACATCCAGTCTCCCTTGTCCAATGTCTCTGCAATAAAAGTTGGTGTAACCATCTTGAATTTTGCAGGGGCAGAGGTTGAGGGTGGAAAGGTCCAGCACAACTCTCAGGCCCGCCTGGTTCTTCTTCTGAACGCCAAAAATCCTAGAGTAAAAGCCAAAGCCTCGCTGGGAGGCTGGAACTTCCTCCACTACCTGGCTCTCTACGAGCAACCAGATCTCTGCCAAAAGAGTTGCTGTCCCAACCTGTGGGAGTGGAGGGGAGGAGAGGAGGGAGGAGAGGCTGGGATAGGAATTTTGACGCCACAAATGTGCATGGAGAGCAAGCCTGCCCCCACCAGAGACACGTGGACCCGAAGGGGCGTGCCATGCCTTCTATCCCTCGGAGGATGACATTGAGGAGGGGGGCTGGAAAAAGCCCTTATTCCCCCCCCTTTGTTGTTTGCAACGGTTCTGAGACGACGAGTGGTCCCGCTGCCAGGATCTGCGTTCTTGAGAGCGCGGAACCCTCCATATGTACAACCCTTTTCTGAGCGCTGATGAGATTGGGTGTACGATTTGGGCGTGGTCTTTGTAAGAATAGATAAAGACTTTGCTGTTTGTGAGCTGTTTTTCTTTTTGTCCAGCTCCTCGTCCGTAGGAGTGGAAGAGGGCCCCCCCCCCCCACCCCTCAAACTGTAGATCTATAATGCGCTCCTGGACAACCGTGTTGAATTTCGTTGCCTGGAGCCAGGCTGTTCTTCTCTTGTCCGTGGCAATGCAGATGGCACGGCCTGAGATCGATATGAGCCACTCTGGATTCCATGAGGTCATGTGCCACTAGCTTGGCTTCAGCTAGTCCCGTCCTAAAGCGCGACTGGCACTGGGTAGGGAGTTCCAGGAGGAAGTCTGCAATTTCCCGCCATTACCTTTGGTTGGCAGCAGCCAGCATGGCATCTGCAATGGCCTGACGAAGGTGCAAGGATGCGTTGGAGTAGATTTTCTTGCTGTATGCCTCCAAGATCATCTCCTCCTTGCCTAGCAGCGTTGCAGAGGAGGACGCTGAGGGTGACTGAGGCTTGGAGTATAGTGATGCTGCAGCGATCACTGAGGAGTGTGGCTGAGGATGGGTCGAGAGCAAGAGTGTATCCCCCTCCATCTGCCTGTACTTGCCGTCCAGGCGTCGATTGACCCGCTGGGCTGAGTGGGGCTTGAGCCAACCCTTCTTGGCCAGGGGGACTACATTGGTTTGCAGTGGAATCCCGGTGTTGGCAGAGGGGCATCGCGTGAGGACTTCAGCCAGAACCCCCTCTGCCGGCTGCTCGACATCGGGTTGTGGGAGGCCCAGGTACTCCTCTAGGCCAGCAAGACCTTCATGCAAGGCCCTGACTGAGGATGGCGTGTCCGGACCCTCCTCCTTGTCCGTATCCTGAGGATCCTGTGGAGGAGGAGGAGTAGATGGCGCCGGAGGCTGGGGTACAGGGACCGCAGCTGGAGGCTGAGGAGGCGGCAGATGTTGCAGAGTTGGCTGTGAAATCCGAGGAGGCGGCTGCACCAGGGCCAGGGGCTCGATGGAGGCGTCTGTGGTGACACTAGCATGGCGGGGATAACTTCCCTGATGGCGTCTTTGATGATAACCCCTCAGGAGACTTCATGAGGCCGAGGAACTTCTCGAAGAGCACCTCCTCACTGGCCAAAGAGGTGGCAGGGGGTGCTGACGGGGTAGCGGTAGGGTGCTGGAGCCTCTGCATACCCTGTCCATATGGACGCAACGGAAAGCTGCCCTGCGCAAATGAGGGGTAGACTGTACGTCACGTACCTGGTTGAGGCCAGTCCCACCTTGACACTCGTTCTTTGCTGAATTCCTGGAAGGGCGTTGGACGGGTGGCTCTTTCTGGCGCGGCGGCCATTTTGTCGAGCTGCCTGCCACGTGCCTGTGACGTGGTGCTCAGCCTGCTGGGCCCGGCTTCATCCAAGACTCTTGCGTGTGGATCATAAGGCCTACCCTGCTCCTCGGGCCTCGGCCCGGTAGGTGTGACACCCTCGAACCAGGGGTGAGTAGAGCTGCGTTTAGGCACCCCCTCGGACGTATTGCCGGTATTATGGGGAGTACCTGAATGATAGATAAAACAAGAAAAAGACAAAGAGAAGAAGTATCCGCGCGTGGAATTACATGGCCGAAGCCAGACCCAGGAGTGCTGGTGAATTCTGCCCGTTCCCGTCGATGTGGAAAAGGGACTGAGGTGTGGCGCGGGAGGGTGGAGTCAGGGCAGCGCATTTTCCCTGGGCCGCACCCCCATGTGCCTCTAATTTAAAGGGGTAGAAGGTTTTTTCTGGTGAAAAAGGTTCCGTCTCCCGTCCCTTGCAAGGGATGCCCATACAGTATGGAGGAAAGAGAAGGGACGTAAGAGTATGTTTGCACAAATTGGCATTCTCCTTTTCTATTGAAAAAGTTTTTTAAAAATGGAGACTCCCGTTGACGTCGCCGAAGGTTGCGCAGTCTTTATCGCCGGCATAAGTAGTTTCTGAATCCCTTGTAAGAGCCCAATGTAAATGGTTCAAAGGGATGGAGGCAAGGAGAAGGGGGTAAAGTGATGCTGGAGGCCGTATACACTCCTCACCACAACAGAGGAGATCAAGGGACCAGAAGCATTCTCTTTCCCCACTCTCGCATTTCTTCAGGAAAAAACAAGATGTGAAACCTAACTGGAATGTGGTATGAAGGCACAGCCAGGGGGATCTTCACCAGGGCTCGAAATTAAGATTGGCTATGCAGGAGCTAAACACTGCAATTAAAGCATTAACCAGGAGCTATCACTGAGGAACAAAGAGCTAGTACATAGCGTTCCACAAATTTAACTTCCACATAAGATGGAAGCACATAATTTTGTCCCATTATTTAGGACCCCCATTGCTTTAAGTGTCATACAGATGTGTCCTAAGGTGTATGATTTTTTTTATTGTGTACTTAGTTCTATACAAACCTTTAAGCATGAAAGACAATAGAAAAAGACCTAAAACTGTCACAAATTAAGAACAATCGCACAATAATCAGTTAATAGCAAATTAGTGTAGAAGATCATAATAATTTCGTACAATTAACATTCCAATATTTCTCATCTTAAAAAGTGAAAAATGAAAGAAAACGCCTTTATACTGCATTAGATCAGATGGAATCTATCCACCATATGGTCAGTACTTCTTGTTAAAACTTTTTACCTTCATCAATACTTCCCTCCATATATCATATGCTGCTGTCACGACAACCAATGATGTTGCACCATACAAGTTTGACCAAAATTGGTCACTTGAACAGTCTTTTAAATTAGTGATAAAATTAGCATATCCACGTGTATGAAGCAATTCCAACGACTTACAACTTGTGAGAATGTGGCGACAGGTTTCAACCGCAATATGGCATAGTCGACAGAGTATTTCCATGTATGGGAGTTTAGACCAAGAGCCAATGAACTCCATGGTGGGCAACACATTCAAACGCATACACAAAACAAAGCTTTGAGCTCAATTGCGCAGAGCTTGATTAAGTAGGTGGTAGGTAGATGGCTACTAAAACATTGATCGGGGCAAGTCATGATAACGAGGTTTACCATGGAGTTTGGCCACATTGATAGATCCCAACTTCTTGGTTTCTTTTTTATTTTAACCTCTGTCTAATACCAACACATCCGGAGCCAGATTTAACTGTTCTATAAATGTTTCTGCAGACCTTTTAAGTTCGACCATGAAGCTATTGTTATCCAGGTTACTAGAACTTTTTCCCCATTAGCAGGAGCAGATAGTTGGACTCATGGTTACTGCTCATGAACTTTGCATATACTAACGTTCTTTGAACATACCACAATGTAGTTATTGATATAACCCCATACTCGAGACGCAGTGCCTTTATTTGTACGGATTTGGGTACATTTATAACTGATCTCAGTAATTTGCCCTCAAGCTGTTGTAAGCATGCAATCTGCTTGTATTTTAAAGCTACTGTCCTTTAAGGTATTGTGGCTAATATGCTCACTATGTATACCTGAAGGATCCATTCAAAGTTATAACCCCACAATATAATGTTTTACGGACAACCGCTTTCTCCAAACTTTAGCAACAATCTTTTCCTGGTAAAATTTCCCACTGGGGTTTGCTGTGATGGAGAAAACCAAGTAGTTATATTCCGTTACTCTAACCAGTGGAATATCCTTGATACGCCATACAACATTTTCCCTACCAATACTTTTTTTTACTCAAATGCAGAATTTTGGTTTTGGCTATATTAATAACCATTGTGTTGGCCTTTGTGTATTCCACCAAAGAATGTATAGATCTTTGTAAGCCAATTTGCGTACGATCAAATGTTATAATGTCATCGGCATAGGATAACCACAGTGTTTTTACGCCGTTAATCCTAGGTCGGACATTTTTAGTTTGTCGAAACATTAAATCTTGTATCCGCTGTAAACAGGTTGTACAGGATTGGTCCTAACACACATCCTTGCTTATGGCCACTGTTAGTGTCTTGAAATGTTGGACAGTGACCTGCAAGGTTCAACCGAATATTGATCGATGTGTTGGTGTACAACAGCTGTATAAAGTATAGCAAGTTCTTTTCTATACCCCATGCAATAGGTTTTCCCCAGAGAAGTGGACTGGAAATAAGGTCAAAAGCCTTAGTAAAGTCTACATAACAATAAAGGTAGAGCCTATTTGTGTTCTCTGTCTCCGCCACTAAATATTATACTGCACATGCTAGTAATGGTATTTATTTTCTAAACCATGTCTGGTAAGGGCTAAATATTTCCTTTTAATTTCCCCACCTAGTGAGTTTATATGGTATCCAGTTAAAATGTCGAAAACATTTGGTCGAATGACAAAAATGTCAAATAAAGAATGTCTAAATTTTTTTTTTCGAATGCTTTCGTTTTTTATTGACATGTTTTTTTTGGGTTCCGAAAGTAAAAAAAGGGTTAAAACAGAAAAAAAAATAAAAAAGGGGGGTTGGGGGGGGGGGGGGGGGGGGAATACCCCCTCATTTCGAACAAAAAAACAACAAAAAAAAGACATTTGAATTTTTTTTTTTTACATTCTTTTTTCGACCAAATGTAATTCGAAATAGTCACTATAAACCAGTTTATATAAAGGCTGTCCCAAAAGCAAAAAGTTTAATATACTTAGGTGTGTTTGTTCGGCATCAGTTGGCGTGGGGAAGCAATAGTAGCTCCTGGTAATCTGTTGGTGTCAAGCCAAACAGGCTCTATTAGGCAACAAATAGGAGGTAAATGGCTCCCAGCTCCCTTCAATTTCGAAACCTCCTTCACTGCTTTAGTTTTGCATCATTGGACAAACCAAGTCTGAATAATGTTTTGCCCATTTTCTACTGCTTTAGTTTAATAGCTTATCCCTTTTCAGGGACATACACACAAGGCATACGTGCTGGCTTTATCTGCCTCCAAGAGCGATAGTAAGAATACAGTAGCTATAGTAAGATCTTCAGGGCTTACAGGCAGGTCTCAAAAGTTGTAAGAAGTATTTAATTTACTACATTTCTCTCCTGTGCAAGTATTGCTGTGCATCCAACTGTAGATCCAAACACAGGTTTTGGTGCATTCAACACAGGTTTTGCTGGGTAAGACAGGCAGTGTGACAACTATCCAGGCAGACAAAACATATCCCTTGCTACTGTATCATTACTGAACTGCTCACTGTAGCATGTCTAGCACCACCATACTAGTCTGAAAAAGCTAAAGCAGGTCTTGCAAGCCATTGTCAAAATCTGCTATATCTCAACATGCATTTGTTTGACGAAGATGCCATTGAATAAACCTACTTGCCAAAACATTTGACGGCCGTCGTCCCCTAACCTGGAGGTGGAGAGAAAAAGGAAACAAACAGGTACTCCTGAAGACTGCTTTCCTAAAGATAGCAACATCACAACCATCTGGAGATCTGGCTTCTTCTGTTTGATGGAGGTGTTGAGTGATGATTATCCCAAAGCTTCCTGCAACCTTCCAGCAAGTCCTTTTGTAGAATGTTGTTCATTGGAAGGGGGTCTTGGCCCTCAACACAGGGGCCAACACACCTACCTCTGAACAATGGTGAAGGCTCATAACTAGCCAGTGGGGCATCATCCTGAAACGCAAGTGCAGGGTGGCTGAGAGGGTGCTCAGACGCATCCTCTGACAAACTGGCCTGCTGCCTGATCCAAAGGCAATATAGATTTTGTGTCCTGTCCAAGAAGAGAGCACACATTCAAGCCTGCATCTTTGCGGCTCCAACTACAGGGCCAAACTATTCAAAATTTGCAAGGAACTGGCCATCATGTTGCCGTCTCTACCTCTCTTGTTCCCTCCCAGGCCCTCTGTACGGCTCTGGCCTCTTACTTCTCTGCTAAAACTCAGGACATCCTGTCCTCTATCTCCTCTTCCTCTCTTGGCTCCCCCTTTGGCCACCTCTCCCTCCCCTCCTCCTTTCTCTCTGACAATGCATGACAAGATTTCTAGACAAGTCCGATCTATGAAAGTGTTATCCAAACCGGTGCTCCCCTGCTCCCCCAGAACCATCAAGGACCATATGGACAATCTTGCTCCAGCTTAGGCTGATTTCTGTAATCACTTTTTCGCCACTGGAACTTTGCCCTCTCTCTTTGAGCACTCGCTTGTGCAACCCACTTCTCAAGAAGCCAGCTGCCAATCCTACCTGCCCAGCAAACTATCACCCAATCTCCATCACCCCTTTCCTGGTTAACTCTCTCTGCGATTCAGGATTGGTGCGCCTCCAACGATCTCTGCCTTAATGCTAGTAAGACAGAGGTCCTCATCATTGGGACCCCTGCTTTCCCTCCCTCACTCCGGCCGCCCACTTTGGGGTCTATTCCTTCACCTTCCTGCGAGGCTAAAAACCTTGGTGTCATCTTCAACTGCACTCTCTTTCTCGCCTCACATCTCGGACGTCGCCAAGAAGTCCCACTACCAGCTGCACCTCCTCAAAGGGACTCTTCCCTTTCTCACTTTCCCCCAGAAGCTCACGGTCTCCAGAGCCCTGGTTCTCTCTAGGCTGGACTACTGCAACAGCTTCTTCCTCAATCTGCCTTCCTCTGCTCTACGCAACTAATACAGAAAAGGACTGCAAGACTTATCCTTGGCCTCAAGCCCAGGGACCATATCTCTCCAGCCCTGAAATCTCTCCACTGGATCCCCGTGGCTGCAAGGATCAAGTTCAAGACCCTGTGCATTGTCCACAAGGCTTTCTGGAGATGAGGCCTGCACTACATCCAAGGTTTTTCCTCTTCTTCTCTGCTTTCTCTCTTCCTCCCCTGCTGACCTAACTGTCTGCTGTACCGACTGGTTGCTTGGTTAACCTCAGAGTCTCACTGGGTACCAGGCTCTTTCTTGATCAGTCACCTGTGCACTGCCTCCGGGCCTACCACGCACTTATGGGCTGTAACTTTAACCCTACAGTCCCTTGTTCACCTTGAACTACTCAGAGCCATGCTGCACTTACTAGGAGCTGTGCTATCCTCTTTCTCCCTCCCCTCTCCCTTGCACGTCCCCACTCCCTTTCCCCTTGCACTTCTTGTTCTCAAACGATCTGAGTGACACAAGGCCTAGTAAGAAAATTTGTCTTGTCCTTCCTCTGTCTTCCCTCCCTTATCTTGTCGCACCTAGAAACACTTGTCTACAGGTGCGTTATACATGACTTATCATATCATGTCATATACCCTCTATGCCCAGCAGTGGCTCAAAGTTAGAGATGAAGGCAGCTGTGCCAGAGTAACAGGCAAAGATATTGAAATGACATGGAGAAGAGTAGGAACCATTGGGCAGAGTGTAGATTCTAGAGATCACTGTAGTAAAGGGGCGACAGGCATTGGCAGTGACCCTTCTATATGGCCCCCATGCACAAGTGGAGCTGCTGGGGCTAGAGGGCAGCACAAGCAGGGGCCTCTGCAACAGAAGGAGGCAGCTAGCTAGTAGTAGGTGTTTGTAAAAATGTCACTTTTGAGGTTGAGAAAATAAGAATGGGAGGTGATCACGTATAAAAATGGTAAAAAATATTTGCCTGTTTCAGAGCTTATGAAGACAGTGACTTAGAAGGCAGGGCCTGTGTATAGAGTGGCTGGCTGATTCCTGGAAATGTTGCATTAGGTCAGTGGTATAAATGTGTGGATGCAGGTTGAAGAAAAGGCAATGGGGCTCTGTATAGGGTGGTTTAACCTTGGTAGTATGAACCCTGAATAGGTGCAGAAATGAAATTCCTAGCAGGAGCCTCCCTGATAAAATGTTGTCAGTCAGGAGTTATGTAAGCCGATGCTCAAAGGGATGATCTCTATTTCTGCTCAAAGAGAGCAGAGCAGGGTCAAGCTTTGCTCGCTGCCATTAGTTTTTGCCCATTCCAAGAATGCAAAGTCAATACACGTGTTTAGGCAATTGGCTCTTCTGCATACTGCTCTGTACTGCTTTAATACTGCACAGACTGCTCCAGTGAGCTTATGTTCCACCTGTGTGCAAAAATGCTTACAGGATGCCTTAGAAGTCCATCCAGTACGCATGCTTTTATCCTCTGGGTTGGTCCCAGTAGAAATCAGTGCAAAGGTCCCAAGGCTATTTCTGGTACTGTGCAGTATCACAGAGCGTCAAAAAGAATGCTTGAAGCTATAGCAATAAATAGGTTGTACAAGTGGACGACCCAAAACTTTTCTGCTCGAATGGCTTGAAAACTGTACCTCAGACTAAAGCCTGGTGTCAGCAGGCAGAAGTGTAGAAGTGAAGCATAGGAAACCATTCTTGTGGAACACCCTCCCATCACCCAGGTTTGGAAACATGTCCTGGAACAGGGTTCCAGTGTGAAAAATAATAGGTTTGTGGCCCAAAGTGTGCATGTCTGTGTGTACAAACCGTGGGAAACCTGAAGGTGTCTCCCTGACTAGTCCGCGGGGATCTGTCATCCAGGTGGCCAGGACACAGCCATCGCTATTGGTTCCAGTTCCTGGGGGTGAACCAGTGACGGAGGATCACCTGGATGGGGGGTCCTTGGGGAGTGGAAGTGGTATCCCCTTCTTATAGCACCTTTTCCCCATCCTACCCCATAGAATACTCAAACACTCTACCCCCCCCCCTTTTCCAACACAAACACTTTTGAGCACCACGAAAGACCACAGACACACCAGAGCCGGTTACCCGACATCTCCCACCACAAGGGGCAGGCAAAGTCAGGCAACTGACAAGAATCACACACACACGACTGCCCTTTCCCTTCCCCACAGGGATAAAAGGTGGAGCAAGGCAGACCACACGACGAGAGAGCTAACTCAGCACGGCAGTTCAAGAGGAGGAGAAAGACTGAGCGAATCGAGAGGGTGCCAAGGAGAGTGGCAACCTTGCCCTTTCCGAGCCAGGCCTGTGAAACCTCCACAGAATAAATCACAAGACCATGAAGGATAGGCAGCATGTGTTGCAGCAGATGTCAACGGTAAACTGGGCCCTCCTCTGCTGATGACCAAGCCAGGGAGAGACACTTGCCACTGGGGTACCGGCTGACTCCAGAGACGAGCAAAGCCAAGCGGGTCATCACAGCCGGTGAGTCGAGGGGATAAGAAAGCAAACTCTGTTGAACAAAAGTAGTAAACGGCTAATTGAAGAAAGTACAAAGAATTGTTAATACGAAAGGGGAAAACCAGCTACAGAGGAGTCGGACACCACATGGGTGCTCACTCTGGAATCTCTGGGTGACTACCCTATTGTTGAAACTACTGTTACCAGAAGGTCTTGGGAAACGCGAGAAAGGGGTCAAAGCGGTCATACAGGGGTCTAGTAAAATCCTCTGTACAGTCGAAAGTCTTTGACCAGCAGATGATTGAAGCTCAGGGAAGTGAATCGTGCATTGTAAGAACTGTTCAGTACATTTTTTAAATTAGCAAAGTAAACAAGTGTGAACCCGATGGAGGGATGCCGATAAAAGGGTGTGAAGCCAGAAGTCCCAATGAATAGTGTGTTGACAAGAGTGATCCCGGCAGAGGGATGTCCACAGTGAACTGTTTAAAAAGACATTAAGATTTGTGAATGTCACAGATGAGATTGTGTTGAAAGCCGTAGTGAACCAGACAGAGGGAGGATAATATTCGAGAAGGTTCTGAGCCCGGAAGAGGGGGATCCAATGGCGAAAAGGCATCACCCAACGTGCAAGCAGAAAGGAACTTTTGTTAATTATTTTTGGAATGCATCAGGTCCTCTGAGGCAAGAGACTTAGTGTAAAAAAGAGACTTAACCACCAAAGGCTCTGATATTTGGGAGCGGAAATGTTGGCTTGTGCTGGGAAAGCTTGAGTATGTGCTGTGCTCCGGAGTCCCACCTTGTCCCGTGCTCAAAACGTGGGGAAGGGAGACACCGACTAGCACATCCTGACTTATTATTTGTGAACACTCCTTTCTTGTGAACCTTTTCCCACACTCTGTTTGTATTTAGCATAAGGATTGGCATTAGGTTTTTCTTAGTATAGGCCCTTTTATTTTTTATTTTATTTTTATATTTTTGTTTAATTGAATTACAATTTTTACAACAAAAAAAAGCTTTGAACAAATCCATATATTCCACATGTTCTTTCAGTCTTTTAGCTTACTCGTTCTCATTCTCATTGTTCATCGTGTTTATCTATCATCAGAGATTTGAAAAAAAGAGCTACCCCCGTTGCCCATCGTGTATTCATCCCGCTTGCCAGAGATTTCCACCATGTCTCTGCAATGTAAGTAGTCTTGCTTGCCAGAATTTGTCAGATGATGTTCTCTTTGCAGGTTGGTTCCTGGGCAGGCTAATAACAGATGGCGGGAGGTTTCTTTTATAGCATTTCCTGCACAAAACCGACAGTTATTTGTAGCTGCTTGGTTCCTTCTTGCTCCCACTTCGTTTGTCAGAATTTGGTTTAATCTAAACCTCAGGAATAGTCTGTTCAAATTTTTATCTGGAAATGTAGCCAAATAGTTTCTTACTGTATTCACTTTTGCAGGAATAGTTGGGATATTTCTTGTGGTTTTGTTCTGTTCTGCCAGATCCAGGGTCGCAATCCAGTCCATTTCCAACAATTTCTTGATGGCTTTGTTTGGATTTGTAGACAGTTCTTCAGTTGAGATGTTCATGTCTATCAGCATTTGTTTGTTTTTTGCTGCCCATTTAGACATAATAATGTTCTTTCCACACTCTATTTCTGTATTGATAATTTGCTCTGTAATCGTTTTTCTATAGAGCATCAGCGTATTTCTCTCCGCCATTGCTGATAGTGATGATAGGCACAGTTCTCTTCTGATCAATGTTATAGATGTGGTTTTTGACAGGCCTAAAACATTCCTCCAAAAATAGCTCTCTATTTTGGCCCAGATGTTTCCTGGCAGCTGTGGCATGGCATCTGATCCATATAGGCTTGTTGTTACTTTCGACTTGTAAAAGTCAATCACTGGGATTAGGGAAAATCGGCCGTATTAGTTATCGATGGCTTTTGCCTGCGATGTTAACATTTGTACTTTTGCAAGAAGTACCTCCTGCATTGGTTGTTCCAAAGATGTGCTACTTAGCGTCACACCTAGATATTTAAACACCTCAACTTTTTCTAGGACCGTACCATTTGCAGTCCATCTGTACTTCGCTCCTTGTTTTGTGTTTTCTCCCAAGGCCAAGATTTTAGTTTTTGTTTTATTCATTTCTAGTCCAGGTAATTTGACAAGTTGTTTATCTGCCTTTGAAGACCCGCCAGTGTCAGGTCTAGCAGAATAATATCGTCAGCATAGATGATTCTGGAGACCTTTATGCCACCTACTGTTGGAGGAAAGAGTCTGCAAAGTCTGCAATATAAGCATTATACAGAGCCGGGGCCAATGGGCACCCCTGCTTCACTCCCCATGCTATTTTTATCTAGTCTGACAGATCCCCCGCTTTGTTCAATCTTACTCGCACTGTAGTGTTTTGCCCTTTTATTTTGACAACGCCACTAGGGCTGCCTTATTATTATTTGATGGTTGTAGCTTGCTCCTATCTTAGATTTAGGTTTAGATTAGGCGTTTTTCCAACCCGCGTATACAGTTTAATAGACATCCTTGAACTGTGATCAGTTGTGTCTGTCTTTACTGTTGCCACCATGAGTTCCTTACAAAACTCTACTCTAGAAACAATTCCCTGAAAGAGCGCATATCATGTAGTATGCAGAGTGACCAGCTTTGGTCGGACACAAAGCACTTTAGACACTCCCTGCGAGTCATAGGTCGAAATGAACTGTGCATAACAAATAAAAAAATAAAATTTCTTGGAATGTGAAACCTCTTGGGATGCAGGAGATGAATGGTACCAAATGGAAGAAAAAAAAAAGTAAAAGGAAAAACGAGGGCCACCAAAGGCTACATGCACCCTACCTTCATTTTTCCAAATATAAAAAGTTGCCGCATAGTGCATTCTGGTTCCATCCTCTTTTTGGATGATATGCCATAAGTGTGGGAGGAAAGACAAATGGGCATATGTAGGTAAGCATGTAATGGGGCTGTCAAAGATAGCTGATGGTAGCCTACCTGTATTTCATTAGATAATGATTACTTATACTTGCACTATTAGAATTTTCATCAATTGAACAGCACTTGAACATCTTGTAAGCAAACTGAAGTTGGTAACATAACGGCACCATGGAATAACATTGTTTAAAGCTGAAAACAATCTTTGCCCTTTTAATACATTTTGTAAAGCTGGTTTGGCTTGCAGTGGGCAAGTAAACTTCGATTTAACAAAAAGGCAAACCAAACAAGGGGTTAATTGCTATATACAGATTTGTATGAAGATAGCTCTTGGTGGGGGCGGCGGTCGTCATCGCAGACCACCGCGCTGTCCACTCCTATGGGCTCCGGCCCGACCCAGGAACAAACCATCTCATAAAAAGACATAATGGGAGCCATCAATGAAGCCCGCACATCAATGGAAGCGAAAATGGATGGGCTGTCCTAAGAAATCTCCTTCCTACGCCAGAACTTGCATAAACTCTCCTCACGGATGGGGAGGCCGAAAAGCGGATATCAGACACAGAGAATGCCATGAGGAAAATGGAGAAGCAACTGGCAGTGGTGACACAAACAGAATCCTGGAAAATCGCACTGAGGATAGTAAGGGGAGGTCAGGCTGGAACAACCTCTACATATTTCGGTCTGCCGGAGAAAACAGAGGGCCCTATGACACCCCAAAAATTATCCAATTTCTTCTCGGTTGAGAGAGCACATAGGGTTCTCACTGGCAGGCCCGTGCCAGGTGCCAACCCATGCACGGTAATAGCAAGACTTTTGAAGTTTAGGGACAGGGACACCCTCCTGCAGATGGCATGGGCCACTGGCACCATAACATACAACAGGTCCAGGATTGGATTTTTCCCAGACTACACAAAGGAGGTACATCAGGTGAGACAATCATTTGATGCAATTAAGAGGAAGCTGTTGGCCAGCAGAATCAAATATGCCCTCTTCTTTCCCTCACAGCTAAACATATACCATGGGACAAAAGCCCTTCTCTTTAAAACTCCGAAGGAAGCATGGAACTGGTACGAAACCAATGTAGGCCTATCACCAGACATGGCGAAACGCAGGGAGCCACAGCAGCCTGTCCTGGAACAGGTGCCATCTACAGCCGTGCTCCAATCCCAGGACCTCATAACACCAGACATTGAGGGCAACGTCCCGGAGCTAGGGGCCAGTGGATGAATGATTGGATTAGTTACTGCCTGGCCTGACACGGCTGGGACTCTAGGCGACACAGGGGGTTGCATGCCGGATTAGCGAAAATGAACATTGCGGCCATAAACAATCGACGGAGCCCCGAAGTGACAACGAGAATAGACACCCAACGGATGGGTGCAGGGTTTGGGTGACAGGTACTTCAAGTTGGGGGTAAGTATGCAGAGGGATGTGGTGGGGCTCTCTGTTAGTTCACCAGTAATGTTTGGACACAAAAGGTTACAGTGATCTTAGAGTTTGGTTTTATTACTAGTTTGCCTCGCTTGGGACACTTTGATGGGGCAGAATGGGAGAAGGATCACAAGGTTCATGGGACACTTCAGGAGGCGGGGGAAAGGAAGGAAGAGCTCAGACTCTGCACTGAAAACGCAACTCTGGGGGAAGGATGGCACATGAGAGGGCGGTATCGCTGTTAACATGGAATGTCAATGGGTTAGGCACAAGCCTTAAACGAAGGCTGGTGCTTCAATTTCTCAACAGGCACTCTCCAGATATAGCCCTTCTGACAGAAACCCACTTGTGGGTATGGATGAAAGTTTTTCAAAAGGTCCAACTATGCAATGGCCTACCATGCCGGAGTCTCTAGGGGGAAAGAGGGACATTAGTCTTAATACACAAAAGGGCACCATTTCACAGGCGCAAGGTTCAGACAGACCCACGGGGGCAATTTGTGGAGTTAACAGTGGATCTATTGTAAAACAAATGGGGCATCTTGATGGTATACATCCCCCTCCCCCCATCTCATGCTTGAGCTGCTAAATAACCTCCAAACCACAATCACAGACCACTTGGACATGTGGGTGCTGTGGGGGGACTTTAAGGAGGTTATGGATGTGGGCAAGGATAGAACACACGTGGGTAATAGAAACTCAGCTCTTCTGACCAAACTGCATTCTTTGGCGGCAGCATTGGGGCTAGTAAACGTATGGGGGGCACTGCACAGGGTAGAGTCTGGCTTTTCATTTTTCTCCAATACACAAAGTCCCTATCAAGGATAGACTATTTCTTGTCCCACAGGGTATGGCCCAGAGGTTGTTGTCCGCAACATTTCTTGCCAGGGTTATCTCGGATCACCCCCCTCTTTTCATAGAGATTAAAAGTGGGCGGACGAAGCCCGGAGCGGCTTGGCACCTCAACACATATTACTTGGGCATGCCTGAAGTACTAGAGGGGTTATCTAGTAAGACGTCGGAATACTTCACCTTAAATGAGGGGTCTGTTGACAGCCCGATCACACTATGGGAGGTATATAAGGCAGTGCTTCGGGTGGAGGCTCTCTCTCTGGTGGTGGCACAATGCCAGCAACACGCCAAGGGGATTGAGGAGGTTGAGTCGCTTGAAGTAAGGAAGGAGGTGAGTTTCTGGAATCGGGTTCCCGGGCTTCACAGGAAACTCTAGTCACAGCACAAGAGGCTCTGAGGAACGTACCCTAGACAATGCGAGAATGTCTCACTGAGCTGCGCACAGCCAAATTCACGAGTCTGGGGACAAGGCTGGGAAAATCTTGTCCTGGTTGGAGAGGCGGGACAGAGGTAAGGGGTATATACGGGCCATACAAGACTAGGGGGGGTGGGTTGCTAACGGAAGATTCAGACATTGCAGGGGCATTCATATACTTTTACAAGGAGCTGTACAGCCCATCGATGACTATGCCGAGGACAGACGGGTTAAACTTCCTCGACTCGATAGTGATCCCTCGCCTCTCGGAACAGTAGGCGATGAAACTCGACTCTAAGATCACAAAGCAGGAGGTGGCGGCAGCACTATCTCAGCTTCAATCTGTCAAGACCCCGGGACCAAATGGGAGAGGCAGTGATAGAACCCATGCACCGCGTGTTTATGCGAAGCAAACAAAATGGTTATCTCCTCCTGGATCTTAGGAAAGTATGCATTGTGGTGCTCCCCAAACCAGGGAAACTGCCAGAACTCTGCACCTCCTACAAACCGACCTTGCTAATTAATGGGGAGACCAAAGTCCTGGTGTGAGTTCGAGTTAAGCGACTACTGGGGGTGACAGATTCCCGAATATACCCAGATCAATGCAGATTCATGCCCTCTAGAGCCACGCGGATGACTCTGCGAAGGGTACAGTTCACCATCAGCCAGGCCTCTATTATACCAGACCCACTAGCACTCCCAGCTGTGGACTTTGAGAAGGCCTTTGACTCGGTGGGGTGGGACGCCCTATGGGACATTATGGGCTGGATGGGATTAGTGGACAAGTTCATGTCCTGGGTTACGTTGCTATACAAATCTCCAGAGGCAGTGGTACAGGTGAACAGGGCCTTCACATTGGGGTGGGGGACCAGGCAGGCCTGTCCCTTTTCTCACCTGCTGTTCAGGCTGGCCGTAGTACCACTGGGTAAAGAAATCGGAATGGACAGGGTTCACATGGCCATGGGGGAGGCCAGGGAGGACCGGGTCTCGCCCTACGCGGATGACCTCCTCTTTTACATAATCAACCCTGTCAACTCCTGCCCCGAGGTGACACACATACTGATGGAGTATCAAGGGTTTTGTGGACTCAAAGTGAATGAACACAAAAAGTCCTTTTTCCCTTCCAAGGGGGGAGTAGGGGCAATCCCTCGGCAGTACCCATACTCAATCTTGATCTTGGGGGCTTCGAATACTTGGGAATCCGCATGATTCCGATTCCCAAGGACTTTTTTTCGCTTCAACCTACAACCGGTGCTAGACAGATTCTCGGCCGACACGGTTCATTGGCAATCCCTCCCATGAACTTTGTTGGGCGAGGCAGCCCTCTTTAAGATGCTGACGCTCCAGAGTTTCTCTATGTTCGCAGAGCGCGCCCCGCTGCCCATCCCCAAGACGATCTTTACATCCATCGATAGCACTCTCCTGGGGCTGCTCTAGGTAGGGAAACAACCATGCATTGCTCTCAAAACCCTTAGGCGCTCAGTCTGGGGGGGGGGGGGGGGAAATCGGGCTGCCCTTCCTCCGTAGGTATTATTGGGCTGCACAATTAGGAGTAGTGAATGAATGGTTTCATGGTGACCCTAGGCTTCCCCATATAGGGGTCGGGGGGAACGAGAATGGCATTAGAAACACCCTTGCAAATATTATACAGGGACAGGAAAGAGACCGCAGAATTACCTGGGATGACGCAGCACATACAACAAATCTGGTTTGATGCTCATGACGACATTGGTTGGGGAGGGAAACAGACGCTGGACCAGGCCCTCTGGAATAATGGGCACATTCCGGAAGACCTAAAAATGGGCAACTTTGTGAGCTGGGAGGATCGGGGGTTCAGACCTTAGCAGATGTAGTACGGGAGGGACGTATCATCTCATTTGACACACTGAAGGACACGCTCGAGTTACAAGACAGAGAATACCATAGATAGCTCCAATTAACGCATGCCATCGGCTCTCAGTTCCCTGCGTTGGAGGAGATCCCCAAGTGCTCCCCCCTTAGAGGCTAACCTTTTCCCAGGGTCAATTGCTACTAAGGCCACCTCCAAGCTATATCAGGTACTTACTGCTTTTGGGACCCAGGAGCTGTCCCGACTCAAAGAGAAGTGGGAGAGGGATGTGGTTCCATTGAAGTCAGAGGAATAGCTGCACGACTTCGCCCTATCCAATATAAAATACTACACCAGGCATATTACTCCCGGGCAGCAATGGCAAGGTGGGGTGTGGTGGATAGCGGTGCGTACCTGAGGTGGGGGAGGGCACCATGTTGTGTAGCTGCGACTCAATACAGGAGTTTGGCCGGAAATGCACCCATAAATTATCGGGTGTGCTGGGGTCTCAAGTTCTGCAGGACCCAAAACATGGTGTTATTGGGAATCTGGGGGAAGTGGAGTTGACCAGACATGAGAAGACACTCCTTGCTGTAGCGCTTGGACTGGGGAAGAGCTGCAACGTGGGGCTCTGCGGAAAGACCAAGCCTCAGTCGTGGGGCGGCAGAGGTCGACAGATGTGCATCCCTGGAAAGGCAAATCTATAAGGCCAGGGTTTGCCCCAGGAAATTCCACAAGTTATGTGGGGGATGGGTAGGGGGTGGGTGAGAGACAGATAATGCACTTCCCTGGAGGGGTTGGGGGGTGCCTTCCCACCTGAAATAAGATAGAACCACAGCCTGATATTACCCGCTTCCGTTTAATCTGTGATCTTTATTTATGTTCTACGACACTGTTGACAAGCTGTAACCAAGTGTTGGCGATCTCTTGTTCGTTTGTTTATGTGTTTTATTGGAAAATCAAACAGAATTATAAAACAAAATGATGCACCTACAACAAGTTACTAACGAACAAAAACTCCTGCCCGACAGCATGAGACAGGGGAATCAAACGAAGGATCCAAAGGTGAAAAAAATGGATTATTTTCACTGTGACACTGTCAGGGGAACCCATTATCTTGAAAGCTGGGTGCCCACAATCAACAAATGTTAGCTAAGTGGTTGTGCAAATTCTTTCAAACACATTTATTAAATATCTGAAATTGGTACATTAAGAAAATTGGTAACATTTTAATTATATGTATGGTACAATACCTTTGGACCACCATAACAGAGAACCAAATTCATTTGTAATTGAATGTTCTTCTTGAGACAAGGACCTCTAGTAACGTTGAGAATGTACATACGACTAGGAGTGTAAATGAGCAAATTCCTGGATATCAATAAACAAGACACTACATCCATTGACGTGGATTACAGATTTAGGATCTTGGCCTGTCATTCTGGAAACTAAGATCAATGTGACGGGCAAAGTCTTGAAAAACACTTCACATTTTAAGCTAATATGAGAAACCGTGTATGTGGCCATTTTGCACAAATAAGGACTACCTGCATCTAATCAGTGGAAACCTTGGCTACTTCTTGAGCAGAAATTATTTAGCAAAAACGTACACAGAAAGGGCTGTATCCAGTCCATCTTCCACTATATTTGGACAGATCCTTTGTAGGAACTTGGGATGCCAAGTGCTGCCAATTAACATCACCTCTTGTTGCAAACAGATCTACTGCAGTCTGCAGAGTAAACAACTTCAAGAAGAGATCTTAAAACATTATGCTTAGACCCACTGTGGAAACTTACTGGCTGCAAAATTAAAGCTAGTGTGTGATTGAACCTGCTGACCATGCATTTAAAATGCATAGGACTATGTGTGTGCCTCTTCTACAACCAGATTGCCTTGGGCATGTAAGTTACAGCAATGCTGAGCCCTTCGAGTTCAATTCTAAAGACACAGCAAACATGCCCCGTTTAGTTGAATGTGAGTACAAATTCAGCTATAGGGGACATGTTTGCCCTGTGTTTACAGTTGAATTCTAAAGAAACTTTAAAGATACGGCAAACAAACATGTCCTGTATATCTGAATATCTACTCACATTCAGCTAAACAGGACACGTTTGCCGGCTGTGTTGTAACTTTCATAATTCTGGTGTGTCTTTAGAATTCAATTCTAAAGACATACCATTGGTTCTGAAAGTTATAACACCACAGCGTGTCTTTAGAATTCACTGTGCTGACAGAATTAAACAAACACAAGCTCCTTCTAGCTAAGGAATACCTGCAAGAATCCTGGAGGGGGTTGCCGCTGGATTATTCCGCCAGGGCGTTGAATCATACAAACACCTATTAATATCACAAAATGGATGCCAGAAAGATTTGAAAAAATAGGGTTTGGGAGCCCATTAAGTTGTTCATCCTACATTTCAAAATGACTTGTCCAATGCAAGCTTCCTGGTTCCATGTGAACAGAACGGTGAAGTGGAAACAGGCGAGAGGTCGAGTTTGACAATAGTATCTTATTGTTGCGCAATCATTACTCACATCATCGGATTCCCTGATGAGTTCGGTATCTTCTACTTGCACCACAGCATCAGCACCACATGGGATGGGGGCACCTGTTGTTACTCGCATCACCTGACCAGGCATCACCGTCTGAGTTGGCTAAAGTGAAAGATAAATACAGTAACTCACTAACCACTTTCAGTTCAGAAAAGCCTCTCTTATTGAGTCTTTGAAAATAATGGTGTGACACAATGTGCGTATTACAGTAAAATGCAAGGACAACATTAACTTTTTGCTAAAGCAGCTCTTTAGAAAAACGGATGACTCGATGTGGACTTTGTCCCTCTTTTTTTAAATGTTAAATTATGTACAACTGTGGTTCAGAAGAAAGTCAATTTCATTAAAAATTATAGTAATAGAAAACGTATCACAAAGCAGTACAAGGATTTAACAAGGGAATTTAAAAGTAATATTAACCCTTCCTCTATGTAAATAAATCATCTAAATACCCTTGCTACCTTTCAAGTAATGCTGTTCTCCTCCAAAACCGCATCATTATTTTTATCAAAAACTGGAAGTAATGATATAGCTTTCATGCCCTTCCAGGAGGGTGGACATGGCCTTTAACGGCCCGCCGCCTGAGCAAAGTTCAGGTCTACCCTCCTGGCAGGGCATGAAAGCCATTCACAAACCTGTGGTTCGTCCGGGGTGCACATGGCTTTCACAATTTCATCTAGCGCAGCCGATCTCCCGATGCAAATGAAAAAAAAAAAAAATGATGGGCAAATTCCCTTTTCCATGTCTATGCGGCCAGACGTGAAGAGCAAAAGTAAGGTAGGTGGAGGGGGGGAGGGAGACTAATTGGGCCATTTTGGGGCGGGATGAACAGGTAGAGGCTCCCGGTTCCCTCCAGCAATGAAAAAAAAAAAAGGGGGGAAAAAGCACCACCCAGGGAATGGACTCAAGTGGCTGGGACAACGGTCGGGCATTGTGTGTTCTCGCGTGCTGTTCCAGCCACCTGATTGGCTAAGCGCCCTTCCCTGGTTGCAAATGTCCCATCTTAAACACAGGCCTGCTGCTGATATTAACAGACACAAAGTCTGGGACTCTAGAGCCACATTGATTCAAAGTTTTCAGAATATACGTAACATACAGTGAATCTAAATGCGAAATACTTACACACTACATGGTTGTTCTGAAAACAAGGTAGTAACATTTCAGCTTTAGGAGAACAAAGTTGGAAACCACTGCATTAAGGGGTTAGGGGGGGACAGAGTACTGGAGGGCTTTTTTAAAATTCCTTTGATGTTTTCCTTAATTTTTTAAAAGAACCTCCATGAAGAACATTTGACATCGAAATCTAAGAGCCAATTCATATTGTCAACTATCAGTAGTAGTGGGTTCATAGTACGAGCCTTCTGCTTCTTGTACAATGTTAAAAGTGGAAGACTACTTATGGATAAAACAAGCTTTACACTGCTGTGTATCAATGGATTCAAATGTTGTATCAAATACCCATGTCATTGGACGAGCCCGGATTAGCCAGTCGTCCAGGTAGGCACTTGGTGAAAACCCTGGGTGCCGACTTTAATCCGAACGGTAGGGCTCTGAATTGGTAGTGGCGTCCCTGAACCACGAAGCTGAGGAACTTCCTGTGCCTTTTTAGAATGGGGATGTGGAAGTAAGCATCCTCCAGGTCCAACAACGATAGGAAGTCGCCTTCCTCCAGCTGTCCCAGCACGTGCTGGAGGGTGACCATCCTGAATTTCTGCGCCTTGATGTATTTGTTTAACCCACGCAGGTTCAGGATGGGGCGCCAACCGCCTGTCTTCTTTCTGACGAGGAAGTACCTTGAGTACATTCCGGAGCCCCGGAGCCTCCTGGGGACGAGCTCGATGGCACCTTTTTTGAGCATTGCCTTTACTTCCAACAGCAGTTGAGGGACGTGATTCTCCTTCCTGGCCACGGGAGGAATGTGAGGGCACTTCTTTTGGAATTCCAGCGAGTGCCCGTTGGCCAGGGTGTCCAGCACCCAACGGTCGGAGATGGACTCCCACACGCTGATGAACTTCGTCAGCCGGCGTCCCACCGGGGTGCTTCGGTGGGGGCCCGACCACACGGCCGGGTCAGTCTTGTTTGGAGGAGGCCTTGCTGCCTTGGCCTCCTTGACGACGACGGCGGGATCCCCCTTGCTTGCCGCGACCTCTGTAGGCCTCCTGGGAAGAGGAGCGGGCCGCCTGGCGGTAAGCAGAGGAGCCACCGCTGGATCCTTTGGAGGCACCCTATCTGCCTCCGGAGCTCCGAAAGGGCCATCGCTGCTGAAGCACTCCAAGGGCCCGGGCCGTCTCCGAGTCGGTCTTGATGGCCTGTAGAGACTCACCCACCGCCTTACCAAAGAGGTTGTTGCCGTCGAACGGCATGTCCAACACTCTGGTCTGGACGTGCTGGCGAAAGTCTGTCTCCTTGAACCATCCCCGTCGTCGGAGGCAGACTCCGTTGCCCAGTTGGTGAAATCCGGTATTGGCGATGTCCGTCGCCACCTTTACGGCGTGATCCGACGCCACCTCGTCCTCCTGCAGAATTTCTAGGGCCTCTGCCATTTTGTCATCAGGCAGGAAATCTAGCAGGGGAGCCAACTTGAACCGGATCTCCCTGTCGTAGCGGGCCACGATCGCTAAGGCATTGGCCGCCTTAATCGTCATCGCCGCCGCCGAGATGACTCGTCGTCCCATAGAGTCCAACTTCTTGCCCTCGCTGTCCGGCGGGGAAGTGGAAGCTGCCGTGCCCGCTGCCTTCTTCTTAGCCGCTGCCGAGACGACCGAGTCCGGCGTGGGCTGGGCTCTGAGGCACAAGGGGGAGGCATCGGGGACTCTGTACTTCTTCTCATACCTGTCCCTCTTGGCGGGTGTCGTGGCAGGGTTCTTGAGGACAGCAAGCCCCTTGTCCCAGATGTCGTCGAGTAAAGGCACTGCGAGGACCGTCTTCCTCTTAGCCTCTCGTCGTTGGTACAGAAACCCCTCCTTTTTCTGTTCTTCAGGGCAGAGCTGGAAGAGCTCGGATGCCCTGGTTATCATGGCGTGGAAAGAGCCAACCTCTTTGGCTGGGGACGCCCGCGGGGGGGGGGGGGTGATGACGGGATGTCCGCTGTGTGTTCGCCGCCGTCGTCCATCCCCGTCGCCGTATCCTCTCCCGGCGAGGGGTGGACTCTCCTCCGCTTGTTCGGAGGGCTTCCCGACGGGCCTGGTTCTGGCTCCTCCGTCGGGGTGCGTGGTAATCTCGTCCTTATCTCGGTACATAAGGATTGGATTGCCAACAAAATGGCCGCCGAGCTACCCTGGGTCTCGGGCAATGGCTGCGACGGACGGGATGGCTGCTCCTTTGGGCCCTGTTCGTCGTCGCTATCTTCGATCACGTCAGCAGGGACCGTCCCCTGGGATCGAACCTTCTCGAACCTCTCGTTGAGGTTTCTGAACCTCTCGTTGAGGCCTATGGACCTTTCGTTGAGGCCCTTCTCGGTCTCCACCAGTTCCTCCTCAGAGGCTGATTCCGAGTCTGTAATGGCCACCGCCCCCCCCCTCTTTTTCAGCCAGGGGCTTCACGGGAGTCTTAGCGATGGGCTGGAAAGAGGATTCCCTCCGCGGCGGCAGGGATACTTTGGGCCCAGAGGCCGTTTCCATTGGCGTAGTCGCAGCCAGCTCCGCCAGGGTCGCAGCGACCACTTCGGTAGAGGCCTTAGCCGGGTGGATCAAAGCCCTCACCACCTTAGGTGCGTCCTGGGCCTTTGCCTTGGGGAAAGGGTCAGCGCCTTCCTCCCCCTTCGAGATCGACCGGGTCCGCTCCAACGGCCTACCCGGGTTCTCGGACTACCTCTTCCCCGAACCAGAGCGCTGGCTTATGGTCGAACGTGCCGGGGAAGTAGCGCCCTGCTTGGTAACCGAAGAGCCCGACCTTTTTCCGCGTTCGCGGACTCGCAGTGCTTGGCCTTCTGTTGGGCCCCCGTCGCCGGGGCGCCCTCAAAGGATTTAGAAGCCCGCTCCGACGACTTCTTTGCCTTCTCACTTGCTGTGCCCTTCTCCAGCCAGGTGGCGAGGCGGGAACGACGATCTTGTTTGGTCCGTTCCGAAAGGTTCTTGCAGAACGCACAGTCCTTCTCCACGTGCGTCTTGTCCCCATAGAGGCAGTAGAGGCATCGCAAATGCTCGTCCTCCTTGAAAACGTTATATAATCCGCTTCCAGGGCAGTTCCTGAACAGCTTGGATCCGGGCGTCGAGCTCCCCTTGTCCTGGGCCATGTCCGTTGAGGTAGGCCGCAGATCTTCCGGAATCCTCCAAGAAGTGTAAACTCGACGAAAACTTCACCCTTGAGGGGCGTAGAAGAATTCCGAAACGGGTCCCTGTTATCGGAAGTAGAAACGGTGGAGCTTAAGGCTCGATTAAACTGAAAAAAATGAGAAATTCTCCTGAAAAGCGTGAAAACGCAGTAAAAAACTCGAGAGCTAAACACGAGGACTCCCAACACTTGAGCGGGCGGTAAAAATCTGAGGATGGCTGCCAGAGGCGGGGCTTAGGGAGAGGGCAGTCATTGGCTGGGGTCAGCATGACCCAGAGATCAGTGATTGGTTACTACTAAGAAAGACAGATCAGAAACAAAACTGATACTGATTTTTTCTTTACCGAGGATTCCCAGCCTGACGACGGGGAATATTCATGAGCATGTGAATCCATGCCAGATCCCATGCTGGAGAAAACTTTCTAGAAATCTGCACTTACAAACAAATAATGTTTTATGTATGTTGTTCTAAAGCATGCGTCTCCCCGGCCACCAAGGAGGTAATTGTGAAGCCATCGTAATAGTGCGAGTGCGTCCGATTCAACTGAAAATCATTCACCAAATGCCAATATCTGTGGCAAAACCATAGCATTTGTGATGCAGATTAGAAAAACGTGTATGCAAAGAAAACACAGAGGTGATCAGAAACAGACAAGCATAAGCCATGAACAGGAAATTATGCAAAACAAGTGTGAAACATGGACAACAGTGAGGATTTACTAGCCTGGTCAAAGTGAGGAAGCTACTGGTGAAGTGCTGCTTTTGTTGGATTCATCATTTATTAACTGTGGTACCCGAATTTAGTTTATTAGTGACTGGTAATGACGGATGTTTCTGGGTAGTTCGTGGAAGAGACAGGGTTGTTGTCAGATGGAGTGTTGCATTTAAAAGAGGCATCTATAAAGATCTGCAACAACATGCAGTGGCATAAGTTGTTGACCATGAAACTGAGGATCACCCTTCTACAGACTTGCCGCATAATACATTTTTTTTTTTTATAAAGTGCTTGAGGGGACACATCTGGCAAAGAGTGAATCACAGAACACAAGAATAAAACAAGGTGCGGTCAAAATATATTTGAGGTGGGGGGCGCTGTAGCGGACATCCAAGATGGCCGCTTGATTGTGTGCTCCCGCTCCAATCTAAAATCCTGAGACTGGATATCCCGTTATATGCCGCCCGGAGAGCTGAAACTTGAGGCACGGACGACCGAAGTACCCGTCCATACACTGAAAATCCTGAGCTGCTGCGAGGACACTGCCCTGAGTTATCCCCACTCGATCCTTGCCCGGCCCCTGCCGGGGACGCGATCCGCCCAAGGGTTCCACGGTGCGGAGGCTGGAGACCGTGGATGGGAGGAGGCGCGAGGCCGCAGTGGGCGAGGCTTGCGCTCTGGCAATGCGCTGAGCCCTCGCACCCGGCGGGGGACGGTGCTGCGGGCCGCAAGGACACAAGGCACTGGCGCTGGGCACCTGCCTGAGGCGGACTGTGAGGATCCCCAAGCCGCGCTGTGTCTACTGTGGCCCGAGCGGGGATGTCGGCGCGTGGCTGGGGGCGTGCTGTGCGAAGAGGACGCTCCGAGCGAGGTAAGGAGGCAGCGGTGCGGTGAGTGGGGGGGAAGGAGCCCATACACCCAGGCCATACATGTGAGGCAGCCTCGGGCTCCCCGCTCCCCCTCCGCGGCTGGATAGGGGGTCGTGAGCAGCGGGTTTCTGCTCTGTGGCCGCTGCACCCGGGGGTGTGTGTCTTCCTGTGCTGCTGGGCTTCGGGCCGCGTGCTATGAGCCGCCCTGGCTAACTTGGCTGTGCCCATCTTGTAAATTCTATTAAATGGGCCCCTAAGCCTCCCCCGTGGAGTGGTGACACCAGTCGAGATTACACCACAGGGGCCAGTGGGGAGGTGAATTCATCGTTGATCCGCTGGCTGCAAAGGACTAGCCCTCAATCCTCCTGCTACTCTGACGGTGGCCGGTCTGGGGCCCCCCAGACTGACTGGCCTCTGGCACAGACCTGCTTTCTTTGACAGCTGAGGGCAGATATACCCTGGAGGCCACCGAACTGTTCCTTACTCATTACCTTTATTGTAATATACGTGGGAGGACACAGTACATTGGAGGTAGACACCCCTGCCCCCTGGAATCCGCCCCCCCCTTTTCCATTCTCTTTCATTGCAACACTAAGCTACAGCTGCCAGTATCCGCACCTGCGGTTGACAGGAATCAGGAATAGGAGAGGGGGAAAGACAGTACCACAAAACAGTGAAAGCCTATATATAAAATGAGCGAATCACAGAAATCTGGGAAGACGGGCAAGACCCCCAGCAACAAGAAGAAGGGCCCTATGGATGCCTACACGGGCGGCCAGACCCAGACCATGGCTGCAGAGGCATGTGCTAGCGCTAAAGAAACCCTGTGCACCGAGGGCGAGCAACAAGAGGACAGGCTAACGACAATAGTGCAAAATGGGTTCCGGGCAGTTAACATTAAGCTGGATGATATAGTATCCACTATAGGTTCCCTCAAAGCAAGGGTCGAAAAAGGAAGTGCACGTGTCACTGAAACGTTGAACAGAATAAGCACTAATGAGGATTCCATTGCACACCATTGCAGAGATATAAACCAACTCAAGGAGGCCATGACCAAAATGCAAAACAAGTGCGAGGATCTGGAATCGCGATCAAGACATAACATCCGCGTGGTGGAAGTGGCAGAATCCTTTGGCAAGGGTCAGATGGAAAAGCAGCTCGAAGTACTACTTAAAACCTTACTCGGCCCGGAGACATTCTCAGACCATTTCCTCGTGGAGAGGGCTCACCGCACATCAGCCTCGCCCCCTAAATCAGGAGCACCCCCACGTACAATAATTGCGAGGCTCCCCAATTATAGGGACAGAGACACGATACTACGAAAGGCGAGAGAGGCTGGAACGCTCCATCACAACGGGAACCGCATTTATATATACCCGGATTTTTCTGCCGGGGTTCAGGCCAGTACACTTCTTAGAGACCGCCAGGTGTCATATGCCTTGATGTTTCCGGCCAAGCTGCGAATACAACACGCGGGGAGGGTGCACTTCTTCGAATCCCCGGCTGAGGCCACGCAGTACATTGAGACCTCTATACGCCTTCCACCCAGGGGGGGCAGACCGGCACAAAACAACAGGCCCAGGCCGGAAGACTAAACGACATGTGGTGGGAGAGAGGGGTTTGCATATTGATAGGGCCGCGGAGCCGTATGAAAATCTGATAAGTGGGAAAATGTTCCGGGCAGCTCCGTCTAAGTTTTTTTACTGGAGCGGTGGGGCCAAATAGGCGGTCATGTCTAGCGACATGCCCACCCCTGGATTGCTCCAGCAGTTAATTGGGATATGTCGTCAAGTTGGGGGAGATGATGTGGGAGGGAGGGTGGGGGAAGGGAGTGTGGTTGTTGATGGTAGAAGTTTTGGTCACCGTAGGATGTGTGACCATGGTTATAGCTTGGCTATGGTTACCTCTTTGTTGTTTGTTCAAAAAGTGGTTGCATTGGGAGCAGCGCTGGTCGGCTTGCATAGAGTGCACAGTCTTGTTGGTCATGGCGTTTTGAAGATTTGCTATCATACAATGCTAGTGACGGGATGCGAATAAAATTGCTTACATGGAATGTAAGGGGTCTGAATAACCCGGCGAAAGTCAAGAAAATTGCTAATTATATTGCCAGACATGGCCCCCAGATATTGATGTTACAAGAGACTCATACAATGGGTAGCAGCAATCTACACATAATGCCCAAGTGGGGTAGGCAACGGTTCTACACGGATTATTCCACTCAGACCAGGGAGGTAATTACTCTTATACACCCTAACTTGGGATTTCGGCCCGAGGGCCATAAGGTGGATCAACAAGGTAGATATGTGGTCGTATGGGGCAAACTCGCTGGTCAACAACTGCTGCTCGTGATTACTTTTGGGCCAAATATAGATGACCCTGCTTTCTATGTAAATATGTATCAGATGATCACGGCCTATGGTTTCTCTATTGTGTTATGGGGAGGAGACTTTAACGTGGTGCTGGACCCTGTTTTGGATAGGTCCTCCAGGGTCAGTAGAACCCCTAGTAAAATTTCCTCTACCCTGGGCAGCATCCTATTTCCAATGTCAATGGTGGGTGCCTGGCGTATAATGCACTCTGGGGACAGGAGATATACATATTACTCGTCGGTCCACGACTCTGAGTCCAGGATAGACTATTGGTTTATTGCATCGGTTATGTCCTCCATGTTGCTGAAGTGTGAAATCTTGCCCCGTACATTTTCAGAACATTCCCCAGTGCTGATAGAATTGAGGATTCATAATGCCCCGTGTCCTGCTGTGAGTTGGAGAATGCCAGGCGGAATGCTGGAAGACCCTGGGGTGGTGGAAACACTACATACGTAGAAAGCAGAATTTTTCACCAAAAATGTGGGAACGGTAAACAAATACTCTACTGTGTGGGAATCTTTTAAAGTATGGGTCAGAGGAGTACTGCTGTCCAAATCTGTTGGCATGTTAAGGGCTGTGTGCGCTAAACTAGCAGATATTGAAAGTAAATTGGGTGTGCTGGAGGGAGACTACACCCGGACACAAAACAGGGACCTGTTGGCGGACATACACACACACACCTGCAAAAATTTGATAAACTGGCCGCTAGGGAGGTGCAATACCCGGCAGCTCCCATGCGGGCACGTAGATCTGGCGAAGGTAACAAAGCTGGCAGGACACTCTCTAATCTTCTCAAGTGTAATAAAAAATCTAACCAAATTACTAGTATAAAGACAGAACAGGGGGAGGTACTTTTAGGGGAAGATGAGATAAATAAAGAATTTGTTAAATTTTATAACAAACTATATTCTAATCAAGATAAAAAGTCTCCTGCAGACATTAAGGACTATCTTGCGACCCTTGGTCTACCCCAACTCCCAGAGGCTGAACGTGCAGCGCTAGATCAGCCGATATCGGCAGAAGAGGTCACTGAAGCAGGAAAGGCACCTGGATTTGATGGGATAGGGGCAGAATTGTATAAAGAATTCCGAAAAGAGGTTGTCCCGGTGCTTCTGCAGATATTGGAGGAATCCCTTGAATGCAATGTACTGCCACCATTACTGAGAGAAGCGGTGATCACGGTGCTCCCCAAGCCACGACGACCACCACAAGATGTGTCGACCTACAGACCCCTGTCACTCAAACACTGATGCCAAAATATTTGCAAAAGTGATGGCCAATAGACTTTTGCCGGCGGTCCCCGGTCTAGTGCATCCCGATCAAAATGGGTTCGCCAGGCCCACATCCCTAAATCTCTGACAACTCTTTGGTTTGATGGCACAGATAGACCCCAAGAGAAGAGCGGCTGCAATATCTTTAGACGCTGAGAAAGCCTTTGATTCGGTGTCCTGGGTCTACCTTGTTGCGGTGCTTGAGGCATTTGGGATTGGCTCTAACTTTATTAGGTATGTGAAACTATTATACACCAAACCCGGGGCACGAGTCCTGACTAATATGACCATCTTGGACCTGTTCTTGTTGGGCAGGGGCACCAGACAGGGCTGTCCGTTCTCGCCCCTGCTGTTTGCATTGACTATAGAACCGATGGCAGCTGCGGTGAGGCCGAGACACACGGACAAGGGCATAAATATAAAAGGGTCCATCCAATTAATCTCACTATACGCTGATGATACGCTATTGTACATCCGTGAACCCGAAATTAATATAGCACCCATAATGGTGGAAATACAGAACTTTGCAGCCTACTCGGGATACACTGTGAACAGAGCCAAGTCCGAAATATTCCCACTTACATCATCCACTGAGTGCCCCGAAATGTTGCATGGACTTAAATGGTCTGACCGACACATTAGGTACCTGGGGATTCTGGTATCCAGGGATAGGAACACGCTATACCAGGACAACTATGAGACTACACTACAGAACATTATCACGAAACTCCAGATGTGGGGGCGGTTGCCAATATCTCTACACGGCAGGGTGGTGGTTCTCAAAATGATAATCCTTCCTAAGCTTCTTTATCTGTTTGTCAACATTCCCATATGGCCTGGAAGGACTTTTCTTTTTACTAAGCTCCGTTCCATAGTGGTGACGTTCCTCTGGAATGGGAAAACCGCTAGGATTAGCTGGGAAAAGATGGCTCAGTCGTACTCCACGGGCGGTATAGCGGCTCCTGACTTTGAACTATATTTTCATGTGGCACAAGCACAATTTGCAAAATACTGGTATGATAACACACAGGAGACACCCCATGCACTGATAGAGGAATTCACTACACACCCCACAAATATACAATCAGTCATCTTTGATACGCAATACAGAGACACATGTGAGTACAACCCCATCACCTGTACGCTTAAGGCTTGGGAAGCCATATACAGAAGGTTGCAAATAGAAACACCCTATAATCCCGAGGTACCTCTCTGGAACTATCCAGGTGTACCCCCCACACATGACAGTGCAATTCAGGAGGCTTGGGACCCCAACATGGAAATGAAAATTGGGGATATGTTCATAAACGGCAAATTTGTGTCCCTGGAGGACATAATAAGAGCACTTGGTGGCGGCCAATTTAGAACAATTCAATACTACCGCATGCGGTCAGCATTTGGCCGCTGTTCCCAGACGAACCTCAGCCACACCCATGTTTACAGATGGTGACTGCTGCGGGGGGCTTGGGAATTTCTAAATTATATACGGCAGTACAAACCCAAACCCCCACTACTAATCAAATAAAAGACAAATGGGAAAGGGATCTACAGATGCCCATCGAAGACGAGAAATGGAACAGATATTGCACACTGACTAAAAAGATATCCCTAAACACCCCTATTAAAATAGCGAAATTCACTCCAGGCGCGTCGGATGCATGCCCCAAATGTAATATGCCACATGCCGGAGACTACCATATGTACTGGGAATGCCGGGTGGTGCAGAACTTTTGAGGGGAGGTCGCCTAAATATTGGAAGAGATCACACAAATTCCCCCAGACCTGAAGCCCCAAAAATACCTTTTTGGAGACATAGGCAAATGTTCAGAGAAAGTTAGAAGATTGTTCAATGTTGCATGTGCTGTTGCTAAAAAAATGTACTCTATTGAAATGGAAAAGTGTGAGCCCACCCGGCACTGATCAATTCCTTCGCAAACTAACATATGTGAATGAATCGGAGGAACAATATGTTGTGACCCGACCCACAGTTTGTAGACCTAAGGAATTATGGGGCCCATTCAGAACATATCTATGTAACTTGGCCTCTGATGACGATGACTATGTGATGATATATAAATGTCATGATCATAATGTCAATAATTGGTTTGTATATGTGTGGTGCGGGTCAGGGAGTGCCATGTATCTTTGTGTAACCACTAATAAAAAGAGTTTAAAAAAAAAAAAAGATATATTTGAGGTGGTACCTAACCGCACAAAAGTTGTAGATCCGTCCTTTGCTGGAGGCTGTGTGGGGTACTTGGGAGTTTCTTCCAAATGTGGTGAACGTTTCCCAGAGCCCGCAATTATTGGTCTGTGATTCTTAATATAATAACACATTACAGGGTGGGTCCTTCCCATGGATTCCCCTGATACTCGTGGGAGCTAAAGACAGGTCTGAAATATGCCCACTGTTGGGCCCAATTATGCTGCTAATTATACACTTCCTCAGACCTTATGATGGGCAGAATTGTTACTGCCACAGCAAACAACAGGTCCACTTTTCAACATGTATGGGTATCTTTTATAGACTATGTACATGGAAACTATGCACAAGAGCTGCTTACTGGGAACACTCCGGTTTTGAGTAGAGACATTTTTCATCCAGGGTTGACATTGTAATGTGAGTTTACCAGAAAACAAATTCAAGTGGCTGATGGGCCACCTGATCTTTTCATGTGCATGCTGATATTTTGCTTTAATACATTCAAGGGATGGGTGGCGAGAGTAGGTTGTGGTTGTGACCCAGATGCTATCTGCCAGGGCCTTTTGACTTATGGATTTGATGGATATCTTGTGTTCAGTGATGACTCAATTAAGTGTTCCCGGAATTCCCTTTCTAACCACCACTGGAAGCCATAGGAACATCTCTAGGCACTGTACCACACCGTCTTGGAACAGCATCTATTCCCGCACACCTCTGTTATTAATTTATAATGATCAGTCTGCAACCTAATACCTATAATTATCCTTGAGAGTCCCAAGATGTTTAATCTGCACAATGAGTGGCCCTTTGTACCAACCTGTAAAAAGGTCTAAGTTTGTTAAAAGCACTTAATTGTGTTATCTGTAATCTTGATAAATATATTTCTTTTGCTGTGTGTACCCTGCTTCTGAAATGAGACCTCCGTCCGGTGTGGACCTAGGTCTCATTCCATGAACAGTTTCATATCAAACTTCTCACATTCTCTCTGTCCCCGCACTCCTCCCATCTCCGCTTCTTCGCCTGGCTCTGTTACACCCTGGCATTTGGACGCAATTTGCTCTGCATATGGGATACATTACTCACCGTAATCGTATTTCTGATTCTTGTATCTGCTTAGATTCACATGCTGTGCATAGGCCGACATCTAGTGGAAGCTGCGGAGCATTATAGTTTGTTTTTCGAAACTCGAAAATGGGCATCGACATAGGGCGTGCAGTAATACTATCCCTAGTGTGACGTCCACTGTACCCATGATCCCTCACGCGTGTAGGACCCTCAGATTGTGTTTTATCTGACATGAGGTAGCATGAGGAGTAGCGTGAATACAGAGTATCCAAGCAGATAAGATAAATAAGACTACAAGCATCCATGCACCTTCTCTCAGAGGGGAGGAAGGGTGGGCGCATGTGAATCTAAGCAGATACAAGCATCAGAAATACGATTATGGTGAGTGATGTATCCCTTCTGAGGCTTGTGGAATCTGCTTAGATTACATGCTGGGCATAGATTAGCGAGCAGTGTTAGAAGAAGGAGGTGGGATGTGAGAAGGGTCATGAGCAAATAAATGTCTTAGAACCACTCGTCCCACTTGATTATCTGTCTTGGAATGAGTGTCAATGCAGTAGTGCTGAGTAAAGGTGTGAATAGAGCTCCATGTAGCTGCTTTGCAAATGGTGTCAAGGGGTACATTTGCAATGAAAGCCAGAGTGGCCCCTTGTAGAGTGGGCCCTTGGCGTAAAAGGCAGAGTTTTATCTGAAAGGGAGTAGCACAGCTGCATACAATTGACTATCCATTTGGAGATGGCACCATTAGAGACGCAATCTCCTTCTCTGCCTGTAGCTACGGAGACGAACAGTTGATCTGTCTTCCTTAGCGGTCTGGTCTTGTCTACGTAGTAGAGGACTGTTCTTCGCACATCTAATGTGTGTAGTTTCACCTCAGCAGAGCTTTTGGGTTCTTGGAAGAAGGCCGGTAGCTCAATGGACTGGTTAACATGGATTTTAGAAATGAATTTAGGTGAGAACCTAGGGTGAGTTCGTAGAACCAGTTTATCTTTATGAACAGTAAAGAAAGGATCCTGCACTGACAGAGCCTGAATTTCACTGACCCTTCTTATGGATGTAATGGCTACTAAGAAGGCAGTTTTATAGGTCAGGTGTTTGAGACTGGCTTTACGCATGGGTTCAAAAGGGGGGCAAAAGTTTAGCAAGCACCACATTAAGGTCCCATCCTGGTGGTGGGTTAGAAATTGGGGGGTGGAGTCTCTTTACCCCTTCCCTGAATGCTTAAGCACTGGTACTTTCCACCACAACACTTTGTTATGGGAGGTGGTGTAGGCTGATAACGCTGCCAGGTGTACCTTGAGTGGATTACATACCAACCCTGCGTCCAGCAGGTGGATCATGTAGGTGACAATATTGAAAGGAGTACAATCAACTGGGTTGATCTGTTTATTCTGGCACCAAATAACGAATCTCTTCCATTTATCAAAGTAACAGTGTCTTGTGTTTGGTTTCCTGGACTCCTTTAGGATATCCATGCATCTCTGTGGTAGATTAGGATGGCCAAACTCTATGACTTCAGGAGCCATGCAGCCAAGTTCATCGAACTGGGTTGAGGGTGCACTCTTTGTCCTTCGTGCTGGGATAGTAGGTTGTGCCAGCACAGGAGTTTGATGGGTTTGCACACTGCCAGACTGCGCAAGTGCGGGAACCAAGGTTGTCTAGCCCACATGGGAGCAACTAGGATGAGTGTCGTCGATTCCCTGTGCATCCTGTTGACCAACTTCCTCATCAGAGGAGTAGGTGGAGAAGAGTAGGCAAACATCCCTGACCAGTTCATCCACAGGGCGTTCCACTTGGAGCCTGGTTGGGGGAACTTGGATGCGAAGTCTGGGCATTGTCTGTTTTCTCTTGTGGCAAATAGGTCTATAGTGGGGAAACCCCATTGTGAGACGAGGTCTCCTGCGACTTCTTTGTGTAGACACCATTCGTGTTCTTCTGGGAGGGGATCTCTGCTCAAAGCATCCGCTAGTGAATTGAGATCCCCTGGAACATGTTGAGATGACAGGTAAATGTTCCGTCTGAGTGCCCATTTCCACATTTTTTGGGCAAGCTTGGACAGATTTGGCGAACAAGTACCTCCCGGTTTATGTAAAACATAGCTGTCGTGCGGTCTGTTAAGATCTGCACTGACAGGTTCAACAGGTGGGGCTCGAACGCTTGAAGCGCTCTGAAGACTGCCAGGCGCTCTAGCAGATTTATTTTTCTTCCATGACATTGCGGTTTGTCTTTTAGCTAAAACATATTGCTAGGTCCATAAATTTGATCACATGTCTATATCCGCCATCATAGAGACATGCTGTGAGTACGTATTTCATAGCTTCGATATCCTCAATGATCTCTCCCACACCTGTCGTCCTTGAGCACTACAGGGCGCAGCACATCATGTAGCAATTTAGATTCCATTGTTGAAGCATCAGAATACAGTTCCAGCCACAGTAGCTGCACCCCATGTCCTTATATGCCATACACTGTGGGTTCAAGGCAATTTTCTGTCTGCCGTGAGCATAGCAGTGTACATTCACAAAGGAGCAGATTAGGCGTGTCTATCCGGCCCATTAGTGACAGTGGTAATTTACTCCAAAATGTCATGGATTGTCTCACCTCACCGACCACCCTGACTGTGTTCCTAGTGTGCATACTTTCTGGTGTGTGCACAATATGTATACCCAACTACTTAAATGTGTGTACCTCCCACTGCAGCCCCTGATCAGGGACGTCCTGGTGTCGCATCATTGCAGTCCTGCCAAGGGGAAGAGACACAATTTCTGTCTGCTAAAGGAGATCCCAGGAGAGCCTGGTAAAGTCATCCAGAACCTCCAGGATGATAGGCAGATTGTGTTCCGGTTCACACAGGTAAAGGAGGACATCCTCCATGTACAGAGAGACAAGAGGTCTAGATCCCCCACTTCAACACCATCACAGAAAATTCCTGACACAACAACACTGCCAGCGGCTCTAGTGCCAGTATAAAGAATATGGGTGACAGCAGGCATCCCTGCCGAGTACCTCTTTGAATGTCCCATGACCCTGACACCCGACTCCCCATTCTCCCCCTGCCCACCGGCTGTGTTTACAATAGCATAACCCACCGAATAATGCCCATGCCAATCCCAAAGCCCAGCAGCACACATCCATTCCCAATTCCCAATAGAATGAGTCAAATGCTTTAATTGAGTCTAAGGATTCTACCGCATACGGCGTGTCCAGGGAATTGGTCTAGTCAATAATGTGCTGTAGGCAGCAAAAGTTCATAGATGTGTTCCGTCTGGGCACATATCCAACCTGCTCCTCATGTATTAAGGTGCCAATAATCCTCCGGAACCTCCCGGCTATTAGTGCTGTTAGTGTTTGCACATCCTGATTTAACATTGCGAGGGGCAGATATGATTCACATAGCTCTGCCGGCTTTCCAAGTTTCGGTATTCGGACTATCAGCATTTCTCGCATGCTAGGCAGGAGCAGGTCCTTCTCATATGTTTCCTCACAAACTTTTACTAGGACAGGGGTGAGAGTAGGGCCAAAGGTATTGTAAAACTCAAAGCCGAGTATGTCACCCCGAGTGTCTTCCCAGTTGACAGGGACGCAATCAGCCCACCTATCTCTTCCTCAGTTATAGGCAACTCAAGAGTAGCATCCTGCTCAGCAGTTAGCTGCAGCAACTTAATCTGGGAGAGCTCAGAGTGCGGGTCAACCAGCGTCTCATGCTTATACAACCCACCATAGAGCTTGTTAAAAATATAATTTATCGCAGCCTGAGACTGCCAAGGTGCACTGCATTCATCATGTACAAGCGCAATTGCTCGACTAGGTTGTTCAGACTTGCACAGCCATGCTAACAATCTCCCTGATTTGTACCCCTCACTGTGCATGTGTGCTGTGTGGACTCAGCAGAGGGTTCTGCGATCTTGTCCAAATCAATACTTTGGACCCGGTCTTCCAGAGACCGCAAGTCTTACCGCAGCAACCTCCTGATATTCTCCCCCCCCCCCCCGCTCATGGCCCGGTAAATATGAATCCGTTCCTAGTTAAGAAAGCCTTTGAAAAGATCATGGTCTTGGGACGATGTTTGGGATCTCGTCACTTCTCCCCAGAAGGGAGCCCTTCCTTGTGAGGCTCTGGAGGTGAGCCCACTATGCACAGGGAAACGCACATCAACCTTCCACAACTCACATTCCACAGGCATTCAGGCAGCTCACATGCTCACAGCATAACATAAGGGAAGGAAGCACATCAAAACTTAATTCCTTGTAAGGCTACGAGAACATTTTCAAGATGAAGAGGGAAAGAGGACCCTGAAAAAAAATGAGAATTGGTTTCAAGTGGGGCTGAGTAGATGGAGCAGGGAGGATTAGCAGTATCCCCTGTGTATCGTCACATGGAATTATGTACATTTAGTAAACAAAAACATTTTCAGGGAAAAGAGGCAAAACAATGTAATAGTTTTATAAGTTGACAATTCATTAACTTGATTATTTAAAATGTAATAAAAAAAGATCATTATAATAGATCGCCAGCCTGGCCTCTCCTGGAAGCCTTGCAACCTCTCAAGAGAAGTCGAGTGGTCCCACCCAGCCCCAGCCAAGCTGCTGGACGTTAAGAGTATCCCTGGCTGTTTTGATGTACCTGGCAGAAATTAAGTAGTTCAGGTGCTGGAATTCTGCTTCAACATCCCTGTTGGAGCAGAAGAGATCTAGACTGATAGATGTATGTTTGAGCATGCTCTGTTGCATATCATGTGACAGCTTGGTAGCCAGAAGTCTAATGCTTTCACCTTTGGGACGCACCAAGGAAATGGAGGAACTTGGGAGTAGTGCTTTAGTGAACACATTAAGCAGATCATAACCCAAAGAAATCTGGGAGACCAACCAAAGTTCAGAAAAACAAAACAACCCGGTAGCGAGTTGAAATGTGAATGAGTACAAATGTTTTTGAAAGGCGTCTATTACAGCCTATTCTGAAATGGCACGGAAGACAAAACATGGTTTCTCCCACTCGCTGAGATGATGGTTGCAATGCAAATCAATGGAGTGCCAAAGCCCATGTTGAGCTAAGGGCCCCAGGGTCTAAACCTGAAGGTGCTTGATTTGAAATGGTGCTCGCCATTCGGGTGGATCGGAATCCTCCTTCACCCAACAATGGTTTTGGCAGTAGAGCATTGGTCACAAACGGTCTTTGGTCTGTGAACTATATTAGGCTGGAAGGAAAAATCTGTTGTTCAGTTTGATGGGACTTCAGAGTTACCCCAATACAGTATATGCATGGTGCACAGCCACTCAAGATAAGGAACAAGTTACTTACCTGTAACTGTTGTTCTCCAGCATGGGGCTGGCATGGATTGACATGCTCATGAATATTCCCCATCGTCAGGCTGGGAATCCTCGGTAAAAGAAAAAATCTGTTTCGTTTCTGAACTGTCTTTCTACTAATAACCAATCACTGGTCTCTGGGTCATACTGCCCCCCCAGCCAATGACTGCTCTCTACCTAAGCCCCTCCTCTGGCAGCCATCTTCAGATTTGGTAGCACGTAAAGTGGCAGTAGGACCAAGAGAAGAACTGTAGAGGGGTAGGCGGGAGGGTTCGCATGTGAATCCATGCCAGACCCATGCTGGAGAACAACAGTTACAGGTAAGTAACTTGTTCCTTCTCCAGCATTGGGTCTGGCATGGATACACATGCTCATGAATACAAGAATACATAGCATTACACACATGCACAACCACGGGAGGTGGCAAGGCTCAACATTAAGCATTTCAACAACTCAACGTTAAGCATCTCTTACCGCCTCACCAGGCTCACCTTCAAGCGGGCAGGTTGCGCAGCACTGCTTGGCCGACTCTGGACTCCTCCCTGGAATCCCGTTCGACGCAGTAGAATTTCGTGAAGGTGTGCGTTGACCTCCATGTAGCAGACCTGCAGATGTCCAGCAGGGGCACACCAGACAGGAAGGGCGTAGTTGCAGCGATCCGTCTGGTCGAATGGGCTCTCGGACGGCCAGGCAACGGTCGGTTTGCCAACCAGCAACAGTGCGTGATGCAGCCGGAGGGCCACCTGGAAGTGGAAGCCTTGAAGAGGGCCTTCCCCTCGTTCACAGTGCCAAAGTTCACAAACAGCTGTGACGTCTTCCGAAAACTCTTCGTGCAGTCCACATAGAACTTCAGCGCTCTAGCCACATCCAGCAAGTGCAAAGTCCTCTCAGCCGGCAACAAAGGCGACAGGAAGAAAACGGGTAACACCAAGGGCTCGTTGAGATGGAAGTCCAACGGCACCTTGGGTATGAAGGAGGGGTGCGTCATCAGCACGACCTTGGTTGCGTGGAAAGTCAAGTACGGAGGCTTACAGGAAAGGGCCTGGATCTCTCACACTCGTCGTGCGGAGTTGATGGCCACCAGGAACGCTGTCTTCCACACCAGGAATTTCAGAGGTGCCGAATGCAGAGGCTCGAACGGGGGACCCATGAGCCTAGTCAGCACCACATTGAGCTCCCACACCAGGGCCGGAGCCTTCACTGGCGGGAACAAGCAGAAAAGTCCTTTAATTAACTCCTTAACCAAGCGATGCAACCACAGCGACGATCCTCCCGGAGTTCTGGTGTAGCGGGAAATAGCCGCCAGATGGATCTTGATAGAGGCGTGTGCCAGCCCCGCCTTGGCCAGCGACAGCAAGTACGGCAGCATTTGAGGGGCCGTAATCCGTAGAGGGTTTATCTTCTGTGCACGGCACCAGACAGTGAACCTCTTCCATTTATGTCCGTAGCACTTGAGTCGAAGAAGCCCTGGCCTTGGCAAGTACATCCTTGCAGTCTGCCGGGATCTCGTATCCTCCAAACTCTAGCGCTGCAGGAGCCAGGCCTGCAGGTTCAGCGACGACGGGTCATGGTGCAGAATCGCGCCTCCTTCCCTGTCAAGAAGATATGCGTCCGCCGGAAGCTTGACTGGAGGGGACACTGACAAGTGCAAAAGGTCCGGGTACCATATCTGCCTCAGCCAAGTCGATGTGAAGAGGATCATCCTGCATCGGAACCGTCTCAGTAGACTGATGAGTCATAGGAGCAACAGCAACGGTGGGAACGCATAGAGAAAAAGGCCATCCCAGGGGAATGTGAACGCATCCCCCATGCTCCCCAGCTGGGGAAACCTGCTGGTGAACCTCCGCCACTTGGTGTTCGTCGCCGTCACAAACAGGTCGATCTGGGGATTGCCCCATCGTCAAAACAGTAGATCCACCTGATCCTGACTAAGTTTCCATTCGTGGCAAGAGCGCAGCTCCCCGCTGAGTGAGTCGGCTACAGTGTTCTTCACTCCTGCCAGATGAAAGGGTACCAGGGACATCGTTTGGGCAACGGCCCAGTGCCATAGATCCTGTGCTTCCTTGGAGAGAGCTGGGGATCTGGTGCCCCCCCCCCTGCTTCTGACTGTAGAACACTTTTGTGGTGTTGTCAGTGAAGACCTGCACCACCTTTCCCGCGAGGGACGGAAGGAATGACTTGAGGGTCCAAAACACGGCCCGGAGCTCCAGGACGTTGATGTGCAACGACTTCACCTCCAGGAATCAAAGGCCTCTTGCATTTAGATTTCCGGTGTGTACGGCCCAACCCTCCAGGGAGGCGTCCGTTGTCACCGTCTCCTGATGCACCGGGGTCTGGAAGTCCGTGCCTACCGCTAAATGCGCGCGGACCACCCACCATTGAATCGCTCGACGGAATGCCTCGTTCATAGCGATCTTGTCCTCGAAGCTTCCCGTCGCCTGCATCCAACGGGCGTAGAGCAATTTCTGCAGCAGCCGCATCCGCAGTCTGCACAGCCAAACGAGGTAGATGCATGACGACATCATGCCGAGCAGGGACTTGATGGACCTCACCCTGGCAACCTTGATGGTGAACAGCTGTTGTACCTTGCACAGGATGGCCTTTATCCTGTCCTCTGACGGTGCGGCTAGGTGCGCCATTGTGTTGAGTCTGGATCCCAGGAACTGAGTGTCCTGAGATGGCACCAAGCAGGACTTTGCATAGTTTATCGAGAACCCCAGTTACGTGAGCAGGCGGATGGTCCACGCTGTGTCTGATGCCGAGTTCCTTTGACTTCGCTTAGATGAGCCAATCGTCCAGATAGGGGTAGATGTGGATCCCCTGCAGGCGCAGCCGCACCGCCACCGGTGCCAGGCCCTTGGTGAAAACCCTTGGGGTCGACTTCAAACCGAAGAGGAGGCCCTTGAATTGGTAGTGCCGCCCTTGGAAAACGAAGCGCAGAAAACTTCGATGTCCTATGTGAATGGGGATGGGGAAATAGGCATCCTCCAAGTCCAGCGACGACAGGAAGTCCCCTTCCTCCAGCTGTCCCAGCACATGTTGGTGGGTGACCATTCCGGAACTTCTGGGATTTTATGTATTTGTTGAGGCAGCGAAGATCTAGAATGGGCCGCCAACCGACGGTCTTCTTTCGGATGAGGAAGTACCTCGAGTAAACTCCGGAGCCCCGGAGCCTCTTTGGGACGAGTTCTATAGCGCACTTTTTTAGCATTGCTCGCAACTCCAGCAGAAGCTGCAGAATGTGGTTTTCTTTCCTGGCCACAGGTGGGAAACTAGGACACTTCGCTTGGAACTCCAGAGTGTGTCCGTGGGCCAGGGCATCCAGCACCCAACCGTCGTTGGAGATGGACTTCCAAATGCTGACAAAGTTTGCCAGCCGGCCTCCCACCGGGGTGCTCGGGTGGGGGCCCGACGTCACGGCCGGTTCAGTCCTGTTTCACCAAGGCCTTACCACCTTGGGCCCCTTGGCGACGACGACGTCCTCCGGCCTTGTTGCGGCCTCCTGGGACGAAGAACGGGCCGCCTGATGGTATGAGGAAGAGCTGCAGCCGAATCCTTTAGAGGCACCTTGTGACTTGCCTCCGGAGGGCCGAAAGGACGGGCGTCGTTGATGGAGCATGCCTAAGGTACGGGCCGTCTCGGTGTCCGCCTTGATGGCCTGCAGTGACTCGTCCATTGCTTTGCCGAACAAGTTCTTCCCGTCGAAGGGTATGTCCAGTACCCCCGTCTGTATGTCCTGATGGAAGTCGGTGGCCCTGAGCCAGCCACAGCGGCAACGGCAAACGCTGCTGCCCATCTGCCGGCGATGTCCGTGGCCACCTTGATGGCGTGGTCTGAAGCCACCTCGCCTTCTTGCAATGTTTCAAGGGCCTCCGCCCTCTTGTCGTCTGGGACGAAGTCCAGGAGGGGGGCAATTTTAAACCACAGCTCCCTATCCTAGCGGGCCAGGATAGCAAGAGTGTTGGCCGCCTTAATGGTCGTCAACGCCAACGAGATGATCTGACGTGTCCAGCTTCTTCTCCTCACCATCCGGCGGGGAAGTGGAAGTCTATGCCGTCGCCCCAGCAGATTTCTTCTTGGCCGCCGCGGAGACCACCAAGTCCGGGGATGGCTGCGCTCTGAGGCACATAGGTGCAGAGTCTGGAACTTGCTACTACTTCCCGTACTGTCTATCTTTGCCGGAGCTGAGAATGGGTGCTTCAGGAGGGCTAGCCCCTCGCCCTAGATGTCGGCCAACAGCGGGACCAAGAGTACTGTCTTCCTCTTGGCCTCTCGTCACCGATACAGGAATCCCTCCTCCTCTTCTTCGGGGCATAGCTGAAAAAGCTCTGAGGCCCTACCGATCATGGCGTGAAAGGAGCCAATCTCGTCGGGAGAAGCCGAGGGTGGGGGCGACGGGAAATCAGTTCTGTCGTTGTCGTTGCTGTCTGACTAAATTCTTGTATTTTTTCATTTTCTGTGATGTATATTAATGTATATAATTCACAGATTTTTCTGCCAGGGAGTGACCCTTCTAAAATGTTTAGGCCTTCCCATGCACCTGCCCCCTCTAGCATTATACCGCCCAGTGCCTGCAGAATCCCCGACCAGAACGGCCTATAAGAACCTGCAGGAACCTATTGGTTCCTCTTACACAGTGTAAATGGCCCAAACCAGTCACCGAGAAGACTCAGAATAAAAGCACAGTGCACCTCAAATGGGTACTTAGTTGCTACTGAGAGACCCTCCTGAAACATCTATGCTCAGACTTTTCCTTCCACTCCTGCTCTGCCTTATTAATCCTCTCCCAGAAACATCTGAGGATCAGTTTGATCGCTCTTCCACCATCTGACCAGTTCTCGCAGCAGACATACTGAGGTGGGTGGAGCACCAAACTCAGATGACATGAGTGTGAAAAACACCAGCATCAGTTTGTGTCCGCCAGCTCACCGTATCTTCCACCAAAACCCAGCTCTCATTAGGTTGCTTATCACAGCGGCCACAGTCACAGACACTGGTGCTCCAAAAGTGAGTACAGTCACAAATGCTTACTGACGCCAGCGCACCACACCAAACTCCCTCCTAATAAGCCCTACCTGACCCATCACTGCAGTCAAAAGGACTCAGAATAATGCCCTTGTCTGATAATCCCTGACTCCAGGCATAGGAATCTCTTAGAGTGGCAGTCTGAATGACTGCCCCACCTGCAGACCTCCTGCAGTATTTCAGGTACAGTTACACAGCATCACATCATCTACATATCATGCTGCAATGTTATTGAGGCCTGTGATTTTCATTCTTATTCTCTGCCATCTGTGACCACGAGATCTGCCTTCACACTTTACCATACAGCTTCTTTACAGGAATGCAGCCGAAAGGTAAGTTTAATTATCATTTTTTATCCTCTTGACTTAGATGTGAAATCTTTTCACCTCCCCAACCCCAATTATCCCATGTCAAGATCTGGAATTAGCGTTGACTGTACCCTACCTCAACCCCCACCCCATCCCCCATGTCCTCTTCCCCTCTGCTTGACTGTCCCAAGTCAGGATCTATAATGCAGCAACTGGGCTGAGCCACAAATCTCCCAAAACCAGACCCTTTTGTTAAAGTGATCTTAAATTGCAATGTAACGTGTTACTAAACTATTCTAGTCCGCAGTACACCAAGATCAGGTGCTCAAAGTTTAACAACGTTATTAGGGACTCTGTACAGGGGTGGCCCAAATTAAATATAGAATAAAGGCTTTACAAAACGCAGGGAGATTTGTCAGGCCTTTCAGTCTTAGTCCTAACTGTTCCAAAGTCCCAGAGGAGTTAACTCACTCCTCCCTAAGATAAAGGATCCAGTATCTAGCAAACCTGTCTTCTGAGCCTGGGTGTGGGCTTTCCGGGCTCTCATACTACAAAACTAAAACAGTCGTTGATGCTCTGCTGGACCATCTGCGTTCTTAGAGATGGTGTTTTGGTCAGCCAGGAGAGAGCCAGAAATCCCTGCTAGCCTCCTTTCCGGAGTCTGTTCTATCGTTCTCTCAACTGTCACTAGGCTCCCTGAATCCTGATGGAACCTCGTACCACCTATTAGACCGGTCATGCTCGTGACCTAGCCCTCCGGAAACTTCCTACCTCTGGCTGACCAACTTGCTTTTGGTTTTTTGCTTCCCTTTTCAATACCTTTCTACCACCTTGGTCTGTTGCCACCACCTTCCACTCCAGGTCCTACTTCCTCCCTCCAGCCTTCTAATGTTACTCCTTCCTTCAACTCCTCTCAAGGATTTCATTATCCCTCCCTCATTCCCTCTGCTCTCATCTCATCCTGCCACTCCACTCCTGGCTTTATTTCCTCCCTCCTTTACCCTGTTCCTACTACCGCGTTCCAGCCCTCTCCTGATATGTCATCCCGCCTTGCGCTCCTTTCACTCTCCTTAAACTCTTACCACTCCCTTGTCTTCTGCAGAGATCACTGCCTCCTCTCTCCTGCTGCCAGTTCTTCACCTCCCCTCTACAGCAGAATACAAATCTCTGCAACATCTCTTCTCTTCAGCAGTCTTTCCTCTCCAGTTTTCTCCAAACAGGAGATGTCTGCTTGTGTCAGCCAATAATAATAATAATAATAATAATAATAATAATAATAATAATAATAATAATAATAATAACAACAAAAACGTTTCCTTTAGGAAAACAGGGCTATACCCATAGAGCCTTATAGGGCCTATGTAGCCCTTCACCTGTGTAGCCCCTCCACTTCATTAGATCATTATCGACCCTAGCCAATGAGGTGGAAGGGCATAGGCTCCACCCCATTCATGCATCTTCAGATTTTGAACTGTGAAGGCTAGCAACTGATAGATGACTGGAGAAGGAGCAGCCTCTCCCCAGGAGAGGAAGGTGGGCACATGGGAATCTATGAAAGATGCTAATGAAGGAGAAATACAATTACAGGTAACTAAGACTTCTCCAGCATTGTATCTTTCATAGATTCACATGCTTGAATACAATATCAAGCAGTTAACCACAATACAAACGTGCCCGACAGCGAGAAAATTGCACCTGTCTGTGCATACGCTATATCTATCTTTGTCCAATATACATGCAGCGTTTAGAGAAAGGCTATCAGAGAAAAAACACACAATGGGAAGGCAGGAAATCGTAGACGTTAAGGAACATTAGGCTGCTCCTACCTTAAGCAAATAAGTGCTGAAGCACTGACTGTCCTACCGCTGATTTCCTTCTGCTGTCTTCTTCCAAGCTGTAATGTTGGGCAAACTTGTGTAGAGTGCTCCAGGTGGCTGCCTGGCAGATGTCCTTTAGAGACACTCCTGCTTGGAACGCTGTCGAGGTCGCTCCCGCTTTGGTGGTGCCGAATCTGTCCCTAGGAAGTGTTGGTGGGGTCTGGTGGTATAAGCGGTTCGGCCAAAAGGCGGACCTTCATGGAAGAGCGTTAAACCCTTCTTTGCTGTGCCTGCTTCTACGCACCAAAATTTGAAATGCTTCAATTTCTTGGCATATGTTCATCTGGTGGATAGAGCCCTGGCAGCTTGCAGTATGCCCTAGCATGCGGGGTCTAGGAGGAGGTTGTGGAATTTACGCTGCTGAGGAGCCAGCCCTTGAGAGATAGGCTGGCTGGGTTGTGTTGAAGCAATTTGTGCTTGTGCTGTGACAACAAGTGCGGGTGAGGTTGGTGATGAATCAGCTTTTCCAGTGCTAGTTGGAATGCAGGGTACCAAATTTGGCATGCTCATATTGGGGCTATTAATTTCATGGTGCAGGGTTGCTCGTTCATCCTGCGGAGCACCCGTGGGATCAAGGGCATCAAAGTAAATCCATCCCCTCCCAATCTATTGATAATGCACCTCCCAGGGAGTGTTTCTCCGGGTACCTGGAAGCCAACTGATCGCACTTCTTGTTTTCGAGGGTTGCAAACAGGTCTATGGTGGGTTTTTCCCATCTGAGGAAATGTTTGTCCAGGTTGTGGTCGCTGATCTTCCATTCGTGGGATTAGATGAATTGTCGGCTGAGTTTGTCTGCCAACACGTTGTCTTTGTCGGGGAGATGTTCTGCCCTCAAGTGGACTTTGTTGTGTAGTGCCCAATTCCAAAGTTGTTGAACCTCTAGCGAGAGGATGCCAGACTTGGTGCCGCCTTGTTTGTGTAGTGCATTGACGTGGTGTTGTCAGTCTGCACTGTTACCATCCGTTTGGAAACCACTTGTAGGAACGACATTAGTGCTGAATGGCCACACAAGTTCTAGCACAGGCGAGTTTCTGCAGGTGACCACACCCCACTGGCCTGTAGATTGCCCAGATGGGCACTCCAACCCGAGAGTGATGCGTCTGTCCTTAAGAGTAGAGTGGAGGTGGGTATTTGGAATGGTAAACCTTGTATAAGATTGGTGTGCTTGGCCCAGCATCCGAGGGCCTTGTGGAAGTTTGGTGAGAGGTGCAAAATGTCCTCCCATGCTCCGTCTTGATGAGCCCATTGCAAGTCCAGTTCCTCCTGAAGAGGTCTCATCTTCAGTCTGCAATTTGGTACGAGGAAGATACAGGAGGACATAATGCCTGATAGGGACTTACATTGTCTGACAGTGGAGCTTGTTCTTTTTGTAAACCACGCAATGATGTTTTGCCCCTCTCCGGGGAAGGACAAACCCTGCAAACTCGAGTGTCCAGATCTGCACCTAGAAAGACTGCGGTCTGTGCAGGCAGGAGAGAAGACTTGTCCTCGTTGATTGAGAACCGTAGGTCCTGGAGCAGGGTTGTTGTTTTTACCACTGCTTCTGATGCTGCCCTCAGGGAATTTCCTTTTCCTAGCCAGTTATATGTAAGGGTAGACTTGCAACCCTAAATGCGTGAGATGAGCGGCCACTGGTGCCAGGCATTTCATAAACACTCTTGGTGCCGACTTGAGCACGAAAGGGAGCACCCTGAATTGGAAATGTTGATCATTGACAGCAAACCGAAGTAACTGTCTGTGGGATGGATAGATGGATGGATGGACGGGACCTGGAAGTAGGCATCCTCCAGATCTAGAGTAGCAAGGAAGTCGCCCTTTTTGAGCCATGGAATGACAAGCTGAAGGGAGGTCATCTTGAATTTTATACTGCCAACAAACTTGTTGAGGGCTCGTAGGTCCAGCATTGGGCGCAATTGGCCATTTTTCTTCCTTACTAGGAAATAAATGGGAGTAGAACCCTTTCCCACGTTGCAGGGGTGGAACTCGCTCTATGGAAGATTTTAGTAATAATTTGGCAGCTTCTGCCTTTAGGTGCTGCAACAGAAGGATGTTTTTTCTTTGTGACGGGCGAGGTGGCAGTCGTCGAATGAAGTCTATGGTAGGTCCCCCTTTGATCACCTGAAGTACCCATCTGCCCGACGTAATGGTGTACCATTGATTCAGGTGCTGTGAAATGCGTCCTCCCACCGGACGGAATGTGGGAGACGCACTGAGTACAAGGGAGTTTTTCATGGCCTGGTTCCTACCTTGGCCCTAGTCCCTCCTGCCACGTTGATTTTGGTAGCTGGTGGAACTCTGCTGATATCTACCTCGTGATTGGTAGGAGTTTGAAGGGGACATCTGACCCTGCAAAGACCTGCCGTATGACCTGTATTTGGTGGTGGCGTCTCGAAAGGAGCAAAAAGGAAAAATGTTTTTTGTCCTCGTCCTCGAAGGAGCTGATGGCTCTAATAGTAAGTGATAATCTATTTTCTTCCCAAATGGGTTGTGCCCATTAAAGGGCATGTCTAGGATCTGAGCTTGCACCTTCGGCTTGAAACTTGTGGCCTTCATCCAGGCCTGACGTCTCAAGACTGTGCCGTGTGCCAATTGTCTAAAACCGCAGGGGCAGTGTCCACAGAGGTGTCAATCATGTGGTCCGAGACCGCTTCGCCATCTCAGATTATGGCTTTAGCTTCTTCTTGGAACTCCTTTGGAAGGTGTTTTGTGAGACAGAGCATGCAGAGCCACAATTCCAGTCTAGCCATCATGACCATGGCATTACTGGCCCGTACTGTTAATGAAGTCGCTGCTGAGACCTTACGCCCCATCGCCTCAAGTTTACGTTCCTCCTTATTGGGTGGAGCCGTTAGAGGGGAGGATGGGTTTTGCAATCTTTTTCCCGCCATCACTGTGATAACTGAGTCGGGCTTAGGGTAACCTCAGAAGCACAATGGGGCTTAATCCGGGGCTTTATACTTTTTTTCTAGTCTACCCACCTGCGCCGGAGTGGAAAGAGGAATGGGCAGGATTTTTTCACCTGCGTCTCAAATAGTTTCTAGTGTTGGTATTCATGTGACGGTCCGGCGCCTCTTGTCCCTCTGCTCATAGAGAACTGATGCCTTCTCCTCTGTGGCGACTTGCATTTTGAAGATTTCTGCCGATTTAGCAATGACAGAGTGGAAGAAGAAGATATTGTCTGGAGGGGAGGACCCTCCTGGTAAGTCATGTTTTTTTCTGTTTTGCAATAACAGTAGATTCCCAGTCATCTGGGTCTGTGGCTGGTGCGTTGTGGGGCAGTTCACCTTCAGTTTCGTCATTGTGTGTCTCGATGTTGGAAAATTCCCTGACAGGTTCATCAGGTTCCCTGGTGTTCTGCTATGTCGTCAGGCCATTCAGAAGCCGTGATGAGCGATGGCGCTTTGGGCACTCTGGTTCTTTGAGGTGAGGCTCTCGGAGGGGATAGAGAACTTCTCCTCTTACGAGGCCTGGGTGATTTGCTGTATCGTGAACGCTGCCCCTGGTGGCCGGTAATTGATGAGGACCATCGGGCTGGTGGCGAATGGTGCAGAGTACGATCCCTGGGGGACCTGCTTCTGGCATGGTCCACTGGTGATGTGCTTCGCGAGGGTCTGCCCTCTAGACCCGTCTGGGAGACAAGCCACCTTGCCCTCTTGTCTCCTCTGGAACTCGTCCATAATTCTGTCCATAGACTGCATGGGATTTGGGCCGAAAGGGTCTGCCACATTTTCCATTATAGGTTGTCAGTGTGGACTGTTCTCCTTAGGTTGGATAGGCAGTAGCACCTCCCCTTCTGAAAATTCCTCCTGCAAGAGGTCAGGCAGTTCGTTCATTTCAGTTATAGGGGAAGGAGGGGTAGTGCCTTCTAACCCTTCTAGATGTGGTGTATGGACCATTAGAATCTCCTCTAGGTGTGAAAGAGGCTCGTTGATGGCATCTGGTGATGGAAAGGCAACTGACTGTGACGTGTTGCTCTGTTTCTGGGAGCTCGTCGATGACATGTGCTTCATCGGCGACTATGGGCCTCATTCCGAGTACGGCGCTAACCAATGGCGCTATTAACGCCTTGGTTGACGCCGTACCCGGATCGGCAGCGCCTTGGTGGATGGCGGAATTACCGCCCCATTCCAAGGTTGGCGGGGCGGTAATTCCCCAATCCCCATTTACCCTTCCCCATTCCCATTCTTGCCCCATAGGGCATAATGGGAGTGGGGAAGGCGTTAATTACGCCACCGTAAATTACGGTGGCGTAATTAACATCAAGGTCCCTTAGCGCCATGGTTTTTAACACCTGCTAAAAGCAGGTGTTAAAACCTCCATGGCGCAAAGGGAACTCGGAGTATGGCGGTAAGGGATTACCGCCACCGCTCTCGTTAGCGGTGGCCGCTATCCCTTACCGCCATACTCGGAATGAGGCCCTATGTGTGCTTAGTCGACGAGTGTCTTTCGTCTGTGTCCTTCGTGGATGAGCGCTTCGTCAACGACTCCTTTGTCGACAATGTGTTCGTCGACGAGGTGGTCGGTTTGGCAGTGGGTGCCGATTTATCCGTCGACAGGGCAGCCTTAGCAGACGGCCCAGCTGTAGACAGCGGTACTTGTTTAGGTGTGGACGGCCGTTTTGCCGACAGAAGAAATTGATAGCTCTTTACCTTTGTGTAGTTATCCTTCTAGCAGACCTTTAGAGGCTCCTCCTGAGTCAAGGATTTTCCACTCTTCTTCTTGGCCTTGGGTGGTGGAGAGTCTGCTCTGTCCACTGAAGCTCTCCTCTTGGAGCTTGCTGCTCAGGGTGCATGGAGGAATTTGAAGGTGTAATTTTGCTTGTTTTCTCATCAGATGACATCTGCCTGCTCTCTAGGTGTAGTAAGAGTCTATGTCTGTCCTCCAGAGTTTTCTTGGAGAAAGTCCGACATATTTGGCATGATTGAATTTTGTGTGGGTATAGACAATAAAGGCAGAGTTTGTGGGCATTTCTAATGAAGATTACCTTTATGCCAGACTTGGAGCAGTCCCTGAAGGAGTTCTTCTCCTTTACAGCCTGTACCTGAGTCCCAGCCCTGAGGTAAAGGCAGGCAGGTGGAAAAAGGGAATAACCTGAGCCCAGAAGACTAAGCCATGAAGCCCAAGTGGTAAGGAAGTAGTAATAAAACCAACAAGCTCCGAGAGCTGAAAAGGATTCCCCTGTTCTGTTTGTTTGTTTGTTTATTTGATATAGCGCAAAACCAAACCCGCAGGTATCCGGGCGCAAGCATATACAAGGTGACTTGAGAACTTAGTTACAATGACAAGCAAAAAAAATATGCAGTGACACAAAACAATAGGCAGTGCGGTAATTCAGCAGGGTTACAGTCTGAATATACTTATACAGATGATGCCATATATCGAAGGCATGCAATGCTAGGTAACAATAAGCCACAGTTTTGTGGTCTCGGACAGAGCCAGTGAAATTCCTAGATACTGGCAGTGGTGGACGGGTCCCTAAAGGAGGTCAAGTTAACAAAAGGCATAGTCAGGGGGTGACACTCAAGACGAGTGGTTCTAGTAGAGGGGGGTGATCCCGTTAGATGTCATTTGATCGTATCCATGAAAGAACCTTACGCCTAAAACATGGATAAGGTTGGTCCTTTCTAAGTTCTAAGGGGAGTTTGTTCCAGGTTTGGGCAGCTATGACTGGAAAGCTGGCGCCGCCAGCTGTACTCTTTTTGTATCTCGGCACCATCAGGGTATAAGCGTTGGTCATTCTTGTGGGGCGGTTTGAAATTCTCTTGTTAAGCCTGTTTGCTAGGTAGGGGGGAGCTATATTGTTTAGCCCTTTCGACGTGAGCGAGAGAGTTTTGAGGGTGATTCTGTCTTTCATTTTTAGCCAGTGGATATTCCTTCTGGAGGTAGAGACATGGGCTCTGTTAGGAATGTTTAAGGCTACTCTGAGAGCATTGTTTTGGAGTGTTTGGAGTTTGTTAAGGATATACTTGTTGGATCCCGCATATAGAGCATTACAGTAATCCAGTCTGGATATGATAAGTGCATTAGCTAAGGTAATGCAGCTAGCCTCTGTTAGGAATGGTCTGCAAGCTCGGATCAGTTTACAAGTATAGGCGGTGGAGGAGGCTAGGGAGTTAATTTGTTTCTTAAAGGTGAGTGCTGAGTCCAGATAAACTCCTAGGGTTTTGACTGCAGGCATCACTTTAATGAAGTTATTGTCAATGTTAAATGAGGTATAGTTTGGGTCAAGTTTTTTAATCGCTGTCTCTGTGCCGAGGATCAGGATCTCCGTTTTGTCGTCATTCAGGCAGAGGCCATGGGATGCCATCCAAGCCTGAATGAGGAGATATATCTTGTTTACCAGAGCTGAGTCATCCAAGAAGTTCCCCGAAAGGGGGATAAGGATCTGAGTGTCATCTGCGTAATTAGTGTAGATGACACCCAGTCTATCCAACTTGTCAAACAAAGGTTTGGTAAAGATGTTATACATAGTGGGAGATACACATGATCCCTGGGGGACACCGCAGGAGACTTGTATGGGATCGGCAGCTGCTAGGGGGGAGAAGACTCTCATTGTCCGGTTAGCAAGGAAGGATTGTACCCAGCTTATGGCATCACTTGAGAAATGGGCAGCGGAGCCGAGGTGATTGCACAAAACTGCATGATCTACCAAGTCAAAGGCTGCCGATAGGTCAAGGAGGAGTAGCATAGCTGATTTTCCATTGTCCTTCAACTCGTCGATTTGAGTCTTGAGGTCAATCAGGGCTGTTTCAGTGCCGTGAAGGGGACGGAAGCCGGATTGTCGTGAGCCCAGAAGGTTGTTAGTTTCAAGATAGTCCTGAATTTGCAGGTAAGCTACCCTGTCGATGATTTTGAGTAGGAATGGGACAGTGGTGATGGCTCTGTAATTAGTCGGGATGGAAGGGTCGAGGGTTTGTTTTTTTAGCAAAGGTAGGACCCAGGACTGTTTAAGGTTATTGGGGACTAGGTTAGTCTTGAAGGAGGCGTTAATCAGTTTGGAAATAAAGGGCGATAGGTCTCTCGCAGCATCTTTTATGATTTGGGCAGGGCAATTATCTCCTTTACAATTAGAGGGCTTAAGGGAGAGTATAATTTTTTCTGTTTCAAGTATGGTTATCTGTTTGAAACTAAAGGGGTGAGGGGTGTTATTGGACTGGTTTAGGGAGGGCTGTGCCTTGGAAATAGGCTCCACTGGTGATAGCAATACAGCTTTTTTGATGGCAATTTTGGTTTGAAGAGAACTGATTTTTCCTGCAAGGGCATTTTGTATATTGGTGCACCAGAGCTTATTTTTAGGAGTATTATCAGTTTGTGGTATAGGTGATTCCATTTCCCGGAGGATGGAGAATAATTCCTTAGTATCAGATTTGGCTTTAGCTATTCTGTCGTTGTAGGTGTTCTTTTTAGTATTAATAATTTCTTTTTTGTACCGTTTGGCATGGGTAGCTAACTTGATTTTGTTCTCCTCAGTAGGCGAATGTCGCCAGATTGATTGCAATTTTCTTTTTTGAGTTCGGAGGTCTTTCAGTTGAGGAGTGAACCAGTTATTCAGGTGTGAGAGTTGTTTACTTTTACGGACTTTGGTGGGGGCGATCAGATCTAACGCCTTAGTCATGGTGCTATTGTAGGTTTCCACAAGTAGGGTCGGGTCTGTGATGTTGTCTAAGTTGCTAAGGGTGGGGAGAAGGTGTGGAAGGAGGTGTTCTGCTGTAATGTCTTTTTTACTTCTAGTGGGGAGTGGCGGGGCCATGATTATAGGTTTAGGGTGGGTCAGGTCGAGTGAGGCAGAGAATGAGATTAAATGGTGGTCTGTCCATATTTGAGTGGTTATGCTGGTGATACTGATGTTACAGTTCAAGTCAGCAACCCAATCTAGGGTCCTACCTTTAGAATGAGTGGGGGTAGTAACTTTTTGCGTTAATCCATAATCATGCAGTAGTGTGGCGACAGATGTGGCATGTTTATCATTACCGTCGTTGAAGCCAAGGTTAAAGTCTCCCAATAGTAGGATTTGCGCATGGTCTTTTGTATTGTTAGTCAGGATACTAGTTAAGTCGTCCTCAAAAGTTCCTAGTGGGCCAGGTGGTCTGTAGATCACATAGATGGTGACAGTACGGTTGCATGAGAGTTGGAGTTTGGCGGCAAGGAGTTCACAGGACTGGGATGTCGTAGTGGTGACTAGTCTAATAGGCAAGTTAGCTTTGTGGATGATAGCTAAGCCACCTCCTTTGGTATTAGGTCTGTCAACTCTAAGCAATTGGTAGCCATCTGGTATTGCTAGCATAATAGCAGGGCCCGCAGCCTCATGGAGCCAAGTTTCAGTTATGAACAGCAGGTCTGGATTATCATTAGTTAGGATGTCTGAAATCTCAGTGGCATGGGCTACCATAGATCTAGCATTAATGAGGGATCCAGTTAACAAGAGGGTGCTAGTTGGTATGGTAGTGGGGGGTTGCATCTTTTTGGTTGAGGTAGCTATTTGAGATGTAATCTGCTTGGGCGGTGAGACACCTAGAAGGAGAGGAGTAGGCTTGGGGTGTTGTGAGCGTTTTTTCGTTGGGTTAGTTAGGTTGGTATAGCCCCTGAATGTGTGGTAGGATGATGGTTCATGTAGATAGGACAGTCTGGCCCTTAGTCTCATGTTTCTATCTTTAGGTGGGCAAGAGGCAATGAGTGCAAGTGCCATGATAGTGAGGATGCTAAATGCAAGGTGTACTGTATACTTTTGGGAAGTTTTCATTATAGTGGTGGTCAATGAGTACCTAAGTATGTTAGTGCAAGTTAGGCTGGGACCTGGCCCTGCATGGACTTGTGTAGTTAGACAGTGTACTAGAAGTAGGGTGGACTGGGCACGTGCAATTATGCTATGAGCTACCAAGTCCTAGACAAATGCAGATTGGGCAAGGTACAGGACATAGACTGACTGGACAGGTACAGATATGCTATGAACTTCAAAGGCAAGGTCAAATGCTGTCACAGATTCAGGTAAGTAGGAGGCAGTATAGTAGCAGGGTCTGTCTAGGTATGACAATCACAGATTAGGCTAGAAGCGTTATGCAGCTAAGAACTAAGGCAACTAGCAGTGGTATTGTTTCAGTGGTCACTTAAAATTGCTACAAAAGGTGGGAGCAGCCGCAATACGCCTCAATCATATAGCATTACTGTAATATACATGGCATTAGTACTACAAGTGTAGGTATATAATTTTCAGGTGGATAATTCGCTAGTGGAGAGTCGTGAAACAGCTTCAACATAGTCTGACATACGTGATACGATATGAGAGGCCCTAAAAAGTGAGGCAGCAGTGCGCAAGTGCAAATGACCAACGTACGGGCAACAGAAAAGAGTGTCTTTGAACAGTTCCATGCAGCCGTGTAAACAGCAGTCTGATAGATACACAGCACAGCAGAGGTTGCAGTAAAGGTTTGGGCATAGACACTGGTAAATTGCTTACCCTAATATTGGTGCATGCATGAGCAGGATGTTATAGATAGGTCTCAAGAGGAGCAGGGGTCCTGGCAATCGGCACTTTCCGGCTCCTGACAGGCTCACGACAGAGGGAAGCCTTAGGCAGTGTGCCTTTGGCGGTGGGCCGGCTAAACTGCCTGCCGGCTTGCTATTGGCCAAAAATACGGGCTGTGGGCCAATCGGAGTGTGGATCTGGGCTTAGCAGGTTTCCTCCTGTGCAAGCTCCCAGACGATGTGGCGGGCGACCATTTTCGAATGGTAAAGACCCTCGTGGTCAGCAATGGCGGTGATACTCTCCGGAGTGCTGCAGACAAGCACAATGGAGAACGAGTGTCATTAGGCACCCGCTAGATATGGTGGCGATATGTGGAGGGGCTCAGACGAATAAAGGGCACTTTAAAAAAGAAATGCATCGGGCTTCCAGGCAGATCGGCACAAGGCAGATTGCCTACCTTGATGTAAGGGGCTGCCTCCTGGCAGGGCACTGCTCCTGCAGTGGGCGTAGGGAGCTCCTGCTCCGGCTGAGTTGAGGCTGCCGATGATCCTCCAGGCTCACGACAGAGGGAAGCCTTAGGCAGTGTGCCTTTGGCGGTGGGCCGGCTAAACTGCCTGCCGGCTTGCTATTGGCCAAAAATACGGGCTGTGGGCCAATCGGAGTGTGGATCTGGGCTTAGCAGGTTTCCTCCTGTGCAAGCTCCCAGACGATGTGGCGGGCGACCATTTTCGAATGGTAAAGACCCTCGTGGTCAGCAATGGCGGTGATACTCTCCGGAGTGCTTGATGTAAGGGGCTGCCTCCTGGCAGGGCACTGCTCCTGCAGTGGGCGTAGGGAGCTCCTGCTCCGGCTGAGTTGAGGCTGCCGATGATCCTCCAGGCTCACGACAGAGGGAAGCCTTAGGCAGTGTGCCTTTGGCGGTGGGCCGGCTAAACTGCCTGCCGGCTTGCTATTGGCCAAAAATACGGGCTGTGGGCCAATCGGAGTGTGGATCTGGGCTTAGCAGGTTTCCTCCTGTGCAAGCTCCCAGACGATGTGGCGGGCGACCATTTTCGAATGGTAAAGACCCTCGTGGTCAGCAATGGCGGTGATACTGTTCTGTAAAACCAAGTGAAAAATCTGAGGATGGCTGACTGGGGTGGAGCCAAAGCCCTGCCATCACATTAGCTAGGGTCAATAAAGACCTAATGAGGTGGAGGGACTACACAAGTGAAGGGCTACATAGGCCCCATAAGGCTCGATGGGTATAGCCATTTTTTCTCAAAGGAAAAGTTTTAATATTATTATTATTATTAAATTACCGAGGATTCACAGTCTGACAACAGGGAATATTCAAGCATATGATTCTATGAAAGATCCAATGCTGGAGAAACAGGATGATACCGGTGGAGAAGAAGATCTGCATCCTTCACAGATTAGACGGTCCTTATTGGTGAACAAAAGGGTGCAAGAGAAAACCCACGGCTACTTTAAATCATGGATGCACAACCAAGTAGCTTAACATAGGACCCTGCATTTGGAAAGTGTAGATGGTCATAGGTTCTGAAAAAGAGGTGGTCTTCGCGTCCCTGAAGTGGTTAGTTGGAGAGTTCCTAGAAATTCTCACTGCGTTCTTTCACCTTGTAAAAACTAACACAGGTGAGAATGTCAGGGGTTAGACCTTCTCCTGCTGGAATGAGTAGATACGATTAGTCCCAATGAGTACCAAGACTGAGTACTATTTACTCTGATAACATGCTACAAAATAAATCACAGATCAGAATTTTGCACCACTTAGGGATACCACAAATCCGTATGGTGTTTCACCTACAGCAATTTTCTGGAACTCCCCGTTTGGAGCAGAGGAGTTCACTGAGGACTTATTAGGGCATCCAAGCTACTGGTTAGCTCAGAAATGTAATATTTCTGTTTACAAGTGCTATTCTCCACTTCACTTAATGCGTTTTTCAGCTTCAAGCACTTGTTTGCCCAAGCAAGACTGTTTGGGAAAGCTCAGTAATGCAATTTTGATTTTTTTCCTTTATATCTGATAGAAGGTGCTATAAATAAAAATGAGTTCCAGGTGAGTCTAAAATCTCATTGTCAGTAGAAGAGTCACAGACCTGCGGGATAGTGATATCCTCTCCTTTCTTGTTTTTATCTTGGGATAAAGCCATAGACACAATGGGCCACATTATGAGTTTGGCGGTGTGGCCAGAAATTGTGGTAATGGAGTTGCATTACCGCCGCATTACTGCACCACCGAACTATGGGTTTGGAGTTAAGGTGGAGGAAAAACCTCCAGCAAAATGCTAATTACGCCACTTTACTGCCAAAAAAACTGCCATTTTGGCGGAATTACTTATGGTGGTATTTCCACCTAAGTCCCCATGGAGTCCAAAGGACTCCATAAATGGAGACCAACACCGGCACACGGAATCCGGCGGTAATTACGCTGGACCAAGTGGCAGTAATGGTAAATCCGTTTGGCGGTATCTCAGTCGATTTACCGCCGAGATACCACCAAACTTAAAACAACGCCCATTGTCTGCACTTTTTAAACCTTCACTCTGTTTAGCCATCTCACCTTACAGTGTCACAGACCTTGCTGCGTAGTAGCAGATCACCCCAAGGATACCAAAAATGTTGGCCCATTTGGCAATGTGCAGATCTCGAAATGTATCTTCCCAAACAGGTTCAGTCAAAAATTGAGAAAATGAAAATGCTCAGGTGAGACTCTAGTGTTAAGAACAGGACAGCATCCAAACAAACTCTTAAATGTAGACCATTGCAGTAAATTGTAATTCTAGGCCACCACAAGATCTAAAAGGACTAAGCACCAGAAGTGAGCAATTGGATGTCGAAGAACTACTTACAGTTCAATGCTGCCAAGACCAAACTTATATTATTTGGCCCTAAGCATCTGCTGACGGCTGCCAAAAAATTGCCTGTCCCAATATTGCTGGGCAAAAGCTTAAAATTCGTATCAAAAATCCAAAATCTGGGATGTATCTGGCAAGATGATCTTGGCAGCGACGCACACAGGTGGGAGCAAAGACTAAAGCAGTCCATTTTGCCCTAAGAATGCTACGTCAAGCACTTCCGTACATTTCTAAAGAGGATCATGATTCTCTGGTAGGGGCGTTAACCAGTGCCCATCTTGACTACTGCAATAGTCAACTGCTGGGCATCCCTTCCAAACAGCTCCAGCGGCTTCAGAGAGCACAGAACGCGGCTGTCAGACTGATTTTTAAATTACACAAATCCACTCATGTGTCCCCATACCGTCGGGAGCTACACTGGCTTTCAATTGCTGACCGCATTAAATTCAAGACAGCTGCATTATTTTTAAGTGTATAAATGGCACTGCTACTCTGTACCCAAGAGAGCTAATTCAGCCATATCACCCAATGAGACAACTACGCTCCAGTGACAGTCATCTCCTAATCATTCCTCACTCAGCTTATACATCTCGAAGTGACAGAAGATTCTCTGTTTTTGGTCCCAGGTTGTGGAATTCTATACCTCCACAACTTAGGACCATGAGCTCTCTCCTGCAATTTCGCAGAGCACTGAAACCCTTCCTCTTCAGGTAGATGGTCTCTTATTTTTTGGGGGCCTTGTATTGATCTATATCATCTGCCTCTGCTGATATAGCTGCAGAGCCACCTGAAAACTTGTCAGCACAACAGAAATGTGGGAATCACCCAGATCATGATGTGGGGATTCCAAAGTAGCTAGAAGTAAATGCATATTTGATGGTAAGCCCCCTTTAGAGATCCATGAGACCCACGGGACTCCAGCAGGGCCCCAGGGCTACTCAGCGTCCCCACAACACGCCAAACATTGAGGCACTGCAGCTAGACCCAGGGCCTGACCTCCAAGACTCAGCCCACAGACAGCAGCAGGGTACCACCACAGAGCAGGCATCAATTTCAAGCCTGTCTGCTGATATTCGAGCACCCTCCACGTTGGGGTCCCCAATCTTGTTCCTCACCTCCAGTGGTATGGGGAAAGCCCTCCTGGTCGAGTAGGCTACAGATGTTAAACAGTACTGTGCTTCACTCAGGGTGTCGATACAATGGTAACCGAGCGAGTCGCCATGACAGGTCCTTCCTGACCAGCTCCAGGGCTGTTATTAGAGAGCAACCTCTCCCGGTGACACACCACGGGTCCGACACTGCGCAGGAAGGCAGCTCCAACCTCCAACACCTCCCATTCCTGATGCAGGTTGGGCATCGCTCTGAAAACTGCACACGGCTGGTAGAAGTGAGAATCAGGCGTCCGCCATGATCCTCACCAGGCCCCGCCCCCAGGACCAGGTTTTCTTAACTGTAGATGAAGGGGACCACAGGGGATATCTACCTACAAAAGGTGTATCCCTGGCATTGAACATGTAAAAAATGCATAAAGAGCACTACTTCACCAGTTTTCAAACAAAAAGCAAAATGATGGGAGAAACTCAGGGGAGGAAAGTATGGTTGAAGGCAGCATACAAGGTACATCTGCAGAAGCAGTGATGAAAAGCAAAACGAAGGTGAACAATGCCTTTAATTATTTTTCTCCAATGTGTGTATGGCAAAATGCCTTGCATGTGGAGATCCCACCACAGTCACTCCTCCAGGAAACATTCCCACAGAAGCACACAATTAGGTACATAGGTTATTAGACCATTTATACACGGGAAATCTAAACAAAAATCCCATTGAAAGGATAGATTTTCTATTCTGCATCTTGGGAACACTAGTGAGTGCAAGACAAGACCATACTCCAACCCAAAGAAACAACGAAACATATGAAAGTAGACCCATCTTGAAGGAGCATTACACATGAATGACCATAACAAAATAGGAGAGAAAATGTTTTGGGGTATGTGAGCAGTGGAGTAACTTTGCTGAAAATGTTGGGGGGGACATGACATCAGAAGAAAAGTTGCCCCAGCCAAATGAATGGGGAAAACACGGTGTGCCATGAAAGTTGTGGGGGGGTGGGGGGACAAACACCCCTCCCCCCCCCTTAAATTACACCCATTTATGTGAGGGGTGAGAAATGAGAGGCAGACACAGAGTTGTAACATTTTCAACATTAGACATCCTTGTTAAAATAATAAGGGTTGGATAACGGCCTTTCTGTCCCTATCTTAAAGTGTGTTTCCCTACCTAGCAAACTAAAACTAAAGTGCAGAGAGAGGAGAGTACTTCCTGTGTGGAGTCAGCACTAGTCCTGGGCTCTAGGGAGTCTGCTTTCACTTTCTACGGCTGCAACACATAAAACATTGCCTCCGGACGCTGAGCGTTGCAGAGTGCCGAGTGTTTCCTGTGTTCCTTGGGCTCACGATCCCAGATCATACTTTGGATGTCCTGGTGGTAATGTGCTATCAGCTGAAGCAGACTGATTAGACGCGAAGGACTCAGCATCTATCGGCTGTGGAACCAAAGGTAATTTAAAACAACTTAAAAAGATTGTGGAGCAGAAACTTTATTTTGGGATATGAAGACCCTGACTTTGTTGTGTGCATTCTGACTTGATCATCAACTGTTCTGTCATGGTCATTTACATATAATTGAATATGAGTACAGCTGCTGTGCCACGTACAAGGCGCCAAGCGAATCATTTGGGAGAACAACCGCCCCTTCCTGCTAATGAGCATACCCTGGCTGATGTGTCCTGTTCATTATCTCGTGATGCAGTCCTAGCCGAGAGAACCTTAAAAAATACCGATAATTGGCGGAAAGTCTCTGAAGTGGGGACTGCTTGTGAGGATTTATCGAAATCCCTAAAAGCAAAAAAGGAATTACCATCTAAGTTACTAGACTCTTCCCGCTTTTTATGTGTGAATTTACAGCTGCCATTGCATGAAAAGTCTAATAAATGCCTATTATCAAAGTCAATGAATGACTCTGAGAAGGGGCTCCCAAGATACATGGGTTTAGATTTAATGGATGCAGACATTTTGCAAGCGGATTTGCTGCCTTTTATTGAGAAGGAAAAAACAAACACGAATGGCGAGCCCTTGCTTGTTTCATCAATCTCTGAATCGATTAGTAATCTATTGTTGTTGACGGTACAAAAGAAGCCTTTGGGGCATCTCTGGCAGAGAGGGCAGCTGGGGCCAGTAATTATGTGGTGGTGGGGCCCCCCCGAGCGGACGCCGGTGGGCTCCTCGGTAAGGTCTCCACCCTCATCCTCGGCTCTTTCTCTATCGGAACTAAATCGAAATAGGCAAAATCCCTCAGCAAGAACGTTCATTCAGTCCTAGCGACATAAAAGTCCCTCCAAAATTCTGCAATAAAACCAGAGGGACTGAAATCACCTTTAGCAAAACCTTTGGCCAGAGGTATCGCTTTCATTAAGGGACAGTGGGATTTAAAGGCAAAACTAATGAAACCTGACTTAATGTCCAATCTTGTGAATGCTGAAAAGCAAGAGCAAAAAAGAAAGGGTCTCTTGATGGAAATAAAAATGCTTGTGAGGACTTGGCTTGCATAGAAGGGCCGCTTGCGGAAATTCTTATTGAATTTGTTCCGCTCTCTAACTTTGATTCTCGAGCAATCCCATGGTCTACTACGGCGACAAAGTAGATAACACTCAAGGAAGATAAGAATCATCTATCAGATTCATCCTCCACATTGTTTGATGATTCCATTTTCTCCACTAAAATCACTGTGGGGGCAACAAACCCATTAAATTCCACGCCCTTTCAAATACACTGCAATGTAATGGTGGCATTAACAGTGTCTCTGGCTCCTTTTCTCAAACTATATGAAACTATTAACAAACTATTAATGAAAACTATAAGGACCAAGCAACCTTGCCTGCAATGATCCATTCAAAGATTGTGTACGTGGAATCTTTCATTATCTCTCTACAAGCGAGACTTGATCATGAAGCAGCAACTTCTATGCATCTGAACCAAAAACTTCAACAAACATTGAATGTAGAACGCGCAGACAATAAAAACATTAGGCACACTGCTGGAAATTTTAAAGCAGAAGATGCACGCAGGCTTCATGCCTAGGATGTCACTTGATGAACCCTGTGGCAAAAATAAATCTTACAACAACCAACATGCCTGCAGGGCTATCTAGGCAAAAGTTCTCTAATGAGGAAACCAATCAACTTTGAGTGGCCTCTTCCACTGAAGATGTCCTTTTGTCCAATGAAAAAACTATTGATAATGAATGTGTTTCAATTGGTACTCCGCCTAATCGAATAAACTTGGTAGAAACTCCCTTATCCAACGCGGAAGAAGTGGACCCTCCTTGGATATGAGAAAAAGTTACCATTCCCAGCTAAAAATAACAGATTCAGATAACTGTTGGCCTGGAGTTTTACCCAAAGGTTGAGATTTCAGAGGGGAGATATACGCTTGATTTACATTTAGCTGACGTTCCTGTTTTATTGTCTAAATATAATGAAATGATGAGAGGTAACCAAGAAACAGATGTGCTGAGGTAGTTGCCAGTACAAAAACAGCTAAGAAAGGATTTGAGAGAATCTGTCGTGCAAAATCAGATTTTATCATGGAACTCGTCAGAAAGAGGAAGAAGAAATTTAAAAACTGGCTGAATATTTATAGAGCTCAAATTCATCAATCGGATGCTGAATCGATGCTGAGGGCTATAGAGAAGAGAAACTCCGGAGAAATCTGGCAGCTGTTTAAAAGGAAAACTCAATTTTTTAGTAAACCGTTTGGGCAATAAGAGAAAGTTAATCTCCCAGAAAAGCATGTAAATAAGTCGTGGTTGATTCCGTTTGATCTGTGATCTGGAAATTCTCATCAAGAAAGCAAATGCATCGAGAGCCCCAGGCCTGAATGGCCTTACAAACAATATGATCAAATCATCCCCGTCGGTCTGGGCTCCAATCATTTTTAAAATATTTGTATATCTGTAATGCACCACAGAGTTGTTCCAGACTCCTGGAAGTTAGCAATTACAGTCCCTATCTTGAAAAGTGGAAATAAGGTAGACTACCGTCCTATTGTCCTTTTGGACGTACTGGGCAAGCGGTTTGCTGCAATAATATTAAAACACCTTCATAATTGGGTCAGTACCGTGGGCCGATGGGAGCCACGCCAAACTGGATTTGAGAAAGGTGTAGACACGCAGCGGAATCTGCTCCTCCTAAATCTCCTAAAAATGAAGGCCATAAAAAACAGGGCAAAAATCTATCTGGCTTTTATCAATCTTAAGAAAGCCTTTGACAGTGTCAACAGGCAAGCCCTTTGGTCCAAAATAGAGGCTTGGGATTTCCCATCTGACCAGTTACTGTTAATTAAGGCCCTTTATACCTCGACTGGGACACAAATTAAACTGAATGCTGAGGGTCTTTTGTCTAAGGAGATCCAACATCTAGAGGACTCAAACAGGGTTGCCCGTTGGCTCCAATTCTGTTTTTTAAAAAAAATCAGACTTGCATGAGACACTGAACCTCACGTCGGCATTTCCTCCCAAAATCAATGGGCAGCCGGTGGAATGGATTCTTTATGCTGACTCCAACGAAGGCTATCCTCCCTACAAGAATACATGGCAGTAAATGGTTTACAGATAAATGCTGAAAAAACAAGTATCTTAATGCAGCATTCTTTGAGAGGAAGGCCACTCCCTTGAGATGGTTTATAGGGCGGGATGAACTGACTCCGGTAAATGCAACAATTTACCTGGGTACATGCATAAACTCAAGTATCAATGATAAACCTGGACAACTGGAGCCAAGAACGAAAATCAAGAGCTTGACAGCACATAGTCTGATGATACTCAACACATACAGAACTTATAAAAGCAAAAGTTATCCAAATTATAATTTATGGTGCAGAGGCTTTTTTAACCACTTAATGGAAAATCTGGCACTCATTTGAAGGTATCTTCTGGAGGCATATATTTCATCTACCAAGAAGAGTTACCACATCAGTTATTAGGTACGAATTGGCGCTGATTTCACTATATGCAATACCGTTGTGGAAAACGTTTTCTTTACACAGGAAATGTGTCATATTGAAAAAATTGCTCCAGTATCAGATATTGCTTGGCAATGCTGCTGGGAGGAGTCCTCATTGTTGCAGCAATGGAAAACCAAATATTTGGCTATCCTTAACTATCTGGGAAGCTTTGGAGATAAATCCGGGTCTGGTCAAGAGGAAATGATGGCAACAAGATAGAATTTTGACAGAGCAGTCAAGAAATAAATAAAAGCTACATGCAAACCTGAGTAAAGAAGCCAGGGCGCCAAGATATTTAATTAAATTCCTGTTCCCATTATATCACCATCAGTTTCTGAGTTTTCGTCTGAACATATTTCCGACAAAACGAACTTTAGAGGCCCATAAACAAGTGGTGGATTAACCGGATTGTAGATTCTGTGGCATTTTTGGGACAGATGAAACTCTGAAACATGTATTTTGCAGGCCCCTGACTGGGTTGAGAAGTAGACATCTGGGTAGCTTTATTAACAAGAAGTCCTATTTGGCTGAACAATGGTGGACAACGTTCTTATTGGCTGAACTTTTGGATAGATTAAGTTTTTAAATGAGGTCTTCACTAAAAAGATAGGAAGAAATGGGCTATCCTAGCTCGAAATGAAATGTCTAGATGGAACTTAAAAAAAAGATGAATTTAACTACTGAATTTATGGAATTTTATGTTGCTGATAAGGATGGAATATATTTGTTGATTTATTCTTTTCATGTGGATATAAAAAATTAAGAAAATTATAATAAAATTCAGTCTGTGTCTCATCACAATTACACTAATCATCCTTCCAAAAGGTATCTGACCCTTACACCATAAATCTATAAATGAACAATTAAAAGGTGTGTGGTAAGTGTTTCTGGTTTGACTAAGTAAAAATTTGCAAAAATCAAATGGGAAAGTCCAACAAATAGTCTCTGAACCCTGGGTCTGGTTTCCCTTTCACAGGATTATTTCAGATGGAATACCTAGGGTGTTTCTCTCAAACAATGAGTCTTTAAGAGTAGATGAAATGGCTCTGTCTCACAATACGTCATGTCCCATTTTCACCAGCGGCCGATTTGGGGTTGATGAAGGAGAATATGCTCCTTGTTTCCTGGTTCTCCCATCATGATCGCCAGTGTGCCATGCAACGGTCTAGTGTTTCGGGAGGCGGCGAGCCAGCCGGAGAATGCTGCAGCGCCTGACAGCGATGGGAGAAAAGCTCAAGTACAGGGAAGGCCAGAGCACATTGCTATCCTTCAGCTATATACTCTTAAGTTCCTTCCTTCTTTCTTACTATCCTTCTGTGTTACCTTTCGTACTTGTCCCTTTGTATCGTTCCATCCATGTTAACTGTGAATCCCTTAATTGTAGAACTTGGCTCTGTTGCTTCTTTTTCATCTGCTCTGCCTCGCTTCTGGTTGCCAAGCCTCCCGCTCCATGAATGAGGTAAAACGTACTTCTAATTCGAGAAAACAGACCAGCTCACGCCCGCCGCCTAGCCCTTACTACTGCTCTTGTTTTGCCTGCAGCAATAAATCCAGTCCTTCACTTACCAGCAGCTATTCTCTTCTGCCATCGAAGACCATCCCTCACAGAGGAACCTGTGACACAGTCTTCCCTGCTACGCAGAACCACAGGGTGTTCTCCCCCATGAGGGTTTCCCTGCCATTTCTGTGACCCTGTAATAAGCACTTGTGGTTAACAGGCGGTAGGGGGGCTCTTATAAGCATCACGGCTGATTGCCGCTGAACAGGGTAGTCCATTGTACAGCAAGGATTTGGTTATTGTAAAATCTGCCTACGTTGAGACGATGCTTTGTTCAGGGTGGCAATAAGCATCTTTTCTTCTTCAATACAGGTTTAGATCTCCTGGTGTACTCTCCTGCCAGGTATCCCTTCCCAAAAGGACCAACTGCCCAATGGCTTCTTTCACGATCACTTCCAACAGTGTTCACAATGTTCTCTCCCCCTTCTGGGCCTTGCAGACACCCTGGTGTACTCTCTTGTCAGGTATCTTTCTCCCAAAAAGGATTGGATCCCTGATGGTTTCTATCACGAGGACTTCATACAATGTTTTTTTTTCCTTCTTAGTATAAACACAGTGGTACAGCTCCACTGTTGATACTCCCTTAGCTTCAGGTACTACTTGTTCCAACTTTCCCCATATTTATATCTCATACATGGGGATTGGCTTTCTTCATTAGTACACTTTGGCTTGTGGCAATGAGTGTTCCGATGTTCTCCACATTGACCTCTCACAATGTTCTCCACATTGACCCCTCACATAAGAAGACTTGTACAAAAAGACTTGTACAAAACATGCACTTCAACTTCTTCAATTTTCATTTCCTGAGGGTAACATTTACTCCAGCTTCCCCCATATTGCTCTCCCTTGCATGGGAACTTGCATAGGTTCTGTCTTTTCAATTTACCTGGGTGGTATTCAAATTACTTGTTTGACCAAATACCCGTCTGCATGCTCTGCGGTCCCCAATACTAAATGGCAGACTCACTGGTGTTTGCTGGCATCTCGGGACTGTGGCACGCTGCTGCGGTGAAGTTGCAGCTTCTGGAAAGCTTCTCCGGCTTCTGACGCGCACTTGGTTCCAGTGTCGGCCCCACGTTAGTGTGCCCGTGAGTTTGAAGGGCTTTCGCTTGACCATGTTGGCAACAGCCTCGATGTGGCTGCTGTCCATCCAGCGGTCCCTCCAAATCAGCAGCAGCACCTTTCCCAGTCTCTTGTCTCTACATGTAGGTGTGCAGCCAAGTGGATGCTTGTAATTGTCTGTTTCACCCAGCACGTTTGCTTCTGCAGCCAATGCTGCTTCCCACTTCGCTTGCTACGCAGCTTTCTTCTCCATTCCTGAATGGAATCTCTCCAGCCGATTAAAAACCCAGCCGATTTGAAAACCCTGCACAGCTAATTTCTATCATGGTAGCTAGACCACACATTCAGATTTATGTTTCCTTCATTCCTCATTAACTCCTCTTCATCTTCCTTGTCTCAGTACTTTAGGCTTTATGGAACTTGAAGCGCACAGGAGTTTTGAAATTTGCAACGCTGTTTTGCTTTGAATCTTTAGAAGAATAAAAGCCATTTAAAACAGGAGATGATGAAGGTGTTTTATATGTATATATGTGGTGTGAATAGTGGCCTTACTAGGGTGATTGACAAGAAGGGGTTTCAAGGTTTTACAAATGGAGGGATCTGTAAAATGGCAACGTGGCATTAAAGACTTGGGAATTACAGGGTCTTCTTCACCAGAGGGGGAGGAATACCGCGTCTCTTCCGATGGAGTCACCCCATCTCCCCGACAGCCATTTCCTCCCATGTGATCCTCCCTCTGAATACCTCCCCCAGGGCCAGGGTCATCTTAAGCATTTTTGGGGCCGGGGCACAGTCCTCATTGGGGGCTCTCTCCACCAAACCAAATAAATGAAGGGATCCAGAATATCTGGTCATGCCCCCTTGTCGCAATCACAACCCAATCACAACCCATAGCTTGGTATGCTGCCTTGCAGTGATCAAAAGAAGCATAGGTACTCTTTCAGTCCTCTTACGTTTCTTGCTGTAATCAGAATGATAAACGAGACGCATTTCAAGGCCAACATTAGCAGTCCACAAGAAGGGTACTTGCGTTCTAGCATTGGTACAGGACACTATCAATAGCGACGACTCAGATTAGCTGCTTCACAGAATGCAAAAGTGCTCAAACTTGGATACAGGAGACCAATTGGAAACAAGGAGAAAGCTGCGTATACAGTCTATAGCATAGATAATGGATGAAGATTAGAAGCTACCGGAAAGGTGCCTGTATCCAGACAGACTGATATTAGAAGCGGGACATGGTTTTCAAGTAGTGTTGCCATTAGGGAGCAAATAAGCAAGTGGTTGTGGTGTAAAATATATCAATGCTCACTATTATTAGGCTGGACTATTGCAACAACCTCTTTCTCAATCTTCCTACTGATTATAGCACCTGTTGTGCCACAAAACAAAGTAAATATACATGCAACTTTACCAACTTCAGACATAGGAAAGGCTGAGTCGGCCTTACTGGAATTTGGTATTGTAATCTTGCATGTGAACACAGATCTCTGCAATGAGTGTGTAACACACTGAGCTATCTTCTGAACCATCGCAGCACTTACATTCATCAATAAACATTTAAACCTTGGTTATTGCACATGATCAATATAATCCCCACAGAAAGGTAAGAATGCTACAAGAGTTGTGCTGTAAGGAACACACAAACTAGGTTTACAACAGTGAACACATGAACTGGTCAGAGTAGAATGTACTGGTCAACAACAGAGGGCTTAGAGCCTCAGCAGCATCATAACATGTGCCATTTAAGTTAGGTGAACAATGGGAACAGACTTCTTTAGTTTAGGCAGTTCTCATGGGGGCCCCGTCCAAGGCAGGGCCCAGGGCAAGTGCCCTTTTTGCCATACCATTAAGGCCTCTCTGGTCAGGGATCAGGTAGCAGATGCTCCCTCTGGCCACATGGGAGGAGACTTTAGGCTGGGGATCAGTGATGACTTCACAGGATTAATCACAGGCACCATATATGGATGCTTGATATTTCATTCTACACAATTCACATCTCTAAAACTTACCATTAAACGCATACGCTAAGTATACCCACAAAAAAGGTCTTGTTTTTTACACACACACACACACACACACACACACACACACACACACACACACACACACACACACACACACACTTTAATGACTCATGTGTTCTTCTTGCATTCTACTTCACGACTATGGCACTGTGGTACATCTGTTTGGAATGCAGAAGCGGACCCAAGCTGCTGTCGTGAACCAATGTGCTGGTTTCCAAGATTTATAATGGAACAAGGAATAACATCATGCAAATTGTAAAAAATGATGCTGCTACGCTGCAATTTGTATCTTCAAGAAGAGATGCACCTCATGCGTGACCTACTGTGCAGAAATATTTAAAATGTGTTTTAGGGCATGGATGCTTAGGCACACAAAGGAGATCTCTGGGAACACGAGATTCAGTTGGATACAATGCAAATGTGTAATGAGGGCTTATGTTACACCTGTAGTGGTGGCTTAAATGACAGGGGTTGCTGTCCCCAACATGTTGGCGATGCGTGCTATCGGATGTTTAGTATATACATATGTAGTGGGTTGCAACATGGTAGTCCCTTTCTGGGAAAAACTGGTGGAAAAAATGAATGGACTAACTGATACCAGGGCACAGTTGTTAATTGGGCACCGTGTGTTGGGTCTCATCCGAATAACGAAAAAAATACAGGTGTTCCAGCGAGCAAGCTGGTGGAATTAGGGTTATTATTGGCTAAGAGGCGTATGGCTTGGTAAATTTACCCTAGGGCCGAGATTTGTTACATGTTTGGCAGTTGTAAAAAAAATGGGTCAGGGCTGAAACGGATGTCAGGATTCTTGGGCCGTAAAGGTGAATATGCAGGGTCCCATACCGTGTGGCATGAATTACGTAATTTGTTGAGTGAGCCTTCAGACTTTTACCCACCCTGAAGTTATTAAACTCTTACGGTATGTTGATCGAGGATCTTATGAATCATTTTACTTCTGTTCAAAGATACTGGTCTGTATGGGTAGAATTGAAAAAAGTATGATTGGGGGTCCTTGAGCTGGGTGGTATATGGATCGATTGGTGAATGTTGGCCAAACTATTTTGTTTTAGTTAATATGCAGGGAGAAATGGTATTCTTTTAATCGCAATGTGAAAGAAGTACTGTAGCTGTTTTTCCATTTTGATGTTATCGGACTAAAACGAAAAATTAATAAACACATTTTCTTTTTAAATAGTGTTTTTTTTTAAAATGTCATTATGAAAAGAGTCCTGTATCGAGATCAAATAGAAGTAGGACGCCAGTGCATGATTTAAGAGGGTAAGATTCTTTTCTGGGATACATGTGCCACTCGGAAGGCTCCACAAGGGGCCCCGGGAAGGCGTGTGTGGCTCTATCGGTCACAACCTTTTAATGTTTCCACAATAAAGTAATTAGGACGTCCCGGAGCTATAGCTCCATAAAAGAAATGTACATTTTCTCATTGAAAATGAACAGGAAACCCACATGAGGAGGTCAAATTCTGCTCCTACTCGCAACATGCACCCAGTATCAATGACCGTCAATCTTCAAGTTACAAAACATGACAAAGGGCTTGTGCCAGATAAGAGGCTATGATGCTAATAGATGTGTAGTTCCTTTCATTCAGAGCAAAAAACGTTCTTAAAGCAAGGAGTGTATAATTGCTTAATTTCCTTGAATATTTCAATGACATATTACTCACCATAGTAGTATTTATGCTCCACCATCCCCAACCCCTTTCCTCCTTATTAGCAGAGAACAATCCAAGCTAGAGTAGAGGTGGTAGAGCGGGGGGTTGGGGCAAATTTGCATATCAAAGTCAAACATTCGGCATGGAAATCCAGTCGAGCGTGAAAGGCTACTCCACGCTCTGCAGCTGGACTACTTCCCTCTCTAAAGTTCTCTCCATCCATACTGAATGCTCAATCTTACAGAGACCTAGATAGTGGGAGGTTTGACTGCAGGTGGAGGAATTGTAGGATTGTGTGTACATTACATGACTAAGGCATTCAACTCAGTTCCCTGGGGCTGCCGCACAACATTGTCCGCGATGTGACATCACAGACGCTGGTATGTTGTCCATGGTACCTTTTTGCAAGTCTTTCTCCATCTCTGTCTAACACTTCAGGGACGAGATGTGGAATACTGTGTCTTACCTAAAGGTATCCCATCTCAAATCCCCAAGGACCTTTCATCCAGGTGGTCCTCCCTTGCTTGTCCACCTCCAGGGGCAGTATCCATGAGTGATGGTCTTTCCCTGGCCACCGGCACAGATGATCCAGGGAGAGCAGATGTGAGAAGACCCTCAGGTTGCTCACAATAGTCTGAGACTTAAGGAGCCAGGCTGAAAGAGTGAGAGATGGTGAGCTGTGATGAACAACCTTCCATTGGTGCATGAAGAAGTGAGTTGGAGGATGATGGCGGAGTTAGTAGCGATAGTTGGCCAAGTTTTCATCTTCTGCCGATTCCCATCTGGACTCCAATTGTTGGGATGCTCCCAGGAGAACTGGCAACCGAGCATGGGAAGCAACACATTTAGCAGAATCTGTGGTGTGCAGACTTTTCCGTTTTTGAAGTCCCTTTTCCCCACCCATAGTAAGGAGATAGCAGGACGGCCAGCCAGGCCTGAGGAGAACTAACCGTATAATGGCAGACTCCAGGGCTTTCCAGTTGTGGAGCAAGCTGTAGAGTGTGCCGTCAGAGTGCTCCCTTCTAAGAAGATTCTTGGAGGGAGTATGAACACCTGGGACCATCAGCATAGCTCCTATGGACTCTTTCCTCCTGCCTCTGCAACTGTGCCAAGTACTACAGGGGGTGTCTGCTTGTTAGTGCAGGCATCACCCGACAAAGGTAGCTGAAGACTTGGCCTTTAAGATGGGTGATGGACAGTCCACAGGAGACAGCCCGCACCTGCCAAGCTGGTATGGTGTGTTACAGGAAGTACATAAAGAGCTGTAAGAGACAGAGGCTATGTCGATAAAGATGAACAAACGCGGTGGCGATTTCATAGCCTCCCCCTCCAGTCTGGAAACAACCATGTCCGAATGGGTGTCCCCCACTTTTAGACTTGGACCTCAGAGTCTGAGTGCACGGCATAACGCTAGCTATTACTACTCTGCAGGCAACAGCAAATAAGGTGGAGACGTTGGTTATGTAAGGGAAGCTGAGTTTGAAGGAGTGGAGGGAAAATGTTGGTGAACCGAGCATAGGCTGCCATTGATGGATGCCCAAATGACGCACCTGGAGGAAATGGTGGTTTACAATCTGGATTACTTTGGAGGTTAGAGACAGAATGTTTAATGCAGTCCCCCATCTTAGATGAACAGCTTGTGTCTGCTGGAGGTAAGAGAAACAGAAATGTGAGTCTACCTGAAAAAGTGAAATCCTGCAATCACTACTATAACACAAACTTGGGCAGCAGATTAATGGTGATGCTTTCTTGAATAAAAAGGTCTACCCCATCCCGCCACAGAAGGCCGCTCCAGGCTATAGGGCCAGCGGGATGGACTGTGTTGTTAGTACCTTGGGATGAAAACTCTAAAGAGGAACACCTGAACAAGGTAGCACAGGGTGTCTCTTGAAGTAGTATTCAGGTAGAGTGTTTTTGGCCAGACATCAGTGCAGTTTCGATAGCTTGAAGGCAGAGACTGTTGGAAATTCAGGAAACTGTGATGGGAGTTGGCTTTGCCGCAACCGTGTGGTTTCCAGCCAGGCCAGTACCAGGCCCTTTGTTATACGTTTGCAGATTTAGGGGCTGATGGGGCCTTAACAGGTTTCTTGCCCACATAGGTGCATGAGAAGAAAGGGGATCTCACTTGAAGATTCTCTCTGTGTCTACATAAATCCATGCAAATGCTCCAATGTTTCCTACATTGCAAAAGGAAGAGATTTCATGGATGCGCTATTTCCTATTTCGGGTGGAGGGAAGCAGTGATAGTCAGAAATGCTGCATATCTTATGTTAACTTTTTGCAATTTTCTCTTTAGCAGCGATACATATTCTGAGCCTCATAAGTCGCTCTCCACCCTCACTTAGTTCACCTTCCCATATAATTTCCGCTCCATGTTCTGTTACATTATTCCCTTTCCGTTTCCCCGCTTATTTCCCCATCTCCCTTACCTTCTTTTTCTTTCCTTCTTAAAGAAAGAGGGTAGCTACTTGGGTGGGTTGTAACTTTCAGTAATGTTTGTAACCTTTATATTTGATGGCAGGGCATGCACTTGCAATGCTTTCATTTTTTTTGTTATGAAAATTCAAAGAAATGATGTAACAAAACAAAAAGTTGGATGTGTCTTGAGAGGTTTGAATCACTACCGACATTGTTAACCAGTCCGAATACCAGAGCTAGCAAGTTCACGGTGGAGTAATCTGTACCATTTTGAGCTAGCGCAGTAAAAAGGGGGAAATATGTAAAGAAACTTGTGAGTTCAGTTAATTGAGAATGTGTCTCCCACTGATCCTGAGAGAAAAGGACCTTGGCTGTGAAGCCAGCGGTGTGGGCTGCACTCCCTTGTACCACAATCGTGTGGTATGTGTTCAATTTGTTGCTGCTTACTAACTCGTTAATTAGTTAATAAAGACGTATAGTTTCCAAAATGTAATTTTTATTTTTTAGTTATTTGGTGATGTACAGTGGTATCTAATCGCTTAGATCCACGTTTCCTTTTAGTGCAGATGCTTATGGGACCAAGGAAGAAGGAACAAGTTACTTACCTGTAACTGTTGTTCTCCAGCATGGGTCTGGCATAGATTCACATGCTCATGAATATTCCCCGTTGTCAGGCTGGGAATCCTCGGTATAGAAAAAAAATCAGTATCAGTTTCGTTTCTGATCTGTCTTTCTTAGTAGAAACCAATCACTGGTCTCTGGGTCATACTGCCCCCAGCCAATGACTGCCGTCTCCCTAAGCCCCGCCTCTGGCAGCCATCCTCAGATTTGGTAGCACGTAAAGTGGCAGTATGACCAAGTGAAGAGCCGCAGAGAGGTAGGCGGGAGGGTTCGCATGTGAATCCATGCCAGACCCATGCTGGAGAACAACAGTTACAGGTAAGTAACTTGTTCCTTCTCCAGCATGGGGTCTGTCATGGATTCACATGCTCATGAATAAAAGAATACATAGCAGTACACACATGCACAACCACGGGAGGTGGCAACAGGCTCGACATTAAGCAATACAACAACTCAATATTAAGCATCTCTTACCTCCTCACCAGGCTCACCTTAAGCGAACAGGTTGCGCAGCACTGCTTGGCCGACCCTGGACTCCTCCCTGGAGTCCCGATCGACGCAGTAGAATCTTGTGAAGGTGTGCGTCGACCTCCACGTCGCAGCCCTGCAGATGTCAAGCAGGGGCACACCAGACAGGAACGCCGTGGTAGCAGCGATCGCTCTGGTCGAATTGGCTCTCGGACGGCCAGGCAGCGGTCGGTTTGCCCACCGGGGACAGTGCATGATGCAGCCGGAGAGCCATCTGGAAATGGAAGTCTTCGTGAGAGCCTTACCTTGATTCACAGCCCCAAAGTTCACAAACAGCTGTGATGTCTTCCGAAAACTCTTTGTGCGGTCGACGTACAACTTCAGCACTCTAGCTACATCCAGCGAGTGCAGAGTCCTTTCAGCCGGCGACGAAGGAGACGGGAAGAAAACTGGCAACACCAAGGGTTCATTGAGGTGGAAGTCTGATGGCACCTTGGGCATGAAGGAGGGGTGCATCCTCAGCACCACCCTCGTGCCGTGAAACGTCAAGTATGGCGGCTTGCAAGATAGCGCCTGGATCTCTCCCACACGTCGTGCAGAGATGATGGCCATGAGAAACGCAGTCTTCTACGACAGAAACTTCAATGGTGCCGAATGCATAGGCTCAAATGGGGGCCCCCCATGAGCCTGGTCAGCACCACGTTGAGTTCCCACGTCAGGGCAGGGGCCTTCACCGGCGGGAATAATCAGAACAATCCTTTCATAAATTCCTTCACCAGTCGATGAGACCACAAGGACGCCCGTCCCGTAGTTCTGGTGTATTGCGAGATGGCGACCAGATGTATCTTGATGGAAGCGTGAGCTAGTCCAGCCTTGGCCAATGACAGTAGGTACGGCAATACTTGGGGGGCCGTAATCCACAGAGGGTTAATCTTCTGTGCACGGCACCAGACAGAGAACCTCTTCTATTTATGTCCGTAGCACCTGAGAGTTGAGGACGCCCCCCTGCCTTTGCAAGAACTTCTCTGCAGTCGGCCGGGATGTCGTACCCTCCAAACTCCAGTGCTGCAGGAGCCAGGCCTGCAGGTTCAGTGATTCCGGGTTGTGGTGAAGAATGGCGCCTCCTTCTCTGGAGAGAAGGTCTGCGTCCGTCGGCAGCTTGACTGGTGTGGACGTTGACAAGTCCAGAAGGTCCGGGAACCAGATCTGTCTCGGCCACGCCGGTGCGACGAGGATCATCCTGCACCGGGACCTCTTGAGCTGGTTGATGAGCCGGAGCAGCAACGGCAGCGGAGGGAACGCATAAAGAAATAGGCCGTCCCAGGGGAACGAGAAAGCATTGCCCATGCTCCTCGGCTGGGGGAACCTGCTGGCGAACCTCCGGCACTTGGAATTTGTCGCCGTCGCGAAGAGATCGATTTGGGGTTCGCCCCATCGTCGGAAGAGTCGATCCACTTGATCCTGGCGTAGTTCCCACTCGTGCCACGAGCGCAGCTCTCTGCTGAGTGAGTCGGCGATCGTGTTTTTTATTCCTGCCAGATGAAGAGGCACCAGAAACATCCCTTGTGCGACGGCCCAAAGCCACAGATCCTGGGCTTCCTTGGATAGAGCCAGGGATCTGGTTCTGCCCTGCTTCCGGATGTAGAACATCGTGGTGGTGTTGTCGGTGAAGATCCTCACCACCCTGCCATTGAGGGACGGAAGAAAGGACCTGAGGGCCCAAAACACTGCGCGGAGCTCCAAGATGTTGATGTGGAGTGACTTCTCCTCCGGGAGCCAAAGGCCTCTCGCGTGAAGATCTCCGGAGTGCGCTCCCCAACCTTCCAGGGAGGCGTCCGTCGCCACCTGGTGAGCTGGGGTCTGAAAGTCCGTGCCCGCCGACAGATCAGAGTAGGTAACCCACCACTGGATCACCTGACGGAACGTCTCGTTGAGGGATCCTGTCCTCGAAGCTGCCCGTCGACTGGACCCAGCGGGCGTCGAGGAACTCTTGTAAGGGGCGCATCCGAAGCCTGCAAAGGCGCACCAGATAAATGCAGGAGGACATCATCCCGAGGAGTGACTTGATAGATCGGACCCTGGCCATGTCCAGCAGACGCTGCACCTTGCCCAGAATGGTCCTGGTCCTTTCCTCCGACGGCGAGGCCAGCCGCGCCACTGTGTCGAGCTTGGCTCCCAGAAACAGGGCGACTTGCGACGGAACCAGGTGGGATTTTGGAAAGTTTATGGAGAATCCCAGGTCCGTGAGCAGCTGGACGGTCTTCGCAGTGTGCTCCACGGCGAGCTCCCTTGTCCTTGCCCAGATGAGCCAGTCGTCCAGGTAGGGGTAGACGTGGATCCCCTGTAGGCGCAGCCGCGCTGCCACCGGTGCGAGGCACTTGGTGAACACCCTGGGTGCAGACTTCAATCCGAACGGGAGGGCTTTGAACTGGTAGTGCCGCCCTTGGACCACGAACCTGAGGAACTTTCGGTGTCTTTTTAGAATGGGGATGTGGAAGTACGCATCCTCCAAGTCCAACGACGACAGGAAATCGCCCTCCTCCAGCTGTCCCAGCACGTGCTGGAGGGTGACCATCCGGAACTTCTGTGCCTTGATGTACTTGTTCAGTCGTCGCAGGTCCAGGATGGGGCGCCATCCTCCTGTCTTCTTTTTTACGAGGAAGTATCTTGAGTAAACTCCGGAGCCCCGAAGCCTCTTTGGGACGAGCTCGATGGCACCCTTCTTGATCATCGCCCTTACTTCCAACAGTAGTTGAGGGACGTGATTTTCCTTCCTGGGCACGAGTGGAACGCGAGGGCACTTCTTCTGAAACTCGAGGGCGTGCCCTTGGGCCAGGGCATCCAGCACCCAACGGTCGGTGGAGATGGACTCCCACACGCTGACGAACCTTGCCAGCTGGCCTCCCACCTGGGTGCTTCGGGGGGGGGGCCGACCCCACGGTCGGTTCAATCTTGTTTGGAGGCCGCCTTGCCTCCTTGACCTCCCTGTCGACGACGACGGGCACCACCTGACTTGCTGCGTCCCCTGTAGGCTTCCTGGGACGAAGATCTTGCCGCTTGGCGGTACGTGGAGGAGCCACTGCCGGATCCCTTGGAGGCACCTTGTCTGCCTCCGGAGCTCCGAAAGGACGGCTGTCGTTGTTGGAGCACTCCCAGTGCCCGGGCAGTCTCCGTGTCTGTCTTGATGGCCCGAAGGGACTCATCAACCGCCTTCCCAAACAGGTTGTTCCCGTCGAAGGGCATGTCCAAAACCTTGGTTTGTACGTCCTGGCGGAAATCCGTCGCCTTGAGCCATCCTCGTTGTCTCAGGCAAACGCTGTTGCCCAACTGACGGAACCGGTGTCGGCGATGTCCGTTGTCACTGTGATGGCGTGGTCCGAAGCAATCTCACCTTCCTGTAGGATGGCGTCCGGAAGGAAGTCCAACAGAGGGGCGATTTTGAACCACAACTCCCTGTCGTAGCGGGCTACGATAGCCAGGGCGTTGGCCGCCTTGATAGTCGTCGCTGCGGATGAGATGACCCGTCGTCCCATCGTGTCCAACTTCCTGCCCTCGCCGTCCAGCGGGGAAGTTGATGTCGAGGCCGATGCCCCCCCCAGCTTTCTTCTTTGCCGCAGCCGAGATGACCGATTCTGGGGTAGGTTGCGCCCGAAGGAACAAGGGGGCAGCGTCGGGGACCCGGTACTACTTCTCGTACCGGTCCCTCTTTGCCGGCGCCGTGGCAGGGTTCTTGAGGAGGGCGAGCCCCTCATCCCAGATGTCATCAAGAAGAGGTACGGCGTGAACTGTCTTCCTTTTAGCCTCGCGCCGTTGGTAAAGGAACCCTTCCTTCTTCTTCTCTTCTGGGCAGAGCTGGAAGAGCTTGGATGCCCTGGAAATCATGGCATGAAAGGATCCAATCTCGTCGGGCCGGGACGCCCGAGCAGGGGGCGACGGGGGACACGTCCCGTCGTCGCCTCCGTCGTCATATGTACCCGTCGTAGCCGTGTCCGTGCCTGTATCATCCCTGTGGGTGGTAGACCGGGGGGAAGGCAGAGCAGGTGGGAGAGGTGGCGTAGGATGCGTCGTCCTCCTCTTATGCAGTGGACTTTCTGAAGGTCCTGGCTCCAGTTCCCCCGTCGGGTCTGGCTCAGGTACCTCCGTCGGGGGGCGAGGGGGGCAACCTTGTCCTTATCTCCGAGCATGAATCGCTGTCGCCCTCGTCGGGATCCCTCCCGATGGGCTGGGCCTCTTCCACGACTTCGATGAGCTCTTCTTCAGAGGTCGTGTCCGTATCCACGATGGCCACCTGCCCCTCCCTCACCTTTTCCAACGAGGACCTCGTGGGGGTCTTCCCAATGGGCCTGAAAGAGGACTCCCTCCGCGGTGGCAGGGAGACTCTGGGTCCTGAGGTCGCCTCCACAGGCTGAGCCAGGGCCGCTGCAACATCCTCAATCGAGGTCTTAGCAGGGTGAATTAAGGCCATTGTCACCTTCTGTACGCCTGGGGCCTTCACCTTGGGGGGAGGGTCCGAGCCTCGCTCCCCCTCTGCTGGAATCTTCGAGATCGACTGGGGCCTCTGCAGAAGCTTCGCCGGGTTCTCGGACTTCCTCTTACCCGAGCCAGAGCGTTGGCTCGTGGTTGATGGCGCCGGGGAGGATGCGCCCTGCCTGGCAGCCAAGGAGCCCGACCGTTCGGCACTCCCGGTGCCCACAGACTCGCGGTGCTTGGCCTTTTGTTGGGCCCCCGTCGCCGGGGCGCCCTCAGAGGACTTAGAAGACCGCTTTGACTTCTTTTTCTTCTTCTCGCCTGACGGACTCTTCCCTTCCAGCCAGTTGGCGAGACGGAGGTGGCGATCCTTAATGGTCCGCTCCGACATGTTCCCACAAAACGCACAGTCCTTCTCCGTGTGCGTCTTGTCCTCATGGAGACAGTAGAGGCATAACGAATGCTCGTCCTCCTTGAAAACATTCTGAAGCTGGCATCCAGGGCAGGTCCTGAACAGCTTCCCGGGCGTCGAGCTTCCTTTCTCCTGGGCCATGTCCGAGGTAGGCCTCGGAACTTCTGGAATCCTCCAAAAGCGTAACTCGACGAAATCTTCACCCTTGAGGGGCGTAGAAAACTCCGAGACGGATCCCCGTTGATCGGATATAGAAACGGTGGAGCTTGAGGCTCTAATTAACCGAAAAATTAGAAAAATCTCCTGAAAAAGCGCGAAAACGCAGCAAAAGCTCGAGAGCTACAGCACGAGGACTCCCAACACTTGAACGTGCGGTAAAAATCTGAGGATGGCTGCCAGAGGCGGGGCTTAGGGAGAGGGCAGTCATTGGCTGGGGCAGTATGACCCAGAGACCAGTGATTGGTTACTACGAAGAAAGACAGATCAGAAACGAAATTGATACCGATTTTTTTCTATACCGAGGATTCCCGGCCTGACGACGGGGAATATTCATGAGCATGTGAATCCATGCCAGACCCCATGCTGGAGAAGAAGGAAGATTTGCTCTAATTATGACCAATGCATTTCGGAATTCATATCCTTTATCAGGGCCTGCAAATCGTGATATGCATCTGTTCAACAATCTCTAATTAGATTAACAAATGGAATACCCAAACATGATTATGAAATTAAAATTCCAAAAAAGTTTGAAAACACAAACAAAACCATGAAGCAAAACCAATACAAAAATTAAAGAGGTCGTACCACAATCCCAACAAATTCAAATAGCAGTGAACCCCATATTAACAGAACGAGCCGTTCAATGCAGTGTCACAAACACAAGGGCAAATGGTAATAGTGCATTTCATAACATTTCAAATTGTGAAATAAACAGTACATATGTCATATGTATGTCCGATGTACGAGGCGTGAATGGAGTGAGATTGTAAAGAAATAAGAAAACAGAATGAGAACAGTAAGAGTGTTTCTAAACACTTGTGATGAAATATGCATGTCATCAAAGTATCAGTGAAGTCGGGTAAAAGCAGAGAAACTGACGGGCCAATGCGGCGCTCTGTGCCAGTTCTAAAAAGTAATAGTAATACGTGGACCCGTCAGTATTGTACTTATATATAACTGGTCACTATCGGTGTGCATTCAAAAATAGACTATGCACATATGGCATTCCTAAAATGTTTGCTCTTACCGTGATGACACGGTGTGGGTAGCGGTGTCCTACTGGACTGCAGCGCTCGGATCTGGATAAACGCTCTCCTAAAATTAAAATAAATATAATGTGCATGCTAGTATTGCTGTACAGCGCGTCAAAGGAGTGTAAAGTATCAGTATGCAGGCCCTGATGAAGGATATGAATTCCGAAATGCATTGGCCATAATTATTGCAAATCTTCTTTCTCCTTCTTTGGTCCCATAAGCATCTGCACTAAAAGGAAAAGTGGATCTAAACGATTAGATACCACTGACCTCACTAAATAACTAAAAAATAAAAAAGAAATTACATTTTGGAAACTATACGTCTTTATTAACTAATTAACGAGTTACTAAGCAGCAACAAATTGAACACATACCACATGATCGTGGTACAAGGGAGTGCAGCCCGCAACGCTGGCTTCACAGCCAAGGTCTTTTTCTCCCAGCTACATTTGGAGTGCCATTCGATGGAGGCACATTTACAGTGGGTTTGCACCCTATTTACTAATGATTTGAACAACTTGGCAACAAATTAACTTGCATGAAAACAGGCTGTGCCCACTCACTTCGACTCAGTCTCCCACTGATCCTTCCAGGACTGTGAGAAACCTGTAGGTGTCTCACCCGCTAGTCCCTGGGGATCTGTCATCCAGGTGACCCGGACACAGGCATCACTTTTGGATCCAGTTCCTGTGGGTGGACCAGTGCTGGAGGATCACCTAGATGAGGGATCTTCGGGAAGTGGGACACCGGAGGGTGAGATGCAGTATCCCCTTCCCTATAATACCTTTTCCCCATCCTACCAGGTAGATACCCAAGAACTAGCCCCCTGCCCCTTTCCAGACATTAACACTTTCTCACCGACAGCCCACCGTGTCCGACAACGGACTAACACCAGAGCCGTATACCCGACATGTCCCAACACCATGGTCAGGCAAGGTCAGGCAATTGCGGATCATAATACACACCTGACTTCCATCACACTACCCCACAAGGATAAAAGGCGGAGCATGCAAGCAAACACACTGAGCAGGCAAAACATGTGAGGAGATGGCCGTTCCAAGATGGAATTTTAATACAAGGAGAAAGGCGGCAAGTGAGGGTAGCAAGGAGGGAAGTACCCTTGAACTCTAAAGACTGTTACTTTTGTGAGCCTTGGTAAGTAAGAAACCGAAGACCAGGAGGCTGATCAAACCTGCGCAGTGTGTCAGAGGTACCCGGGCCTCTCCCGTGTTGATAACCCAGACGGGGAGGAGCGATTACCACCGTGGTACTGCCCTCGGCTCCAACAACAGCGCAGCGTCAGAAAAGACAGCATAGCTGGTGAGTCGGAGAGACTGATACCAAACCAGCTTGTGTTTTGAACCAAGATTGCAAGCAGCAACTTTGTTTAAAGTTGTGAAGCGTTTGCGATGAGCGCCACAAACCTAATTGAAAACCAACAGGAGTAATTGAACTTTGGGAGGCCAACCAAAGATACCATACACAGAGTGGTCGGCCGCTATGTGGGCGCTCATTCGAAAGTCTCTGTTAGGTATCCAACAGATGCAGAGTGTGAGAAAAAGGAATATTGAGATCGAACAACAAGGTCAAGCTAAACCTGTGCACATTTGAAAGTCTTCGATAGTCTAAAGTAGATCGCAATTGGTCCAAGCCCAGATGAGGGTGACTAATTGAGTGGGTATCTCAGCTCGGCTAAGGGGGATCCAGGGTGAACAACCTACTTGAATACAGATGAAAGGAAAATAATACTTACTTATTGTTTTCGCACAGCAGGCCCTCCGATTCAAGAGAATTACAAGAAGTAAAGAGGCCTGAACGCAGAATGGCCTAACTGTGGAAAATGAACTGTATCCTCGTATCCGCAGAAGTCAGAGTGTGTGCTTTGCTCGAGTGACCCACCTTGCCCCTTGTTGAAAACGTGGGGAAGGGAGGCCAATGGCCTGAGCATCCCGACATATCATTTTGTGAACACGTATGTCTTTTTCATGAACATTACCCCACATCACATGTAAATTAGTGGGAAGGATTGGCAATATTTTTTTTTTAGTATACGCCCTTTTTATTTGACAAGACTCCACTAGGACTGCATTATTTTTTGATGGTCGTAGCTTGCTCCCATCTGTAGACTTAAGTGTAGATAGGCGTTTATTGCACCTTTGCGAAAGTTCCATAAACACCCTTGAACTGTGATCACTTGTGTCTGTCTTACTATTGCCACCACGCATTCCTTACAGCACGAAGAGAGGAAAACCTCATTACTTTGTATTGTTTTCTGTTTCGTAAAGGTCAATTTCTAGTATTTTCCATGGCTGAAACAAAGTTAGCTATCTGCCAAGCTGCTTTCAACCCCTGGGCCATGCCCTGCCAAAATTAAAACCTACGGTTTGGCAGCCTGCGTCCATAGTTGTTGTGCTTCTCTTGATAATTTCAGGGACTCTGTGCCTCAGTTTGTTTATACAGAACATGGCATTGCGGTTACCTATTTGCACCAGTAGCTGCTTGTTTATGAACTGGAGGTGGAAAGCTTTCAGTGCAACCCTTTCTGCCCTTTGTTCCAAGACATTGACATGTAAGGCCTTTGCTCCTTGCCCCGAGACCCCTCTAGTTTGAAGGTCCTCATGAGGACTCCCCCATTCCTCCAGCGAAGCAGCCATTACCAGGCAGGCCTCCTCATCTGGATGTCTTAGTGAAAGTCCTTTCTAAAATTCTGCAAATTCTTCAACCAGACCAAGACTCTCATCATTCTGCCTGTAACCGGTTGTCCCACTCCGCAGTTACTTGAATCCATTGAATATGTAAGTCCTCGAGGCACCGTCATCTTTAGCCTGCATAGAGGGGACAAGCAGAATGCACCATGATATTACGCCTACTGAAACTACCAACTTTCTGACTGCAATCTTTGTTTTTGATTTTGCTCCAATAGCATAGGCAGGTTTTTTCATGTCTAAGACCACCCGCAAAAACTGAATCTGATTGCTTAGTTCTAGGGAAGATTCTTCAAGATTTTCTGACAATCCTAAATCCTCTAACAGTTATAGACAGAAGTGCATTAATGTCTCTGGGCGTTCCTTGAAGCAATCCTGAAAGAGCCAATCATCAAGATAAAGGTAAAAGTGGAAACCATCCTTTCTTAGTTGCGGCTAGGACTTATGTAAAAATTCAGCGCCGAACGCAGGCCATAAGGCTTCAATGTGAACTGCCAATCAATGGTGATAAAACATTCTAAAATTGGCAATGCTTTCCATGGATAGCAACGGGACAGCTTACATCTTGAAAGACAAAGGAACACAATAAGCCTCTTTTCAGAAATCAGAAGATCTGGATCAAACTGTTGAGGAAGCAGTGGAGCCAAGTCAATGACCCGTCTGATTCCCTTGTGGGCTTTTCACATGGAAATAGTGGTAGTAGAGTCCCGGTCACTGTAAGGCTACCTTCCCTATTCCCTGCTTGATCGCCATAACAGTGGCCACCTCCTTCAATAGTATGAAATGAATGTTGCTGTTTGGAATTTCGGAAAGCGGCCCAGCAGCAAACTCCACTCAAGCAGTATGATCGTGATGTACGATTAGGAGCACTGAGAGAAAATGGGAAATTCTGCCCCCACTATGTTAATTGAGGGGCGTTTGTTGAGGGTCATGTCACATTGTATTGCATTTTTGTTTGTTGCAATCCACTCCTACAAGACATTTGGGGAATCCTGCAAGACTGTTGAATCTGATGGAAACCTTGATGTGGATGTCTGGCTCACTGATATAAGCTATGCTGTCATCCTGCACCAATATAGAAGGCTCCATGCAGTTTCTCTTTTGTCTCAAAAGAAAGGCAATCAACGATGCCTAATTTCATCCTTGCTTTCAGCTGTTTGTGCTGGTTTTGACCCCTGTTAGCATTGCAGCCACATTGTTTACAAATAGCTAGTCCCCATTAGAAACCATTGTCTAATCATTAAAGGAGGCTAAACGATCTGTCTTTTTTGCCTCATCTTTTTATGACCTTGCTTCTCTCTCTCTCTAGCTTTCTCTTCATCTGGTTGCCTTTGACTTTCCTCTGGCATCTTCTTTTTTGGTGTTGAAGAAACTGCTAACAATGAATGTCTACTTGGTGCCTTATATTTCGATTCTAGCATTGCAGACATTTTAACCAAGGTCAAAACCTTCAGTGCTGTGGCTGAAGTTTGAGTAGGTGCACTTGACATAAGAATAACGGAAGTTGAGACCCTTAACGCCATAAGTAAGGACGATGAGTCTTAGTGCGGAAGCAGACAACCTCACCAGATTTGACATTAGTATAGTCTAAAATTAGGGCTTTGACGTCAAATGTGTCAATGTTGCAGGGTTCAGCATTGGGTAAGCCAATAATATCCAAGCATTAAATCCTTGACGTCAGGAGTGACCAATATTGGATTTGAAACCCTGGTGAAGAGGTGGCTATAGTTTCTTACGTGCTTTTCAATCCTTCATTTCCAACTTCATATAACAAAACCTGCGCTCATCACATTTGAAAAATGTGTGAGACAGGAAATCCTGAATTTACAGAAAAAACAGAAGCCCCTCAGACATAACCTTACCAACGGAGAATGACAGGCACTCAGACAACTATCATCTTATAACAATATCGTGATCAAGACAGCGGACAAAGGTGGTGGAATAGTGATACAAAGTACCACCCAATACAAAATGATGGTTATGACATTATTGGATGACGAAAATAATTACAAGAAATTAAGTCAAGACCCTACCCAGAATATCAAACGGGAAATTGCAGAAAGCACCAGATATGCTCTGGAACAGGATTGGATCACGGATGGAGAAGAAACATTCTTGAATACCTCGGAGGGAAGAACACCAGCATTCTACGCACTCCAGAAGGTACATAAGGACGCCAGAAATCCACCAGGCAGAACCATTACCTCGAGGTGCGTGTCAATATTGGAGCACTTCTGTAAATTTATCGATTTCTTTCTGAAGCCATTACGTCAAAGCACACCCACATACTTGAAAGACACAATGTCAACAATCAATATCTATGAAAACCTCCCCTTTGACAACATTCGGGATACTCTAGTCACAATGGACATCAAGGCACTATACGCAAGTATTCCCCAAACAGCAGCTCTGGAGTGTATACGTAACCACCTCACTCATCATATGGAACAAAGAAGAGTGCCAATCAACTTCATTATCGAGCTCTTAGAAATTGACCTGACTAAGAACTTTTTCACCTTCTACGAGACGTTCTATCTCCAAACCAGTAGCACTGCCATGGGGGCAAGCCTTCGCCACCCAGCCTAGCCATCATATGCATGGCAGACTTTGAAGCCTCATTCATACTCAATACACAACCCTTTTTGGACCAAAATAAGCCAATGGTATATATACATAAATGATATTCTGTTTATCTTGAAAGGACCACCACTTGAACGGTCAACCTTTCATACCTGGCTAAGTATGCAATAGGCGGAGATACAATTCACCTTGTGCAGCAGCCAATAATCTATCAACTTCCTGGATTTAACTATCACTACACAGGAGGACAAGCTCCTATGCACACTATACGGAAAAGAAACTGATAGAAATACACTACCCCACTTCAAAAGCAGCCACCCACAGAGTCTAAAAACCAACTTACCGTTTGGCCAATTTTTGAGCGTACGCATAAACTGTTCGGAAATCCAGCAATATCGACATCATTCAGAAAATGTAGAGACTAAACTTACGGCTCGCGGTTATACCAGAAAGCTGCTCAAAAATACACGGAAAAGAGTAATATGTATACCGAGAGAAACATTACTGCAGTTGAGGATTAGAGACACTACAAACTAATGTATCACCTGTGTAACCACCTTTGGGCCAGACACGAACAAAATTAAGAGAATGATCAAACAATTCTGGCCACTTGTACATCAAAATCTACCTGATGAACCGATACCGAGGATGGCATTAAACAGATCGAAAAATCTCAGTGAATGGCTTACACATGCCCGTCTTCCCAAAAAAGCCACCAGAACGGGCTTATGGAACTTGAGAGAAATGACAGGCCACCATCCATGTGGCAACTGCTCGGTCTGCAGATATACAAGCAAAACTAAATCATTTCAGATTGCAGGAAAAGATTGGACTCTACGACAATTTACAAATTGCAAAACTCCAAACGTGATCTACGCTATCGATTGCCCATGTGGGCTTCGATATGTAGGACAGACTAGCAGACCCGTGCATAAACCAATTGGAGAACATCGCTCAAGAACAAGATGCCGTTCTGCTACAGCACCCATGGTCGCACATTATCTTGAATTTCAACATACACAAGACCAGATGAAATGGTGCGTCCTAGACAAAATACAAAACACTTCCACCATCAAAAATGCTCTCAACTATAAAGAGGCATGGTGGATCTTTAAATTGCGCACAATCGAATCTGGCCTTAATGAAGCCTCCCCCCTCTGAAAATAACCATCATAATTGATATGGCATGACTCTACCTCTCCACCTATAGCGGTATAGCCACCATAATTGATATGGCATGATTCCACCTCTCCACCTATAGCGGTATGGCCACCATAAGATAGGCTACAACACACAGGTGCACATTTGCCCCACCCCATAGGCTCAAGTAAATATGTGAGGTTTTCTAACATGGTATTTGGCTGTCTATTTTACATGCTAAGAAGATTTCCATGCACAGAACGACAGCCTCCCACACCAGTTTACCCCTGGGCACCACCCCCAGGATACCCAACTAGCTAGCCTCTCACCCCCCACAAAAAGCCGGGACTAGGTCTGGTGATCTGATTCAATGGGTGCCCACTTTAGCAATCTAGGACAACCGGGGCTGCAACTAGTGCATTTTTCAGTAATGGGTACACATTCAGCCTGAGGTGATTCATGCTTTGTTCGGCACTCCATCCCGCGCAGCAATGACACTGAACATATTATGCTGACTAACTCACCATGCCCAAATTCTGCTTTACCTGCAATTGCAGCTTGGGCCCCTGTGCCTCCCTCTTTCCAGCACAAGGAGACCGAGGCTTGAATCACACCTTCTCCTCTCCCCATTTTTGTCTAGCACCGCCCTCCACAGCTCGGAGGGTCCCGACTTCCACCAACATCATGACAACAAGAGTGTTGCTACAATCAAATTACACTATTCTTCTACGCATGTGCACTAGCAGGGCTGCACTGTAGAGTGAGGCAGCCCAATGCAGTAGACGTTCGTCCTCAGTGTATTTTTACTAACACTGATCCTCTGCGCATGCGTTATTTGATCCTTAACTCCGAGAAGGTACGTGGACCGTTCTCAACAACACACAGTCACAGCTGAACAAGCCCAGATTGCTCATTTTTTTTTACTAGCGTCCCTGCAGCTGCAGGTATGCCTTTTACTATGCTACCTTCACAGGCGCCTACCAAGACTCCATTTTGGCGCACACCTTACTCTTTTTAGACAATCACAGTCTAATCTCTGTACTTCTCTCCCACACCTCCCAACAACTACCCCCCCCGCTTTTTGTATTTACTACTACCAGAGAGACCTCCACGCCTATGAGTTGATTTCTTTCCCCAGCACTGGCAAATGCTGTACAGGCACTCATCGCCAACAATGGCTATAACTACCAGAACACATTTGCCAACAGCCATACCAGTGGCCTAACTTGCCAAGCCCTTTAGCAGTTCGACATACAGTTTTTCACTCCACTGATGCCCACGTGGACAATGGATGAGGTAAGAACTGGATCATCCTCAAGTTCTTACTTTCCACCCAACAGTATGGAATAGTCAATGCTCATTTCCTTTATCTCCAGCTTGCACTGCTGCTTACCTATGCAAAGACTCCCCTTGGACACCATCCGAAACATTGTGTATTGAGAATACCAGTTGTACTTCTACTGGGGAGCCTGAATAAACACAATTTCGGCACGTCCTTCCCCTTCTCCAACTACAGTCCAGATCCATAAGCACACGTTCAGAGGAACTACTTTTCTTTATAAAGACAAACAACTTTTAGTGTTGTCAATGTCTCTTTACCGTTCCTGACCCAACATGTCTTGCTATACTATTCCATAGGCAAAACTTACACTAAGTAGGCTTTGTCCTTTTGTTATGTTCACATTGTGTAGGGTGACACAATCCAGCAGCCCAGAAGAAGGCACCATACCTGGAAGCCGAAACGTCCCTGAAGCAGGCCCCACCACCAGCCGGCCAGCAGCTAAAATCTAGGAAGCTTTTTCCCCCGACATAGACCAAGGATTGGTCATTACAAAACTAATGTGAAACACCCCCCCTTCTTTTCCCTTTCATAACAATAAGTATTTCACCTTACAGGACATCAATCCAGTTGATTGACACTTTGGACTTTGAACATTCCCCGCACTTAGAACTTCCTCTTTTTCTAGAACTATTACTAGTTGGAAATTGTTCATGATCTAACTTCTACATTGTCTGTTGCTTTATTCTCTCTTTCCAATTGCTTTTGAAAAATGGCTGTCACTGAATTCCATCAATGTACTTCAACAACCGCATTGCAATTATTTCCTTTTGATTTGTTTGAACTCAATGAATGGTTCTTTCTATGGCAAAGTAATGTCCTTTCTATGTAAATAATCTATGTCACACAATTCTGAGACCAACGTTCAGCTTTGATGTGGGTCCTCATGTATATGCATACTGTCTTGGTTTTCATTTTCATAGCTAACATATGTACTACCCTAATTGTTCGAATATCATTTAATTTTATAACATGTAATTAAACGCATGTACTTTTTTGATACCTACGAGACTATGAACAGGATTGTGATTTATTCCAAAATAGCCTCAATATCTCATTGCATGTGAGCACTACAAAAACACTCATGTTGGGTCTTTGGTGATTACTTTGAACACCAATCTAGATATATCAGAATACTATAACATACAATATTAAAGATATGTTCTAATTCAAAACCGGCAGCTACCATACCCCCCAGTTATACACACATAACTAACAGGGGAAGACAAAGGGAAGAAATGAAATCCAGATCTTGCTCGTTTCACCTTTTCAGCCATTTTAGTTCGTTTTCCTTAGCATCACAGTGCCCTCCTGTCCTGACTCGACATACAGCACCTCTCATTGCCCTCGCCTTCCTAGTGCTTGCACAGACTGTATGCTGGATTTTACACTGTGGCACACCGTGGCCCAGTTATCAACAGTAGACACTCTGTGTGAGGGTCTTTCCTTAGACATTTCTTTGCCCACTTTTGACAAAGGGCTTCAATAGGCTATTTTGTTCTTTTTCCAGTCATGATTTTATAGAAATCACTGAATCTCACTATATAGGTGGAAAAACACCTCAACCATAAGGTTTTAATTCTCACAAAATAACATCAAGAGTAGAGTTCTGAAGAGGGATAGACTGCACTGACACACAGTTAGAAGCTGAGGTTTGAGGTAGGGTGGAGTTAGTAAGTTAGCATTGCCGGTGGCCGTTGGGCTAAAACAAGCCTACTGGCCTAAGCAAAATGACATAGGCAGACATATATTGCTAAGGGATTAAGGTGATTTCTTTATTTCTGACCAGGGAATGCTCAATAAGCATGTGGATCTATACAGGATCCAGTGCTGAAAAACAGGTTTAGCTGTGGCGGCAGTGTGACCTATTTATTCATTCTACTGTGCTTCACTTATTGGATTGTTTGGCGAGCGAACGGAGAGTAAGTGGGGAGTAAGAAGCAGTCTCCTTTGCTCCACCCTGCAGCCGGCAGGAACTTCAGAAAAAGTAAAAGGTGAAAAGGACGCCTTTACTTTTAAAAAGCACACAAACTTTTTCTTTCTTTTTTTTTTTTTCTTCCAGTGACTCCCGTGTCACGTGTGTAGCAGCTGAGCTCATTAGGACACCTGGTGCACCCTTGCGGCGAAAGCCCTGTGGCAGAAGGGCTGTGCGAATCTGTTTAGCTGTGGCGGCAGTGTGACCTATTTATTCATTCTACTGTGCTTCACTTATTGGATTGTTTGGCGAGCGAACAGAGAGTAAGTGGGGAGTAAGAAGCAGTCACCTTTGCTCCACCCTGCAGCCGGCAGGAACTTCAGAAAAAGTAAAAGGTGAAAAGGACGCCTTTACTTTTAAAAAGCACACAAACTTTTTCTTTCTTTTTTTTTTTTTTTTCTTCCAGTGACTCCCATGTCACGTGTGTAGCAGCTGAGCTCATTAGGACACCTGGTGCACCCTTGCGGCAAAAGCCCTGTGGCAGAAGGGCTGTGCGAATCTGTTTAGCTGTTTGGCGGCTTTGGCGTGCGTGCCAGAATTTACATTATAAAAGGAAAGCTCGAGTGTGACAAGGGCAAGTGATATATATATATATTTTTTTTTTAATTTTCTTTTCACTGTTTGGCGGTTTGCTGCTTTGTTGCCTGGCTGTCTGGCCGGATTGCTTCCCCTGGGCAACTTGTGGCTATCCGAGAATAACAAAGCACAAGAAAGTACTGTTTGCTGGGACTGAATGCTCCTGCATTAAGGATTGTGTTTTGAACTCTCCCGCCTATGTAGAACAGCTGAGTCTTCGCCGAGCCGACGTTTTTTCCCCGCGGCTCGGGAAGCTGCCTGACTTCAACCTGTGAAACTATCTACTGATTGGGTCGTGGCTCTTGCCTTTTTTTTTTTTTTTTTTTTTATTTATTAATTAATTTATTAGTTAAAGTTGTCTTTATTTTTTTAAGTGGTTTTTGTGTATCAATCTTATTTAACTGTGTGGGGATTCTTGTGGCAAACTACGAAAAGAGAAAGTTAAAATCCTTTTGCAAATTGCACAAGTGAATTGCTAAGTGCTTTCCTGTCTCGCTGTGTCTCGCCGGGTTGCCAGAGGATTCTTGTCGGACAAACACATTGCTGGACACGCTTTCCTGCTTTTGAAGGACTGATCCTATTGGGTTTTACTTTATAATATACCCGTGTTCTTATTTGAAGAATTATACAATCTTTCTTTATGTCACGTCAAATCAACTCGCTAAAAGCGGGAATGCCTGAGTCTGTAGCTAATACGTATAACCTAGTGCCACCTTTACCTAAAAAGACCTTGATCACTAAAAGAATTAAAGAAAATAAAGAGAGGAAACAAGCGACTTCTCTTAATGTGGATATTCGTTCCTATTGCATCACAGATGTTGTAGGATCAGAAAAAACTTCAGCAATGCCCTTACAAATGGAAAAAACTCTTGTCGTCAATAACTGTTTCCTCGGCGCCAGAGCTAGCTATGGCCAATCAGGTGATTTGCCCTAATGTGTTTGAGACGGCCATTATTCAGCACCTGGTCTGTCCCAACATTACAGTTCTGTGCGGAGTCTCGCCGCCCATAATTCCTGTCTCTAAAGAGTCTGTAATAAATTCAGTGCCCTTAAGTACTAACTTAGAGATGGATGTGATTGCCTCAAAAACATGTATTACTAGTGTTCAACTTCAACAAGCAAGAACAGAAGTAGCGGATGCCTCAATTGCATTAGCCTATACATCAGGTGAAATATGCACATCACAAGCAGTTACTGTAGCGGCTAAACCGTATGCACCCCCCCTGTACCTTTATGCTCTGTTGAAGCTCAGCAGTTACTACGAACTGAATATGCTAAATTGACAGCGGTTGGTGAATTTGGAGATGATACATTAGCATCCATCTTAGCATCCAGTCCTCATGAATCCGCAACACCTGACATAATGTATATTTGCTCAAACACGGGTGAACTGATTCAATTGGCTGATCATTCACACATCCATACAAGTGAGTGTATAGATCATGCTCAAAAGCTAAATACCACCCCACCAGTTGAGACTGAGAATCCTGATTTATACAAATCTCCGGTCTTATTCGACAAATCTCCATCATCAATCTCAAATACATCTTTTGTGGCCCCAAACACCTAGACGTACCAGGTTCATAGAACCTGATACTAGTCATCCTTATTTTATTTGTGATAGTCAGATGCCATTTAAAGAAAATAGGTTCTCTTTTCCTGAAGCACCAGCTTTAAACAACACGTTGAGTGCCATGAATACCGCCCTATTGTCTTTGGCTAAGCTTTACGAATCATTAGATGAAAAGATGCGTTGCCAGAATAGCGAACTACATGTGTTACACATGCTTCTTAAAAAAGAACAGAAGGCACGCGTTCTGACATCTCGCTCTACTATACTCAAGATGACAAATCAATCTATGCAAACAAATACAAGTGATGCACTAGATGTGATGGTAGGCTTGCCGTCAAATTCAATACCAAATATAAAGTCAGTCTCAAGTATCACCTTTGATGCTGGAGCTCATTTAGTGCCCATCAATCCTTCTGAGGTAATGACAAAAGAACAGAGTATTTTGCCTCCAATTCCAAAAGTTTCTATCCAGTCAGCACCTCTTATGCCGATTGGGATAATCCCAAAAGTACAAGGTGTATCATTTGCTCCAATATTCAGTACCTTGAAAGCTCTTCCTGTGTCCATCTTAGGTCAAACTCTACTTGAACCGGAACCAAAAAAGTGTCTACCATTTGTCAATACAAGTTCTAAGTTAAAAGTAAAGAAAGCTGTTAGACTTGTGACATCAGTCAGGAAAAAACGAAAATTGAGCATAGACATTGAAAAACAGACTACACAAGATGCTTTAGAATATCAACCACTTGATGATTTGCTCGATAGTGTAACAACATTATCTCTAAATCCATTAGATCAGAGTATTCAGACTCAAAATGGGGCAACTATATCCCAGTCTGCAATTGTAGGGGGTCCTCAACCACCATCCGTTGAAGAAAGGACATTGGCTAAGAGCTTGTGTGCTGATCGAGTTCAATCCTCTGCTGTTTTTGAAAATGCTTCAAGTACTACTGATAACATCTTACACGATTTACGAGCTGAACTACGAGCCTCTTTTGACAAACAGATTAAAGTCAATGAAGCTCTTGTACAGTGTTACATTGTGCCAACTAATGAGAATAAGATTAAACAAACGAATATTACCCGCCTGCAAGATGATAAAATGCAAGCGCTTCGTGCTGATGGGATACTACAAGATTTGCGTGAGGAGATACGAGCTTCTTTCGCAAAAGATATACAAGAGAAAATGAAGCATTTACACAAACTGTTAGGTCAGTTAACCAGGGCTCACTGGGTAAAATTGATTTAACTGCCCAGGATTATCAAAGGGCTATACCCAGTACTGAACCCTTGTTAGTTGGACCTCCAAAACTTCAAAAAATAACAGCACAGGACACTGTGGATGTGGGAATTAGGGGTTCATCATCTTCTATCATGCTACCTATGAGCAAACAGAGTGAGCATATCCCAGGGTCATCTAGACTTGTCGGTAAAGCGCAATTTAAAAATCACCATCGCCTCCTTATAAAATGTCGTGGTCACCCATTCCCCACTTATGACCTTAATCGAGCCAGCTTTTTGAATATCTGTGCTGATATCGCTGCTCTCGAAGATTTAACATCAGCTGATATTAGCTTGGTTGAATTTACTAGTGACCAAGATCTAACAGAAGCACGTTTATATGTACAATCAAGAGTGGTTTTAAACACGCTCTGGCTGGCTCGGACTGCCTTCTATAATTTGGGCTTTCTACTATCACAAGATGTGCTCCATAAAGATCTGAAACAATCCAATAATCAACATCCTAAAAGTCGAATGTATGGTGACAACATAGCCTCCACGAGATCGGGGGCAGGAGCTGCACATAATGTATGGACCCGTGACAGTGACAATTTGAGATCGTAACCATCCCAGAAGATGGAATCTGTTAGTCTACTCTCTTGGAACACTAGAGGTCATAGACACTTTATTAATAATGGAAACAACAACCTCTTCCAGTTTGATATACTAGTGTTTCAGGAGACATGGCTTCGCGATACACCAACATGGGATCAATATAATATCTTTGTGGTACCAGCCATAGAGCCGGTGAAGGGACGACCTATGGTCGGGCTCCTCATGGCCTTCCGAAAGAATAAGAACATTGAAATGATTTGGCACAGATCACCGTCACCCTGCTTTCAGTATGTAAAGCTTCATGTTGGAGAAAGCTTTTATGCCATGATAAACATCTATTGGGGGAAAAAACATATATCCTCGAAGGTTTTCTTTGAAACTTTGATCATGATCCTTGATCAATTATTATTAGATGTTACCATTACCAACACGTTTATAATGGGGGATCTGAATCTTCACCTCTTAGCTCCTAATCTCTCGAGTCCCATGTCTGATGAACGTCGCTGGTTAACTCTAATGGCTGATCGCAATTTTGTAATGGTTAATGGATCTATACCTGGGGATGTACCTCCTAAACCTACATGGCACAATGTTAATAACCATGTAACGTTGGATTACATCTTAGTTAATACTCTTTTTTTGAATAATATAACTATGTTCTCCATTAAACCAACTATTCTGAGTGATCATAGTTTACTACATCTAAAATATGATTGGGCTGAAACTAAGAAACTCCCTCAGAATATGAATGTGACTAATCTATACATTAGTAATGCTGGTAATCGATTAAAATGGACTCACAGAAAATTATGTCAGCTCAGAGATACCTTGTGGGAACAGTATACTGGTAATAATGAATGTTTTAGTGGTTGTTATGTACATGCCATACAGCGCTTTTCAATACAGAGGGCGTGTCCTAAAGGCTCCACCCAGGTTCATCGTCATGCCTTCGATTTAGAAGTAAAATATAGGAAGAGTGAATTGAGAAGGCTTGTTAGGAGGCTATCAAATGGGTACACTCTTGTCCCGGGCTCTAAACAAGATCATACCAAACGATTACAAAAGGAGTATAAAAAATTGGCTTAGACATCGCCGTGCCTCCCAATACCAACTTGATGGGGAGGCGATGTTGAAACAAATCATCCTCAAATCATCGGCAGGAATATGGGCTCTGTTAAATAACACCGCGGTTAAAAACCAACATTCATTACAGGTGAATTCCATCCCCCAAGAATCTTGGAATGATTTTTATGGCAATATATACACCTCGCCTTTCCTAGATCTTGATATAACCTGGGATAACATTACAGCTAATCATACTGTTAATTTTGGCCACGAGGATATACTGTTTTTATATCTAAATTGAGTGTATCCAGAGCTGCCGGACCAGATGGGCTACATAATGCCATGATAAAGCAAAATAAACATTTGTGGTCAGACATTCTATTTCATATGTTTCAACACATTATGTTAACAGGTTTAGTGCCCGCGAATTGGAAAACATCAATTATTCTCCCCATATTCAAGAAAGGAGACAGGACAAATCCAGCATCATATAGACCCATTGCTTTGCTTAACTGTCCGATAAAAAATTTTGCCCGCTTGATCCTTGGTGAGTTTAACCATTGGTTAAATCAACTCAATTACAGAGATCCTTTTCAAACTGGGTTTGTTCCAGGGTTAGGCACTGCCATCAATTTGATCACTTTAAAGGCTATTATTCACCTGAACAACCAACGCAACCAGCCAATTTATATGGCTTTTGTTGATTTTAGGGCAGCTTTTGATTTGGTCCCAAGGGAATTGTTATTTAAAAAATTGATGGATTTAAAGTGCCCCTGGCATATCCTAAAATGGATAATTCAATTACATTCAAACACCTCAATTTCTATTTGCCTGAACAACGAGGGCCTCTTGTCCGAACCCATACAGACCACTCGGGGTCTGAAACAAGGATGTCCGTTAGCGTCCGCCTTGTTTAATTACTTTCTTTTGGATTTTGGCATTAGTATTGAGGGGCTGATTGTTGATTCTCCGAAATTACAAGGTGTAGCAATTAAGTGGCTCTTGTACGCCGATGACATGGTATTACTGTCCAAAACGCCCATTGGCCTATGTAATCTGATAAATGCATTAGATATATATGCTAAACGTAATTGTATTAGCATTAATACTAAAAAAACTCAAGTAATGCCATTTGGAGTTAATAGAGGTCAGAAAACTTGTCGTTGGCAACTTCAAGGCACTGATTTGCTGCTTGTAAGATCATACATCTATTTGGGGGTCTGTGTGGCTAGCAAATTGTCCGATAAAATGCAGGAACATCGTCTGCAACTAAAACATTCGAGTGCATTATCTCAACTACGAATAATCCGGGCAAAATATTGCAAATTTTTTATTGACCCTATGGTTATATTTTACAAGCAAAAATATGTGCCTACCATTTTGTATGGTTCTGAAGCCGAGATATGCCAAACATACACATATTGGGTTAAATATGAAAGCAAGTTTTGGAAAAGATAGCTCATGCTTCCAAATTCTGAATCTATTTCTATCATTAGATACGAACTGGGGCTTATATCCCTTTACGCTGTGTATAAATGGAAGGTTTGTTTATTATATCGAAAATGTATCATGAAAGATAGCACTAATGGGCTACTTGACATCATAGCTAGCTACTTATTGTTATCAGATGAAATCTTTCCAATGAAATGGCGTACTTCTGCTAGAAAATTCTTGAAAGGAGCTGATGTCTCTGAAATCTTGCTTATCGAAAATCCCAATAAAGCCAAAACTAAGTTGTGGGAATCCGACTGGATCAAAACCTGTGATGCATGCAGTGCTGAAAAACATGTGTTCCCCTTGCACACATGGAGCAAAGTCCTATAGAGTAAACAAATACAACAAACACTGTGATGTAGAGTGGATTGTCTGAATATGGCAGAGGATAATGCATTTGCCAAAGCCACAAATAATCTCCCCAACCATTCCACGAAGAGCCTGTCATGGATCCTGAAAAAAAAAAACTGAATTCTCTTACATTATGGATTTCAAAGGCAGAACACCATCTGAGATCCAGCTTTGGGTTCTCTGGAAGTGAGTCAGCTGGCATTATGGATTTGTCTCGGGATGCCAGTATAGCAACAACTGCAGCCCTGTGCACGGTATCCCGATAAAGGGATTGAGAGCTACCTGAACATAGCAGTTCATTGTGCCCAAAACAAGGACTGGAGGTGGGGTCTGCATTAGGAATTATTTTGTACGGAGGAGAAGGTACTTTTAAAATAAATATTTTGCATGTAACAAAACAGTGGCGTTACTCCACAGGGGTGTGTCACCTGCCCTGGGAGACACAACGTAACCGATTACCACCGTTGGTCCCTAAATTAATGATTCTTTACAGTCCCTTAAGCGTTTGCACTATTAGATATGAGGGGAAAATAACTTAAGTAACACAAATGTGCATTCCAATTTAGTTTAACACTGCCACCTTTTCTCAGATTCCACTGTTCCCTTACAGCACTGTCCCTCCCTGCTATCTGGAATTACAACACACTACCTTAAAACATCCACAGGAGAATTCATATATTGAGGCATTGAGAAAGGTCATGGTTTTCTGAAGTTACTGATCACAAACACAGGTAATGATAAGAATGGGATTGTAATTAGGGAAGAAGGAGATAACATGATGTAAGTACAAAATGGTACAGTGTGCATAGACCCTCTTTTTTAATATAAAGAAGCAAGAGTAAAATACACAATTGAACTTTTTAGATGGAACCCTTTCATAGTACATAGGTCTAGAAGATGTCAACTGTGAGCAACATATTCAGAGACACTAGGAGCAGAGGAGGCAGAAAAGGGAGGTCAAATGTGGCATTGGTGAGAAGCAGTCTGAAACCTTGCCAGAAATGAAGTGGTGTTTCTACAAGGCTGAGAAATGGGATCGGCAGGAAAAACGTTTAAGGAGGGCACATAGAAGCTACTGGAACATGAAGCCCCAGGTGGAAATCCTGCCACTACACTGTAATGGTCAAGCCAAGAGGTTGCTTCTCTATTTGTGCCGTAGAGAGCTCCCAACCAAAGAAAATGTGAGCATGGTATATATGCATACCAATTTCAACAATTATTAGTACAAATCAATAATTGCTCACGGAAAGTTCCATGATGAACAAACGGGGCGCCCATGACAACTAATTGATTTTTTTGGCGTGCAACTCCTTCCGGATGACAACCAGCCACCATTGGATTTGGACTTTCCATTTGCTAATTAAATTGCCTATACAGTTGAATATACATACATATATATTGGGAAGCTTTCACAAATTCGTGAGCAAGCAGAGTTACACCGATCAATAAGCACTTAGCACAATGCCCTCTGAGCGCATTGAAATTCAACAAAGCAGAGGAACGCTATCAGTATATGTTTAACAGCAATGAGAAGGGAGTGAGTGGACCAGATGGTAGTGCATTGCAATGCAAAGTTTCTGAGGGGGACTATGCCCTACATTCCCCATATTAAGGATTATTTGTCCGACCTATTAGAAAACATCCAGCAAAAAAGGTCACTCTGTGGTTGCCTTCTGATTTCGAAATCTCCAGCAGGCATGCCCCATTCAATGACAGTAGTGGGTTTCCCATTTGACTGCACATCCACAGACATTCACTGTTCAACAAATGCAGCCAGGGTAATGTCATGAAACTACACATCTTTTAACAAAAGTCATTTGATGAAGGGTAAATATAGTGCTTGGATAACCAACTCGCTTAGATTCCATTTTCTCTGATACAGCACTCCATAAAGCAGAAACACTCTGGCCCAAAACACACTCTGGCATCAAGGAGCAAGAAGGAGAACTGTCCTAGTTGTATACACAGAGAACAAGGACTGAAGTTGGCGGGAAGCAGGAGAGATTTATGAGGTGCTTGCTCTGTCAAGGTGTGGGGCCACACCGGCACTCTGGGGCTTTGCCATTCAAATATTTTACATTTTGTGGTGCAAGTGCTTCCATCAGCCTCACTAGCCTGAAGGAAGTAGGATTGAGGTGTAAGAGTACTTACCTTTTTGCATTGATTATATTGAACTATACAATAACATAAGCTTGATGTTCGAAAGATGGGAGCAAATATTGCATGCTGCAAAAACATACAATGAGGACCCATGCATGTTGCATGAAAAAAGTTTTTTTTCTAACTATGAAAAGAGGAGGGTCACTCTGTCGGAGGCGGCTGAATCTTTTGCTTCCTGTTTCAGTGCGGCTTGACAGTGACGTGAAAGAAGGTGCGTTCCTCTAATGGGAAGAGCCTGTTCAGAGACTCTCACAGCGCCTCTGTGACTCTGCGATTCCGGGCTACGTAGGAGCTTACGCGGGGCTGGCCGGCCGGGAGTGGAGCGTGGAGAGAGGAATTAGCCCAGAAGCGACGGGGTTGTGCGTGACCCGTCGGTAGTGGCTTTGATCCTGGTGGAGCATGCCGCGAGTGCCTGCGAGTACCTGTGAGCACCGCGAGAGCCCCCGAGAATCCCGAGAGGCTGCAGGAGGGTAAGCAAGTACGCAGAGAACAAGGCTGCGGCTCGAGGCTTGTGGAAAGCAAGAAGTGAGGCGTGAGAGAACCGCAGTATAGGCAGTCCAAGTTGATCTTGGACTGAGCCTGTGGAGTTTGCTCCTTGCTCGCAGACCTTCTGGTTGACGCGCGGGGGAGCTTGGGGAATAACGGGCCGTCTGGGCCACCTGTGGACGGCGGGGAGGCGGTAGCGAAAGGGGTGAGCCTGCTCGTGTAGCCACTGCGCATTACACGTGTGGGAGCCTGTGGGAGACTGTGGGGGAGCGATATCTCCTTTGATCCCACAGGCGTTGATGACTATTACCGGCACGGGCGATTATCGGACTTAATAACTCCGCCCGCAAGTGCAGTGTGAATAGGTCTGTAATTTTTCTATTATTCTGATCTTAGTATCCCTGCACCAACTCCCCTGGAGATAGTATGCCACCAAAAGCACGCGGTACCAAAATGTCTTATAACCTGAGGAAAGGCAAGATCAATAACCTAAATATGCCTGTTACCAATTTGTCTGGGGGAAACAATTTGAAATCCCCAGTTAATACTAGAGGAACTATACCTGCTCTATTTGAAAAAATTCCACTGGTGCGCAATAGTGAACATACTGAGGAGACACTGTCGACAGTGCACAATGGAAGTCGTCCCTTGGATTTGACGAATTTTGACGATATAGACAACAATTCTTTACTCAATTTATGTCTATCCATACAGAAATCAATGCCCCCCCATAGAGTGATAGGGGGGGGGGGGAGTGCTGAGACGGGGAATTTACAGAAAGCTGTAAGTATTGCAGTAGAAGCGCAGGTGTTAAAACCAGCAAATGCCTCACTAGAGGCCCCCGGTATGGGCCGACTATCTGAATCGCCTAATTTATTGATTGATCTTGAAGAACCAGGGAAGCATAATACAAATCGATTAAATGAATTATCTCAATTGAACTCTGAAGCTATTGCAGATTTGCAGGCGTCAATATCCTCGCTGCAATTTGCGCTAAAAATCCTCCTAAAACTCTGTGGGAGAATACATGTCAATACCGTTCTGCAGTTGAACTTACCTGGTCCGGGCACTGATTCTGTGTATGAAGAGGAGCCTGAAGAAATAAAGGAGCCTGAAATATCGGCTATTCCCACGAACATTGAGGGGGCTGAGTCTCCTACAAGAGAAGAAAATATCCATTTGACCAAAAAACAGCGTAGAATTGCGAAGAGAGCAGCACTAAGGAATGTCCCTGTGGAGGTGGCTTCACCTCTGCCCAATACAGCAAAGCCGCAGCAAAAATCAAGAAAGGCAAAAAAAAGGGTTCTGAAAAGGAAGAAACTCTTAATGAAGGGCCCTGGAACACTCACTAGCTGGATATTGCTGGAGAAACCCAAAGAAATATTGGCGGTGAGCAATACAAGTCAAGACTCTATTCTTATAGATAACCATTCTATTATGGATAATCAATTCTCCACCCCGCAAAGGAATAGTGCTAATAGTACTCGTGAAAGCGTGAACACTGAGAGGGAAACCTCAGTGCAAGTAAGAGAAGAAAATTGCGAAGGAAATAGGATCTGTATTGTGAAGAACTTGAATCAGAAATCCTGCGGTAAATGGTTACCACGAATGGCTATGCTTGAAAAACTCCACCTGATCCCTCAATTAAGAGTCATCAGGTCGGAGGACTTCTCTTTTGTGGAGCCTTTACACACTACTAACCCGAATGTGACGGCGTTACATTGTACGGTCTTGGCCTCTGCACAGCTGATTCGAAAACACAGACTATCTGACGCAAGTGGGGTTGGGCGTAGATGTTAACCCTCACGACGTAGATCCATTGATTAATGATAAAATGAAACCTGCTAAAATTAATGGTGAAACCAACCCCCCGCCAATCGTTGGAAAACAAGTACAAATGAGCGATATTCAGAACACTCTTAAATGGCTAGCGGAGGCGCTACCCCTGGCTTTAAACAAAGCCTGAACTTGTAAATTGTTATCTTGGAATACCAGGGGTTTTAAACATTTTATTGCAACTAATGGGTCATTAACCTTCATCACGAACTATTCTTTTTTCATGTTGCAAGAAACCTGGTTGACTGTACCGATTGTAATAGATGGCTACAAATTGTATCATACTCTTGCTAAAAAAGGGCAAATGGGAAGACCATATGGAGGATTGATGATTGGGATAGGGAAATCAATAATATCTAGAGAAATATCCACCGAATTGGGGGATAACATCAAAGCGGTGGAAGTGGTCATATTAATTAAGGATAATTGGGCCAAGTTATTGTTGGTCAATCTCTATAATCCATGTGACGCTTCAGCCAGTGATCAAATTCAAGATAGGTTGCATGATATGCTGTGTGCGTGGAAAAATGAATGTAAAAGTAATCTTATCATTATTGCAGGTGACTTTAATTGCCTTATCAAAGGAGAAGGAGGCACGACTAACAACAAGTCCCTTTACCCGTATTCTATTATGCAACATGACTATAACGATAAGGAAGGGGAGAAATGGTTATGTTTTATGAGGAGCTGGGATTTGGAATGTCTAAATGGACGAACCATGAGTGATCGCCCGGGGCACTTTACTTGGGGAGCGGGTGTGGCGTGTCGTACTCTTGACTACTGCTTCACTAGCGCCGAGGTGACATCCTTAGTTAATGACATGAGAATAGTAGATAATGATTGGAGTGATCATAATGGTCTCAGTCTAACCCTGAATAGTGGCAATGAATTTCCCCCAACTATAGCGACAGGGAGTCTGCTTGTTAACCATGCTGTCTCGCGAATAATATGGTCTGAGAAAAATATACTCAGAGCAAGCCAGGACTGTGGTGATTGGGATAATGACTATCATATCATGTTTGCTAATCTGTCTATGGAGGACCTGGAAGGGTGGATCTATAACTTTACGGGCAAATATGTAACTAAAAAATCATTACTTGTTATTAAAGAACAGGGCTCGACTGTGACCTATGACAAGGTAATAAGAGATGCCAAACGATTATTAAGAGGGGAGATACGTAGAATTAGGGCCAATACAAAATCCCTCATCAGCCTACATACTAAGACTAAAGAGATAAAAAATCAGTACAGGTCATGGTTAAAACATTGGAAAAGATCAAAAAAATTGGCATGCTGGCAAAAGACTGTGAGAACTATTTGCTCACGAAACTCCCGCAATATTTGGGCACTATTGGGGGAGGCAAGGGGAAGCAGGGAAACCCCTCAAATAAATCCGATTGACGCTGAGGAATGGGTCAATTTTCTTGAGAAACGTAATGGGACATTGGTTGGTAATGTTGAAATTTCTGGTACTACCATACATATCCCTAAGTCCTTCCCGGTACATCTTGAAGAGCTTATAGATAAGATCTCTAAACTTAAAGCCTCGCGTGCACCTGGGCCGAATGGCCTCTCTAATTTACTCATGAAGAATAACCCGGTTTTCTGGGCTAATCTCCTAAAAATACTTTTTGAAAAGGTGTTAATAGAGGGGAGAATTCCGGAAACCTGGCAAAAAGCAATTCTAGTGCCGGTATTCAAAAGAGGTAACAGATCGGACCCAGGAAACTATCGTCTGCTTTCCATGTTAGACTGTTCGGGCAAATTATTCGCCTCTTTACTTCTGCAGAGATTACAGACCTGGGTAGAAAAGACAGGAGTCTTGGACCGCTTTCAAAGCGGATTCAGAATGGGATATTCTACTACTCATAACCTACTGATCATGAATAGTCTTAGAGATAAAGCCCTTTCACCTAATAACCCTCCGCTGTATGCTTTATATATTGATTTTAAGGCAGCATTTGACACTGTCAATAGAGAGAAACTGTGGAGGAAGCTAAGGGGAATGGCATGTCCCGAAGGATTGCTTTACTACCTACAGCTCCTTCATCAAGATACCTCAATACAGCTGAGGCTAGATGGAAGTGGGACTACAACCAGGGTGATAAAGCAAATCAGAGGGGTGAAACAGGGGTGTGTAACTGCTCCCACCCTGTACAATCTATTTGTCTCTGATATCCCGGAATATATACGAGAGGTGCATAATTGCCCCCCCCCAAAATAGGCACCCAGCACTGCTTAGTCATGGCATATGCGGATGATGTGGTTATTTTTGACCACACGTTCAGTGGAATCTCACGCTCGGCGGAGAGGCTCTGGAAATATGCGGAAGAGAATGAACTCATAATAAATCATAAGAAAACAGAACTGATTCTTTACAGCCATGGCAAGGTGAGCCGCCCTAGAATGATGATTAGAGGTTTGGAAATTCAATACACACATTCCTATAAATACCTAGGAGTGGAATTTGACTCCAGAGGAAATTTCCAATCCTGCGTACAAAATCGTAAAATAAAGGCGGCACAATTAACCGCTATGATTTGCCAGTTTTCTTACAACCAGAGTGGTTACTCTATTTGGGCGGCCCGCCAACTTTACATCCAATGCTTGGTGCCAATGGTAACTTATGGACTGGAAGCTCTGATCCATCTTAATCTTGAATGGCTCCAGGTATTGGAGGGTAGGTTTTGGCGTAGGCTATTGGGCCTATCACAGGGAATACCGATGGCGATATTAAGATTGGAACTGGGGCTACTCTCCCTAAAAGCTCTAGTCTTAAAGAAAAGAGCTGAACTCTATATTAAGATGCATACGAGCACTGCCAATCCTCTCCTGCTGACAATGAAAGAAGAGATAATTGGGAACAAGCAGAATAAGTTTGTAAGAGAAATGACATCGCTATTTGAGAGGATTGAGTGGACCCCGAATTGGAGTGAGAATTTCAAACTTTTGAAATATCAAATGGGGGAGCGATTAAAAATCTGGGACTGGCAAAATAACTTTAAACATCTTGAAAGCTTACATAGCTATGGGTTCATATCCTATATACTTTACACCTATAGAAAGGCACAAGGATATTTGAACCTATGTCCTTCGGACAATTTAAGACGTTTTATATTATTGTTACGTATTAACCATCTACCAGTCCTAACTGTTCTCGGCCCTGAAAGGGCTATCCCCAAATTAGAGCGCTTCTGCAGGATATGTAAGAATAAAACCGCCCCTGAAACGACGAGACATGTCCTCATGCTATGCCCCAGACTGAGTACAATCTATATGAAGCATTATAGTAAGTATGTTCATAATTTAGATCACATCAAGTCAAAAGATTTCTGGTATATGTGTGTTAATACCCTGAATCCAAGCTTACATCTGGCTCTTTATAGAGTATGGAATATGGTCAAGGTAAAACTCGAAGAACAGTTAACCACCCCAGAAATAGCAAGGAAATAAGTTACTAGATTAAGTTATCTAGCGGTGCATATGATGTTGACTTGGATAAATTTGCAACATTGAAATTGAATAAGATGGTTTTTTTTTATGTAATTAGTTTGTTATGTTGAATTATGTGTAAAGTTTTTGTTCATAAAACTATATCACATTAAAAATAAAATAAAAATAAAATAAATTGCCTGGCCAATGGCAACAAAGGTATCGCAGGAAATGCTGCACACCTGCACACAAGTACGTGTAACAGGTGCATGCAGCCCTCACACCAGAGTGGCCGGGTAGAACTCAGGCTGGTAAGAAGGATAAGGTGTGTTTGGGGCAGCAGGGAGTTAGTGATTGGTAGGTTGATTGAATGGAAACGGGAACACTGGAGGATACTGCATGTTGTAAAGAGGTGTTTCGATGGCAGGTGGGGTTGTAAGAGGTGCCAGGTGGGGGCAAAAAGAGGAAACGGAAAAAGTGAAGCATAATTTATCGGAATTGCTAGCATAAGCAATGGGAAGGAGGTGCACACATTTGGTGAGAATAGTCTGCGGCGTAAAACAATGTACAAAATGAGTCATTAGAAATAAAAAAAAAAAAAGGTTTACAGCATGATCCAAAATATAAGTTTCCCAAAATATATAAAATACATGGTTTACATTCACATGCTTTTGAATTTTTATGACAAAGTCATTTCAAATCCTTAACACCAATAGCCTCCTCTGAAACATCTAGCTGTATCCCCAAAGTAAATATTTCCTGGACATTGAGGTGCAATAGTAACCCCTCTCTCTACATGTCAATACCACAGAAGGAACAAGTTACTTACCTGTAACTGTTGTTCTCCAGCATGGGTCTGGCATGGATTCACATGCTCATGAATATTCCCCGTCGTCAGGCTGGGAATCCTCGGTAAAGAAAAAATCAGTATCAGTTTCGTTTCTGATCTGTCTTTCGTAGTAGTAACCAATCACTGATCTCTGCGTCATACTGACCACAGCCAATGACTGCCCTCTACCTAAGCCCCGCCTCTGGCAGCCATCTTCAGTTTTGGTAGCACGTGAAGTGGCAGTATGACCAAGTGAAGAGCCGCAGAGGGGTAGGCGGGAGGGTTCGCATGTGAATCCATGCCAGACCCATGCTGGAGAACAACAGTCACAGGTAAGTTACTTGTTCCTTCTCCAGCATGGGGTCTGGCATGGATTCACATGCTCATGAATTAAGAATACATAGCAGTACACACATGCACAACCACGGGAGGTGGCAAAGGCTCAACATTAAGCATTACATCAAACTCAACATTAAGCAATTCTTATCTCCTCACCAGGCTCACCTTAGGCGAACAGATTGCGCAGCACTACTTGGCCAACCCTGGACTCCTCCCTGGAATCCTTATCGACGCAGTAGAATTTCGTGAAGGGGTGCATCGACCTCATCGTAGCAGCCCTGCAGATGTCCAGCAAGGGCACACCAGACAGGAACGCCGTGGTAGCTGCGATCGCTCTGGTGGAATGGGCTCTCGGACGGCCAGGCAGCGGTCGGTTTGCCAACCGAGGACAGTACATGATACAGCCGGAGAGCCATCTGGAAATGGAGGCCTTTGAGAGAGCCTTCCCCTGATTGACAGGTCCAAAGTTCACAAAAAGTTGTGACGTCTTCTGAAAACACTTCGTGCGGTCCACGTAAAACTTCAGCGCTCTAGCCACATCCAGCGAGTGCAAAGTCCTTTCGGCCGGCGACGAAGGCGACGGTAAGAAAACAGGCAACACCAAGGGTTCGTTGAGGTGGAAGTCCGACGGCACCTTGGGCATGAAGGAGGGGTGCGTCCTGATCACTACCCTCGTGTCGTGAAAAGTCAAGTACGGGGGCTTGCAGGAAAGGGCCTCGATCTCTCCCACCCTTCGTGCGGAGGTGATGGCCACAAGAAACGCTGTTTTCCACGACAAGAACTTCAACGGAGCTGAGTGCAGAGGCTCGAACGGAGGTCCCATGAGCTTGGTCAGCACCACGTTGAGCTCCAACGCCGGGGCCGGAGCCTTCACCGGCGGGAACGATCTGAACAGTCCCTTCATGAATTCTTTCACCAGAAGATGAGACCACAAAGACGTCCGCCCCGTGGTTCTGGTGTATCGGGAGATCGCAGCAAGATGAATCTTGATGGACGCGTGCGCCAGTCCAGCCTTGGCCAGCGTCAGAAGGTACGGCAGTACCTGGGGAGCCGTAATCCGTAGAGGGTTAATCTTCTGTGCGTGGCACCAGACAGAGAACCTCTTCCGTGTCCATAGCATTTAAGAGTTGAGGACGCCCTGGCCTTTGCAAGAACCTCTCTGCAGTCGGCCGGTATGTCGTATCCTCCAAACTCTAACGCTGCAGGAGCCAGGCCTGCAAGTTCAGCGACTTCGGGTCATGATGGAGGATGGCGCCTCCTTCCCTGGAGAGAAGATCCGCGTCCACTGGCAGCTTGATTGATGGGGACGCTGACAAGTCCAGAAGGTCCGGGAACCATATCTGCCTCAGCCACGCAGGTGCGACGAGGATCATCCTGCACCGTGACCTCTTGAGCTGGTTGATGAGCCGGATCAGCAATGGCAATGGAGGGAACGCGTATAGAAACAGGCCCTCCCAGGGGAACGAGAAAGCATCGCCCATGCTCCTCGGCTGGGGAAACCTGCTGGCGAACCTCCGGCACTTGGAGTTCGTCGCCGTCGTGAACAGATCGATCTGGGGTGTGCCCCACCGTTGGAAGAGGCGGTCCACTAGATCCTGTCGTAGTTCCCACTCGTGGCACGAGCGCAGCTCTCTGCTGAGCGAGTCGGGGATGTTGTTTTTTATCCCTGCCAGATGAAACGGCACCAGAAACATCCCTTGGGCGACGGCCCAATGCCACAGATCCTGCGCCTCCTTGGACAGGGCTGGGGATCTGGTACCGCCCTGCTTCCTGATGTAGAACATGGTGGTGGTGTTGTCGGTGAAGATCCTCACCACCTTGCCCTTGAGGGACGGAAGAAAGGACCTGAGGGCCCAAAACACTGCACGGAGCTCCAGGACGTTGATATGGAGGGACTTCTCCGTCGGAAGCCAAAGGCCTCTCGCGTGCAGATTTTCGGTGTGCGCTCCCCACCCTTCCAGGGAGGCATCCGTGGTCACCGTCTCCTGGTGGCCGGGGGTCTGGAAGTCTATGCCCGCCATCAGATGCGCACGGGTGCCCCACCACCGGATCGCTCGTCGGAAACTCTAGTCGAGTGTGATCCTCTCCTCGAAGCTGCCCGTCGTCTGGATCCAGGCGCATCCAGGAACTCCTGCAACGGGCGCATCCGGAGCCTGCACAGGCGGATGAGATAAATGCAAGAAGACATCATTCCGAGGAGGGACTTGATGGACCTCACCCTGGCCGCGTCCGCAACCAGCATCCGCTGCACCTTGCCCAAGATGGTCCTCGTCCTTTCCTCCGACGGAGAGGCCAGAAGCGACACTGTGTCGAGCTTGGCTCCCAGAAACAGTGCGTCTTGCGCGGGCACCAGGTGGGACTTGGCGTAGTTTATGGAGAATCCCAGGTCCGTGAGCAGTTGGACGGTCCTTGCCGTGCGCTCCACGGCGAGCTCCTTGGTCTTTGCTCGGATGAGCCAGTCGTCCAGGTAGGGGTAGACGTGGATCCCCTCTCGGCGCAGCTGCGCCGCCACCGGTGCGAGGCACTTGGTGAACACCCTGGGTGCCGACCTCAATCCAAAGAGAAGGGCTCTGAACTGGTAGTGACGCTCTTGGACCACGAACCTGAGAAACTTTCGGTGTCCTTTTAGGATGGGAATATGGAAGTAGGCATCCTCCAAATCCAACGACGACAGGAAATCACCCTCCTCCAGTTGACCCAGGACGTGTTGGACGGTGACCATCCGGAACTTCTGTGCCTTGATGAATTTGTTCAGTCGTCGTAGGTCCAGGATGGGACGCCATCCTCCAGTCTTCTTCACGAGGAAGTATCTTGAGTAAACTCCGGAGCCCCGAAGCCTCTTTGGGACGAGCTCGATGGCGCTCTTCTTGAGCATCGCCTTTACCTCCAAGAGAAGTTGAGGGACGTGATGTTCTTTCCTGGCCACAGGGGGGATGCGCGGGCACTTCTTTAGAAACTCGAGCGCGTGACCCTGAGCTAGGGCGTCCAACACCCAGCGGTCGGTGGAGATGGACTCCCACACGCTGACGAAGCTCGCCAGCCGGCCTCCCACCGGGGTGCTTCGGTGGGGGCCCGACCCCACGGCCGGTTCAGTCCTGCTTCGACGAGGCTTTGCCGCCTTGTCCTCCTTGGCGACGACGGCGGGATCCGCCTGATTTGCCTCGTCCCCTGTAAGCTTCCTGTGACGAAGAACGGGCCGCTTGACGGTAGGTGGAAAATCCGCCGCTGGAACCTCTGGAGGCACCCTGTTTGCCTCCGCCGCTCCGAAAGTGCGGCCGCCGTTGCTGGAGAACCCCAAGAGCCCGGGCCGTCTCCGTGTCCGCCTTGATGGCTTGAAGGGAATCGTCCACTGTTTTCCCAAACAGGTTGTTTCCGTCGAACCGCATGTCCAAGACTCTGGTCTGCACGTCCTGACGGAAGTCAGTAGCCTTGAGCCATCCACGCCGCCTAAGGCACACGCCGTTGCCCAATTGGCGAAATCCAGTGTCAGCGACGTCCGTCGCAATCATAATGGCGTGGTCCGACACCACCTCTCCTTCCTGCAAGATCTCTAGGGCTTCCGCCCTCTTGTCGTCTGGTAGGAAGTCCAGCAGGGGGCCCAGTTTGTACCACAACTCCCTGTCGTAGCGGGCTACGATAGCCAAGGCGTTGGCCGCCTTAATCGTCGTCGCTGCCGACGAGATGACCCTGCGTCCCATCGTGTCTAATTTCTTTCCCTCGCCGTCCGGCGGGGAGGTTGACGTAGAGGCCGCGCCCCCCCGCTTTCTTCCTGGCCGCCGCGGAGACGACCGAGTCTGGGGTCAGCTGTGCCCGAAGGCACAAGGGGGCCGCGTCCGGGACCCGGTACTTCTTCTCGTACCGATCCCTTCTAGCCGGCGTCGTGGATGGGTTCTTGAGGAGGGCGAGGCCCTCATCCCAAATATCGTCTAGTAGAGGTACAGCGAGGACCATCTTCCTCTTGGTCTTGCGCCGTTGATAAAGGAAACCTTCCTTCTTCTCTTGCGGGCAGAGCTGGAAAAGCTCGGATGCCCTGGCGATCATGGAGTGAAACGATCCAATCTCGTTGGGCGGGGAAGCCCGGGTGGGAGGTGACGACGGGAGATCCTCGTCGTAAACCTCGTCGTCTGTACCCGTCGCGGCCGTGTCAGTCCCCGTATCATCCCCACGTGTCGTGGACGGGGAGGAGGGCTGAACAGGGCGCGATGGCTGAAAAGGAGGTGGAGGATGAATCCTTCTCTTAGGGGGAGGGCTCCCAGAAGGGCCTGGCTCCGGGTCCCCCATCGGGAGCGGTTCCTCCGTTGGTGGTAACGGCAGTCTCGTCCTTATCTCCGAGCATAAAGATTGTATAGCCAACAAAATGGCCGCCGAGTTGTCTTGCGGCACTAGTTGAGGGAGATCCGACGGGCGATCAGGAGCCCCGTCGGCATCCTCGACGCCCTCGTCGTCTTCCACGTTGGGGTCCCTCCCGACAGGATGGCCTTCTTCCACGCCAGAGCCGTGGCCTAAGACTTCGATCAGCTCCTCCTCAGAGGTTTAGGCCGAGTCCACGACGACCTCCTGCCCCCCCCTTTTCCTTCTCCGTCAGAGGTTTCACGGGGGTCCTGTCGATGGGCATGAAAGAGGACTCCCTCTGCGGTGGCAGGGAGATTCTGGGCCCCGGGGTCACCACCACTGGTGTAGCCCCCACAGGCTGAGCCAAGGCCGCCGCGACTGTCTCGATAGAGGCCTTGGCCGGATGGATCAAGGCTTTCACCACCTTAGGTGCGCTCACCGCCTTCTCCTTGGGGGGAGGGTCACCACCTCGCTCCCCCTCCGATGGGGCCTTAGGGCACGACCGGGGTCTCTCCAGGAGTTTCGCCGGGTGCTCGGCCTTCCTCTTACCCGAGCCAGAGCGTTGGCTCGTGGTTGATGGCGCCGGGGAGGATCCGCCCTGCCTGGCGCCCGTAGAGCCCGACCGTTCGGCGCTCCCGGTGCCAGCGGACTCGCGGTGCTTGGCCTTCTGTTGGACCCCCGTCGCCGGGGCGCCCTTAAAGGTCTTAAAAGACCGCTCGGACTTCTTCTTCTTCTTCTCGCCTGACGGGCTCTTTCCTTCCAGCCAGTTGGCGAGACGTTGATGGCGGTCCTTCATGGTTCGCTCCGACATATTGCCGCAAAACGCACAGTCCTTCTACACGTGCGTCTTGTCCTCATGTAGGCAGTAAAGGCAAAGGGAGTGTTCGTCCTCCTTGAAGACATTCTGAAGCTGGCATCCAGGGCAGACCCTGAACAGCTTTTCGGGCGTCGAGCTTCCCTTCTCCTGGGCCATGTCCGAGATGGGCCTGAGAAACTTCTGGAGTCCTCCAAAAGCGTGGCTCGATGAAATCTTCACCCTTGAGGGGCGTAGACGAATCCTACACAGGTCCCCGTTTATCGGATGAGGAAACGGTGGAGCTTGAGTCTCTTTTTTTTTTTTATAAAGTATTTTATTGTTATTAACATAGTACAATGGTCATAATAACAAAGCAACAAGCAAACAAAAACAACTTCAGACTGTCATAGTCGTTCACAATCAGAAAAGGTACCCTGAGCATCAACAGTTGAGCGATCATCTCATCACATGCAATAATGTATAGTATGGTACAAGCACAAAACAAAACCCCCAGTGCACATTCCCCCGCCTGTACATGGGACACTCAGGCCACACCTTCCTCCCACCTGTCCCATATTTTCGACGCTTTGTTGGGACAGCCTCGCGCCGAGTAAATCCTACGCTCCATCATAGCGCATATGTCCATATCCAATTTCCATTGTTCCAGCGTTGGGGAGTCAGGGGCACCCCATTTCTGCGCGATATTGCGCTTAACCAGCCCCATCGCCGTGTGTAGGAGCAATCTTTCCCACTTATTAGCTTCTATCTCATCGGGCACGCCCAGAAGCAAAGCCCTTGGGTCCAGTGGTATGGTGCGAGTCAGAACTCGGGAGAGTTCCCTACAGCATGCGTTCCAAAAAGTTTGTATCTGGGGACACAGCCACAAAATGTGAATAAAGGTCCCCTCCCCATCCCCACACCGCAAACAGTTTGGGTCAGAAGCCCGTTTCCAGCCATATAGACGTGTCCTAGGGTAATAAACCCGGTGTAGTATTTTCAACTGCACTAATCGAAGCCTAGAGGAAATGGCGATTTCCCGGGGATGCATAAGGACTTGTATCCAATCCTCAGGATCTATCACCCCCACATCTACTTCCCATTTTGCCTTTAGTTCATTCAATTCGGGGGTAGCAAAGGAGGATATAGCATTGTAAAGGATGGAAGTGCATTTGGTAGGGATATGCGCCGGAAGGATGTTACGCTCTATGGGGGTATAGTCCGGTAACTGCGTATCTGCTGTCAGGTAGGGTCTCAAAGCATGGGCGAGGCGAATGTAGTGGTAATGTTCCGTATTCGGAATCTGGAATCGCAATTGTAGGTCATCAAATGAGGCCAAACACCCCTGTGTAAGCATGTCCCCAATCCTGGCAATCCCCGCATTCACCCACCTAGGCCACGGCTCCAACTTCTGGGTCTCAGCTAGGTTGTTGTTCCGCCAGAGGGGTTGTGCTCTAGTAGCTTTATTTTCCCACCCAATGAATCGGTGTGCCTGTCTCCACACTGTGATCATATGCGTAGTGGTTGTGGGCGGAGAGGTTCTCGAAAGGGGCTGATAGAGGAGAAGCAGCGGGTCAGTGTTGCGCATAGTGGCTATCTCAGCCCGTATATGGGGCAGGTCTCGGTCCCCGTGGAGAAGGTCATTAACCACCACCAGTTGTGATGCCCAGTGCTTGAGTCTCTTTTGACCGAAAAAAGAAATTTTTTTTTGAGAAAAAACGTGAAAAATAGCACTAACGCTCGTGAGCAATAGCACGAGGATCCCAACACTTGAACGTGCGGTAAAAATCTGAAGATGGCTGCCAGAGGCGGGGCTTAGGTAGAGGGCAGTCATTGGCTGTGGTCAGTATGACGCAGAGATCAATGATTGGTTACTACTACGAAAGACAGATCAGAAATGAAACTGATACTGATTTTTTCTTTACCGAGGATTCCCAGCCTGACGACGGGGAATATTCATGAGCATGTGAATCCATGCCAGACCCCATGCTGGAGAAAGTTCATCAATGCATTCTCTAAAAAATAACCTTACACAACTAACAAAATGAAGGAAACTCATTTAAATTAAGCATTGTGCAGAACAGTATAGCCAAATTAAAAGCACTTGTCCGATCATCTTAGTGCAAGAAGAGAGTTTGGGCTGGATGTGCTGAGATACAGTACCAAATTATGTTTTCACTTATGGACCTGGCGGACCCAGGAAGCCATAGGCATATAAAGAGAGCACTTAGGTGAAATGTGTATGTTGACCCGGAGTTTGGTAAAATCCTGTCTGTCTTCTGAATGACGGAGAAATATCAAAATAAATCTCAATTGGAATTAATTATATGTACACCTTGCTCTTTATATTTAGTGTGGGTATTCTGAAATTCTTGCTGCATTATACTATTAGATAAGATGGCAAGCAAAGCCCTACTATTGGATTTTATGTAAAACAACATTTATGGAAAAAAACAAATCTCTGGTAAAAGTATATATTGGGCTGGGCACTCACCTGTTCACCAGCTTGGGATTCCCCAATAATAAAACGATCACCAGGACCGTCTGCCGCTGAAAAATACAAGGACAGGAATAAGAGAATGCAAAAGCAGCATGTACTGAGGTGGGGAACATTTCCAAACAGTCAGGATAATTTCCATGTAGCTAAGCCTTACAAAGATAGTACATGTAAAAGATTCTCATCTTGTTAATATATAAATGTTTTTTAAAAAATGTTTTAAAAAAAGAAACATTTGGAAAGGAAAGAGCTTATAGATGTGGAATTATTCTAGTTGAATTAGGAAATAACATCTCATGGGTGAAAACTAAAGGTGGTAGGTGAAAAATGCATAGTAGACAATAGCTCTCCTCCACACCTATGATCTTGCTAATAAAACAATGAATGCTGTTGGTTTAAAGGCTTTCACCCCCATTGTGGGGGGGTGGACATAGCCTTTAAAGACCCCCAGCGCATAACTAGGTAGGCCTGAGCGAAGTGAAGGCCTCTTGGAAAGGACTGGGGGCCATTGAAGACCATGTTCGCCCCCACAGCAGGGGTGAAAGCCATTCGCACCCCAGAGTTTATCCCTGGTGCAAATGTTTTTGCCCTGAAGAAAAAAAATGAAGAAAAAAAGATGGCGGCCATCATAGGGAAAGGGGATGAAGTCCCTTTTCCATTTTTATGGCAGCGTCCGGGAGCAGGAGGAGAGCCCGGATCGAAACATAAAACTCTGGTCTGGCAGATAAGTGGGGAGGAAAGAAGGGGGTAGGGAAGGGGTTGGTTTTGTTATGAGGGAGGGGGAGCAACAGGGAGAGGCACGCTGTTGCCTCCCTGCATTACATTTTTTAATAATAAATGGTGCCTGTGATGCTGGAAATGCATCCGAGGGACAGGGCCTCCGTATCCTTGTTCTTTACTACTTTTTATCGTGCGCTCTGTCATGTTTTCCGCGCAGGAGTTCATGTGGGACTCCTGGCGGTGCAGTACTCTCCTTTGGTTTTGGTGAACAGACCCATGGGATACCCTTATGGCACGCATGGGTAGGGGTGCAACCCTGTGCCCCTAGTGTATGTTTTTGGACACCTGTGTGTGACCCACAGAGCAGGGTATGGGCTGGTAGCAGCTCCGTGCTGAAATGACTGGTGCCCTGAGCGTCCTCCATTTTGGGATGCCCAGGCTCCGTCATTGGAATCTGTAGTTTCCTGATGGAGACAAAATGGCCCCCATGGCCTCTTGCCCTCCATCGCCTGTTACCTTGATCTTCCCAAAGTCCCGGGAAGCCCTGACCCTTTCCCTTCCCCCTCACTGGCTGTTGGGTGGAATTTCCATATATGGTAGTGTGGGGAAGTGCTGACCAGACTGGCTGGAGCCTTCCCAACGACCGTATGTTGTGGGTACGCCTGTGGGTGGGACCTGGGTGAATGGAGTGTGTGACGAATACGCATTCTATGTTGTGGGTGTCTAGTATCTGGTGTTTGACACAATGACGGAGACAGCCCTGCCCGAAACCGGTATGAATGCAGTGTGGAGTGTTGAATGGCTTGGTACTTTTCCCAATACACATAACTTGTTGTGAGTGTCTGGAGAGGAGTGAATGGCCTGAACGCGCTATGCACCTGATTGGATGCCTGCCTGCATGAATGCCCTTCCGACCGATTGGTTGCCTGAGTGTGACCCAGCAGAATGAATGGGAGATCAACTAGTATATCTGGGGGCCTCTCACTGCTAGAATTCGTGTTCAGAAGCTGAAGTCCACTACAACGAGTAACTGGAGTACCTGAAGCTTGACCTTGAAGCCCCGCTGGACGAGAAGAAGTGCTGTTGCTCTCCTTCACAATCTGAAAGCTGCTGTGTCTCCAAGAACTGACCCAGAGAGGACCTGGTAAGGCTCCCTCTTCCCGAGCTACGAGGGACCATTGTGCACCAGCAGATCTTTGCCAAAGCGCCCTGGTAGACAGACCTTTGACAGGCTGCCGACCCGAGACGGGGACCACCGCGGAATCACAAGTAGAAGCGCCCGGACTGTTGTTCCGCCACTGTCGATGGCCGCCGTACTACCGTTTGCCTAAGAACTTTCGAATCCAAGGACGCTTTTGTCCGCATCATCGCCGCTGTATCCTGCTGGAGAAGGCCTGAACGTCAACACGCCGAGGAGCATCCACTGGTGGGTTTCCCGCCACCAAAAGACCACAGAGACGCCGACGACTCGACACCCTTGCTGGGCCACAGTTCTTCAAACTCTTTGCGGTCCAGAACTATCGACACCGAGGTGCCCTGCATGCCTCTTCCTTGCAGGATGTTTACGCTTCCCCCGTCAACGAGCACCGCTAGGAACGAAGCTGCCACTTCACTGTCGTAGCTCATCCTGTTCTCCATCGGACGTTCGACGACCTGTGACTCCTGCTTTAAAGGGAGGGCCTTCAAGAAGGCCCGCTGATTCCCCGATGAGGAACGCTACAACGGCAGGTACTTTGGGGTTGCAGAACTATTGGGAAGTCTAGTGTGAACAATATATGGACTGGGCTTGTATCTTTATTCTACAGGTTGCCCAGGTGGGGGGGGATCTCCACACAGAGCTGTTTTATGGTAGTGATCAGAATTCTGCCAATTGTTCAACCATCTTGCTTTCCTTCCTCTCTCTACTGCTGGTTTCCTCTTTATTGATCTGTGTGACATTTTGACAATATAGTTGATGCACTTTAAAAGAGATCTGATAATATTTGTGGTACCACTGTCGAACTTTATATATTTACCATTGTTGATTTTCTGAGCACAAAATGCGTTATCGTGATATTGTATACAACCTTGAATATTAATTATATAAAGACTGTTTTAACTGATACAGTGTGTGGACATTCCTTTGTGGGTGATTGGGGACTACACTGTACTTAAGAACCAGCCCGCATCACCTTCCTGAGAAGCTAGGCCTTGATTGCTCGACCATGTACCAATAATAGAGAATCTTGGCTGGGGTGCTCTGTGCCTCTCCTCTGCCATATAGAGAGCAGAAGTACAGACACCCCCCTCCAGTCTTTACACTGGTGGCAGGGGTGGGATGCTTATGGTTTTAAGAATCAGTGTATAACCGTGCCACTTACGAAGGATATATGCACTTTATTAAATTGAGGTTTAGTTGTGTACACGATAACTGCATTACAAGCAATGGAATCTATTGCGAATGGTAAATTGACTAGGATGAGCTTAGAGGCTCTCCAGAGGGCTTGTGAAGCCAGGGAGTTAGACTTTGTGGATAAGTCTAGGGCTGAGCAGATAGCTGCCCTGGTGGACTACCAGACTGATTGTGAAGCTCTTGAAGGGTGGGATGCAACCAATGAGGACTTTACCCCGAGGGTTGTCGATGAATCTGATTCTAGGAATGCCACCATTCCTACTGCCTCTGTTCCGAACCCCAGCACTTCCTTGGAGCTTGAGTTACTAAGAATGAAATTGGCCTTTGAATATCGCAAGTTGGAAATAGATGCTGGGCGTAAGAAAGAGGAGTTGGCCCAACAAGTGGAGCTCAAGAATAGGGATCTTGAACTCAGACAAGGACACTGAATGTCAGAGAATCCAGCTAGAGAAAGCTCGAGTGGAGACTTCAGCTAAAATCAGTTGAAAGTGTCAGGTCCCCAGCAACCAAGTTTATGAAAGATTTGGTTGGTGTGTATGCAGAGGGTTCTGATATCCTCCAATGGATTGAAGCATTTGAGATGGCTTGTGCAATTCATGATGTTAATAAGAGAGATTGGACTAAGTGTTTGTTAAACAGAGCACCTCAAACTGGATATGACTGTATTCTGAAACTGAGTGTGGAAGAAAGGGGTCAGTATGAGTGCATGAAGTCTGCTTTAATTGCCAAGTTTGGCAAGACACCGACCCAATACCTTAAAAGGTTCAGGGAATTTAAGAAACGAGAGAATGTGTCTTGGATTGACTGGGTGAGTGCTGCGCACATGAACATGATGGGGTGGATTGATGGTTACAAAGTGAAAATGTTTGTTGAATTATCCCACCTGTTGTTTTTTGAGCATTTTTCGGAAGCCTGTTCACCAGAGCTGCGTCAGTATATTGCTGACCAGAACATTTTGGACCCCTTTAAGCTGGCTAGGTTGGCTGACAAGTGGGTCTCTCACCGGGTGTCCCTTAAGGACTCCAGTGGGAAGGACAAGGACAAAGAAAAGGGGGCCTCTCAGAAAGCTGAGGAGTCCCAAAAGCAGTCACAGTCGGGTAGACCAAAGCCTTCCTCTCCGAAGACCCAAACACCTAGTGGGGATAAGTCTGTTGTGGGTGGGAGTAAGAGTAGTGGTTCGCCTGCTGCAAGGCAGGGTCCCAGTGGTTCCAGTACCGTACCTCGCACTTGTTGGGATTGTGGGGCTCTGGACCACCGAAGGGGTGACCCCAAGTGTAAGGGTAAGGCACTTGGAGTTCAGGCTGTCAGCCTGACCTATCCCTACTCCGTACCTGAGGTGGAGGCCACTGTCCTCCCCCCCTCCTCTCCTGGGATCACCTTCGGTGCTCCTGTAGAGATTTCCTTTGTGTCCCTTGGGGCCTGGGTCTAGTACGCAGAAGTACTGGAGACTATCCCACAGAACACTTGTAGGTTTTTGAGAAGTGTCCTCTTGAATGGTCAGCTTTCTATTGGTTTGCGAGACACTGGGGTAAGCATGACAGTGGTGGACAGGACCCTGCTCAAGCCAGAGGACTATGTAGGTGCTCCTCTGAGAACCACCAGGTTAGCTGGTGGGCCTCCCAAATTATCGCCTGTAGCCTTAGTCAACATTTCGATTGGAGACAAGACAGCAAAGCTTCCGGTCCTGGTTCAGGACAACGTGCCTGCGAACATTTTGTTGGGAAACGATTTGGTATAGTTGGGGATGATCACGGATGGTCTAACCATGGCTGCTGTGGCGGTCACCCGATCGCAGGTCACACAGGGTCCAGCTGCGAGCCCAGTATCCTTGCGGACGGGGAAACCCAAGGCACGAAGGAAGCGGAAGAGTAAGAAGGCCACCTCTGTGGAGGGACACCCTGCTCTTCCTGCTGTTCCGACAGCACCCATTGTGATCCATGCTCCGGACGGGCTGGATCCAGTGGTGAATCCTGCCTCAACTCCTGTGGGAGAAGAGCCAGAAGACTTTCCTGTGGGAGAGGCTCTCAACCCGGAGGATCATCCCGACCTTCAATGCTTGTTAGCTGAAGGGGGGCCCTCCCGGGCAGACATCTGTAAGGGACAGAGAGTGCCACTCTCTCGAGGGTTTGAGGAAACAGGCCCTGTCCCAGGCACAAGGAGAAGTGCCTAGGACATTCCGAATCTATTGGGAGGGTGAGCTCCTTGTTAGTGAGCCCACTAAGCCTGAACCAGGTGCCCTCAAGAGGTTGGTGGTACCTCAGGTTTACATGCCCTTCCTGCTGCAGTTGGCGCATGAGGTGCCCTTAGCTGGTCATCTTGGTAACAAAAAGACTAAGTGGAGGCTCTCTGCCCATTTTTACTGGCCTCGGATGGGAGTAGAAGTAGAGTCCCACTCCAGGACCTGCCCAACTTGTCAGTTGTCGGGCAAGATTGGAGGCAGTGTCATTGCCCCACTGCAACCATTGCCAGTGGTTGGCACACCATTTGAGAGGGTGGGCATCGACATTGTCGGTCCCCTTGACCCTCCCACTTCAGGTGGACATCGGTTTATCCTGGTCTTGGTTGATCATGCCACCAGGTACCCTGAGGCTATAGCCCTTCGGACTATTACTGCCAAATTGGTTGCCAGGGCTCTCCTGGGCATTTTCACCCATGTTGGATTCCCTAAGGAGGTTGTCTCTGACAGAGGATCCAACTTCATGTCTAGTTACATGAAAACCATGTGGAAAGAGTGTGGGGTAACCTATAAGTTCTCCACCTCTTACCATCCCCAGACCAATGAACTGGTTGAGAGATTTAATAAAACTCAAGGGCATCATAGGTGCTTTGGAAGAGCCCCTAAGGAGGAAATGGGATCTCCTCCTGCCATGCCTGCTGTTTGCTTACAGAGAGGTACCTCAAAAGGGTGTTGGTTTCAGCCCCTTTGAGTTACTCTTTGGACATCCCGTGAGGGGGCCCCTTGCCTTGATCAGAGAAGGTTTGGAAGCCACCCCTCCAGGTCCCGCCAAGCAAGTGGGGACTATGTGTTAGGCCTCAGACGGAGGATGACACAGATGATGGGTCAGGCAACAGCGAATCTCAAGGCCAGCCAGGAATTGAATAAGTACTGGCATGACCTTAAAACATTGCAAGTGGATTGGACTCCGGGACAGGAGGTCCTCGTGATGGAGCCTACCAAGCCTCTGGCTTTAACGCCAGGTACTTTGGGGTTGCAGAACTATTGTGAAGTCTAGTGTGAACAATATGTGGACTGAGCTTGTATCTTTATTCTACAGGTTGCCCAAGTGGGGGGGGGGGGGAATCTACACACACAGCTGTGTTTTACGGTAGTGACCAGTATTCTGCCAATTGTTCAACCATCTTGCTTTCCTTCCTCTCTCTACTGCTGGTTTCCTCTTTATTGATCTATGTGACATTTTGACAATATAGTTGATGCACTTTAAAGAGATCTGATAATATTTGTGGTACCACTGTAGAACTGTATATATTTACCATTTTTGATTTTCTGAGCACAAAGTGCGTTATCGTGATATTGTATATAACCTTGAATATTAATTATATAAAGACTGTGTTTTAACCGATACAGTGTGTGGACATTCCTTTGTGGGTGCTTGGGGACTACACTGTACTTAAGAACCAGCCTGCATCACCTTCCTGAGAAGCTAGGCCTCGATTGCTCGACCACGTACCAATAATAGAGAATTTTGGCTGGGGTCCTCTGTGCCTCTCCTCTGCCATATAGAGAGCAGAAGTACATACACCCCCTCCAGTCTTTACAGTGCCACCCGGGATCGGGCTGAGAATGTGCATTTCCGCCCGCTGTTCCACCCACCTGATTGGCTAAGCACCCTTTCCTAGATGCAAATAGATATTCAAAACACAAATGCACATATTCTTTCTATAGGTTTCACATTTATGTAGGTCTCTTGAATGGATTACTTTCAGCAGAATGTATCAGGAAGTGCATTTGTATCCACTGTGGGCGCTTGCATAAAGTGTTGTCAGACAGTGCATGTAGGTTGGGGATTTGACTGCCACAGGGTGAAGGAAAATGTTAATTATCACCATGCTTCTAGTATGCCTACCACAATTGATACTTAACTTACAGCCCAACCTTAAGCTTCTAAGCATCGGACATAGTATGACGACATTACATGGCCACATGAGGGACATTTAGTTCACCCCAAAAAAAGGAGTAGAAAATCAGCAACCCAGTGAGCCCTTTAACGTTACCGCGATACTTGCAATAAAGCATATAAGCTATCACATTGCTGCTGCTTACATTTCCAGGTACACACTCTTCTTTTACTGAATGCCATGACTTTTTTTTACAGTACATTTACTGCAGCTTAACACTCTTTCAAAACGCCCATACTGCAGCTTAACACTCTCTGAAGATGTCCAAAAGTGTCAGGTCAGTGCTATAAACACACGAATAAGAATTGCAATGACAATAACAATTATTGATATGTGTTGGATTCCAAGATGGCGGCAAGTTAAGGAGGACGTGCAGCAATGTGCTCCGTCCCCCTCCGGTAGCACAAGCATTAAATAGCACTTCCAGAGTCAGCACAAAACCCCCCACATGACGGGGTAGAAAGCGGATTCAGGTGGCTCTGACAGAGACTTGCAGGGGGCACGATCCGCAGGAACAGACAACTGGCTGGAGACCACCAGCGGTAATGGGCGCAACTATTCGCACCAGGCGGCAGCGTGCAGGGATTCCAGCCCGACATAGGGAGCCAACGGCACACCTGGGAGTACACATCAGTGGACCCCCGACAGAGGCAGGGGCTGACGCAGCCCTGGTGCAGTGCGGGCAGAGGTCCCGGAACATCGGCACCCTCCCCTCCCCCCCTAAAGCGGGACTCGGCCCGCCACACGGGGCCCGACAACAGTAGCGGACCCGGAACGCCATACATGGAGAGGGAGAGACCCTAGAGGATCAGAGAGACCGGCGACTACCACCAGAGAGAAGGTGAGAGCAGGAGGTCGGGAGGTCGGCGGGGAGTGAGCCGGTGGCTTGGGGGAGGCGGCAGCCCAGCGGAGGAACAAACGGTGGAGAGGGGAGGCCACCTAATAGGCAAGAAGGCAAAGCAAGCACGCAGCCACCCAACGGACGCATTGGGAGCACTGCATCCCGGACAGGGTTTAAGGAACCCGGATCCCGCCTAGCCCCGCAATAAGTTACGTGAAATGGACATAAGCTGGGATCCAGAGATCCACAGGCGGGCAGCCGAGAGGAACGCAGTCCTGAGAGCAGAGGAACCAGCAGCGAGGGGTGGCAGCGCCCCTCAAGCTCCACCCAGCATCCCCAAATTAACAGGATTATTTAACGCTACGCATCCTCCCAGGTGGCAGGAAGCCCAACTCTGGAGGGCCGCACCTCCCTCTCGCGACCCCCATTTACAGCAAAGGTACCCCGGCGGCAGCGAGGGTGCAGGGCCACAAGCAACGGGTGGGGGCAGAGACCCCGGGGTGAAATTACAAGCCCTGCTACCAACACCCAAGGGCTGTGGCGGCCCACAAAGAGGCACTCAGGGGAAGCCCCTGGGCAATGGGCTCAGTCCGCAACCAGACAGGCATTATTCACACCAGCGTACTCGAGCCCGGAAAGGGGGGGGGGGCATGGAAGAACCTGGACCCAGGCAGAGGGCCCTCTACACAAACAGGTGGCATCAGCAGCACCTCTAGGGTCATACGCCAGGTCGCAAGTGGAACTAACTTAAACAGAAATTGTACTGACAGCCCAAGGCATCACATGCTCCAATCCTAGGGGCCTGACCCACGCTCAGCTATTCCCTACATATATCAAGAACCCAAATCAAGACACAAGGGAGTACCGGGGACCACGGGAGGCAGGACAGTGGAGGGAGAAATGCCTAATCCCGGTCCCCAGAGGTACTTCAAGGACTACAAACTCAAACCAGGCGGTCAGGGGATGGGGGGATTGGGTCAGCCGGAAGGGCAAGCACTTCCAGAAGAGTACAAACACCCCCACAATGTCAGGACACAGAGGGAAGTCGGCGTGATCAAAGAAACCCCACCCCCGATACACCACAGGAAGGCTCTCTGCAGCGATGTTGGTCCAGAGAAACAGAAGAGGGGGACCAGCCTACTATAGTACAGGACCCATCACACCCAAGGCAGGAGGGCCAGAGCACAGCCTCCCCCTTGAGGGAAGCGACTAAAGCAGACATGTAGACACGCTTACTGGAGTTGTTGAATAAAATGACCCACGCGTTCCAAGCGCAATTCACGACCTTCATGGCAGAAATGAAGCAATTCTTGGCCTACCGGATGAAGGATTTAACAGAACTGGCAGATCGCACAGACACAACAGAAACGGCCCTACAGAAGGTGATGGAGGAGAACCGAAACATGGACATAGCCCTAGAGGATCTAGCGAGAGTCACCCACAACATTGAGCTGCAATGAGAGTACCTAGAGAACAGGTCCCACAGATCAAATATTCGAATAAGGAACCTCTCAGAAACAGTAACGGACCAAGAACTGAACAGCACATTCACCTGAATATTTGAAAGCCTCCTGGATAAAAATCACACAGGCGGCATCTCAATAGACAGGGTACACAGAATCGGCCCCAAGAGACAAGAGCCGGGCGCGAGACCGCGGGATGTGGTCTCAGCACTGGCCAGATACCTGCAGAAGGAAGCAATCCTCAAGGTTGCATGCTTGGCGTAACCAGTTTGCTACAATGGGGCTGAAGTCCACCTCTACCAGGACCTGAGCCATGCAACCCTTCTTAAAAAGGAAAGAAATGGAGCCGATCGTCAGGGTCTTGCAAGACAAACAGATGAGATATCAGTGGAAATTCCCCTTTGGGCTGCTATTCCAATGGGAGAGTAAACATCACAGGATCACCTCATTGCAGGAGGGACTACAATTTCTGAACCAGGAGGAGGAGGACACGTCGGAGAAGAGACACCCGCCACGGCTCGTGCGCCGCACAAGACCATTGGAATGGTCGCAAGTGCCAGCGAGCCGCAACATACCCCACCCTCCTGCGGGTCCACAGTCTTCGAATCCCCAGGTGGAAGACTTGGGGACAAAAAAAAGCCCAGAAGGGAACTGAATTCTGCCATGAACACAAAGGAACACGGAAGAACTATCGAATACCTCCACACAGGGAGGGAGACGGGGGCGCACAAGCCGCTCTCTTGGAATGCAAAAGGGTTTTTAGGATACCCCACAGGAAGACCCTGGGAAACCGAAAGGGTCCAGCCCCCCCTCAAGTCAGGAGTGGAATGCTTAGGCGGATGGACCAAGCACAGGGTAGGGGGGAGGGGTGGCGAGAGGGGGGCAGCTGGACAATATTGGGGTGGGGGTTAACAGGGCTCAAGTTGGGGATGAGCCCGAGGGACCACCGAGCATGGAGCATCACTGGACCAGAACATGTACTACCCCACAAAGATACTTAACCTTCTCTCAATGAACATACAGGGGCTAAACAACCCGTTAAAAAGGAGAAAATTAGACCGATTCCTAGCGCACCAAACAACTGACGTTATTGCAATCCAAGAAACCACATTAAGAAAACGGACTCCCACTGACTAAAGTAAAGCCGTTTTCATACATTTATACAGGCCAATGCAGTGACCAAAGACAGGGGGTACTTATCGGAATCAGAGTAGGGCTTCCGGGCCAAATTATGTCCTTCAAAACAGACAAGGCCGGCAGATACGCTTTTGTCACAATGGAAATAGAAAATACCATCATCACACACGCCACAGTATATGGCCCAACACAGGGCAGGATGTGTTCCTCCGAACGGTTCTGGCAGAACTCAATGGGTTTGCAAAAGGGGAAGTTATTTTAACTGGGGACTTCAACCTGGCATGGGATCCCCACAGGGACAGAAGGGCCTCTACTCCTAGCCAGCAAGCCCCACCGACACCAGCTTTACAGAGGAAGATGGCACACTTAACACACCAATACCTTGGGGACTCTGAAGGGTACTGAATCGGGATTCAGTTACTACTCCCATGTCCACCAATCCTTCTCGTGGATCGATTATATATGGGGAACACCACCTCTAGTAGGAAGGACCCACTCCATTGATAGACTCCCAATAACCCTATCGGATCATGCCCCAATAATAGTGACAATCAACACACAACGCCCCAGGCAAATGCTGTGGCGATGGTCATACCCGAGAGAGAGGCCTTGTCTGACGTGGCCCTTCGCTCGGACATAGAAATGAAAATCAGGGAATACTTTGCACATAACAGGGACTGGGGGGTGGCGGAATCAATAATATGGGACGCCTTTAAAGCCACGCTGAGGGGAACTCATAGCTCTACGCGCACACTGGCGAAACCAGAAGCAAGCCCTGGAGATCCAGTTAGAAAATTACCTGCAGGACGTAATGGGTAGACTGTCACGAAACCCCACGAGAGCGTTGCGTAAAGAATTCCAACATGTTAGGGGGCAACTGAATTGGCTCCAAGCTAAAAAGGCAGAATGGGGACTGCTAGCACTCAAGCACAAATATTATATACATGCGAATGAAGAGGTCAGACTATTGGCTAGACAGCTAAAGCAGAAGACAGCAGCTGAAACGATAAAAGGGATAACCACCCCCCAGGGGAAAATGGTACACTCCACCTCCGACATAGCGGTCCAGTTCACCAAATTCTACCAGACCCTGTGTAGCTCGGATAACCCGGATGCCCAACTGGACTTCCTTAGCACAACCAAGCTCTCGACAATCTCCAGAGCAGACAGCAGTACGATGGGGGACCAAGAAGAGGTGCTCCAAGCAATTAAACACTTTCCTTTGGGTAAAGCCTGCAGACCAGACAGGTACACCCCGGGGTTGTATAAAGCCTACCGGCATATATTAGTCCCTAAATTAGCGGCACTGTACAACACCTTTGCCAAGTCGGGGAGTATTACCCCTTCGATGGAGGAAGCAAAAATTCTACTCTTCCCTAAACCATACAAGGACCCCACATAATGTGGCTCATGCAGATCCATTGCACTGATAAACATTGATTCCAAGATCAATACCACAATTCTGGCCGGCAGACTAGAGGGCCACCTCCCACACTTAATGCACCCTGACCAATCAGGGTTTATTAGCCAGAGACAAACTCACAATAACATCAGGCGGGTATGCCACATCCTGGAAAAAAACGCAGAGGAGGGGTACCCTGGCGGTTCTCCTCTCCCTCGATGCCGAAAAAGCATTTGACAGGGTAGATTGGTCCTTTCTTTTCAATACAATGGGGGAAATGGGCAGAGGACTGAAATACTTGGCAATGGTCAGAGCCAACTATACCTAGTTAATAGGGAACTGTCGACCCGGATTAGGCTAGGGCTGCCCCTTCTCTTTGCTATTTATTTAGAACCGTTCCTTGTTACTATCCGTATGAATGGAGTCATTAAGGGCATACCTTTTGGGAAGGTGGAATACAAGATAACGCCTACGCCGATGCTATGCTCCTCTACCTAGAGACGCCTGAGACATCCCTCCCTGAAGTGCATAAGGCTATTCAAAGGTTTGGGAGAGTAGCAGGACTGAAGGTGAACCCAGCCAAGTCCGCGATCCTGAACCTGACACTGAGGGCGGATGAATTAAAGCGGGCACAACAGTCATCCCAATTCAGATGGGTACACACAAGCATCAAAGTACCGGGAATACACCTGACCCTGTCTCTCCGGTGTCTATACGGTGCAAACTACCCCCCGCAGGGTGAAAAGCTCAGGAAACAACTAATAAACTGGGGCCCTCTCTCAACATCTTGGCTAGGCAGAATAAATGCTATTAAAATGACGATCCTTCCCAGACTGCTGTATTTATTCCAAGCCCTACCCATCCCAGTGCCAGAATCATTCTTTAGAACGGTATACAAACTTATTAGCACAAACATTTGGAAAAGAAGGCCCCCTAGGGTAGCTATCAAACTCCTAATGACGCAGACCAAAAGAGGTGGGTTAGGCCTACCGGACATCTGCATTTATTTCTGGGCAGCTCAAATTAGAATAATCAAAGACTGTCTCTCCACTGATTTGGAGGGAAAATGTGGCGCCAAATGAACTAGGCAGTAGTGGGTGCCGCCCTGGGGGAAGTCCTCTGGCTGCACAAAGACAAATGCCCACCAAATATGCATAAATCAGACATAACCGCACTTGTGGAGCAACAGTGGGACTGGCTGGCACGAGTCAAACAATTCGCCTCCTTCCCTTCCCCCTGAACCCCGATCTTTGGTAATCCCAATTTACCCCAGGCATTCCCGCGGGTGCATTTAGAAAGTGGAAGAAAGCAAGCTGCACCAAGATAGTTGAAATGTTCCATGGGCAAGACATAAAATCATTCCTGCAATGCAAGATTGAGCTAGGCCTCACGGAATCTGACCGGATGCAATACTTCCAAATAAGCCATTGGTTAATGGGCCCCAAGATGCCGGCAGCGGCCCCTTACAGCCTTCGAAGAATTTCTCTCAACTGACCCGGGGAGAAACTGCTAATTTCCAACATCTATAAAATAGGCCTAGACACGGAGCACATACAATCCACCAAATATATGCAAGCTTGGGAGGACACACTTGGAGAATCCATCTAGGAGGAGAAATGGGAGGGTTTATGGCGAGACATCCCTAAACTAACCCAGGCATTACAAATTAGGTAATTTTGGTACAAGCTGATGATGAAAAGGCACTACACCCCGTCAAGACTAAAACAGATATATCCCAATGTGACTGGTATGTGCTGGAGGGATAGTGGTGAGGTGGGAGACTGGATTCACCCCTGGTGTAGTGCTGTCAGAAACTGGCAGGCTATTGGAAAAAAATAAACCAACACTTGCACACGGTCTTCGGCAAAGAAATTCACAGAGGACCGAGAGAGGGGATACTATGCTTGACTACACAGGGCCGGAAACAGTGGGCGAAAGCTACCAATATAAGGCCTATGTGATCCTCTCACGTGGGGAATGTCTGGTCATAGCCCAGAAATGGAAAGCGAAAGAACCACCAACAGAACAAGACCGGCTAATGAAGGTATGGCACTTCACAGCGCTGGAATGGATGATCTATACGTTGCAGGGAGCACAGGCAAAGTTTGCAACAGGCTGGGAAGAGGTGATGGCCTTTCTGAACGATGATTACAGGAGAGTTGTTTGCCCTCAAACTCTCTGCATCCTAGAAATAGGGTGAATGCCTGTCAGCGACAATGGACTTCATTGGTAGGGGGCAGGGGAGGAGTTCTAGTGGGTTTATCGCCATATGTTGATGGCAATGTTGCAATGCTTTTTCTAAAAATCAATAAAAATGATAGCTAAAAAAAATAAATGAGATGTGTTCAAGAAAACTAACTCAAAAGACCTATCCCTTCACCACCTATTAAAGTAAAAGGAATCTTTTTTAAGAAAAATAAGCCCGGGCATGGCAGGGTTCCCAATATTGGTGCAACGAGAATTAACAGTTATTACTTGATTAGTAGCCAATGCCCTGTCTGTTTAAATTGCACATGGATTTACGGATTTCAATTTCTCCAGATTTTTCTTTGCTCCATATATCAGTTTTTAAATTGACATATACAAAGGAATTACTGAGATACTTTAACAATGTGAAATTCGTGGTCAAGCAACCCCATTTACTTAGTAGGAAAAAAAATGCCCTGTTTGGCTTGCATGGAGTTTGACTCCAACACGAGAAAAGTTGATGCAGGATTAATCAGAATAGCCTGCAGAAAAAACAAAGATTATCCCTTAGTTTAACACAGCATAAACAATTTTATGAATAGCCTGCTTGGAGATGTCTCAGTATTTGACATTTTATTTTAAACGAAAATTGCAAAGAAAACCTAACTAAGCCTACTCTAACAGTGAAATCCCTACCTAGTCTCTGATCAAAGGAAAATCTCCTGGAATACACAAAACTGGCCCTCACACTAAACAGAACATTTAAAACAAAGCATGAACATAAATGAAAGATTACCAAACAACCAGTGTCTTTGATGACTCCTGTTTGTCCTGGGTAGATCTCATTCCCCAGGAATGTCCAAGGTCACTATCTCCCAAAGAAAAGTGAAGTCTTAAAGGTTCCAAAGAAACAAAAGTTCACTCAAACAAAAATCCACTGGTAACAGTTCCTTCTTCTGTCATTGCAAAGTTCCCTTCGCAAGTTCCACAAAGAAAACAGTGCCAATGGTAATCCTGGATAATCAGGATAGAGATGCTACGGTTAAAAACAAAAGTACCACTTCTGCTTCAACAATAATTCTTCTTGTTCAACTCTTGCAGTCTTTAATATAACTTGTCAGGGTACTTTTTCCAAGGGGATTGCTTTTTCCTTAACTCCCTTCTACAAATGATACAGTGAAAGCAGGCTCCCTTGCTTCACAGTCTAATACTGCTGCAGCTACATTTCATATAGTGTTCTGACAATTATAGACAACAAAGTTCTACTGCTTCTGATGCAACTTTATACTGTGAAAATGTATTAGGCAACCTAGACAAGACTCTTCGACCTCCGCTGGTAGGCAAGGCACACTTCTGCTTATACCATAACAAAAAGGGCAGCCTCTTTGCCTCTTCGTCTGTCTTGGCTTCTAGACAGCTCGTCTCGCTCAACTTAATCTGTGAAGCTGAGACTGTTGATCAGTTATTGTTTTTTTATTATTTGTTTTGGCTTAAGCCTTTACAAAAATAATACAAAATAGTTAGCAAAAAGCACATAAAAATTATATTACATTTCATAGTTTTCCACCAACCCTGTCAATTTTCTATTTTCTGTTAAATCAATGTTTTAAGTACATTTGTCCTTTATTTTATTATGTTAAATGATCAGTCCACTTTGTATTATCACCTGAATGGCTGCAAACGTCAAAGCTGCATTGCTTTCTGAGGTAATTCTGTCCCAAAGGAAGTCTGAGATTATATCTTCCTCTCTCCATACAAAGTCTCTGAAAAGTCTTAGTCGTTGAGGCCATGTGCCTTCACATTCCATTAGAACATGTCTTAATGTTTGTTTGGCAGGGTTGACACAGATTGAACATAGTTTTTTTGCCACGTCCTCTTGGTTGCGCTTTTCCAGAACAGCCCCACACTGGACAAGATTCAGTCTCATTCTAAGAAAGTCTGAGCGCAGTTTCCTGTTTGGGGATTTTAGTAGGTAGCAAGAGAGACACCCAAGTTTCTTTTCTCCCTTCAGAAATAGATTTTGAGTTGGTTCTTCTCTTACTCTCTCTACTGTTTCAATCCAATCCCGTTGTTCTAATCTTCTTTTCACTTTGGGTGGGTTTAGGACTAAAGTCTCTTCGTTTATATCTAAAGTCTTCAGTCTTTCCAATGTTTTCGCCTCTAACAAGGTGAGGATAGTTGATTTCTTTAGCAGTGTTTCATGTCTGAGGTCTCCATACAGTGTCGAGTCTTTGCTTGTTGTTATTTCTCGAGACAGTGAGATGAGCTTCCAGTCTGCCATACAGTTCAATGATTTTAGACCTAGCTCAAATCTCAAGCTTTTTGAGGAGGCACAGTTTGGGAGGCCCAGAGCTTTTTTCCATAGGCGGCCCTCAAAATTGTCCCAGTTTATGAACCAAAGATCGGGTTTGGCTTCTAGACCATACAGAATGACTGGGACCACTTTGGCGAGGTAGAACTTTACCAATGGGAGAATAGAAAACTTACAAAATGTATAGTTTAATTTGATCATTTGTGATGTGAATTGTGTTACTTTAGCCATGATTTCACTTTCTGCTTTGTAGTTTGCTGGATGGGCATAGATGTTCTATCCCAGGTATTTTATGGTTTCTACTGTTCTTATCCGTTCTCCTCCCATATTCCAGTTTATGCATTTTGTTTTTGATAGCGGATGTTTGAAAATCAAGATGTTTGATTTAGCCGGGTTGACTGTCAATTTGTTTAATCCCACATACTCATTCAGTTTGTCGAGTAAATGTTGTAAGCCAATTGATGTTCTGTCGAGGAGAACTATATCATCCGCGTACGCGAGCCAACATATTTTTCTCCCATTTAATATTGGACTTACCAAAGAAGACGGTTGCAAGAAAAGGCCCATATCTGCTAAGAACAGAGGCGCTCCCAAGCACCCCTGTCTTACCCCCCTGTTAACTTCAACCAGTCTTGAAAGGTGTCCCATTGCATCGAGCCGTACTCTCAAATTGGTTTCTCTATGTAATTCCACTAAGATGGACAATCGTGGTTCTGACATTCCCCATTTCCGGAGTTTCTCCCAAAGTGGAACTCGTTCTATTTGGTCGAAGGCTTTGGACAAGTCTATCCAGGCTCCGTACAATACTTGTATTTTCCCCCCTCTTTTTTGTTCATTTAAGATGTTTAAAATCAGGCCATTAAGAGATGTCGAATGGCCTTTACGGAATCCTGTTTGAAAGCGTGATAAAATATTGATCAGTTATTTTAACAAACACCTAGCTCCCTTCTCCTGCGTTAAGCACATCATCTTGTTCCCAGTAGTTACCCCAAAGCTATATTGCCACTCTTCCAGCCTTGGATAAGCTTCTCACCCTTGTATCAGAGGACTGTGGGTTTATAACAGCTTCAACAATTTTAAAACATCAGTGTTTAGATCTTAACTGAGCTGGTTTCACCTTGTAAAGAATCGGTCTAATGGCTTGGGTAATGATTGTTCTTTTCGTGACTTCAGAAACTTCTACAACTGCTAAAATAATTGTTCTGAATGTTACAAGAGTCAGGTTTCACTTTAGAAATGAATTTAGGTACCACAATCCCTCTTTGGTAATAAACTTCCACTTAAATACTTGCGTTCCCTTTTATTCGTGTAGCATTCTACTTAAACGTGGGTCGGATAACAGTTTCTTACCCGCAACCTCTCTTTGATGTGAAACAGTCTTGTAATGCTTCGGGAAAGTCATCTGCTACTTCTAGAATGATTACCAACAACGTTCTCACTCTCAATAGGAGACATGCAACCACTCGGTAATGCTTTAAATGCAACAGTGGGAACCAAAAGCGTTTCTTTCTATGCAGGCACTGTGCTGAATAAGCCTGTGGTACAATTCTCTTTGTTATGAAGACTTCCCACTACTACGCTATGAACAACTTTACTCGCTTCTGCTACAAAGCGAGTGATAGTTTAGCTGGTTACAGTTCCCAGCAAGGCGTTTCTTGCAATTTGGAGTTCAGAGCTTCATTCACCAGCTCCAAATTTACAGCAGTTACAGGCTGCTTCCACTTCCCGATATCCTTTCTTCTGCTACTACTGCTACAGGCACTCTTGGGACCCACACCCCTCTGCAGTAAGGGTGTCTCAGATCAGGCCTCGACAATGGAAATTCTTCTTTTCTACAGCTTTCCTCGGCTTGCTTCAGCACACGGGCCTCAGGTGGATGCACAACTTCATTTCTGCATTCACAGCAATTAGGCACACCTAGAAATACTGTTAGCTTCTCCCATTCTCTTCCAATGCAGCCACAGCCAAACAGGGCTTGTGAGCACAGGACCAACTCAGAAACTGCACGTGAAATCTGCTCTTCTCTCATCCGAGCGTCCCTTTCTGTGGTGACACTTCCGAGTATACCGACAGCCTCGCGCTCTGCTTTTTCTACTACTGTTGCCGAACTTTCAGCTTCTGCTCCAGCTTCCTTCTGCTGCTCCTTCCTGCTGCAGCTTTTTAGACCTCTTAGGTGGGGCAATTGGTTTAGATGCAGGCCATTAGTGTTAATGACCTGACCCTGCAAAGGCTGTTAGGCCTGCTTGCCTGTCCTTTACCTCTGCATGCCTCTTCAGCCCTCTTGTCGTCAGTCACCGACTGATTCGAGGACACAGTCTATTCTAAGAAAATTAGGTGTTCCTGCTTCTTTACTACTTTTAACAGTGTTTTTACTTCCCTTGATATTTTTAGAAGAGGTACTTACTGTAGACTTTAACCTTTTTAGAAACAGACATAGTAGAAAAAGGCTGCATTTCCATCATTCGTTTTTGGTTTACGTTCGACGTTGGGGAGGATGTTTGATTTTAGGGGTACAAAAGACATATTCCTTGGATATAACACGTTGTTGGATTATACCTTTGGAGTTTATCCTTCCATCCTTAATAGGAGGTTGAGATACATCAAACTGACAATAAGTCAATTCCTCATTCAATGCTGTGGGAAGAGTATCCTAAGGAGAAAAACCCTGCAAAGTCTCCCCCACAGATGATCCGCCCTCTGTACACACCCTCACGATTGGGATCAGGAAGCATCTGACCTCTCCTGGCCACCTGGTAGGAGACTTTAGGCAGGGGTTTAGTTGGGGATCTGCAGGATTCTCCACACGAGCAAACTATTAGGACTGAGGTGTAAGGCCAGAAATTAAAGCCCTTTACTTTTCACAGTGGTGTTGGGCAGAGTCGGAGCCCTTTAATGTAGGACTTCAAATCAGAAGGACATGTACAAGGAACTCATTAATACCCTCACACATGCCATTGTAAGCTGATGTTCAGACAATCAAACTATTAGTGATTAAAACAACTGGAAAGACGTTCAGAACAAATCTGAACATAAAGAAATATTGTATTGCCACTTCACCTTCAAATTTAATTGCTGTATAATATGATGTCATTGCTGACTATGAGATGTTATTTATGTTTGGAAGTCTAGAATTGGCACACATCCAAAAAGTAAACACTGCAAAACAAGTGGAAAAAGTGGTTACCGGAAAACATGGAACAACAGATATGCTGTTCAATCAACTTGCTATTGTTACAATACCTCTGAAAGTCCAACATTTTATATTAAGAACGACGACGACGGCTTACAGCCTTTTGAAAGCACAGGGCTGTTTTTGCCTCCATCCCAAGCTGTCCATTTAACAAGCTTTGAATATGGTTTGAGAAAAAAAAGACAGTTTTGCCAAATTGAAAGTCAGAGATTAGCAGTGTCAAAATACCAACATGAATCTTCACGAGTTCGGGATCCATCCATATCAAAAGGAATTGGAATTCATACCAAGCAACAAGAGAGAACTATGCATGCTTTGAAGTTAGGATGCATGCTTTGAAGTTAGGAGTCCGGACTGACATTTGAAGCTATGCAATTGCATAGATTTCCATTGAGTTTTGTGGGAGCTACAGGCGAGGGCTTTCGTATGAGCAGATTGCCATATGTGTTGGCAATTATTGTACTACTGCAGATTTAGAGCATTTGACCTTTTTCGTTCAAGGATGGTTTAGAATTGCCCTATACAGAACACAGGGTATTTGTCTGAACCTGGGTTATTACGAGATGGGCAAAAAAAGACCAGAGAGATCATCTAAATTAAACTGCTGTAAAACTCTTCTTAAATGTGGTAAAAAACCCTATTGGGAAGGATGGAGACCAACTCATTGCTTGAATAACTTCTAATCCAATGGTGGTTAGGCCAAATAGAAAGAATGGACAAAATCAGGTCAAGAAAAGACTGGCCTTGTGCGCTTGGGAGTTGAGGGAAAACTCTGGAGACCAAATGAGGCTCAGAAGTGGGTAAAACAAGGGCAGAGGAGATGAGCTGTCAGCCCTTTACCTTACTTTTAATTCTTATAAAAAGTTAGGCTATTGCAGAATTGGAATTATGCCATATTAACCTACAAGGAGGGATGTGGCTCATAGCCTCCAAGATACAAAGAAACAGGTGCACAACTCAAACGAAATGTTTTAGTTCGGATTTGCAATTATCTGAAGAATGTGATTTATGAGGATGTTAGCACTCTATCAAATTAGAACAGACATTAACCTACCTTATCTGATGAAGAGAGTGGTTATGGTAAACTGGGTTATACAATATTTCTATGATGAAGATAATCTGCTCATCACAGGCAACAAGGAGCTCAAATCTGTGCCAATGCACTGATCTAATCTTAAAGAAAACACAAGTCTTACCTCGGACAGCATACCCATCTTTCACAGATGCAGGAAATGGCGGTAAATTGTCTTTTGCATAAACCTCTTGAGCAAGGACTCGGCCCATGCCATCTGAAAGGGGCGAAAAGAGAGGACATGTACCTTAATCAAGAATTCAAGCACAGGCGAATCACCCGTAAGACTGCTACAGCCCCTCCTTATAATGGTCATGATGAAATAATGTAATATCTCCTAATGCTCAGAGCTCCGGAATGAGCACCTGATTAAGTGAATGGACTGAGCAAAAAAGTGACCCAGGAAGCAAAGGCCAAAACATTTTCACCTTGCAACCCAAGTTGCGATGGACATGAGACTCAAACGGTAATATTTGTAGCACAGTGTATAATTTCTTTTTATTAAAAAAATTCAGTGTAATCCCAGCCAACAAAGCAGGCCTATGTTTATGCCAGCATGTTGTGAAGATGAACTGCATACATTCACAACAATAGGTTTTAAATTATTTTTTCATTGTGAGATCTATCATTTTTTCCCCTCAGAGACTCCCAAAAAAATGATAACTGCACTGAAGGTTCACAGGAATAGATGGAAAGAACCACAGGGAGAGTAAGCATCTACCTGCAAAGCAGTGGTGGATCAATTGCACTGCAGTCTTCCATTTTCAAAATAAACTATTGAAAATACAGCTTGTCAATATGCAATACAAGAAAAATGCACCAGCTGAAAGCATGATCAGCAATATGCTATTTGAATATTGTGAAATGGGCTAGCTCGTATCAAATCCCGCTATCAAAACAATGTTTAAAACATGTTCAAATACTTTAAAATTCATCACATTTACTAAATTGAGCAATTAATTTTTCATTTGATAAAAATGTGATAAAGCAAAGTTAAGTACTCACATCAAATGAACATCACCATCAATAGAGCAGTAAACTGCAGTACAACCTACAATTATATATAGTAATTCCACATGAACAAATTACAGTACTTACTGATTCACTGTTAAAGAATTGCACTAGCAGAGTACTCAAAGTCTATGACCGTTATATGATGAGATCAATAAGATGTTTTTTTAGCAAGGGAGTATAAGGTCCGAAGAGGAATAATGGTTTGAAGAACATCTGGATACAAAGTATCCGGGTTTTGTAAGAAATGTAAACTCAAGAATGCACTTGGGTGTGCTCTCACTGGCCCTTGTAACGATGAAATCGTCAATGAGGAACAGCAGGATATGTCTTATGCAGGAGTCATACGGTGACCCTGCAACATTTTATCTTAATCTATCCAGCCTTTGATGATATTTGCAGAAAGATTATTAAACCATGCTTGAACACATATGGAGTTAGATATCTTCAGAGAGCAGAGGCATTTTGTATATTAACTGCATTAAACAAAATGGTGACTCAAATATTTTACATTTTGTTTCTCAAGTGATTCCACATGCCTGTGACAGGCGGCATCTCGCTAGTCTGAAGTAGGATTGAGGTGTAAGAAAGAGTACTTCTCTTTATGTGTCAGTTTACATGTATTATATGAGACTGTACAATATGGTAGCACATTCATGTAAGCTATGGTCTACTGCTTTTATGACTTGTTCTCTATATATTTTACTGTGAAATTATGTATTTATTTAGATGTTTAAACATGCTATATATGTCAAATAAACTGTATTAATGAATGAGAATTTACCATTGCTTTTACACTTTCTTATTTTAAATTACAAACTTGAACAAAGCCTAAAAAGGGGGCTGGAATACATAAATTATTTACAGATTGTTAAAAAGTTCCCAAAATTACAGACCAACTACAAAGCAACATTAAGAAGTCAGGTTGCTTTTCTGTCTGGACCAGCTGGCAGGTATGTAGTTAAGAATGGGATGAGAGGTGAGTAAGGTGGGGAAAAGGGTCCTATGTTTGAGTGAGAGAATGCAAGAGGCATGGAAATCAGCAAACAAGGGTGTACAAATATGGTGAGTAAAATATGTCGACAGGGGACGCGAGTATCAGAAATGGGCTTATGTGGAAGGTGGAGTTCAACAGGGGAAGAAGGGGCAACAATTAACGAGAAAAACAGGGAAACCAAAGCGTGCGTGCGTGCGTGCGTGTGTGTGTGTGTGTGTAGACCATGGGTGTTTATTTAAAAAATTTACATTTCATCATTTTTGCGTCATGCCAAACTTATGATATAGACCGGGCATAACCTCTACATGCAGCAATTCTCTTTTCCAAGGGCATACTATACTGTGTTTCAATCACAAGAGTGGCAAAATCAAGTACCAATAAGTTACTCAGAGAAAACCCAAAAGTAGATACTTTTTCATTCAATGTTCTCTGTGAAGGGTGCCCATAGCAGCGCGTTTGTCAACAAACCAAGACTGAAACATCGCATAACATGCAAAACGGTGTATTCATTCAACATTTTCCACTCTAAAGACTAAGAGGCCATAAGGAAAAAGGCCATAAGAGGCCATAAGGAAAGCAGTGTTGGGACAAAAGCATTCCATTAGAGATTAAGGCTGGTGTTGAGAAATTCCTCCAAAACCATCAAGGACCACATTGACACCCTTGCTCCTGCCCAGGTCGATTTCTGTAACCTCTCCTTTGCCTCAGGAGCCTTCCCCTCTCATCTGAAACACTCCCTTGTGCACCCTCTTCGCAAAAAACCCAAAGCCGATCCTTCTTGCCCGGCAAGCTATCGCCCTCTCTCTATCACTCCCTTCTTGGACAAACTCCTGGAAAAGCTGGTCAACTCGCAGCTTAACCCTCACTCTGATTCTGTGGATTGACTCCACGACCATCAGTCTGGCTTTAGAGCTGCCAGAAACAAGGAAACGGCTTTCCTAAACATCCGTGAAGATCTACTCTCCAACCTTGAGTCGAACATCTCCTCTGTCCCTCTCCCTACTCAACCTCTCTTCTGCTTTCGACACGGTCAACCATACCACCCTGCTCAACCGTCTCTGTGACAACCTGGGTATCACTGATCAGGCTCTGGCTGACCTTTTTCCTCTCTGATCGACAATCCCAGGTCCAACTTGGGTCCTTCCTTTCCTCCATCCCCCCTCTCTCCCTCTCTACCTGTGGTGCTCCCCAGGGGTCTAACCTTTAACCCTGGCTGTTCAAACAACACCTGTCAAGTCTCACCCATCGCTTTGACGTTTTCTGCTCCAATTTTCAGTGCTATGCGGATGACACTCAACTCATTTTCAGGCTTCCCTCGACTACCTCTTCACCTTCTCTCATCTTTGATTGTCTCTCTGCTATTTAGGAGTGGTGTGCCGCTAATGATCTCTGCCTGAATGCCAGCAAGACTGAGATCTTTCTCATCAGCACACCCTCATCATCCTTTCCGGTCACACTCTGGCCCTCCCTCTACCCCCACCTGCAAGGCTAAGACCTCAGGGTCATCTTCGACTCCACGCGTTCCTTTTCTGCCCACATCTTTGACGTCTCTAAAAAGTCAAACATCCAACTGCACCTCCTCAGAGGTATTCTGCCTTTTCTCTCCTTCCCCCAGAAGCTCACTGTCTCTCGAGCCCTGGTTCTCTCTAGGTTGGGTTACTGTAACAGCCTCTTTCGAAATCTACCTGCTTCTACTCTCCGAGCTTTGCAACTCATCCAGAACAAAACTGCGAGACTTGTCCTTGGCCTCAACCCCTATGATCCTCTCTCTCCAGCCCTGAAATCTCTTCATTGGCTCCCAGTGGCTGCAAGGATTAAATTCAAGGCCCTTTGCATTGTCCACAAGGTTTTCTGGGGCCTGGGTCCAAAATACCTTCAACCTTCCCTCCGTAAACCACTTCCCTCTCAAGCTCTTCGCTCCTCCAACTCCCTCAGGGTCAGTTGTTTCTCAAAGAATCGAGCTGGAGGTAGATCTCGGTCTTCGGCTGGGGCTTCCCTCTAGAACCGCCTCCCTGCCACTCTCAAACTGGAGGAGAACCACCTCTGGTTACGGAAGCACCTCAAGACCCTCCTCTTTGCTTCTGCCTTCACTTCTATTCTCCTCTGTTCTGCCTTGACATTGTGCACCTGGTTACCGTCTGATTTCAGGCTCAGGCACTCGCTCACCCTGCCATGCACCCGCACTACCTCCTGGCAACCCCTGCTCTTGGGTGTGTATCTGTAATCCTACAGCCCCCCTGACCCCAATTTTTCTGCACTTATCAGACACCCCCTGTATGCACCTTAAACCTAGCACTTGCCACTTGTTGGCTGCACTACCACTTTGTTGTTGTTACTTTCCCTTGCTTAGCACTTTCCACTTCCCCTCCCCACCCCCTGCAATTTCCCCATTCCCTCTTCCCTGCATTTGCACATTCTCAATGTCACTGGGCCGAGTAAGATCATTTTTTGTTCTCCCTTGTTCCCCTCCCCTGTATCGTCACTCTCTGAAACACCTGTGTATGAGCGTGATACAAATAAAATATCAATATCAATCTGTCAGTTACAGAAGCATATCAAGGTAAATCCTCTTATTCTTGCCACCCTTCAGCGAACAAGGAGTTAAATGGTTTGGTCTAATGGAAATGGCAGCGTTGGATAGTTTATCGGAGCAGCAAGCATGTCATGAAGCGCTATACTCTTATGTTAGGTTGCTTGAGCTTAGTGATAAATCGGGGAGCTACTGGCATGGCCTTCAGTGGAATGAGGTGGGGTGAGAAGCCAGATAAAAGGAAAATGCATAAAGACAAATCATAGCTGCAGAGATTTCCTTAGAATACTTTGCATGCGATAGTGGGAATGTTTTCTTAGATAACTGCATAAGCACATGCTGCATGAGGTGGATGAGGTGGTGTTTTAATATATCAAGTATTTGATGTTTAGTGGCAAGGATTGTGTGCCACAAAGCTGTCTAAGCTTTATAGTAAATCTTACGTGGCTGGGCATAATCAAGAGGTAGAGCAGAGTTCGAAATTGCTGAGAGCTATTTAGCTCCTGCTTCTAGCCCGCGAGAGCCTGGTCAACTGGTGCCATAAAAACATACCTACGTAACATTAGCTTTGTGTATTTGGGAATGTGTATAAGAAGTATTAGATAGTCGGGAAACCGTTAAAGGATAATGGATTGTATATCATGGACAATATATTAAAGTTTGCATCCCACATAGACTTTAGCTGTGTGGCAAGCTATGCACTAGATCCCGATTCCCCAGTATTCGCTCATTCCTACCAGTTGATACCCAATACCCAGAAACTGGTTTTGGCTTATGCTTACCAAATGTTAATTTCGACTCCAACACAGGATTGTTTATTCTCACTTGAAGATGGAGCATGGAACCCTCGTGAAAACATGAACAATGTAGATTGTGACTATATGATCCTATAGATGTCCTATAATAGTTAACCATGGCAGAGCACAGTTATGTATCTATCACTGGATTGTCACAACAGTATGGTACTGCTGAAAACCTATAATAGACATCACTGCCATGGTTACCGTTCAATTGACTCCTATGATTGGATGCTACTTAAAGAAACTTAAAATGGACTGCCAGTCAGGGGGAGGCTGGTGAGTGGAATCAAGAGAATACCCACAATCATTGTCATGGCTCAACACTATTTACACAGCAGGGTAGGTTGGATAGACACCTACAGGATGGATTGTAATATAACAAAATAGGATGGCCTTCTTAGTGTAACTTCAGAAAATAGTGAACAGGAAGTGTGAACAAAAATACTAGTGAGGGAAGTGGTGTCAGCATCAGGGCCCTTTCTATTAAAGTTCCTCAAACCTTGTCTTAACCATCCATCTGGACCCTTGGGTTTAGGCGCTAGAAATAAAATTGGGTCAGCTCCTACAGGACCTACAAGATGAAAGTAAAACACAGGAGAGAAACCTCTGGCCAAACAGGTTGGTAATGGGAGCAACAGAAAGATAAAGATACTACAGCAGAAAAACAATGTCCTGAGCAGAATCCCTATTCTATTTCCATCTCCTAGGACAGTGTCCTTACAAAACACTGTCACAGGAATATTGAAGTGTTCCTGCACCCTTGTCGACTCTAATGTCCCATCCCTTCGTGGAATGGTCTTGAAACTTGAAAGACCTGTATTGTGACTATTTTTAGCTTAGGTGTTCTTATAAAGCTTTACCTTTATCTGGGAAAGACGTGTGTCTTCACCTCTTGTCAGAGGATAGATTGGTTTTGCTTTGGGTAGAATACTCTCACCAGGAATGGGTTCTCTATGGTTGCTATATTTTTTTTGTTGGGATTGTGACCTTGCAGTTTCCACCAGAACGTGTGCAAGAGTCCGCAGAACTGGCTACTCTCTGGCTTTTCCTACTAAAGCAAGACTCCTGCCAGCATGCATAGCCCAGGTTCCCAACAGGCTTTCCAACCATGCCTTTACCTTTTAACTTGTCCAGTCTTATAGTGTGGCTTACTTGACAAAGCAAGCAACTGCTCTGTAGCCTTCTACCAACGGGACCTAGCTAATGAAGGTCTTCAATCTCAATTGCTTCACCTCCTCTCTACACAAGACTCTCAGACTTGTCTCCTCCTCATTTCGCACTCTGGAACAAAGCCCTCACACTCTCCAAGCAAGGCACTTTCCAGCTACTGGGCTGTGTAAAGATGCAAGTCCAACGTCCTAAGGGGATTTGCAAGTGTAAGATTAAAAAAAAAAGCTCTTTTAGCAAGGCATCAGGCCTCCACTCACTAGTGCTGACATAGCTGTCACATGCTTTCAGGGTGTGACATTGTTAGTAGAGTTCATGTAGTTTTGCCACATTTCAGGGAGCTTTCAGGTTTTATGTGGCATTGAAAAACCCACATGTAGAAAACCATTTCCTTGCATACTTTTTAATACCCCTACCTTGGGGTACCCCACTCCTGCACTACCCCCCGACCAGAGTCCTTCGGTCTTCTGGCTGCAACTGTCTGCAGGTCAAATGTTTCTCCAAGCAGAGAGTGGGAGGTAGATCCCTTTCCTCGGCTGACTCCTCCACTTGGAACGGCCGCCCTCCCCCCTCTCAGACTTGAGACGGATCTTCTTAAGTTCCAAAAACTTCTCAAGACTTTCCTTTTCTTCTCTTGCTTCCGTCTCCCTTGCCAACTCTCCATCTGCCGCTGTGACTGGTGCCTGGTCCCTTCAGAGTCTTACTGGGGCCATACCACCCCCTACCAGTCTTGCCATCATCCTTTCCCAGCACTAGCCCTCTGGCTCTCTTTCCTGGACTAGACCTACTTGGTCCTCCCTATCCACCACACTCATCCTCCCTTCCCCTTCGTCCCCTTGCACTTGCCGCCTTGGCCCGCCCAGCACTTAACGGCCCCCCTCCCTTGGGGTACCCTACTCCTGCACTTCCCCCTCTCCCTTGCACCTACCTATTTGTCATGCACTTGCACGGTAGGATTGCCACAAAGCCAATATAACTGTTTTTGGCTACTTTTCGTTTTCCATGCCCCCCCCAACCCCACTTCTTGTCTTGTGGCGCCTGTAAACGTTTGTGTGTAGGCGCCATACAAATGTCCAATAAATAAATATAAATACACGCGTATTGTTAGACAACAAGGTTAAGTAGTTTGGATTTATGTTGATTGTGTAGTTTGAGATTTAGGGAGTGTAGTTGTTAGTTGCTGTATTGAGCAAGAGCAAGTGGTCTTCCGTGTTAAAATACACCTTTGCCAAAGGATGCGGATTTTGCCATAGTAAGCTAGGCCATATTTGTGGAGCACGGTCATTTAATTTAATGGAATTTTTCCGGTGGGCAAAATGTTCTAAGCTGCAATGGTCAGGATGGAAAGAGATGCCAAACAGAGTTCAGCTATATGTTGCGAGCGAGAAAGTTCTCAGGGGCCTGAAATGAGGCTCAGGACAGCAGGTGCTTTCTGTGATGAGAATAACGAGACAGACAAAGTTGTAATTCTCTGAATGTTTGTCATTTTACTCAAAGTAAAAAGGGGTGAGATAAACGCCTATCTGTCCCTAGCCGAACAAAAATGTTCCTACCTAGCAAGCCACAACTAAAGTAAGATGACCTACTGTCCAAATGCATCTGACCCTCACACACACACATATAACTAAGTGTACAAGGTAAATAGGTCTGATTTCAGGTCTGATTTCAGATCATCAGAACACTGCAAAAGTTCAAACGTATGATTCCCCCAAAGTACTTCTTGTGACCTGGGTCTGGTTCCCTTCGCCTGGATCAATTCAGGAAGTCCTTTGCAAAGAGCTTGATTCAACAAAGTTCTATTCAGTTCAACACAAAATGTCTTTTCCATTCAATATGTTGTTTCACTTGGCAAAATAAATGTCTCTTTCCTCCACAAAGTGTTCTTCCCAGGATGTAAAGCAGATATAAGGATACTGCAATATTCTTCAAACTGAAAGATCTTTGTCAGACCAGCACTGCAAATGTCTTTTGTTATAGAACAATCTGTCAGACTGATAGAATTAACAGTTTATTTTCACAACACCTTTTTGCCACCTACATCATTTTGCCACCACAACAGGTCTTCAATCTACCAAAACAACTGTCTCTTTTCTGGTATACTCGCCTGCCAGGACCAACTACAACTGATCCCTTTTCTAGTTTACTCGCCGGTCAGGAAGAAAAACTCCTACAACTATAATTGGCCCTTTCTGATAGTGGCAATATTTGTTCCAAGGTTCTCCCCACCAGTATCCCATGTGAGAAGAGTTGAAGAATGGCTGCCTCTCTTTATAGGTCTCTTGACAACGTGGGTTACAGATTTCTCCAAACTGGCATCTCAAGAAAGGAGAGTTGCACCCACGTTGCCTCTTTACTGCTTTTTTATAACCTCTTGGCTGTTGGCAATGTGGGTTACAGGTTTCCCCAAGTTGATCGCATACCCAGAATTGCGGACATGTTGCCTCTTTATTGATTTTTTATAACCTCTTGGCTGTTGGCAATGTGGGCTAGAATTGCGCCGTTGTTGCCTCTTTACTCTACTTGCTCAGTATTCAAAATGCTCTGTTACAAATTGTTCTGTTTGGAGCACCCAGGGTTACCCTTTCCTTCAGGCGAACTAACCAGTCTCCTTTGGCTTTTTCGCTTTACTCCATGCTGCTGCGGCAGAACTTCTGCGGTCTGACCATACTGTTGAAAGCTCACACGTAGCTCCGGCTGACTGCACAACTCTTCACTGGAACTCTGTTTGGTTTACGCGTCCTGACGCACACCTGAACAACTTACGCACGGTCGGGAGCATGTCTCCCACACGGCTGCGCTTCTCTCCCCACTACCGTCCATGAGACTGCTTCCTGCTGCACCTACTTTGCAAAACAGCACGCCTTCCCTTCCCACTTCGGCTCCTGCTGGCGCTCTTCCTTCTGCAGCAACCACTTTTCGCCCGTCGGCGACCTCCAGACTACTTCTCCCTCTGCTACTCCTTCCTCCAGCTGGGGCTCGTTCTTGCATTTAAATGTCCTGCTTAGGTACCTTGCTTACAACTAAACTGCACATTCTTTTCAATAGGACTTCCGATTCTTACTAACTCTTTGTCCCTCTTCCTCGTCCCAGTACCACAGGAATTATGGCTCCATAATGGTTTAGGTTCTTTTACATTCATTTCGTTTTGATTGCTTTGTGAACTGAGGAGGTGCTCTATGAATGGTCTGTGATTTAACATTGGGGTTAGGACTTTTACCCAAGACAAAGTCATGATAATTAGAGGATGTCACATTCAATTCCTGAACTCCCAAGGTACAAACCTTATTCGGTCTGGATGAAGTTTCATAGAATTTTCTTTGGGTTGTTTCATGGGAGGCACGTGTTCAGTCACAGCATGCCATTAGGTATTCTGAATACTGCGTCTCTCCCAAAGGAGTCACCACTTCCCCCTTGACAGCCACCTCCTCCCATGTGATCCTCCCTCATGATGCCACCCCCAAGGCCCGGATCAGGTAGCACCTGCCTTGCACTGGCCACATGGGAGGAGATTATAGGCTGGGTCCAGTGATGAGTCAGCAGGATTCATCACATTTCCCAGACGATAGACGAATGAATACATAATGGTTGTGAAGGCAATAGTGAGATACATGTACAGGCTCAGACAGCAGCATTGCTAAAAAGAACTAGAATGTGAATACTGTGCCCCCACTGAGAGCAGGACATTTGGTCCAGAGGTAAAAGTGTCTTGGTGAAACAAATCAATAGAAGAATTTAATTTCCAGGAGCATGGCTGCACACACGTTTTTTCATACAGCTATTAATTGTGAGAAGATAACTGGAAGGTCAGATCCAGAGTTGGCAACATTTCTCGAGACGGGATTTGCAGGTGCAAGGGAAGGAAGGCCAATGGGCCAATCATGGGGAAGGGATTGTGGTGTTCCATGAGTTACAACAAAGTTTTGAGCTCACTGATTTCCACTGACCGCACTATAGGTCAGTCTCAGTGGGATGCTACAGCCCGAGCTGTCTCAGGTGTCACTGTTCGATTGGGGCAGAGCTTTCTCATCAATCGTACCATGAAGAGTGCCAACTAATGGGAGTGTGATATTTTCCATTGAATATTAAATTATGTCATGTTTGGGAGTGGGGGTTATTTTCAAGGGTCACGAGAAAGGAGACCACAAATCACAATGTTAAATGTATAGTGTTCTTTAGGGGCTTGATGACGAACAGCCAATTGAAATGATATAATTAGAATTAATGTTGCTTTTAGAGAATATGTTAATTTGCAGTTTTCCATCTTAAATATTGTAGTCCGGAATGGGGGTGTTGAGCTTGTGTTTCAGTTCAATTTCACTGAGCTGTCTGACATTCTCCCGGGCAGATTTGCAAATAAAAAGCATTTTTTTCCTGCAAGCTGGCACTCCATTTTGTTTTTTACTTGTGTTATTTTTCTGGATTACCTTGGAGGACCGCACCTTTACAGTAGGTTTGGTCCAATTATCCCTATGACTGGAAGGGACATGTCTGTTATCGCCATGTGCTTCACCTTTTTTTTTTAACAGTTGCAGGTGCCATGGAGTTCCCTCATTCGATTCTCAGTAGTTGCTGGCCTAAACCTTGGGGGTTGAAAATCTAAGGTCATGTTTTTATGGAAAGCAGGGATCCTATACCTATCACTGATAGAGGGTCATGTACTAATGCAAGGTCAGGCCAATGTGCAAAAGAGTGGCAAAGAGAAGGGGCCTTGATTGTGATGTGCTGGCAGGAAAGTGGACACAGTTTAGTGGTGCCAGGGGCAGCAGGGCATCACAGAGACCTAGGCAGACGATGAGGGGGGGGGGGGGGGGGGAGGATTCAATGGCCTGGAATACGTGTCCTGACCAGAGGGCAAAGCCCAGCTTCTGAGCCATCTTTTTGGCTGAGGCATGCTACCCAGGTGCTAATATTTGGGACGCTGAAAACAGCTGACAGCAAGTAGTCCTCAAGCTGCCTCTAGAAAAGTCATTTTGAAATGGAGAAGCTTTGTTTAGTTTTCTACATATAGCACATCATCAAGGAATCACTTCTTTGAAGTCACTGTTGTACTAAATTATTCTGTGATGTGCATGGTGAAGTGGCTATTCTGGCGTCAACTGTATAGAGTAGATATACAAAGATTTAGAGTTACTCAGCATCTCCCAACTATACACAGGAGATTCACATTACTAGGCAATTAGCATTTGTGATGAAGAATTGGAAGACTAGCTGAAAAGGTGACTTTCTTTCTTTGAAATACGGGGATCAAATATAGATTGTTGGACACTTTAAATGATACTAATGGCAGAAAAGCATGCCATTCCAGAAGAAGGCCTTCAATTATAGCAGCCTCTCGGTATACTCATTTTTCCTCAACTAGAAGTTGAATGAAGCCGATTCCTGGCACGCTGCCACACGATGCTTTTGGTGGGACGCCAGTTAGTCTTTTGAACTGTTTCATTAAGGAAAACTGAGGGGAGAACCTGAAAGGCTATAGTTGCCACTTTGAGTGCTGTATCCCTTCAAGACGATGCAATTAATTACTCACTTTACACCTGCTGCTGCATCCTTCCATCTTTCACCTTGCCTATTGGGGTGCCATCACACACATTTGCTGAACAGAATTTGCTTGCAAACTTGTTTATGAAGAAACAGAAAGGGCAAGCTGCGTTCCTGCAAATTACCAAATGGGCGTCAATTAAGATATTCAATCAAGCTGGATTGCGTTTTGCAAGATCAAATGGGCAAACAACTTAAGCTCTTTTAGACACATAAAAGCTTTGCTTACCACACTCTGGAAGATGATAGGTGGAATTGGTGAGGTTGTTTAAGAAAGCAGTCTAATTATTTGTGCACCTGTAACCCACACTTCGTCATGCATAAAAAGCAGGTTTAAGTAGATGATGCCATAGATAGGTCTGGCTGCACTGATCTTGTAGGGCCTAAAAAAGGGATGCCCTGTCTTGCTCATGCTTTCATGAACTGAACTATATTTATCCTAAACATTGCTAACTGGAGATCAGAAACCTCTGCTTGTAGTGAAAGCTAATTTATGTCCAGTTTCCAGTAAAAAGAATATCCTGGTAAAAACCTGGCATAGCATGGCCATCGATCAGCAACCATGGATAAATCACTGAAAACACAGATTTGTCAATGACATTAAAAAAAAGGGCAGAAACTTTGTAATGCGAACACAGTTTTGTTTTGTTGTCAGCCTTTACAGATGCTTCACTTGATCAAGTGTGAGAAAGCAGTAAGATTCACTGGCCTATTTATTTGAGATTAAAAGACCAAGCCAAAGTGATTGAGGTTGAGCGCAAGATTGCCATCTGGAGGTTTGAAACCATTCCACAGGTAATTCCTCAGGGTAATTCCTTTCGGCACACCTGCGCCATCCTTTCCTGTCACTCTCTGGCTGGCCTCCTTTGCCCCTCTTCCTGCTCCCAGCTGTGAGGCTAAGAACCTCTGGGTCATCTTCGACTCCACACTCTCCTTTTCTCCTCGCATCACTGACATCTCTAAGAAGTCAAACTACCAGCTGCACCTCCTGAGAGGTATTCTTCCTTTCCTCTCCTTCCCGCAGAAGTTCACTGTCTCTAGAGCTCTGGTTCTCTGTAGGCTCTTCCTAAATCTGCCTGCTTCTACTCCCCACCCTCTGCAACTCATCCAGAACAGGACTGCAAGACTAGTCCTTGGCCTCAAGCCCTGGGATCTTATCTCTGCAGCACTGAAATCTCTGCATTGGCTCCCAGTGGCTGCAAGGATTAGGTTCAAGACCCTCTGCGCTGTCCACAAGGACCTCTGGGGCCTGGGTCCTCAATATCTCCAACTCTCTCTTCGTAAATACCTTCCTACTCAAGCTCTTCACTCCTCCACCTCCAACTCCCTCAGGGTCAGTCGCTTCTCCAAGCAACAAGTTGGTGGTAGATCTCCTACGGCTGGGGCCTCCCTCTGGAACAGCCTCTCTGAAACTTGAGAACCATCTCTGGTTCCGGAAGCACCTCAAGACCTTTCTCTTTGCTTCTGCATTATCTCTTCCTCTGCCCTGCTGATTTCCTGTCTGATACTGCAGTGTTCACCTGGGTACCCTCTGATTTCGGGCCCAGGTTCCCGCCCGCCTAATTGCACACCCGGACCACCTCCCGGCAGCCCTTGCACTTGGGTCTGTATCTGTAACCCTACAGTCCCCCTACCTGCACTTTTGGACGCCGGCTGCCTCCACTTACCCTTGCACCTGCCACCTGTTGGCTACACTTCTTGTTATTGTTTTGATCCCATGTTCAGCACTGCACCCTCCCCTTTCCCCTGGCACTTTTCTCTTCCCCCACCCCTGCACTTGTGTAATCTAAATGTCACTTGGCCTAGTAAGATCGTTGTATATGTCCTCCCTCTGTTCCCCCTTCCTTGCTTCGTCGCGCCTTGAAACACTTGTGTATAGGCGAGTAGCAAATGCCATATATCATACCATATATCAGGAAGGGATCCAAAATGTTCCAAGGTACTGAAGGCCCACAGTGGGAGTCTAAGTTTAAAAATAAGTAAATAGATATCAGTGTAATTAAGGATATATTTTAAAGATGTTGAAAAACCTTGGTGGGACATATAAAAGGATCAAATAACGGAAATAAAGGCAAGTGCCATAGTGAAATGTCAATTGCCCATTCGTGGTGCAAGGAAATTGAACCAATCCTGGCAAACCTCAGCAGTGAGTCACAATTTAAGCATATAGATCATATCAGTACCTTAAAAGAACAACTCTGAAGCATACAATGCATACTTTTTTACTGTTTGCCTTAATCTGTTTTGACTTTTCAGTGAACAAAGCATCACTGGTAAATCAGAGATTCAGGAAAACATGCAATGTCTAAGATATGTTGTTCCCATTTCCCAAGATAACTTTACCTTACATTGTACTTCATTGTTTGAGATGATGGAGTGTTCATGTTCAATCAAAAGCCAATCAAATGATCAAACATGATAATTTATTTGTGTTTAGCTAAACTATGAAAGAAAACTACACATTCTTTCCAGTATCACAATGACCACAACCAAGAGTGACCTACAGTGTTTCAGACATGGTTTACCCACGGTAACTTAGCTTTAATGCTCCATCACTGAAGTCTTCTTTCAAATATGGTTGTGGGGTGGGAAGAAGGCCAACTTCCATATGGCATAATTTCCAGCATCAGAGTAATCCAACAGCATGGCAAATTGAAACGTTTGAATGGTTTAACCTCAAACTACAGTCTGCAATACACTCTTCAGCAGCATACTGTCCATATCTACTTCAGGATCCAATAATTTTAATGGCCTTTGGAGGAAGGTTTCTATATTGGAAAGACTGCAAGTGTTCTACTTCATTGATCTTTATCTAGTTTATGTTCCACTCTGAAAGCTTAGCGCTTACAGAATGGCTTAACAAGAGCTACACTCCGATATTCTTTTTTCAGTTGAAAAACTGCTACCGATTCACCACAGATCTGTGAACTGGGGACATGCAAACATTTCTGTTAATAGTTTGTGACACTAACATGGAAGTTTATACCTGTCTGTCTGTTTCAGTGTAATTAATGCACAAAAGTGTCACACTGCCATTTTGTATTACTGCCAACTGTGGATATTGTATTGACCAAGGACATTAAAACGGAAATCAATAACCAATACTCATGTTAAATGCACCATCTGCTTAACTTTTGTGATAAATACAGAAATAAATTGCACATGTCATCCCATGCCTTGCTATTGGGATTAGATGGGTTCAGGCACTGTGATTCCATAATAACCCCATGTCCATCTAAAAGTGACACTGTAAACTAGTAAATTTGAACATAGAGGACGTTACCCATAGTTGAACATAATGTGCCTGTGTTAGAGATGCATGCAGTTACAGTGCTAGACTGGGAGAAGACTGATGAATTGCAGTGGAGCAGGATTACAGTTCAAGTTGGGTGTAAACAAGTGAGCAATTTGTAGTGCCTTAACCGGCCATCTTTATTCTCAATGTGTGGCATGCCTTCTTCACCATGACCATAGGAAGCTTGCCTTAGCAAACAAAGCCCTTAGTGCCTTGCTCTTGGCTGTTCCAGAGCTCAGACTTGTTTAGGCTTGACCTTGCTTTGTGCACTGCTGTTACTGTGACCACAACCTTTTATAGCAGGTAACAATGTACTGAATACTATCTTAGAGCTTTCTCACAAGTTGAGCTGCAAAGCATCAGAGTAACAAATCTCACTCTTTCAGATTCTGTTTTATTCATATCGTCACCAATTTCTCATGAAACCATCGCTTGTAGATAGAATGTGCATAGGTCTTGCAGTCAGACTATATTTATTTTATTTTGAGAGGTTACCCACGCTATGCTGCAATGCTGCTTGAAAGGGTGAAGAGGCTTAATGTTTTAACGATTTCCAGTTTTAAACATGGCAACAAGGGCATCAGAGCACTGTACAATAAACACTCACACACATACATATAAAAACATTATTTACCCATTAAAGGTCTTTCTGTTGCATGTATCTGTTTAGAATCACATGCTATGTATATTATGCCATCTAACAGTAGTAGGTCCGAGTATTTGATGTCTATCAATTGAAAAGAAGGTGCTGACACAGGAAATACTGCCACACTATCTCTACCACATGTGCGCTGGTCCCATACTGCTCCTCCACGCCTATGCCCTCAAATTGTATTCACAAAACAAAGATACACGTGTATTTAAATGAACAAAATAATTTAAAAAAAACAATTAAAGTACATTTGAGAAACTATAAAATTTAAAAACAAGATTTCTAAATACAGGCTTTCAGTGATTTTTTTTAAATTGTAGTAGGAAGATAATTCCAGCATTACACCACTGCACCTGAAAACTATCTTCCAATAGAAGATGACTGTCTAGCAGACACAAAGGGCTTAACAGATTTCAAAGAAAACGAAATGCTTGGCAGCCTTCCCTAGTGAATTGACCAGTGGAATAAAAGTAGAAAGAGCAAACTCAGGCGCAGCGCCCAAAACAGAAGCATCACGTAACCAAGACAAAATAGACACCCAAGGGTTACAGTCCAAAAAAAGGATATTTTTTTTTTAAAAAATGTATTACTTGTTTGTAGCCAAATGAGGCTTTTAAAAGGATGAGATAAGAGAACTTTACTGTTTGGTGAGCCAGTCCGTGTGTCGAAAACAAATTTGAAGACAGTATGAAAAGTCTCTGGCAACTAGAAAAAGAAAAGAAGTCTGGTGACTAGTTTTCTTTAAAGATTAGTGATTCTGTCCAACGCCAGTTTTAAAATGTTAGCAGCTGCGATGGGCCATTTGGTATGGTCACCAGAAACAAGAAAAGTCCACCAAAGGTCTTCGTCACGGAGTTCGCTGACCTGAAACAATGGTGAGAGATACATCTGTCTAAGATATTGTGTTGCGGAGCATTTCATCATTAGATGGCGTAGGGTTTCCGGCTGGTCGATTTCCTGACAGTCTGCATGCACTTGTGACCAATTGGGATCTGATTTTCAAAATTTTCCCAGTAGGTAGGAGATTGAATCGTGCTCGGAGAAATGTTCCTCTCAAGATTTTATTGGGAAACTTTTTTTATGTATAGCGCTATCTCTCTTCTTTTTTGCACTATTGGAGGAAGATGGATCAAAAGTCTGTTGGAGGATACCTGATCCAAGGTCTGAATCCAATCTAGATCTTCTATCTTGGTTTTGATCCTCAGCGGATTGACCATCAGGTCCTCTTCTGTACAGACAATTGCATTTAGAAGGGCTATATTCCTTTCACACCAGCCAAATAGTTGAGCACAGGTCCCTTTAGCGGCTTCCTCTTTGATCAAAACGTAAATACTCTGACTGTCCGGAAGCAGACATTTTCTGAATAGTTGGAT